>NC_079520.1:18909600-19509600 GCF_003711565.1 Takifugu flavidus | reverse complement strand
AATGTCTTCTACTACTCTTCTTCACCCTGTGCGGCAGAAAGAGAAGGAGCTAAAGGCGTTCTCTGACTTGGTTCAGCCCCAGCCATGTCAGACTGAATCTGTAAAGCTAACATTGGGCAGCAGATATCTGAAGCTAGCGTCTGTGGGCTTTGACATCCTGTAATACACCTAATTGCCACCAGACATTACATCCACGTCTGTGGTGGGAAAAAAAATTAAAAGTCCTCCACAACCACCTGCTCTGTGCTCTGTTTAGCTTTAAAAATGCGGGGGGAAAGCGGGGTGAGAGGTCTTTGCTGTGCTTTTCTGACACCCGAGCTGAGGATCAGAGAACTGGAACGTCAGTCGAAATTTGAATTTGAGGCACATACGGATAGTTAAGGAGTATCCCCCTGTGCATTGTGTTGTAAGGATGCTTTTCTAATTCATGTGTTTTTGCAAGAGCGATGAAAGAAGGGGAGAAACAGGGCAAAGGTAGTATGGCGGCATAACCATAATTAGGTGATTTCTAAGTTTCGCAGCCATGTTCTGTAACACAGAGGAAACTTTTAATGAATGCTATGGCGAGAGGAGCGTTCAGATTTTCTATCCACCGCATCAGGTGTAGCCATGATTTTAACAGGGTTTATTTTTAGCTGTTTTGTTCATTTTCCCTGACCGGCATCCCGCGTGGGCTGTTTATTAGTTCCTCCCGTCCCTCAAACCTCCAAGATGAAAGATACGGAAACATTTCTTGAGAGTGTAATGATGAAATGACTTCATCGGGGTGGATCCTCTCACACCATTATCAGAAACAAGCCAAACTCCTCACTTTCTGTTATCAGGTCAGCAAATCTCCGTGTCTGCTGAGTGTGCGAGTGAGGAAATGGTGCATGTGTCCTATAATGGACTGGAGACCTGCTGGTTGCTCTCCTGCCTCTTTCCCAGAGAGTGCCGGATAGAGTCCTGCAGATTAATGTTAGCTTGGATTAAGATGGACAGTTGGATTAAGTTGAATCTCCCTGTTCTAATCACTGCAGACATTAAACTACACACAAATGCACATGCTTGAAACAAGCTGTGGAAGGTGAAGTAGGAGCAACTGAGCATTAACCATCATTAATGGTAACATGTTTACATTGACTTTTAACGCATTTTCAAAAAATTGCATCAAATAGAAAACAGAAACCACAAATTTTAATGATGTTCCAACACCTCTATGCTAGCTCGAGGTGATTTTGGATGAAAGACTTTGCTGTTGGCTGCTGTGGATCCGAGGAGAGGGAACTTCAAGGCTCCTTCCTCCGTTTTAAGATTTACAGCCCTAATCAGAAGTTGGCCTTTGGTTGGAAATGTAGCGTGAATGATGTGATGAAACTGTCCCCACTCCGATGCTGTGATTTATCACGCAGTTCTGGGGTCGGCGTAGAGCAAAAAAAACCTTCTGAGCCTGTCTTGTGTAGCCTCGGCCCTCCGCATTTGTCACAAAAACAAATAAATGCAAACTGGCATATTCTGCATGTTGCACCAATCTGTCACCGCCGGGATGATGCATCGGGTCACCAACCGTTCATCAACATGGATGATTATGTTTTGTGCTTAGCCGCATTTATAAATATTTTGCCGGGGCTCCAGCGGTTGTAGCTGCGGCGGTTACACACAGTCCAGGCCTTCCTGAGATGAACCCAAGCATGTCCTGTGTGTCACTGTCTATACACGCTGAGAGGAAGCATGAACAACTGCAGTTTGGCACTTCCCCGGGGGGGGCCTCAGCTGTGGTGGCGAGTCTCTGCACTGGAGAGCCTATGCTGCCCTTCCTCACAAAGTTTAGACATTTCCTGACTCCCCATTAAAGACATTATTGGACGAAGCAGAGAGGCCATAGCCAATCATCCCTTCGTGACATTTTGACAGCCCGATGAGGCAAAAGAAAAGCAGAGTTTCCCCAAAAGCCAGTTTCCCACATGCACACTAGTCCTGAGAAGGTCAGGAGTCTGTCTGGATCAGCGGTTTTAAGGTGGATGTCAACAGTTTCAGTAGTTTTGGTTCCCTTGGTTCATGTAAGGGGGAGCTCCATGTGTGAACACAGCACCAAAATAACTTCCTCCCCCTGCTACAACCTGATACCAGAAGAGTCATCCTGATCTGGATCTGAACGTGCAGGCTCGTGCGAATAGACTCCACATTAGGTCCTTGTACTGTCACGGCTGTTGTTATTTATATCTGCCACCTCCACTCATGTGATGATCTTGGTGACGAAGCTGTGACGATTGGCTCCTCTCTCCTCCCCCATTCGTCCACACACATCTCAACCTGACCCCCACCTCCTCCTCACTGCTCCTGTGTTCCATGCCCACCCAAGTCCCAGCAGTGAGCATCCCCCCCCCCCCAGTGGAAACAGGCCTGGTCTGGTTACCCACCGTGGAGATGATGGATTGACGGCTCACTTACGGGAAAGGCCGGGGGCCTTCGAGTAAACAAGTGCAGAGCTGCATTAAATATGAAGGAGGGAAAGGAAAACACGCGCTACCTTTCGGCAGCGACCGATTCGACAGGTATGCGGTTTACTCACGCACGTTAAAAGCCCAGTACTGACATGCTACCTTTTAAAGGCTGCATGTTTATGTGTTTCTCTCAGGCCAATTCTCATCTAAATAAAGTAAATGTGGCTCTGTTATTTGTAATTGCTTTTCCAAATCAGCTGATTACATTAAGATCGTATCAGGTTTAAAACATGACTGCTACCTTTTAAAGAGCCCTGGGTGCTCTGATAGCAGTGAGAGGTTTTATCAGAATCCTGCATCAACTCTCTTCCAGGAGGACAACTAAGCAATGATGCATAGCAAGTCAAATCAACACGGAAACGGGGCTCAGTCTCTGCCCTCCTGAACGCACTATAAAAGCCATTTTGATCATTATCCTGCCATGAGGAACGCATGCCGGCATTACTCCTGGATTGGTCCTGATGGCTGTAATTTCATCTGCTCCAAAAAATCGGATCCTGACAAATTCATTTCTGCTTCATTTCTGCAGAAAGCCGAGGCAACGTTGACGCCGAGGTAGACAAAATGAGATAATTTAAGAGGTTGTAAATGATGATTGATCCAAAGCTCCACCAGTCTGGCTCTTCCACAGACAGGAAAAGCTGCCTAAAGAAAAACTGCTGTAACGTTTCAGTCATATAAATAAGAGGAAATTAATTAAATGCCGGGCGGGTGGTTTGGCGCCATGGAAAGAATACACAATTTAGTGACTTGAGCCAAGGAGCCGAATGGACGAAATGAAGGTGATCAGTCATATTTTGCTGCTTTTTGACGTTAAGCATATGCTTTTTTTCAGAGAGGTCAGCTAAGCAATTTAGACAAATTGGGCAAAATTGCAAAGGTAAACACGAGGAAAGGTCTTGTAGTGTTTCGTTCACTCCCTTTTTCTTTCCTTCGCTCTCATTTGCAGACATTATTTTGTTTGGTAAATCCCTTACCTGGATTTTCTGTGACGGTGCGACTAAAACGACTCCGCCGGGGCTATCGGAGGGCAGCGCCGCGTTTTATTGCTTCACTGCCCCCAAGTCCACGAGCAAAAGGGAATGACGTGTTATTTGTGTTCTCCTACACAGGCCGCACTGAAACTCCCTTTAGGTCGGGATTTATAGATGGGAAATGTCTTTAAAAAAGAAAAGTTCTTTTTTAATGGCATGTCCATTCAGAAAGCAACTTGACTTTAAATGGGGTTTAGCCTTGTCGCGACAGGGCGGTTTATGTTCCACCAGCAGCCCTCCAAACATCAAATTAACTCCACTTTCAAATTTGACTGTGCTGTGGATCTTACTATTGTTTTTCCCCAAAAGAGAAAAAGATACATGAACTAGTTGTTTCTTTTCTATGTATTTTCATGTTGTGCAAATAACGGTGAGCTGAATCACTGCCTAATGAACCAGAGTGCTGAAAAGTGAGAGCGGGCAGCAGGGTGACGCCTGGGATGGATTGCAGAAATAAGTGAAACAAATAAGTGTTGCTAAGGCACCAAAAATGGAACGTGGCTGCTTTTCTTTTAAAAAATCTCTCTTTTCTCTGAAACCTGCTGGAATTCCTCATCTGTCTCCACTTTCACTGGACAGCTTCATCGAGGCAAGTGCGTCACGCCTGACAACTTTTCATGCCGCCACATGAACTTAGGGTATTATTAACATAATGATTATGGCCACGCGTTTGGTTAGAGGATAACCATCATTAAGTGTGGAGCTCCTAACCGTCCGCTTTGCTGTCATCTGTTTATCTAATGACTCTTTCACAGCGCAGACAACATGCTTGATTCGTTATGCCTAAACAAGCAGAGCTCTGCCATAACCAGAATCATCTAATTGCCTGTCCCCTCCTTGGTTAAAAACAAGTCTCACTGGAAAATTGCCTTAAGTGGCGTAAATTAATAAGAGTTTCACATTAGACACTGACTCATAAGAAGCCTTCTGCTACGTTAACTGCCAGCAGGTCATTTGGGCATCAACAGCGAGATTCTTGCTTTTTATTTGGTGAGTTTACTGTCTTTCAGTCTACCTTTTTGTCTTTTGGTAGTAGCCAATTATGATTGTGATGACCAAAGCTAATACTTGAAGAACATGCTAGGAGCCTGAAATTGGTCACAAACCGAAAACTGTTTGTTAGTATTTTCTCTGTTCATCGTCAGTTATTCCTGTGTTGTTCCGTACCCTGAGTTTAATAAAGAACTAAAATGGCAGTAGAACAAAAGTGCTTCCAGTAGGTTAGCATTGCTGGCTGCCAATAAGGCTCTAATTCCCTCTATTTCATTCCTCAGACTACTTAGCTAAAATGAAGTGAATTTCGATCACAGCTGCAGCCAGCTGACCTGTCGCCAGCCAGCTGCGACACTAATCCATTTTCTACATGTATGCAACGGTTCATTCAGTTCAGCTGTTTATGAAAAGAGGAGAATCATCTGTGAATTATGCTAAAGAGCATGCTAACTTCTAACTGCTGACTACAGCTGATCGAGTAGCAGAGCTGGGCATATGGAATCTGCAGCTCTGTCATGTTGCCTTTCGTACGTTTGCCAAACCTGGGGTATTTCTAAAAAACATTTCCAAGTATTTTTATAACGTGCCTGCCTACCTCAGGTTGCATGCACCGTCATGTTAGACAGCCTGACAGGAGCATCCAGACGCCGTCATGACTTCAGCTCTGGGGCTGACTCTGGAGATGACTTCATTAAGTTTGCGTCCATGGTGCCGCATTCCACAACAATGCCCTTTGACCCTCGTGCTGTGTCCACCAAAGACTTGTGTCTCCAGGCAGAAAGGAAGACATTAACACGTGCGGTAAACTATCAGCTCTGTCAAGATCATTATGAAATCACAGAGTGAAGAACAGTTTGGTGTCGTGAGTCTGCTGGGAGTTAGACGAAAGATGTGGTGTGTGTGTGTTTCTGTAATACTGATTATAGGTGACATATCTTCATTTTTTGTACATTCTTGACATTAACCGTCAACTTGTGCTCATTGTGCTGAAGTGTTTATGATTGTAACCTAAACCGTGAATGTTCATAACCTACACTCCATCACGCCAGCAGGGCGTCATTGAGCGCTCCTGTTATATGCCTTCACATCAACTCCACGGTCTTTGTCTTTGTCTTCATGCTGCTTTTACTGATCCTGGTCCGGGGTAGCAGGACCAGGACCAGGAAAGTAGCGACTCTGTTTTGTCTTAGCTCCTCACCCATCATCTCCAAGGCTGCGCCTGCTTGTATTCCTGATCTTGTCCTTTCGGACATTACTCAAAGACCAGAAATGTGAGGGTTTGACCACAGACTGACCGACCTCCGTGAGGTTTAGATGCAAACCTGGTGAGGTGCATGTTGAGCTCTGGGGTCTGGTGATGCTGCGGGTGTGATTCAGCCTCCAGAAATGTAACCTTAATCCCAAAAGGCAAACAAATATTGCAAACAGAGGATTCATATGGTTGCTGTTAAGCTGATGTTGCCGACACCTGTCAGAATTTGCAATTTCACGAAGCAGCATCAAATTTTAACTGAGTCATCTAATAGGATCCAGCGCTGGAGTGGACACCAGACATCAGATCTTCTCAACAGTAGTCCAAACATCTGTCTTTCATCACGTTCCCTCTGTCTGCCACCTGGCTGAAGGAGACGCAGCGCTGGTGCTAATATTACCATCAGATGCTGCCTTAACTCTGAGGAATTGTGTTTCATCCAATTATTTGGGTTTTTTTTACATTAAAATGAAATCATTTTCCATGGGGAAGGATATCAACTAATGCAAAAGTTGGTAAAAACATGTCAGAGAAACATTGTTGCACCAACTGAGGGGGTCCAGCGTCATTTACATGTTGTTACGTCAGCCGATGCTGCAACTCCAGAGGAATTGGTGATCAGCCAACGCAGCTAACAGGACTTCAGGCGACCATTTTAATTAAAATGTAAAGTTAAAATAAAAAATTTAAATTAAAAGAAGCGCCGTTTTGTCTCGTCTTGCATTACAGAATGAACCAGTCCTCAAAAAAGTGATCGCCTTGGCAGACTGCAGCAAATATTAACTTTCACCAAAGTTTCCATTTGCAAACCTTAAGCCGAGATGAGGTGGCGGCCATCACTGTCTCCACTGCCTCTGTCCTGTTTGATCTATTTTCCTGACTCCAGCTTGCGTCTCTATCACCTTTGACAGACAAAAGCTGCTCTCCCCCATCAGAATTTTGGGCCAGGCCTCCAAAACTAAAACCCATAAGCCCCGTAATATGGTAATTTGTAGCGGCTGGGTTGAGGAACGTAGATTTATCAATAACGATTCAAACCGGGCTCATATTAAGCTTTAAATTTGGTCTTTTGGAGGCAGATGTGGGGTGCAATGGGGGGGTTAGGTGAAACAGAGGTTATTCAATAAGGGACTGGTTGTTATTCTAAAGGTGAACTTATAGGCTGCCGGTGAGCAGCCACTGACAGCCTCGTAGGCTGACACTCCGTGTCTCTCCCAGGGGGGAAATGGCTGCATGACACGCATGCAAACATACATACATACATGTGTATATGCACACATTCAGTCAGGCTCACCGGGGTTTGTTTAAGTTTCCTACCACGAGCTTCACCTCTTTATCAGTTTGGAGGTCTCGTCTTTCATCTGACAGCCTGGCTGGAAAAATCCCCCAGTTGCTGATGGTCATTTCTGTATCATTCTGGACTGGTAAATGTGCTCAGTTTAGCCTTGGAGGCCTGACTTATGCAGGCTCAGTCCGGTTGTGACTGTGCTTATATAGTGAATTAGAGTCAATGCAGAGGCGTAGTTAATCACTCCCTCCTTCTGCTTCACTTTGTTAATTCAGGAACCCTGAAATTACCTGTGCCTAATGAACCCATTAATTATACGCTCTCTACTCTGTTTTTAATTACTCATGTACTGACCCGCAAATCAACACTTCTGTCCTGTAGCCAAGAGCACCACGTTATGTGGCGTTACTCATAACAGCCACTTCGCCATCAACGTGAGGGAGAAGATGAATGGCGCACTGGAGTGGGGGCCCGCTGCACGGCCTTGTGTCTGCTTTGTTTCCAGTGTGTTTAACAACACTTTCTGGCAGTATTTGTTGGTTGGGGGGTTGTTTATGTGCGCCTGGTGACAGCTGAGAAATGTGTCTGGGTGTCAGGAACGCAATCTGGAGATGCTGCAACCTCCAGACCCCTGAGTGATTTGTGAGGGCCGGTCAGGTTAGATGGATCTCGCCCTGGGCACAAGTGGGAATGTTTTTCCAATTTGTATATTTTCAAAGGCAGAAAGCAAACGGCCGTGTGTTAATTAGTTGACTCAAAGTGCTTCACGGTGTGGCGCATCACATCAGCCGCGAGGCCCCGCGAAGCCTCGCCAGGCGTGTGTGCCAGGGGTTTCTGCTACGGCTGCACGGCTCGGAGCCGATTTCATTTCGGCTTTGTAATGAGAGTCAGATGCAGTCGTGTTTACAGCGGGGCTGCGTCGGGCACATGTGGTCTAATTAGCTGCAAATTGGCTTGCTCCAGAGTTTTTCTTCTCAGCTCCCGTAAGTGGCTGATTAAACTCCCGTCATGGGGAAATGCATCAGAGCAGGCTTAGACAAGTAACTGTGCTCTCAGTGAAAATTAAAAATGATTAAATGAAGAAAGTGGACCAGCTCTGTGATATAGCTGAGCAACTGAGATCTGAGCCTGTGAAGGAGTCTATTAACAATCACTCAGACTAATGCAGCATCTATGCTATTGCTGCTTCTTAGCTCGCTCTAACTATATTTATCTGACATATTTTGGCAGCATGGAAAATTAGCTATTATATCTGAATCAATCTGGAAACTGACAAAATCTCTCGTGCCATTTTGGGATTTTGCTTACGATACTCAGGGAGCTTTTTTTATGACTCCAGTGCATTACTCTTCCTGTCATTGTCTTCCTGATTGCCTGATTCGCTTCATATGTTCCTTGTTCATTTTCCCATTTCAGAAGATTGACGTTTTTCTGCCTTTTTCTCTCTCCCCTCCTCATTTTTTCATCATTTTTAAAAAAATCTTTGCTGTTTTGAATTAGCAATGTGCTCGAGACCACCTGAAAATGGGCAAAATCCTGCCTGGCAGGGCAGAAGCATCCGAGTGCTGATGCTTACCTGTCTGCTTGCTCTCATCGGTCAACCCAGGTAGCTTCCAGGCATCCTGTTCAGTATTTGTGCTAACAAATCTTCCTCTTGTCGCACAACAGAAGAGGACACCTGCAGCAAGTGCAAAATGGGGCATCAGATGGTTGACTGTACCAGCATCTGAGTAGTCTTCTTGTCTTCTGTCTTTTAATAGCAGAAGAGATGATGTTAAGTATGCTAAATGTTGCAAATGTTCCCCATAATGGATCTTCTGATGTCATCCGGAGGTAGAGGCCTTAACGGCTCAATAAAAAAGTCTATTTGCATGTGAATGAACAAGTCTGACTCAGCCGGGATCTCTACTACTGCTAATTTACGAGTGCTCTTTCTCAGCCGTTTGCCCCTGCTAGTGGCAATAAAGCAGGAATTTAACTGCTGGGAGTGACACATCTAAAGATGACCTGTGACTCTACTTCTGAATGGAGGGAAAGGAAACGGGGGTGTCCTTCCATTGTTCAATTAATCCTCACCCAGGACTACAAGGCTTCTTTCATCCATAAGGCTTGTCAGGCTTTTATTGGGCTCCCCCCAAACTATGGCCCCCAAAAGTCAAAATGAAACTTGGAAGAGGTCAGATGTCGGATGCGTAGGACCGGGAGAACAATGGAGGAAGAGGGACAGGAAGTGTCGGGGAAGGGGGGTCAGGACAAGAAAGTGGGATGGATGGGAGATGGAAGAGGATAAAATCCCACGTCATACACAGCAAACATGAACTTGGAAGTAAAAGTTCTGAGTAATTTAAGACACCTGGCCCGACTCATCAAAACACCTTCAACAAGGAGCCGAGAGCTGAGGAGGCCATCACCCATCTGTCTGCTTCTCAGCAAAGAAAACGAGAAGACAAAGAGGCATGACGGAAGTTTTATTTTAAACAATATAATTTTGGTATTTCAGCTATTAAAAAGACAGTTAACTTTGTTGTTTCAAGGTATGCGAGTGTATACGTACTTTCAAGATTGTCCATGTGTGAAATATCCTAGCAGTGTTTATTGCTGTCTGGCGTTAAATGTTAAATTGGGTGTGAATTTTGAACTTTAAATAAATTATTTTTTTTGCAAATATGAACAAAAGCTAACACCTAGGCCATTTCAGAAGTGTTTCCATGATTTCCAACCTCTATCATACTTTTAAGAGAACTTTTTGAGCAACGAAACACAAAATAAATTGCAGAGAAATGTGTCGTAATTCTGTTGGACTGGATAACCAGTTGGGTAATTACATTAATTGATACTGAGGTGATTACATATTCATGCCTGACCATGAATGGAATTGTGGGGTGTTTCCTTTCCAATGCTGCATTTCCCACCGCACATTCCAATTTTCCTTCCAGCCTTAGTCCAGTTGCCAAGCCGCTATGGAGCCCCAAAGCCGCTATTTCCCATCATAACCAGATGTATAACCGTGCATTCCCATGGTAGGGCGGCGGTGCACGTGCTCACGCTCGTCACAGTGTGTTATATGCTGTAGTGAGAGCCCATATTAGTCTGCTGGCCAGCCGGGAACTCTGGTGCCATTTCACCTGCGGTTGACAGTGGGCTGGCTGGGTGCTCACAAAGTAGTCCTGGGGACAAGCACCTATAAGACACCCACACACACACACACACACACACACACACACACACACACACACCATCCACACTAGTGATACTGCCAGTCAGTCTGTGGAAGGTCAGATTAGAGGAGGTACGGAACACTCATGTGCCCGCGGAGAAAGACACACTGTCGTTACCATGGACGGGTTATTATCCCGGGTTTCCTGCCTCTAAGCTTCAAGTAGGACAGTTTTCTTTTTGGTTTTCCTCTGCCTGCATCCCAGCAGTCTGGCTCGACCGCGGCGACCACCTTCCATTTGGGATGCGCCACCAGCCGGCTGCATATCCAGGCACATGATGCTCTGGTGGGCTGAAAGGGTGTGAAGTGGACGCAGGTGTCAGATGTGGCCTGGGACAGACCGGTGTACACCTGCGCTCGCTGCTCAGTTTCATGTGGCCTGCAGCGGTCAGCTGAGGAATTCAAACCAGAACCACAAATGGATCAGACACCCAGCCAGGTGACATAAAACCCACCAGAGTGGTTCCTGTTCTGTGTGCTCGCCTAAGTTCTTAGTTTACCATTTCACCTTTTCAAAGCGCTACATTTTGTTTCCAATTGCTTGACTACTTCAGTCTTTCACTGTTGTTTTGAAAACCACTGATGCTAATTCATCATCTGGGCTCACAGCGTGTATGATAGCAACTCATAATTGGACTTGTTGGTTCTTAAAAGGATACAAAGACCTGTTCTTCTGAGTCCCACATGAACCGCCCTGTAATACTGTAGATTCTGAAGGACTAGATAAATGGAAGTTCCAGGTTCGATATCCTGCAGCTTATCAGTCTGAGTTTCAGATTCAACAGTTGAATATTTTCTTTTGGGTGATTGTAGCATTTCTTTCAAGCATAGTAATAGCATAAAATGTATTCCTGACATGGAAGTTTCCTTTTAAGTCAACAGATGCTCTGCAGACAGGGCAGGCTGGTAAAACAAATTATTTTCTGAATTTATTCAGCAATCAGCCCCCAGAATCCAGTGGGACTGGATGCGGTTTTCTCTGGACTTGCTTGTAGCTGGTCACAACTGTCAGTTAGGTCCTTTTTTTTCCCACTACTGGACGTCAACATGTGATTGAGCCCATTTTTCCAGCTTTCCCAGCCTGCTGAATAGGCTTTAGTTAGACTGAAATGTATAAATAAAAGCAAATTCACAACAATCTCCATGTTTCAGTGGCCTTAATAAAGTGATTTTGACACCTTTCTGTGGGTGGGGGACTTCAGGGGAAAACTGGCAACTCTGGAAGCTTGAAATTGTCAGCAAAATCAATGTAAACACAAACTATAATACAGAGCAGGAAGGAAATGTTAGTGTTTTCAGAATTCAACCTGTCACAAGCATTTTAAAATGAAGAGCACATTAGCTACTCCTGTGCCTCCTTTTCACTGTTTTAGCGGTGCTATCATTAGCATGTGCACGTCCCCGTGACTCTGAAAGGGATAAAGCTGGCAAGAAGACGAAGACCTTGCAGATGCAGGTTTGCACATTTTGCTAACTGGGCAGTATTTTTGCCCAATACTCTCAGCCACAGAGCAGCCAGTGAAGTCCAGATATGCTAAATATCTCCTGTTGCGTGACTTTCTGTCTTAACGGAAAGACATGCTTCACCAATATGTATTTATAGACAAAGAAAGCCACAAAACTGTGACCAATTTAGTGCTGGTGAACAATAGTTAATATTTGGGTGTTGAGGCATAACCAGACATTTCTTCTTCAATCTAAATGGTGTTTGTATAAGTAAAAAATGGTTGGAGAGATTATGTTTGGTGCCACATTGTGGCTCCAAAAGCTCCTGACCAGCTGATTAAAGCTTAGGTGATGAAATTGATGAAAGACAACAGTGAACAAAGACAGCAGTTGAAAAAGAGGCGTCTGAATGGGGCAAATGGTGTTAAAAGGATGCTGCTAATAGTTGTTATTCTACAACGTTTTGCTGCCAGTGGAAATGGCCACCACTGCGTCTAAAAAGTGAGTCATCTGTACTGCTGAGAACCCCTCCCTCCCCCCAAAAAGTGGAAATTTGATCTAATGGGATCATCAAACCGCAGGTTTCCTGTTCGATCAGAAGCTATGTTAATGTGAACAGAGATGGTGGCCAAACTTCAGAAATGAACCAAGCATCCGCCTGATCCTCTAGATGAATTTGGCTCGCGGCGTCTTTGTCTTCCACCCTCAGTGGACTGTTTAGCCTCATTTAGATAATAACAGAGATTCCAACCACGCTCATGATCAACTCCGGGGGAAATGTGGACAAACGGTCTGTTGCACTTTGCTAAGAATTGGAAATGGGAAACACGTGAAGGGCTAAACTCTGCTCATTTCTCAATAATCTCTGTGGGACCTTGCACCCCAGCACATATCCTGGGTCGCACTTGTAATGCTTTAGGAGGGAAAACCCAGCCATGGCGCACAGTTCAGCGTGATTAGCTGTGCTGATTGATTTCATTTCAATAATTTGCTCTCTTCTAATCCGCTCCTTTTGAGTCCACTCCTCTGGGTAAATACACTTAAATCAGCTGCATTCTTACAGTGAAAATTCTCTTGCACATGTTACAAAGGCCTGACTGAATCCACAGCTCAGCCCACACACTTTTTCCAGTGGTTTTTGGCCTTGGCAGACCTTTTACCAGCTCCAGCTACATGCCAGCGTCCAGACTGGGCCTAATATGAGAAGGTGATGTGCATAATTTGTTATATATGTATTGCTTCAAATCTGAAACGTAAACACAGTAAAAACGACTTGCCCACTGGCCTCAAAACCACAAAAAATAACAGTTCAGTTAAGCACTCCGGCTGCTCGCATCTGATTAAGGCAAACTCTGTATTTTTCTTCTTTTTTATATTCGCCCAAATGGTCAGAGGATTTCCATAAACACCTCAGAGAAATGTGGTGCAGAAGATGCAGTTTATATAATCAAATAGCCTGACTCCTGCACGTTAGCTCATGCTGTCTTCGAAGTGCGTCTTAATAAAAATTGAGGTTCAGCAAAACTTTCACCTGCTAAGTATGATCTAATGGCACCGGAAGCCAAATCGGTCCACAGCTCGATTAGCCTTCAATTTTGCGGGATTGCTCCGTTGCGCGCAGGGCCTGACCGAAAGAATAACCCTAAATACCTCAATGTCTGCGTCTGCTCGCTGTAAAAACATAGTCAGAGTGCAAAGATGTACAGTGTGGTCACCGCCCGGTGCACAGACGGGCGATGTAATTGGAAGGATCAGTGGAAAAGGGGGGGACGTGCAAGGAAGCAGAGCAATTGGGGAGGGTGGTAAGTCATTGTAAGGACCTGAGGAAGTGGGTGGCAGCAGGTGAGAGTTATATTTTACTCATAAATCGTACTTTTTCTTGAAATCGAAGATTTAAACAATAACAATGCTAAGAGCGTCACTGCAGAGGCGACGGCCTCTGGGTTGTGTGTATTTGCATATTCTGACAGGGTGCAATACTTCATCATGGTGACCGAGCCTGAAAGATGCAGACGGTCATTGAGGATCACCTGTTTCAGCTCCCCTCCCTCCTCCTGTGGTCATCAAGACAGCCCAAACAGGCGCTGCCAGACAGGCCCTCTGAAATCATGCTGTACTTGTTCAGCCAAAGAAGGCCGTTTCCAAGACATCCGCGGGATTAAGCACCATCTCTGTCAGCCATCCCAGCCAGAACCGGTCCAAAGTGCTGCTTCCTTTCAGACATGTTTTTTTTTCTATCTGTCACATTTGAACATTTGTGCTTTAAAATTGAAAAGACTGCTCAGAGTTTATGGAAGTAATTCTTTATTATAAATTTTCTTCTCAGAAACAGGTTGTGTAAGAGTTTTGACTGTGCCCGCCGCCAAAAGTAAGAATACTAACAAAAAAAACAATGACAAGGAAGAAGGTAAACATGGAAGGAGCTGAGACAGTGTGGTATTCTTAGAGAATTAAAACTTTGCTCATGTTTTTTTTGGTCCAATCTATAGCTGTATCTATGAACACATCAATGTGTTAATAACTATTAACTAAACAGCACGCGTTGTGTTGTGATACTTTTGTTACACTAGTCAGTAGCTAATACTTACACTGGTAAAATACAACACCAGGCAGGCAGTTGCAGTGTTTCTGGTTGTGTGTTGTGTACATGTTGGATGCTATAAACGAGAGAAGTGGTGTCTGCTGGCGAGGCTAATGCTCCTCTTCTACTGTGTTCCGTGTCATATTGTGATCTAGGTTTAGCCAGATGTGATAATTCATGGAAAGAACTAGCATGAGCGAGCAGGAGGAGAGCTTCCTGCAGTGGGAGAGTGATGAGTTCTGCCTCTGCAGTTTCTCATAAAGTATGAAAAGTCCTGGCCCGGACCAATGTACTTCTTGTTCTCGCCACCTCAAGAACTCGATGACATTTCTTGGATCTGACAGCATTTGTACCAGCCTTTTGGCGAGATAATCTGCACTACTACCGTGCTTCCCATGATTCACTCGTCAATAACAGGGACACTGAAGTGTAACATGAACTGTTGACTTTTTCCAAAAATCCTGTAACTTCTTCAACAACTATACTGCATCAGGTCCTGAAAAACCACCATAAAACAGCATTTTGCCAAAAGTTCCTGGTCCTGCTGTTAAAAACAGCTTTGCTAATCATTCATGCATGAACTGCTAACCCTGTCTAGGTCATCCACCGCGCCCACATGATGCCATATCTCAAGACTCCCAGAGTCATTTTATGATTGCCAGTAAATCACCGACTGTACCTGGTTCAAATATCTGCTCATTTCTTTCAGGTAGCGGCAGTTTTCAAAACTGGACGTGTAGTGTTTTGGAATGAAACCCGTAAAACTGTCAGTGAGAGTGAACTGCAGAATAGCAGAATGATAAAAAGCAGGTCTGTTTGAAGTTACAGAGAGGAAGTGGATGATAGAGGGAAGATGAGCTCATGAAAACTGAGAAAGAACATACGCTGGTATGAGATGATTCATGTGTGCGCAGAGCTCCCTCTGGCCTGACGGGTGCAGTAATGCCAGTCCAAAAGAATAATCTGCATTTATGGCTTAACACCCAAATACACAAATATGTGTTTTAGTCCCAAATACAGATCCATGAAACTGTGTTATTTTAAAGGCGGAAGCCAGATAGTATCAGCTACCGCAGAAAAACAATAACAAGCTGGGAAATTAAGCAAACTAGTAAAACGTTTATTGCATGCAAAAGTTCCGATATTGCGTCTGCTTCAGAAAAGCGGCCCATTCAACCTCCAGCTCCCAGCTGACGCCTGGGTTACACTCCGTGACCATCGGTGTGTGTGCCTGCGCGGTGGGTGAGTGTTGAAAAGCAGGATTGTTAACCCTGGTGTATGATGCCAAATGTTTCTATAAAGGAACTTTTGAGGGTCTTATCGGCTACTTGGCCAGTGTGTCTCAGCCTGCGGTGAGTGTGTGTGTGTGTGTGTTCCTTTTGATGGCACAGCATGAGGACAGAAGCAGTTGAACCACCATATTATTATTATTATTAGTAGTAGTAGTAGTAGTAGTAGTAGTAGCAGTAGTAGTATTGTTGTTGTTACAATAATTATTATCACCACTTGAAGCTTCCAAAGTATTAAGAATGTACAAACAACTGTGCATTAATCAAAAAGACCTCAACACATTTGACGTGATGCAGCAAAATAAGAATATAAACTGGGTTATTGGAAATCTAATAAACTACTTAATACTTGTCGTGGCAACAATTAACTTAATTAACTGGACCCTCAGCTGCTAACAGGCTGTTGAACTTCTGAACCAGAGCTCAGAGAACTCAACAAACAAGGCAGCGATTGAGCGGAACTGACGCTGACGTGCTTCACCTTCACTTAGCTTAACGGACACTTGACCGGGGTCCCTGGGGCTAATTCAGGGGAGGGGAGCCGGTGTTTACCGCTGTTTGGCCGTCAATCTGCACGGCTCCTGCAGGTTTCACCCTGAGCTCCCAGAATGGCTCTCTAAACCAAACAGTGGGGGCCTACAGCTCTAGTTGTTGATGTTTACTCTGCCGGGACCTCGCCTCAGATCCATAGCAACGCAGATACCATTTTGGAGATTGGGGGAAAAATATTTTCCCAAGCAGACTGACTGAGAACAAAATAAACAACCCGGTTTAGGAGTGCACACGGCATCGAAAGAATCCCACCTCAGTCAGGCACATTTCCCCGAGAGATGATAGGAAAGACAGGAAAATGTGGAGATCCCAGGAGAGAGAGCCAAACTGTGCTAAAGGTAAGTACAAACTTCCTCCAAGGGGACGATGACAATTCAAACAGCATTGATACATATCTCTGAAATATTTAAAAACTGATTTACCTCTAAATTGTTCTTTCAGCCAAAAAACTATCAACTGAAAGTGCACCGTGGCCCTAATGCTAAGTTAGCTACATGCCAGACAGGTAGCTAGCTAACTTTAGTGCAGAGGGTGTGAATCCAAAAGATGTATTGCATGTATGGATTGCAGCTCTAGGCTCAGGTCATAATCCAACACCTCAGGGGTCCAGGTCACAGGTCCACAGGCATTAATCACATTAATGATGGCCCAACAAAACCTCCACCACAGGTTTTGATCAGCATAATCACACCTGACTTTCATCCTAGTGGAAGGTGTCACCCTCGATAGCCAATGCTGAGAGATGTCTCTGGGATGAACTGCCTCACACCACCGAGGGAGGCAACACAATGGTTCAGCCAAGTTGCAGACTCCCTGATTGTTTTCCCACCTCCATGTGGCAACATTACATCAATCTACATATGAATAAACATGTCGACGGGGAGCGTTCCCTCCAACTTTGTCCTCCTCTTGTGAGGTCCATGTGGATCACAGCCTCCAGTGTGGCTACCTGATTCTGATTGGTGCGGTCAGAATCGGATGTGTATTCTAAAACAGATTTGCTTTTTTGTTGCTAACCAGTGAGGGTTTGCATCGCTTTTTTCAACGTGTCCTGCTGTCTGTTAAACAAGTTTGACCACAGACCAAAACCGCCGGTCTATCTAATCTCTTTCAGTCGTGTTTCCTTTAGGATATGAGGGCCGTGTCTGCGTGGTGTCTCTGACCTTCCTTTGGCACCTCCCCAGAGTCACATTCTCTCCTCCATTCTCCTGTCTTTCCTTTGCTTTCCTCCTCTTTACTTCACTGCATTTTCTCTAGAGCAAAGCTTCGAACTTTTTAAATATTTATCCACCCTTCATCTTTGCCACAGGCCCTCAGTCCAAAATCATGCCCCTCGTTTCACACAGCAGGAGCTTGATCCCATTTTCACCGGTTCGGACCCTCCAAACCTCAGGCCCTTATAATCCCTCAATCCAGAACGATGATGTCAGAATTTAGAAAAAGTGAAAGAAGACACATTGGTGGTAGAACAACAACATACTTGGCAAATATGAGGGTGAGAAGATCAGCGGGAGGGTGTAGTGGCAGATATAAACGACGCGGTGCTTGTTTGTGTCAGTAGGCTGTTGTGTCTCTCGCCTTTTTCTGTCAAACAGAAGAAAATAGTGTTGCTTTTTATTGTTGTGGCTGTTGGCACCCTGGGTGTGATTGAGACTGATGGGGGGATTATTCTGTCACAAAATGCCATCCTGTATTTTTTACTCAAAAAAAAAAAATCGTACTTATTTTAGGGCAAATGTATTTCCAGATGTTCTGAAGGAATCCTCTGTTGTCTTGTCATTTTGACCACACATGGATGCAGATTGCGACAGATATTGTGACGTCTCAATACTCGACAGCAGCAGACAGATTTTTGGACAATTGCTGATTTTTTTCCGTCCTTTTTTTCGGTCCACAAAAACAGCGAGGATGAGCTGTCAGTACACTTACAGGCGTTTAAACAATCTACTTGCAGGCACATTTGTAAAAAGAACATCCATCTGAGAACATTTTAGGCAACCTGTCAGGAATCTGTGTAATTGTGTAATTGAAACTGGTTGAGGGATGCTTGGAGGGAGGTATAATTGACTTCCACCAAGCGCAAGAATCCCATTTCTACCTTGACACTAAGAAAAAAAAAAATGCAAACAGTAGATGAAATCTACTGTGACAACAGGACTCTTGCCTGTGCTGCAGCCCACCACCAGAGGGCCACAAAGCTGCTTCACTTTAAGTTGCTCTTATTGTCATGCCTCTCTACGCCTCAGTAAACAACGTACAACATTATCTCTTCTTTATAACATTTGTCGCTAGAGCTGCTGTAGCGTCGAATGGCAAGCCTCTGTGTCCCGCTGCTGCCAGGCCTCCTTCCACGCAGACACGTGAGAGCGAAACAGCAGGTCAGTTTTTATGGCTCTGCGCTAACGAGCCCCCAGCTCTGTCCGACACAAAGTTAAAAAACAGCCGATGATTAATGATCACCGCGACGAGCCCGAGCGCACCAAATGCAGTGTTCCTGTAAGTGCTCCCCCTGCCAAAGTCGTCACCCTCACACTTATTGTAATCATTATGGGGGGGGGGGGGGTGAAATTAGCGGGGGGAACAGTAATGGGTTAATTGCACTACAATTGGCGGGTGTAGAAATGCAGGCCTTTTAAATGATCTTCCTCCATCATGTGACACATTTCTATTATTTCCCTCCTCGCCCTGCTGCCTGCCTTGACAGAGACTCCATGCTGGGAGGGAAAATGGGGGGATAATTGGGTTCATCCATCTCTCAAAGCCTCTCACACCTCTCCTCGCTCTCCTAAAACTCGTCTTGACTCCCTCTGTTTGTTTTTCAATCTCGCTAACTTTTGGGCCCTCTCCTCCTCTCTGTTTTTGCAGAGTCTGCTAATATTTTCCCTCTATTTTTTCAGTGTTTACCTACTGTACGGAGTTAAGTCACCTGTTTCTCTTCTGATTCCAGTAAACCATGATCCAGCATGATCCAGACATCTCATTAGACAAAAAATTGACCATAAATTCCACATATATCACTTTTTGTACCATTAGCTTTAACAGCCACATTTGCTTTCCCATATTGTATGTCTGTACCCCTTAAAATCATGGAAACAATTTCATTATAATGTCTTAAAGTTGAGGACAGAATCTTCTCAAATCTACAATTTCCCTGATGCATTATTCAGTCACTTTCAGGCCCCTTCTGCCCTTTTTTTCTCTTCTCTTTTGGTTCCCTCCATCTGTCTGCAGTGACAGGGAGGATTATGGGATCTGTATAATGTGCCATGAGACGCGTGACCCTGCGATGCCCCATGAGGATGCCAACGCTTGTCCCGCAGAGCATGTCAGAGACCTGGCAGAGATGATTCATAGAGCCTCTGCAATCACACCAGACCTACATTCACTGAACCTATTAGGCTCCACACGTACTTGAAGTGTCCTGTCTAATTTCCCAGCAACCATGAGGAGGTGTAGAGAGAGAGAGAGTGTGGGGCTGATGGGACAGTCTGCAGAACAGAAAAGCATAAAATTGTTTTTTAGGTTGTCCCGTGTCTACGCGTTTGGCCTGTGAACACATCACAGCAGGTGGAGGTCTGCAGCTTTGTGTCATCATTATATTAAAACTGTGGTTATGATGGAGAGAACCAGGCTCTGCCTGCAGAGAGAAGCAAAAAAACACCCACTTAGGTGCCCGTTTCAGCACGAGAAGCACAATGAAAACATTCAACTGTGCTCCCCAAGATTGTTTTTGGCCAGGGAATCCCTCAAGGAGGAAACGCAAGCCCACCTCTATACCACTTGCTTTAACGTATGTATTTTTTTCCTGTCTGCGGCTGAAAATGTGCAGCACGCCAAATATCTTTTCACATCCAATAATATTTATTTAATTAAAACTCTGCCTTATAGGATGTAGTTGCGACCGAGCGCAGCCACATTGTGACAGGGAAAGGCAGCTAATTGTTTGACATCTATTATTGACACAGTATTTAATGTTTCGCCGGCGTTAGCGATGGTGACGACGGCGGAAAATCGACCTGAGTTGGGGGATTTTTCAGTCTGTCAGCCCGCGTCCCGAGCAGCACTGCGGTCAGACCTCAGTCCGTAGAAAGTGATCATTAGTTTATCTTAGCTGACCACTCAGCAGAGAAATCTGCAGAAGTTCCAGTAAGTGGGGCATCAGACACTAAGGAGAGGGTTTAATTTCATTGGCAACCACCGGCGAGTCGGCCAAAATCTGCTCTTTCCTGCTACTTTTCTGTACCTGCTTCACATCTATCAGCCTCTAATCCAACAGTCTCACTAGCAAAATAAAGAGGTTCATTATACAGCATGTGCTTCAGCTAAGCTAACGAGTAATTTAAAAAATAGATGGTTTAAGCTTGAGGATGGACGACTGATGAGGACGGACACACGACTGAGTGGAGACATTTTTCTAAAACAACAGCATCGTCTTAATTTCTTTAAATTGTGGAGAGGCTATTTCTTTTGTTGCTTGCGTCGATGGCAGTCCAATAGTAGCTCTGGTATTTTGATGATGTAATTGGCGTCAGACCCAGTCTGATCCACCCTGAGTCGCCTGGAGCCTCATTACCTGTCTGCCGGCCCGTAGGTGTAGTCCATTTGACTGTAACGGCATCTCCTCCATCAGCTGCCTGCTATTCAGGATTAATGAGCGCCAATGAAAGCAGTCTTCCTCCCCCTCCTCCTCCTCGTCACCCCTCGCTCTTCCTGCCCAGCCAAAGCAAAGGCCGGCTGTAGGCCTCATTATTGGTAGCAACGGCCGGGACCCGGGGCCTGTCTGTGCAAACACGCACAGAGACGGAGCCGGGAAGGGTGGCGGGGCGGGGGTAACCGTCTCACAGAGAGATGAGGTTTCAACAAACGTCAGCCAGCGTCGGCCCTGTTTGGATGGCAAATTATTGCTGGCTGATGCTCTATTATTTTACAACCAAAGATTGCTGTCGAGAGAAAGGTGCAAGGGGAGGGGGTGGTGGGGAGGGCTGTGAAACAGGAGGAGGGGAGAGGGCCGGGGAAATCTTGGAAGGGTGCCTGAGGGGAAGAAAGGTTTAGTGAATGCCATAATAATCTTTAAAAATATTACTGGAGCAACCGCAACTTCGGCTAAGAATAGGCTGGGGAGAGCAAAGCTTCTCCATCCCCTGTAGAGAGAAGAAGAAGGAAGGAGAGGAAGATAGGAGAGGAGGAGGGAGGGAGGAGAGGGGGCATCAACACCTGTGGTAAATTTAACTTTGCCGCCATCTTGATTGTTTCTGCTATTGTCTCGCCTTCCGAGCTTCCAAACACACCAACATGTGCTGCCATTGTCCCTCCTTGAGATGGGTCCAGCACGGCCGCCACCCCCTGAGAGTCTGTGCAGCCTCTGCCCTCGACCCCTCACGTTCCTGCAGATGTTGCTGCTCTCCTTCAGGTGGCTCCGGTCGCTATCGGCTAAAAACAGGCTGATGTTTTCCAGGCGCGTTGCTGTATAACACGCTTGCTTGAAGGCCATCGTGATAATTGAGACATACATGCTGGATAACTCCCCGCTGCACCGTTTCATCACCTCGCCCGCGTGTTTGCGGCCGTTGGGATTTTAATGCATTTCTACATGTGGGTCTTTTATTGTCCTCACTTTCACAAGAGGCATTTAAAGTCATCTGGCTGACAGCAGAAACTGGTTTTGCAGTCAGACTGTCTTGAATTTTAGTGCTTTCTGTACACTAGTTTAATAATTGAACACACTCCTCCACTCTGGGTGACAGGAGCAAAAACGTAAAGACGTAAGTTATAATGGGCTCGTCGGCCATCTGAATTAAAATGCAACATTATATGGCACGGCCAAGGTTAGCCTCTGTTAGCCGCGGCGCTGTTACAGCCACTTTTCGAGCTTCTCAATTGAGGTAATAAATTGAGTCTGATGGCTAATTTTAGGTGTAACCCAATACCGCCGGCTAAACTACGAGCCAGAGGGGACCATTTAATCAAAATGTGTCTGGCAAGGCCAAAATAGAAACAAGCTGAGAAAAAAAGAAGGAGAAATTTCAGGGTAAACATCTATTTTACAGACGTTTATTTAACAGGATACCGCATCTCCTGTCAATCAAGCACTAAAAAACACAGTTTGATTGAAGGAGTGATATTCAAATAGTGAAAATTATACGTTTTTGCCCATTTATTAAGCCGGATGGTTAGTTTAGTCAGGAATTCATTCAAAACTGCGAGCTGTGAACTTTTCGTGTCAGGCACATATTTCCAGGAGGTGTAATGTTGCACGGCGGGAGGCACGCCGCTGCAATTAATGTATTGTTTTACCCAATGTGATGGAAACACTGGAATGATTAGTGAGGACTGTGGCATGGAGACCAGGGTCATTGGGGGGGGTTAGTTACCAGAGCATCGTCACTGCTGAGCTTGACTAAAAGAGAACGAGACTGTGTCCTGAGATTCCGCCGTGTTGGCAGTATTGTTGCTGGCAGTTGGAATGTTGAAGGTTTTAATGTCAGAGTTACTGGAAGTGTGTTCGAAAAATGTTTCTAGGTTTAATTTTTGGTACAGCTTCAATACATCTTCATGATATTTGCTCCTCTCAGGAGAAACAGGCATCCATCAGTCTAGTAAACCAGTATATGTCAGTGAGGCCTGATTATATATCATTCTCCTCACTATTTAGTTTCATGGCTGCCTATATTGTACAAAAAATAACCACTCTCGCGCTGTGGGACATGAATTCTTCCTTTTAATGGTGATTGTTAATAGTTAGCAACCAAAAGATTGACTGCTTTATACCACCACACACTCCATACACCAACAGTCATCCAGACATTTGACATAAATATAGAATAACACGTTGTCAATGCAGATTGCCTCTGGAGCCAGAGTTGAGCGACTCAGACAGAGCCCTTCCTCCACATGCACTAATGTGCCTGGTTGTAAATAACCCGATTTCAATAGAGTTTGGTGTAATTAAAACATTCAGCTATGGTGAGACTTGATAAGGCTCCTCCATGGCTCCGCCTCAGCTTCCTCTGCTTAGTGAAGCCCTAAAAGTTTAAGACCTGAATTATTGTGTGACATATATTTTGCAGGCACTCAGGTTTTCATGGTTACTGTTCATTGTGATGGAAAACTGTCCTGTATATGCTGTTGTCAATCAGTATGCTAACACAGCACCTAAAAGCAGGAATATTGAGTCAGTAAACTAAAATTGGATTTTCAACAGAAGACAAAAGCATGTTAACAAAGTCTTCAAAGTATGACTAAAACACCCAGATAAAGTGACTGAATGTCACTCGTCTTGCGTGCATATGGAACGAGACCTTTGATCGGTAAATAAAAAAGAGAGATAAATCTGCGACATTGTCCAGTGCCGTGTCAAATTAGCTCTCTGATGCTAACATGGTACAGTAGCTCGCTTCTGACTATTGTGACTAACTAACAAAAAAACAGAGAGTGTTTTTAAAGATGTGATTTTAGCATCACATTGATCACGCCCCTATGAAATGTCAAATCAACCTGCATATGAACAGACTCAATTAGACACACTGAATTACAGATTAGGAATAAAGATCTATTAAAGTCTATTGAGTGGGACCTTCGTGTAGTCTTCCACATAATCACCGCTGCTCCTTCTATGTATTTCCAATTGAATCCAGGAGGGCAGGATGAAAATATACGGAGGTCACACTTTAAAATATACTGTGTCATACTGAATGTGTGTTTTAACTGGACATTGATCATGTGAGAACTTACAAATTAGCCCAATTACCGTTTAAAAGTGGGCAATAAATTGTGTGAGTGCCGCGCAGAGATATACGCATCAGCTGCAAACCTGTAAAACCCATTAACTCTAATTGCAACGCACAAACATAAATTAACATTCACAGCGTATTAACTCTGCCGTACATTCAAATTTCATTTTAAAATACAGAACAGGCGAGTCAGGAGCGGTGAACGATGTGGACCACAGAGCCCCTCTAACTACACCGCACACTCCCGGTCAGCACCCGGGCCACTATGTCACCCCATGTGGAAACACAATATGACAGTAATTATATTTTGCATACCCTCATGGAACAATCATATTATTACCAGGTTCTTTTGGCTAAATAGCAAGAGCGGCAAAGCAAACAAGAGGAGGCTGCGTGAGAAAACATTTCTGTGGCAACGAAAATTAGCTGGCACCAAGTGTTCATAATTAGGTTTTTATTTTCTCCCTAAACATGTGTAATTGCTTCCACAGGTGTGTGTGTGAGTGTGTCTCAGTGTGCCACACCACCATTGTCGCACCAGAGGTGCCGAGTGTTTCTTTAAGTCTCCAGTAGTCAAGATGACTGCTGTCAGAGCACAGTGCATATGTCTGCCATTATATTTGGGACGGGAAATTATTTAAGTAGACAGCATATTGGGCTCTCCTGAGAATATCACCTGAATTATTTTTCATATGGATCATTCAATTTGCACGTGAAACAGAAGCTCAACGGCCGCTTTCTCCGCGGATGCTTTAAAACGACCGTAAACTTGTGATTACTGGGAGTAATCAGATGATAATCAGATCTGTTTACATGTACTGCAGACATGATATAAGCACAAAACTCTGCTTTGCATGTTTTAGTCTATTTAAAGGAATTATTTTACTCTACTAATGTATGTATGTGTGTGCGTCTGTGTGTGTGTGTGTGTGTGTGTGTGTGTGTGTGTGTGTGTGTGTGTGTGTGTGTGTGTGCGTGCAAACCTTTAACTGTTTATTTCTGGTCTAGACTTGTTGGACGGTTGATGCTTTTGGTTTTAGCGTTTGCTGATGTTCCAGCTAATAAACACTCAGAATTGGCGACATTCTGGAGCCGATAAATCTGATGAACAGGTGCCCGTGCAGAGAGAGATCATCAGAACACAATAGGAAGGGCGGGTTTATCCAATATCAATCTGGGGGCGACAGGACGACCTGCAAACTGCACACGTACCTTTTGTGAGAGTGTTTCAGCTTTGTGCCTTGTTGGGTCACCCTATTGTGCCAATTCTCCTGGAAAAGCTCATGAAACTATTGGACGGAAACAAATCAAAGTGACATGAGTGACACACACTGCAGCCAACAGGCCGCAGGCTGGAGTCTCTCAGGCTGTGGTGAGTTTCTGGCATCTCCTGCCATGTAAAAGCGGCAGTAGTCTCAGTAGCTCCCAATGCAGTTTTAATTGATTTCTCATAGGAGTGCGGTTGATTCTTGTCATACAAATGGAGACTTTCTGATTTGGAGATCTCTTATTTATCCATGGAGTCTGTGATTATTTCAATTTTGTGGCTTTTGTAATTGGTGGATATCCAGCTGATATTTATTTAGGAGGAAAACATTACCTTGAAACTGTGAATGCTGCCCAGGCCTATGAGGTTGACCTGGGTGGGGTTTAATACAGTGGCAGCTTTGTGGTCAAAGCCAGCGTGTATACATATGTATGTTTCATATACAGTATGAGATATTTATTATTATTCCAGCATCTTCTAAGCACCAAGTTTTTCCTGCCAACCACAGAGAATGGGCTGCCGGCCAAGGTGATGCATATCCATGTTAGCTCCGCTATGTTAGCACAGTGATTTGGACCCTCCTTCCTCTCCAGGACAGCCTGCGTGCCTCTCAGACAGCCACCGGGCTGCGAGATTCTGGATGACATCATCAAAAGGTGCCAGGCATGAGCTGCAGGAAACAAGTAATATATTAGATCCTGAAAAGCAGAATTCTGTCAGGAGCTATGTACTATTTTGAGTGAGATCGAGGGGTAACCTGATAACGCGGGGTTGTGTAGGCTAATGTTTTGTCTTTGCTGTAGTTTTCCAAACAGGATGCTGCACTAATGCGTGATCTTGTACGCTGATTTTAATGGAAATAAATCCACTTGTTATCAAATTGAGTCACGTTCACCCAAGAGAGGGCCAGAGAAGTCAGTACCAGGTACTGCGGAATTGGCTGGATCCTCACCCTGAGCTTTGGGCTGCACAATTTCTCCACTTTCCCAAGAACTCTTTTCTGCTCAGCTGCTCTTTGTTTGCACTCCGTTCGCCGTGACGTATGTTTGTCTGTCTTGACCACAGAGGACAGGATTGTAAGATTATACATCATTTTCCACTTAACCTTCAAGGATGTTTCCACCTGCAGACCCAGAGCCCTGCCTAGCCCTGATTTGACAGAATCTCTGTAATTAACTGAGCGTATATATGCTCTCATTCCCAATCTAATACCCTGAACACCGCGTTGGCCCCAATTCCCCCGCTGGCTTTGAAATAATCTGTACTTGAAAACTTTTTTCTATCAGGAAAAGAACAGGCGAGAAGATGCTGCCAGTTGCTAAAGACAAACAGAACCTTGCCTGTCCTCCACCGCTCACCCGCCAGCACATCATAACCAAATTAAACATTTTTTTATTGACTTGCTGTGTGCTGGAGTTGGTGAACGGCTTCCCAAACCAAACATGCTGGGACACATGGCCAGACCAGGCCGGTATCGGCATTTCAGTCAGTGCTGCCTTCCTTATACAGGAACTTGAAATGTTAAGTAAAGAAATATTATAAGAGCGAGGCTGAAAGGGGAGCTGTGTGTTTGGATGTGCATGTATGTAGACTAATGTTGCTGTGTGATTTGGACATGCACCTCGAAGAACACCTAAGTGTGTACCTACGGCCAAATGTCTTTATACGGCTCCATGACGAAGGTGCGCGTGCGTCCAACAAAGGAGACTATTTTGATGGGGCTGGTCAGGGAAGGTGTGCTGGACTCATAATGACATAAAAAACAAACAGTGGTGAATGGGCACATGGTCCCCCCGTAACCACAAGACCCTTAACGGGAAGAGCCTGTCCAGCAGTGCAGGAAGACCCAGGCGCCAAGGAGTTAAAGAAACACCTACTGTGCTCGGCTGTATGTGAGTGACATGTTCTGCGGATCGGCAGGACGTATAGAAATATCTGGTGGGGAGATACGGACCCTCAAAGCTAGTAGGGTAAACAAAAAACAACCACCACAAGTCCAGGCCAACGTGTACAAGAACATGCTAAATACACGTCTTCATACCCAGTCACTGAAATGCACACTCAGTCATGCATGGGGGGGCAGCAGCAACAATATTATCCTGCCATTCACTGTTGCTAGGGTGATTGATGAAGATGAAGAAAGGCTAAGCCGTGGCAGTTTGCACCAGCCTCTCCTCATCCCAGCAGCTCGTATGAAATAACAACGTGCAGACACACTGGTGTGAGACTGAGCAACAAACCAGACTTGGCTGGTGGAGTCCTCAGCAAAGTGTTGGACATGTTGGAGCACAAGCTAGTCACAACCATCTTGGTTAGCCATTGTCATTTTAAATCATATTTTCCTAATTCAGATGCATATTCACATTTGTGCATCCAAGGTGTACAGCATTTAACTTCAGTTTTAAAAAAAAATTAGTTATTTCAGTTTGTTTTTATTCTGTTGCTTAAGATTAACTTGTGTTTTTGTCCAGTAGCAGTGACTTTTCTCATTTTCTTACTAAAGCTTTTTAGCCACAATAATTATATATATATATATATGTGTGTGTGTGTGTGTGTGTGTGTGACGTCTGTTTATATATATATATATATATATATATATATATATATTGTAACACTTTTATAAAGTGAGCGAAGTTATATTTTACTCTAATGTCTGTACCGATTTAAACTTTTTTAGTTGTTAAATTTGTAGTTCTAATATATTGTTTCAAATGAGGTGAATTAATGGGCAGGGCTACTGTGGTGAATTAAGTTATAACAACTTTTACCTCAATGTTTACAGGAAATCTGACGAGAATCTTGATGAGAATGAATAAAAAACAGTTGAATCTTGAGCTTGGATCTGCCATCTGAGGTGAGAGACAGCAGAGAGCCACCGCTGCTCCGTTCATTCAAAGGACGTTGACACATTTGCTGCTATGAGCCTCCCACCACCTCCTCCTGCTCGTTAACCTGTAGCCCATTCGATCGTTATTACGGTTGCATGGACGTGCAGCTGGAATGAAAACAGACGTCACTAATTTCATCATAATACAAATAAATGTAATGCTGGAGTTCATTTCTGGTGAACATTACAGTGAACGTGGAGCAGCTCTTGATTGATATTTTCTGTTGTTCCAGGGATCTTGAAGTCATTAAGTCTCAAACATCATCCCCGCTGCTCCGACCGTGCTCCTCCGTCCTCTTGGATTTGGTTCTGATATCAAGACTCTCGCACTGCATGGGAATACCCAAGGTCAGCCCGTGAACCCCAACTGGATCCACAGAACGTGTTTGGATAGGTGCACGTCAGAGCCTGAGACACGGACAGTTTGATGGGAACCATCATATATATTGCATTCTTCGGGAGATAGTTTGGCTCAGTACTGTGTGTGATGTGGACAAATATCTCAGGCCTGGATCTGCTCTGGGGTCAGAATTTCATTCCAAAGTGTATAAAGATTTGTATCTCTTGGCAGTGCCTCTCTTTCAATTCAATAATTGTATAATTTGTGCATGTTAATAATAACAGCCTGTTGCATGGTCCACCAAAAACAAGAACAGGACAGTAAAAAGAGAGCAACCTTTTGCATTCCTGCAAATTCCTACACAAAACAAGGTTGCGAGATCTACGTCACTGAGCTGCGGAAGTGTTTCGCTCGGCTTAGTCCGAGCAGATTCTCAGCTAGTCATTAGCAGATGTTGCTCTGCCAGTTTTAGCATCCTTCACAGAATCCACAAGGTCGGAACGCATCACTTTCCCAAAGACGTTTTTCCAGCAGAGATTCAAACTCGCAACTCTGAAGCCACATCCTTGGCCATGGACCCATTAGGCCACCACTCATGTTCTCCATTCCCTCCGCTGTGTTCCAGCTTCGGACCAGTCAGCCAAAAAATGAAGCCACTGTGACAGTAACTGGCAACGGAGAGCAGCAGTCCTGCGGCCGTCGGAGGATCAGCACATACGGCATCTGATCCCACTGAGCGTGAGATATGTCCCACTGCCTCCAGCTGCTGTTTGATCCCAATTTATTGCTCTGTGTTTTGGGTTGTTGGTTTAACCCAGACCTCACTAGACCTCCAATTGGATGGCTCTGTTTAAATCTGTAAACTCAGAAAAGCTCAAGATTTCTGTGCTTTTGGACCAAAACCTTTTGGCCTTGTCTCCACGGTGAAATGGAGGGAAATTTGTGGTTACAAAGGATGCTGCTCCCGAGGAGATTGTCATTTAGAAGTAAAAAAGTTCCCCTTTCAAGAAAAAAATAATCCTCTCATAGTCCTTCAGCATTTGCATGAAAGTAACAAAGCGACTCTGCAGATTTATTCTGTAAAAATAAATAAATCAGGGTTCTCATTAAAGAACTGCTTCTCTATAAAATGAAATTTGCACAGGATTAGCACAAACATTAAAAAATTAGCCTGCTGCTTCTTGCTATAATTACTGAGAAAGAGGCACCGAATTCCCCATTCGTAAGAGCAAGTGTCTCAGCAAGGCGCTGTATCGTTTGGAAAATCTAAATCTCGGATGCTGATGTTCTGTCCCAGACATCACTCATCTGTGTTAGCGTCCATGTAGCTCACACCTTCAGCCACAGGTTCCCCAGATGCTGCAGTTATGAACAAAAAGAGGAACAAACCACTGATGAGTCACCGGCCTAATGGACCGCGGCTGGAAACCCAATCTGGGCTGCGTCTGTCTTGAGAGCGCAGGTTCAGTGCAAACATTGTCATAACTACAACCTGAGGCCTCCCCGACCAGGACCTCGTGTTCTATCTCCTATGCCAAGAGCCGGGGGGGAGGCAGAGTCTTTGTTTTATCTGGAGCGAACGAGATACATGAATAATGTCGAAATCTGCTGAAGGGAGAATGCAGTGGATGAGAAAAAGAGTTTTGAATGTAGAAGCAGGTTGCACATTTTTGGACAAAGTGCAGTTGCATTGTTTTATCCTTGGTTATCCAACACAGAAAGGTCTCAGGCGTCACTCAGCACTTGTCATCTGAAGTGTAACCGAGCGTGTCAAAGCTGACAGTCCACACAAATAGGAGTGCTCGTCCACAGCGGCGACCAAAAGTTGTTTAAAAAGAAATTCTCTTTGCATTTTCATCCATCGGCACTTGCAGGAACACTTAAGGGACTGATAATTAAGTTTTCAGCTGCAGGACACTTTGGCTTCGTTGTAAAACACCCAGAGGTGGGTGCAGACCACAGAAACACGCTGACAGGAATAACTATCCATATTAGAAAGTGAAAATGAGAAGTTGCCGAAGCAAAACTCTGTTTTTCTCTCTGCAGCGCACGACCCAAGTGAGAACATGAATGTGGAAAATGTGCTATGTGATTGTGATAAAAATGACACCTTCACTTTTCTGTTTCTGTTGTCACACAAGGGCAGTTTTGCAGCCAAACACTGTATTCAGAAAGCTAACACTCCATTTTTAAACCAGCCTGAAGTGCAAATGTACGTGACGACTGGCTGCAGACACAAACATGGCAACACCATGAGAGCGGATGCATCGTTTTAATGTCTTTCCCTAAAGAAACTGTTTTATCTGGTTCTTATTAATTCCCAGGCTGATGAAGATCATCATGATCATCAAGTTCTGTACAACAAACAAGCTCATGTGCATGGTATGACATCATCATCCTAAATTTCAGGACCTGGCACGGGGAGCTTTCCTGTTTCTGATTATGTTATAAACATGTATTCATGTAGAATTTCTTTGGATTTAGCGACATTTGGTTGGATTTCTCCTTCTTGCTCTCTCATCCATTATTTACAAGCCAGTTAAATTCTTGTCAGACAAGTCAATATTTAATAGCCCCAGGAAAGATAAGGGGACATTTTTACGGCGCAGCCACAGTTTTACAGGAGTGTGAGTGTTGGAGAACCATTTCTGGATGGCAGTGATGGCAGCAAAATTGGTGAGAGCTCCCAAGAAACAGGCCATAACTTTTTAAAGTCTCATGGCCTTTTTACGGAAACTCGCTATAGAAGATATACAATATTAATCGTCTAGCTATGAGTGTGGTTGCCTGTGGATTTGGGGGGGTTCTAAAATAAAATTGTGTGTAGCCCTCCGCTAGTAAAACCATAGTTTGAACTGAGTGAGTATCTTAAAAATAAATCAAAACAGTTCCTCAAAAAGGGGCTGCTGCAATGTCAAATGGATGCAACCCCAGAGCGCTGATGGAAGAAAGATTTAACAATAAGGTTATTGAAATGTTAGCGTAACGCCACGACAACACGCAACGATGATTCAGCACCACAGACAGATCCAAGATAATTCCTGGGTCGACAAAAGTTTAGGGTTTAGAAAGAAACTTTGGCACAATTCTGAGAGACGTCTTTGTGTTGCAAGATTTTAGGCTGTCTACAACAAGTAAAATGTTATGAAGATTAATCACGTTTTTACTCTGCATTCATTTGGATGCAGTTAGAACCCATGACACTCTCATGACAGAAGGCGACATTTACACTTCACAAAAGTTTACTGGAAGTTTACTGTGTAAACCCTCGTCTTTGACAATATCATCCGGGCTTCTTTTTTTAAATGTGCTAGAGATCGGCGTTAAATGCATTTTTAACTGAACGAATCATGCAAAATCATTCAGCTGGACGATTTGAAAATTTAAAACTCTCCTCAGTTCACCAGTATAAAAGAGTGGAAAAAAACATAATCAGCACCAATTTGAGTCAACCGTGCCATTCTTTGGTTGAAAACACTCTCAGAGGTGTGTTGGAAACAGGGACAGGCAGCCATTCCCCAGTGGTCGGCTGTACTGGTGGGTGACCTCCTGTCCTGCATGCTAACGGTGTCAGTGGGACACAGAGGCCTCTGTGCAGCGCCAGTACACTGGCCTGTTGTGACTGGGCTGGCTGGAACAGAGGCCCTGTATGGCCGTCCATGAGTGGCACGCGTGTTCTGCTGCTAAATATAGCAGCAACAATGGCAGAGGGAAATACCTGTTAAAAAAAGTGATGATATCAGTTTACGACTGAATAAACCCTGAAAGGCTTTTTTTTTTTTTAACTGATGGCAGAAAAGTGGAAAACTAAGAAGGACCATGACTTATTTCGACTATTTTTGTGTAGATTAAGGTGTCATTTAAGATACAGTGGAAGCTTTTGAAAGCTCTTTTAATTCCACCAGCGTAAGAAAATGTTAGTGTTTTAGTAACATTTTCAGGTTCAGGTTTAAATATGGACTAATAAACTGAATAGTATGTTGAGCCTCTTCTATGGAACATTTACCGATGGAAAGAAATGGTGGTTATAGCTCTGAAAACACACTCTGTACTCGCTGCACCGCTCCCCAACCGACCCAGCAGCTGAGAGATGGTGATTAAAAATGATGGCCGTCAATAAGGACTGCTGCTCCGGGGCCTCATCCTGGGGGGGCGTACGTTAAGAAAGTGGCGTGTTTCTTGATGAGAGGATCTGTCCGTGGCAGGAAAAGTGTGGATGGCCTGCACAACCTGAGGCAGCCAACTGTGGATTCAGAATGACCTTCTTTCTCTCCAGAGGCCATCATTCACCCAGCAGGTCTGGTCGCGAAAGAGATGCAGTTTTCCTCTTTTCCTTTTAAACTAGATGTAAAGAGTAGGAGAGATAAATGTTATTCCTTTCCATAAGTAATGGCTGAATGTAGGGAACGTAATAAAACTTTAAATGACAAATAGCATGATAGCTAACTGGATAAGAGCACATAACACAATGTAAATGACACCACAGAGGACTACTTTTTACTCATTTGTTAGTATTAAACTGCCGACACGTTTGTATTTTGCTTTGAAATACCCTTTTTAAATGACTGACTACACCTTAAAATTCAGTCTACTAGAGCTCCTCTCAAGTCTATTTTTATACGAGGAGATTTATTTACACTTGAGCCTCTCAGGGAACTCTCAACCCTCTTCAGCCTCTTAAGCACCTTGTTATCTCTGTTTGGCGTGTTTGGCCGACAGTGTCAGAGCTGGACGGTGTGTGGCTCGTCTTGTTCCGGCGTGTTTGCTTTTCACCTCTGGATTGAAGGGAAGATGGATGGCAGTATGAGTGCCGATAACTCTGTTTTTGTTTCAATTTTTGCCTGCCATTAGCAACTAGGCACGCTAACATCCCCTGTGATCCTTTCTTTATCTCAAATCGAGTGGAAACTCTCAGGCGGTGGAGCCGTCAGGAGTGACCACTTCTGTGTTCAGTCCAGCCATGATGGACAGCTTTTGGTGTTACCCAGCAGTTCTCTGCAGCCCGGATTCTCTGGAGTTGCTGCTGGATCGCTCTGAGCTAATTTGCCTGAGCAGCCAAGGAAACCAGAACATGAACACATTTTGTTGTTTCACATATAAATCAATTAGGATTAGAAACAGATTTTAGATTAATGCATCTAATGTTGAAACAAACTGTGTTTCAAGGGTGTAGAAAGTCCTTGGGGGTTTAAGTTGTGAGCTTGTCTGCATCAGAGTTCCAATAGCTTGAAAGCCAGCTGGAATTTTTCCTTGCAGCTTCCAGGGAACTCGCAATATTCACAATCCAGCTACCCAGAACTACCAAACATGCTTCTATTGCACAACAAACACTGAAAACTTCAACCATTTGGACCAACTTGAAGTTGAACGCACTATTAGCATCATGACAAGCTGACAGAACACAGAACGGTTTTATTCTCCAGAGTTATTAAGTGGACTGATGAATTGGAGATTTGACCATTTCTGGATGTTGATTGTGAACATAAGGTGGCAACAGTGTCAGAGTAAGCGCGCAAGTTCAGCAAGTAGCCAACCTCTTCATTACTGACATGTATTGACATGCCAATATGTGGCATTTTAAAACAGTAAGAAAAATTTCAAAACGCGCAGCACGCTTATTTGAGAGTCCTTTATATAATATTTTGCACCTCCTTCAGCATGCTAGAGTATCAATTACTGCATATTTTAAGAGCGTGGTGGTAGGTAAAGCCCAAAGAACAAATATTTGGTGTGTCCGAGCCAATCATTAGAGGGAACAGCCGACCTGTGTAGGTGTCCTTCAGTGAATCTCAGCACTATGTAAATACTTGTGGGAAGAGATGTTTACTTGAATCTCCATTTGACACGCACTCCGGCATCCAAGGTCTGATTCAAATATGTTGGTTCTGAGAACTTGCGTCGAGGGTGTGTACGTGTACGTGTTCGTGTGTGTGCATGAATGAGTGTGTGTTTATTTGTTGAAAATACTGAATTCATATGCTCCTCCCTGCTGTTTAAATGGCAAATATTAGTGTGTAACAGTCTGTTAATGAATTATTTTCACACATAGAAGTTAAGTTATCAAGGTTTCACATGGATGGGACTTCATCCATTTTGTCCTGTTGAACGCTATTCCTTTCTTTTTTATCTGTCCTAAAATATGGCATCCCATAATTTCCAAGAGAAGGTTCAGGAACAAGCAAATTAAACAAAAATGCAAATTACTGCAGGACAGATCTGTATATCTGACAATTTCCTTAAGGTCGCTGTGAATAAAAAGCAAAGTGAAGCGTTTCCAATGCAAATGTGAAACCCAAGTGTTGTCCTTCCCAGCGGGACGTCTGCAGGAGGAAACCGACCTCTGCTCCGGGAGCTGTGTCAGCCTAATAATACCGCTGTATCCGAAGATGGATATGAGATGGTGTTTTCTTTGTCCGGGTCTCTGAACCTCTCTCACCACAAATCCAGACCATAAACTCAGCATGCCTGAGCATCATCTGATCGGAGCAACTTTTTTGAATTGAATAGCCTAATGGAAGCAGCTTGTTGCTCTGTATCAGTTCCTACTTAAATCTTGACTTTTCTGACATCATTGAGAAACAAAACAGCACCCAGAACTGAAGAAGCCTTCTGGATAGAAGGCGAAGCATCTTCAAAAGAGAAGAAAAACAGTCCAGTTGACACAAAAAACTACCCGATACTGGATAACTTTGCCCTGAATGATTGAGACTCTACACAGGCAACTGCACCCAGACATGCAACGTCAAGCTAGTCTTGCTCTTAGCTTAGCTTTGCGCACGAAGTGATCCTCTCAACACAAAGGTATCCCCTGATCTAAAGATTTTTTTTTATATCTTTGCAGCCTGTTTATCTACTGTTGTTGTTTTAAGATGCTCTTATCACTGAGGTACACCTTCCTGCATATGCACATCAGTCCCAAAGTCAGTCTAAACACACACCCAGCTCAATTTAAAGCAACGGAATGGCTACTGTACAGTCAGCACCATCAACTTTCACACTCTGACACCCGTCTGAGGCCATGTTTGACAACGTGAAAGCTGTTTGATTTCAAAATATTTTCCCAATAATTCAGAGACAGATGTGCTCGTGAGCCTCTAGATTTGATTTCATGCTGAAATAAAAGACCACCCCCACCCGCTCATAAAATGCACCGGTAAGCAACGTCTGCTGTGGTACGTTATTTTGCACATGGAAGGAGGGGATTGCTTTCAGATTGTTATCAAGGATTGTCCAAAGACTACACATGCCTTCACTGCTATACTGGGGTCTTGGCACGTCAGTTTATTTGCACAGTTCTCTGTCCACCTCAGCAGACTTATGGAGTCAGTCACCATATTACATTTCTGTTACATGTATGCCAGTAAAAATCTCGCATCCATGTCATTTCGTGGATCCTGATTTGGCATTTCATTTTTGCGGCTCCGGTTGTTTCTGGTGTTCATGCCCAAGGACTTGTCTTGAGGTCCTACCAAAACACACTTCAGTAAATGAAACTAGAGGCATTAGTCATTCAAGATATTTAACAAGATGCTGGGTCAAACTTTCTTTCCCACATGTTCTTAATCATAAGGTCTCGGCTATTTTAAGGTGGACATCGGGATTTTCAAGAGCAGATTTTCTTGTAGAATAAGATCCCAACTACAGTTTTAACCTGGCGGTGCTGATGTTAGTTGTCAGGACTGGTATCTCTGTGGTGGCTCTGGTTATCAGGTGAGTATCACACAGGTGTTAAAAATAATAAAATGTGTTGTACTTCAGAGATTGGCAGTGGAGGAGTTGAAATAATTAATCTATTAGACCTAAATCTAGGGGAGGGATGAAGAGAAAATGCTATTTCAGTCAGTACGTTTACGTGACACTTGAAAAAATGAATTATTGCCTTAATCCAACTATACCTGGATAAGTGAAGACACATAGTATCAAAGTCGTCCATATCCGACTAACACAACCACGTAATGCGTTGGAAATCAACTTTCTCTGACATGTATACGCCTTAATAAGGGTTAAATTAGATAATGCATGTGCACATGCTCGGCAACCCCCGTGCTGGCACAGTATCCACAACAAAAACATCTGTTAAAATCACCATGACCACGAGCGATAGTGTGCATGTTATCTACACAATAAGTACACTATGTCTGAGATGAAGAGTGTAGTACGATTATCCAACTTCCTGTTGTTCAATTTGCCGGTCTGCTGCTTGACGCCAGTTGTTTTTATGAGAATAATCTGCCTGTAATAATCATTCAGTGTGAAGAAAAACCAGACTCAGACTAACGTCAAGTTAGCTGTGTTCTTCTTTAGCGCCATACTTAAACACAACGTAACAAAAAGTTTCCCTCTGACCTGTATTTTCTGATGTGGACTCTCTCCAGCTTATACACACATACTCTGGGATCATGCCAACTGAAACTAAATTCCTTTTATTATACAGAGTTTCAGGCCTTTGTTGTCCATTTCTGTGAATAATTTAAATAGCTCTCTGCTGAGGTACATGAATAAATGCTACTGGTTGCAAAATCAACAGCTTTTATTGCTTAAACTAAACTGCCCGCATCATCTTTCCTTATTTCTTTTCCTCTCTCCTAGATGTGTCTAAACAAGATAACAGCAATAGGCAGACAAACCTATAAAAGGCGTAAATGTTGAAAAATGGTAAAACAATATTCTCCAGCCTTGAAAAGCCGTAGCACAGTTTGATCATCGGATATGAGAGATGCACAATTCCAGAGACTCTTCTGGCAAACATCTTGCATATTATTAGGTGTAGGTAGTGCACATGTAAGAGTTTGATGGCAACAGCTTGCTAGGTTTACAAGGTGTGATGTAATCTGATAACCAATGTGAGCTCTTGGAGGTTTGGATTCGGTGAGATGCTACTAAAGCAGAACCAAAAAAACCCAACTTCCTTCCTCAGTTTTAAAGACTCCAGTCTTTTAAACTCCAGTGCCCAACATGGCCCCCCCACCACCACCACCACCTTGATGTGAGTTATGAGGATGGATATCTGGGTGACTGACGTGGATAAATGCGGTTAAAACGCAGCAAGGCAGAAGAGGCCAGAGTTCTCAAAAGCAGATGCTTGAGGAGCACAGTGGCAGATGTTGAAGTCACACAATTATGGCACAATAAAGGAAGCTGAACTATGCAGACATTTTGAATTGGATATGTCATAAAAGTGGGTTTGTGCACTGCGGGGGTACTTGAAGTACAACAAGTGCTGATGCTTCTTGCAGCTGTTCCATTGGAGCTCTCTGCACGTCTCACTTCTGGGAAAAACATTTTTCCCTCCAACGGTGAGGTCTAAAACATACCAGTACTACAGACTGCTAGGTCAGGAGCACATTGGCCCCCTGGGATTATTTTGAGAAGTGATTTTTATTTTTTCCGCCTCCACTCCATTTGTCTCAGGCACCCAATTTTTGATGGAAAGTAGCTGTTAATCATGACATGGGGTGGTCGGCAAAAGAAAAGAAGAGCAGTTCACCAAGAACAGAGTAATTATATCATTAAGACTTATCAGTCTCATGTTCTCCTTACAGACAAATGGACAGAGTATTAGCTCCTCACATGGCTGCTTAACAGCATTCAGACAGACCACAACCTAGTTAAAATGTACCTCTTTAAAGCAAAACTAATGGGTTTTTTTTATAGCCAGTCGTTATCTCGAGTCTTACCCTCGACTATGACATTTTTATGAGTAGTTTTACCATAGACTTAATTTACAAATGAATCTGAGGTATAAAGAAGATGGGATCAGCCTGTTCTCATCTTTCCAATGACACAGCAAATACCAGTGGTCTCTGGTTCCTCTCAGGTTTTCCTGTGCTTAAGAGTGCTTAAGAGAATACATCGCCCACCCAAGACAACACGGGATTTTAGTTTCATGTCTGATTAACTTAACGTCTTTATAGTCCATGATACAAAATGTGTTCTCTATATGATATGGTTGAGTGTGCTACAACAATCAGACTTTATTTAAATATAAAATATGCAGCTGACCATTTCAATTCATGCTAAGCTTTGAAACATTTCCATTAAGACTTGATAACCCCACCTTAGTCCCCCCCACCTTAGCCTAACTCTCCCCTCCGTATTGGATCCTCTCTTGTTAAAAAGGTTTGGAGCAGCACTTGTGCTGTGGAGCACCCTGCATCCCTCTGTGATGACTATCCAGGGGAGGCCTCATAGATCCACTGCTGGAACATTTATTAGTTGTGTTACCAAAAAAGGCATTATTGTAGAAGTGGACCAACTCTAGATTCATAAAAGGCCAACAGAAATTAATTCAATTCATTTTTAAACCTATCCCTCCTCCTTCAACGGCTTGCCATTCCACTATGTGTTTTTCAGTATCCATTTGTAGCAGAAACGGCAGGTTTTCGTGTAAGCCTGGTAGTGGTTTTCTCCTTAACTATAACAAGCAATGCCCGAGCAAAAACCTAATGGAAAAAGACCAATGCCAAATGTAAAGGCCGAAAGCTTCAAAATGGTCTAGTTTCCCAAGGACAATGAACGTAGAAGTGCCTGAGATAGGATAGGAAGTGCTAAACCTAACCAAACAAAGCTGCAAAAACAGGACTACCAGTAAGTCTTACCTCAGGAGAGAATAATGGAAAAACAGAAGTGGGTTACTCTTAAAGGCATAATCATCATTTTATCCCAACTGTCCACATAATCTGGAATCATCTGGGATGTTTGATGTGGTTCACACATCATATATACAATAACTTCTCTTGACAAGAGGGGGCAGTTTCGACAGAAATCCCTTGATGCAAATTATTAGGCCTTTGTGCAGTAATATAGGGTTACTACAAGGAACTTTTAAATATATCACAAAAGAATATGAAGTGTCAGACGTGCAGAGCCTAAGGAGCAACATGCAGGGTAATCCACCCTGCCTCTAGATAGATGTTGAAAAGAATTTTCTTGACAGCATGATTGTTTGGAGGATTGTCATTTGTCTTGCTTCTGGTTTGGCAAACCTGCCGACCAGCTTACGTAGCCCCTGACGCCCACGTTGTCGCTACAACAACCCATGCAACACGCATGCAACCCACGCAACAGTCTAAAGTTTCTGCTCTGACCAGACATGAAAGAACAGACTGCTATTGTGGCTCAGGGAGGCTGGGAAAGAGCAGGCAGGGATAAATAACACCACTGTCCGAGAAGAAGCGGAGGTCTTCAAGGATTCTACTCGGACCATCCAAATCGCCCCCGTTGTGGAGGCAAATTCTGTCGCAATGAATCAAAGCGACAGGCTCCAATGCTACACGCTAACTCTGGTTACAAGTTGCTTTTAACTGTGTGAAGTCTGTCGCCACCTATTTTTATGATGGGGTATAGAAATTGTACGATGACTAAATTATTGTGTCAAAGTTTGCTGCATGTTACACCACACCTAATGTGAGATGCTTTCATTTTAGCTCAATAATCAGAGCTGATCGGGTCACAGCTCACATCTACTCCTGGCATTCTCCTATCTGACTCATTCAGCTTGGATTTGGACAATTAGCACAGATGAAAGCAACTAGTATGAAACCCTTTGATATGTTTACTCTTGATTGGAGTTTTGCTGTCAATTAGACTTGGAAAATAACGTTTCCATTATTCTGATAGAGAGAGAGCTTTTGTGTAACTCTGGAGGGCTTTTTAATGTGATGTGTTGTTATTTCGGTGTTTGACAGTTCAATAATTCATGTTTTGATTCAAAAGATTTGTCAATGCAACATGTTTCCACTTTGCCTCCTTTTGAATCTGTTAAAGCTTTTAGGCACCTGGCCCTTGTAATTTGGAGCCAGATTTAGGGCCAGCTTCTCAGTGATCACCTTGAAAGGCATTAATTTTATCAAAATATTTGCTCAACAGAATATTGTTTTTCAGACAAAGACATTTTTAAATGGAATAATGCAACTTCTCTGTAGAGAGGTAATTTAATTGCACCACAGATGAGAACCAAGCCGAGGTATAACCTTGGGTTTAGGGCATAAAGGTTGCACAGCGCAAACTGAATCAGATTGTTGACATGCCAAACACAGAACAAGAAAATTGGGGAGTGAGTAATTAGACTTATCCAATTTTCCTTCAAGGGGAAATAGGTTTTGACTTGAGAGTGGTGAGTAATGGAGGTGAACCACTGCGCGGAAAATGGATCAGTAAAATATGAGAATCTTTCCTTCAAGGCTGTTGCCATGCCCTTCAATATGCTCCACTGGCACTGGTCACACCAACATTCATCTGAGGCATCATTCTTGGTCTCCAATTAAATATTTCCATAACAAGGATTAAGACAATTGGAAGTTAATGAACATTAGATGTATCTCGTAACCCACCCAAAAGGCTACCTTCTTAGGACTTATCATGCTGTAATTCAGGAGCTGTAATGAACTAATCCTTTTCCAGCCTCACTGAATTAGAGTTGTATCTCAGAAACAGTGACTTGCTGGCAGAAAAAGGAAAGTGGTCACAATATTTGAAGGTTTATTTGTTTGCAAGGTGAGTTGGGATGTGATTAACCAACCCAAGACTGAAGACTTAAACCAAGACAAGACTAAATAAATACCAAGGGTCTACATCAGATATATTAATGTCTGGTGGGATGACTTGTAGCAACAGAGTACCGTATTTTCACGACCATAAGGCGCACTGAATTAAAAGGCGCAGTCTCAGTTTTGGATGCTATTTCTGGATTTAAAACCTACACAAGGCGCACCGTATTATTAGGAGCATGCTGAAACATACAGTAAAAAATGACAACGGAAGTAAAACAGTGAGTTTCGACACATTTATCAAAGTTTTCATCTTCTGCATCTGAATTAAACAGCTGCACTATTTCAATGTCCAACATCCCGGATTCCTCTTCTAAATCATCTGAATCTGACTCACCGATGGGTTCCGGTTCAGCGTTGATTTTGTGAAAGCTCTTACAATACATGAAGACGGTATCATAGCCCATGCGTCTACAATCCACCCGCATATGGTGGCATAACTTGCCCGCCGCTGCCTCATAGTCTTTGTGAAGGAGTGTTCGCCTTCCGCCACCCAGCGCTCTGTCCGTTTCCGTGGCAGTGGAGAATCACGGTGAACGACGACTTCTCATGCCCCGTTGTGCGTATCGCCACCGTGCTGGTCCCTTTTTCTCCACTTTGTGGGTCAAAGGGATGTCAAAAGTCAGGGGGATCTCATCCATGTTGGTGATGTGGCTGGGCGCGGTTATCTTGTCGCAGTGGTAGGTGTGGAAGATGGCCACCCTCTCCTGGTAATCCGCGGGCAGCCGCTGCGCAACAGTTGTCCTCGCGCGTATGGAGAGATGCCGTCATAAAGCGAATACACTAAGATTGCCGGATTGTCATTTTCAGCCGCATATTCGATGGCAGTTTAAAGTAGGTGTTTTAGGGGATCCTTACGCGTAGGTGTGCCGCTAATCGATTGGCGGAGCGTTTACCGTAGTGCGCCACCAAAGGCGCGCAGCAGATTTTGGAACTCAATCCACACACAAGGCGCACCATATTATAAGGCACACCGTCGATTTTTGAGAAAATCTCAGTGTTTTAGGTGCGCCTTATAGTCGTGAAAATACGGTATTTCTGTCCATTCCCCCCTTATACTCTGCTGTCCCAGAAACATAGGCAGCTTGTGTCAGTCTCAGTGGTGGAGGGTGGGGTAATTTGTCCATTTGCTGGATCCTGACAAAGTTCTAAAAGCCTGGGAGCCACGGGGGCCAAATGTCCTCAAGGCACCCACACTCCAGCGTGAGTGTATGTGGTGCAAAAGGTAAAATCCGACCCAACTTGTCCCACAGATACGACGTGATGGAGAAAAAATGACCTCAGCCATTGGTCTGAACTCTGGGATTTGATGTTAAACATGGTTTTAGGAATATAATGGTTCTCCAGCTGTTTTTCCACCATAGAAGAAGAAGAAAAATACCAAAAGGTTATTTGTGAGCAAATGCTGTAATGTGTTTAAACTAAGCGCTGCGATGCAGTCCTGTACCTTGTGAAAGTTGCTTGAACAAGTCTGTGGGCAACAAAACAGCATATTTAATGGGAATATGTTGAGAATTGTCACATTTGATAGTTAAGGTAGTTGACATGAATGGAACCACAATGGTAGATGAGTTTAAAAATCTAAGAAGTAATTTCAAAAGGAAATAGAAACATTTGAGGAGAAAGTATATGTATAGCAGACAGACCCGGGGAAAAAAATGACGTGTTTATCAATAATGCTTGTCAGCCAAATTTTCTAAAAACATTTTCTATGCTAATATGCAGATATTTGCGCTCCAGGACCATGTTGCAATCTGCACGTTCACCAGTAGATACTGCCAAATCGTCCTCACATTACCTCAACTGTGGTCTGTAACATTAAACAGACCATGTGTTCCTACATCTGCTGACAAATGACTTTCTTTAATCTGTTGTTTGATTTATACTGGTGTATAAAATGTGCTTTCATATTGAGGAAACTGTACTTCCCACAAGCTGGGATGGGACGAGAGCCTACCACAGCATCCAGACATGATGTGGAATTAAGCATCTTAACCACACTGAGCTGGCCGAATCAGAGAGGGTCCACTGGGATTACGTGAACCTGGGTATTTAGCCACTGCAGAGTCACAAAACGGCAGAGGCGACCGTGCTATGGTGTATGGTTGGCGATAAAACCCTTTAACCAGAGGCAAATCAAAGCACGAGGCTCTGTGCAGCTCACTGTGGTCTTGGCCTGTGAGAGAAAGTGGACAGAGCCGACACTGAGGGAATTTACTGTTTCTGTTTATATGAAACAGCAGTCTCAATTTGATAATCAGGGATTACATGTTACTGTGGGAATCCCGTGGAATGTTAATGGCAGTGCGGCCAGCATCCATTGTCTTATTGAAATAGTTCTTCCAGTCTGCTGAAAGTCATGGAAGATTAAACAATCCGCTCATCTCTTTATGAACATCGGTGGAAACAGTGATTACAGAGTGGATTAGTCCAGCAATAACATGCTGCTCAAAAGTGGCAATGCAGAGAGAAATGCGGCATTCTTTTGCAGGGTGGTTTGGTTGTTGCCTTTATTTCATTTCCCTGGCTTTGTCTCCATGATTTGTTTTCCGATGCCAACCAAATCTAACTAGCAGAGGCACCAATATGGGTGATATGACCGTCTGCGCCACTGCCACCCAGCAAATGTGGCATAGTCCCACAGACTGAATCATGGACCCCGAAACATTTTCAAAAGCTATAATCATGTAATCATGTATTTAGGGAATTTTTGTCCTCAAGTGTGTATATTTAGAAATCAATAGTTTCTGGGTTATTTCAGTGGTTTGCAGCAGAGTTCAAACGCAGAAGCTTTCAACATCTATTTTGTCCATCAAATGTTGAAATAAATGCCGTGTCGTCTCTTTTTTGTCCCCCAACCTCATCAGGAACAACCGGTGGTACCAACTGAAGACTTGAACATTCATTATGTTCCACCGTTTTACTGCTCAAGACAAACAGGCTTCTCAGGTGGTCTGAAAAATGAGCTCCTGCTCATCCGCTGTGTGACGTAGGATGGCTGTCCAAAGTTAAAAAAAAGTGAAATTAATATTAGATAAGATAGGCGTTCCAAACCCAGTGGGCCCAGGGAACTGACGTCAAAGAAGTAAAAGCTGTTGTCCGACCAAAGATTGGACCTTTATTTTCCATCCTCCTTCAACTTTAATCACAGTTGACTGGATTCCCAATGCAGCTGTCACAGGAAGTTCCTGTCTGTTACGATGTGCTCGACAACTTAATATAACTTGTGTCCAAAAAACACCAACTGCTTATTTTCGTCTCAAAGTGGCACATGAAGCTTCCTACAATTCCACACCTGCCACTGCATCCAAGTCAAGCGTGCAGCAGACCCCCCACACGTCTACCCGGATCCAGAAATGTCCGCTGGAATCCACAAGCATGGAAACAGATTGGCCAACATCAACAAAAAAACACACCGTGCTCTCAGTATAGTCTTTTTGTCTCTTTAAAGTCTCTAAAACCCCAATTATATCTCTTTTTGGAAGAGTGAATGTTTCTTATCTTAGTTATTTCAAGACTCAAGCCTTAATGAGACAGCAGCGACCAGGACATCTTGTTTTCTTTATCATTCCTCGCAGTACTGACCATCCCTCAACCCTAATCCCTCTTGACCCATCCACAGCTGGTTAGCAGATCGTCACGGGCAACCTTTCACCCCTCATCCCACACTGCTGCCATCCCCAACAATTATCGGCAATTGGTCAGTCATTTTCTCAGACCACTGAAATTGCCATGTCGTCAAAGTGAGCAGGCGATAAAATGTAAACGCTTCCATTTGCAGATCAGAGGGCGAAGAGGTGTGCACCCTTGCACATGTGGGTAAACAGCTTCATATGTGCACTCCCGAACTCTCACACCCAGAGAAACGGTGCACACACACGCCAGGCTGATGCAGGTCACCTCAAAATATCATGAAGTTGCCAGTAACTTTCCTGATACTGCGTTTCATTATGGAGATTTAGCTTGGCTGGTGAATTCTGCAGACAGAACTTTAAATATGAGAACTTCCACTGGAGTGAAGCACAGAAGCGGACTGCAGCCCAATTAAACCCTCATACACGCTTTCCATCACCAGATCCAGATTTATGACTCTTTCCAAACAATACAGATCCTCCAACATTAGAGTGATTTGTTGCTACGAAGCCGTGACTCGTGTGAATGAGGGAAAAAGTGAGATGGACAGGATGGAAGAAACTTTAATAGAGAGGTTAATGGCTGGTATTCGGTGACTCCAGCTTGACAGCGATGATTAGTCGAGTGGTGAAACAACAGCGCTTACAGGAAGCTGCTGAACCTCCGCCAGGCCTGGAGGATCTACCGAGATTGATGTCAGACATCCGCGGCGAGAGCTCTCGCAGGAGAGAGTCGGGCGCTAAAGACTTTATGTCCTGGTTGTGAAATAAAAGTGTGTGTGGAGGACTAGTGCAACTGACTTTTAATGCTGTAGTCCCACTGATGTCAGACGTATGGCTGAAATATTATATGGATTTAGAGAATCCTGAAAAATCTCTCCTCTTTAGAAATTGATCCAAGATCTGAAAATCAAATCAGCGTTGGATGGATGGATGGATGGATGGATAGATGGATGGATGGATGGATGGATGAGGATGGATGGATGGATGGATGGATGGATGGATGGATGGATGGATGGATGGATGGATGGAGGACATCGGGAAAGTGGCCGCAAATGGAAACAAAAGCAATGAGATCATGACTACTGGTTGGTTAATTTGTTTCCATCACTCATTACAAACATTAGCTCTTTTATTCATGTCCAAGCTAGCTTCACTTTGGCATTTCCCATCTCTGTGGACAATTTCTGTCTTTCACATACAATGTTGTCCACATCTTACCCAGAGGTTCAGGTGCTCTGGCTCCAACAGGATTTGGACTCTTGTCCAGCAGCTCCCCCTGCATTTTTCTTGTGTATTCACATAAATTTCCTACCATCCTAGTGACATGTTAACCCCCGTTCACGTCCGCCTCAGTCAGCGGAGCCTCGATGCTTTTTCATTGACGCTGCACGTACATGTGAGTCAGTTTTCCGTCTTCTTAGTCACACAATTTCACACATTAAACTTTAAATCAAGCAGTTTCCAGTGCGTGGAGTGAAAAACAGTTTGTTGCTTCCAAAACATTGAATTAGAGCTACCCAGGCAAAGTAGTAAGAATAAATATAAACAATATAAAATAATTATAAATGCAAAAGGTGATTCATGGGGCTTTGGAGCCTGCATGTTTATATTTAAATTAAAAACATAATTTACGATTGAAAGAATCAAAACAACCATATACTTTCTGTGCACCTGCCAAATGTCAAAGTACATCCTGAGAGATTTGTTCTCGAGATTTGACTTACTGATTAAGCAGGAATAAGACTCAGCGGTTGTCATGGCACTGGTTTATTTACTTATTTGTGCGGACAGACACACGCACTGCAGTGAGGTCCCAGTTAGTCTGGGACTTGTCTGTGTTTGTCTTTGGGATGGAACACCTCGTGGCGCCATTTTGCTATTTACGCAACAAAGCTGTGTTCCGTCATGTTTGTGTTTTTGCTGACGAGGCACGGCAGGAAAAACAGGTCTACGTGCCTCTGCTCTGTTCTGGAGACCCAAAAGGCAAGTGCCTGAGTGGTTTTTCCGTTGCAGACGGGGAGGGACGCGTCCTGCCAGGATGACGTCGCCGCCCTAGTTCTTACCTGTGTTGAGGGCCAGCGTGTGCAAGCGCAGCAGGTTTCAGCTGTGATTGGCAGACGTATGACGTCAGGGGCAGGTCTTACTCGGGGCTTTGCTTGGACAGCGCTGGGGACCGTTTGCCAGGATGGTTTCATTTATTTTCAAAACTACATTCCTAAAGCATACTCAGTGATCTAATGCTGTTTTTTTCATCAAACCTCCTTGACGGCATGAACTTCAGGTGAGCACAGCATGTTCCAGATAGCTGCTGTCGCTCGGCACTTTCCACATTTGAGCCAGTGCCATTGGCTAATGCTGGGAACGCAGTCCGTAAGTCAGGGACCAATCAAACACGTCGCTGAGGCCGCACCACCCTGGCCTGCTGAGGCTGTCAACACTGGGCAGGGAAACAGTATTAAAAATTAAACCAGGCAAAGACAGAAGTCTCCAGAAACATCCAGGGGTGACAGAATAGAGAGAGAATAAATCTACTCACATTTGGAAAAGCGTTCTTTTTAATCAGCATGGTGCCCCCCCCACTCGCAATGGGGGAGCAGGCATGTAACCTAGGCAATCACAAGCCCCTGGCCCCCACAAATCAACCTGCATGGAGGTGTCCAAGCTCTTCCCATCAGAGACAGTTTGACACGATTGCATGTCTCACCTCGGTAGCAGCGCAGAATCAAACAAATTGCTTAAGTCTCTGCAAACAGGAACAAGATGTGATAGGATGCGTGCACATTCCATTCTTCTGATTCATTTAGCTCAGCATCAGCTGCATGGTTTGTATCAAATTGAAATATTATTACATGTCATGTCAGGTTGCTTGTTTGTTTTTTTTTCCTAATATTTCCTGGTGTAAATATTGACATCTGGTTGCAGCTCAGAGGGTCTTTTATCACAAGCGTATTAGAAGTTTTAGAACAGTTGCTCATCCCGAAACATTTCTTGATTGACTGTCTTGACATTTTCCTAATGCTGTTTTTTTCAAATTTAATTTAATTTTTTTAGCAAATCTGCTGTTCCAAAGACCTGCGTGTGTTTGAATCTTCAATACATAATTCGGAACAAAAACCACTCTAATGTGAACGTGCAGCCGCAGCTCTTCCGTGCAACAAAATGAGACCCAAGTATATATACGTATATATATGTGAACGTATAAAATGCTTATTTTAGGCAACACAATTTATTTTCTCAGGGAGAACAGGTACTGCATATTATCTGGAGCAAAAACTTCCCCACCACGAGTGGTTGGATTAATTAATAACAGTCATTAGACTCCTGACAGTGAAATGAGGCTCATTAAAGAGAGAAATTAAATGAAACGCACACCAGCAGACGTAGACGGGGAGGGCGAAAAGACAGGATAGGATATGTGAAGGAGAGGACAGAGGAGGGAAATCACAAACTTGAATAATAACTCTGCGTGTGTATCTGTAACAGCAGAAGTTAGCAGGCTGATTAAACATACCGCTTTATTAGGGCTGCTGGCTCCTTTATGAGACTCCCCATGGGGGTTTTGCCCCCTCTTGTGGAACTTAGTTAAACTGTTCGTGAACAGCTGATGAAAGGAGAGCGAACTCCCCCTCGCTCCTTTCATCAGTTTCAGTCGCACACTCTCTATTTCAGAGAGCGAAAGTTCCTCCCATGTGTCATCCTTTCAAGTGATGACAAAACATGACTTCCCTCACCGCTCACCTGCATTTACCTTCTCACCCTGTGCCAGGAAGACAGAAATAAATCTTTTTAATTAAAGCTCAGCAGGCAAGGAGCTGAGGAGAGGGTGACACATCTGTTTGATGTTCTTGCTGGGGGCCTTATTTAAACTGATACTGGAACCTCAGAGGGAAAGCAAGAGGAAAATGAGCTAGAAATGGCGATAGACACAAATAATAGTCTAATAACACATGCTCGTGGAAGAGAAAAAGCCAAACTGTTGGTAAACTGTTAAGGTAGAACCCTTTTCTTCAAATTGGATCGACCCTCTAATATCTCTTAACCACTTATAGTTATATTTAATTATTATTATATTTAATTCATTCATCAATTTTAGTTCCTGCAAAGTTTCATCTCTGGTATTTACTAAATGTACCATGGCGTCAGTAAATAGATGCTTTTATCTGGAGGCTGGAACTGAGCTGGGAACCTTCTCACCATGTGAAGCCTGCATGAAAATCCTGGTTTGTTTTCTGGAAGGGTTGTCGTGGCATTTCTGATTATGACCTATGACTCTCAGGCCTTAACTGTGGTCTAAAACACACATTTATATAACACATAAAAGCTGCTTCAAGTTTAGTTTATTTTACCGACTCTGATACTGCATGCTAATGCTAACATCTTTTACGTTTCCTACTGAAGTCTGAGCATGAATTCTGAACTCAAAAACCAAAGCTTCCTACTTTTAATTTGGCAAATTAAAGTGAGAATAGCAAAACTAGCATGAAGAAAACACCATAGGACCAAGGAAGAAGGTAATGTACTGAACAAAGATACATATATTTCAGAGGATTTGTTCCTACTGGCGTTTGCGTGTTATCTGCAGCAGACTGTGCTGTCTTAATGATAAGCATGTTGATGACAGAAACCTTCTTTCTGACTGGACTTGTTTGAGCACTTGTTTGAGCGCCTGTTATTACAGCCCACAGCAGTATCTGTGATAGAACAAACTCTCAGCATCATTTAACAGGACATGTTTGCAGGAGATTAATGAACAAGGCACTGCAGGTAGAGGTTTGTCCATCTTACATTGTACTTTTGTCCAAAGCTCTCAACCATCCGTCTTTTTTGAAGCTCTGGGAACATTGGTAAACATGTCATGCTCTCTCATTCTCTCACTTGCACAGAAATTGGCCGGGGATTTGTAGTCATGCATATGCACTTAATTAGATCTGTTAATTGCTGGCTGTTTTCAGAAGGTTCGCCCTGCTATCAGTCACATAAATGGGGCACTGGTGGTCTTTTACCAGTGCTGAGGCACTGCACCAAGGGGCATGGCTGTGTGTTTCTGAGGTTGGCAGGGTGGCCGTGAGGGTCTCACATATTTAACACAGTCTGCCTCTCTGGTGGTCGGCCAAGAGCGATGGCATATGGCCTCTGAGGGAAGACGATGACTCAGTGTGAGAGCATGTTGCCGTGCGCTGACTACATTAATTTTGCTTTAAACACACTCGAGGCTCAGTTCCTTTGGAGCCACACTTGAGAAAGGCTTCACCAGAGGTGTTCCTGTGGAAGTGCTGTGACTGAGGCCCTCTCCTTCTCCCAACAGCCCCCGGTTAATGTACCATAATGCCAGTGAAATTACAATTGCAATAATAGCATCATCAAATTCATTTTTCTTTTTCACTTTATGATTTATTTCATTTCAACTGATCTACAAAGCTGAATTACATTAAATTGGTGACAAGAATCAATTTGAGGTCATTAATATGAGCACAGCTGTTGATAATCAGATGACAGATGGTCGGGGTTGACACGTAGCACGTTGTTCATCTTGACATCTGTCAACAATTTGCCTTTTTTCTGTCCTTTCACTCCCCCGATTCACACGCGCTCATATTGATGACTATCACAGCAACAGAACTGTTCGTTTTGGCTTTTGCCTGTGATTCAGTTACTCTTTGGTGTCCACATTACCAGAGGAAACAGACTGACGTAGCAGTATTACATCAGTGTGAGGCCTCCTGGGACAGACTGCTGTCAGGAGGGATGGTAGTCAAAGCTGTTCTGTGCCACAAACGCACAGACGCGTTTGGAAATAGTTAGTCGGGACTTACAGCCTGCCAACAAAGGGCACCCTCACCTACAAGAGTAAAGGCCAAATAGAAACTATCATTTCGGTTGTCAGCGCCTCCGTAGTTGCTTCTGTTGGCTGTCGCCATGTCCCTCTGTGTCAAGTGTGGCTTTTGCTGACCTGCAGCGGCAGCGGAGGACGAGGTCCACCGCCACATGTGGAACATCACTGTCACCGGGCGCTCGTCAGCCGTGGAGCCGGGGAGTCGCTGTCTTCTGTTCCCACAGGACTGCATCCTGCTGTGGAGAACTGAGATCTCACTGTGAAGGCCATGACTTCATGGGTTGCTCACCACCTCCTCCTCCTCCTCCTCTTCCTCCTTCTGGCTCATATTGACATGATGTCTATGACACCATCACTTTATTTCGTTCTTGCTTAAGTGCAGAGTAAAGGCCAGCTCCTGGCTTACCCTGATTTAGTTATTTACATGCAAGATTTGTCCTCCTGGGAATGAATCTTCTAAATCTGCTACCCAAACAGCAATAAATCACATTTGGAAAAGAAGCCCTTAAGAAACACAGTGTTCCCTGTATTAGGTTAGAGATGAACCACGTCGAATTTATGGAAGTTATTCGATTTAGTTTTCTTGGTTGTTCTTACCGGCGAGCCTCATGTTGTAAGGGAAAACAAACAAATGCATGTTTGTTTCCTTCTATATGCACCTACTTATGTGGGAATATGTCTCTGTGGTTTGTCTATGTATTAATTAATAAGCAAAGTTAATATATTAGCTATAATGTTTATCATCTGACACAAAAATGATAAATCATTCTCGTTTTCTGACAATAATTTTTCAAACTGAGATCCTGCGTCCCAGTTGTGGTTTGAATCCCGGAGGTGGGTTTTATATTTGGTTTCTCCCAATGAGTCTAACAATCCCGACTCTCCTGATGAGGATTAAGCAGTGGTTGATGATGGATGGATGATGGATGGCTGGAGGGATGGAGGGAGAGAAGGAGGGAGGGATGGATGGATGGTTCCATCCATCTTTTAAGCCTTTTCCAAAGTTCATTCCAGATTGACCTGTTCCATTAACCAGCTTTAACACAAAACCGGGTCAAGTGGAAAAGTTTTTGTTTCCCTGCTTGTCTCCCCCTCTTGTTTTCCCAGCCGTCTCACCCTTCCCTCTTTCTGTGCCTCACTTTCCCTCCTCGTCTTCCTCTCTTTCTCCCTCCATGGAGCAGGTGACACAGAGTAAGGTGGGCTGTCCAAGGAGCTTGTGGCCCAAGTGTCATGCATTAGTCATCTGAACGCAAACAAGCTGCAGCTAATCTGGAGACTGTTTACCCGTAAATGTCGACCACAGCGGAAACGTAAATGTGTGTCATAACCGCGGAGAGAACACCTCTGCCCCATCCGCACAGCTCCACCTGTTTTGCTAATTTCATAATTAATAGCGGCACGTCGGCAGTTACCAGCGGCCTGAACAAATAATTGACGTGGCGACAGAAATGGCGTCTCGTTTCCGTGCCTCGACTCCACCCCAAAGCCCTGCGTGGAAACTCCAGCCAGGAATATGTAAATTGGAATTAATTGGAGGGGCAGTGTTTACACTGAAAACACAGACACGAGTGCGCACGTCGCAAAACAGCTTGTGCGTGTTGCCGGCTCGAAGCCAACGCTGACCCGACTAAACGACGCTGTCGTCAGTCGGGTCAGAGAAAACTTTCACCTCATTACACGGGAGGTTAGGCAGGTACAGATGCAGGAATTCTTTCCAGAGAGTTGCGTAGGAAAGTCAAACACAAAAAAAGAAGGAGTAGTCCCGACAACTTCCTTCTGGAATCCATCGTCTGATGTCTGCTCCGGTCAGGTAGGAGCTCAGTCTGAACAGCTCCCACCTGCTGGGTGGGGGATAATTCAAGAATATGATACACCTCTGCATGAAACCACGGCAACACGTAATAATGCTCACGCACCCGCACTCCATCTCCACTCTTTAACCGTTTTAATTTACCTTCCCCGCGTCTTCCACTGATTTATAATGTGGCACGCACCGTTTAGTACGTGAGTGGTGACCTACGCTAACCACACCATGACAACTCAAACACACGCGTGGGCTTGTAGTGCCGACCAATCACAGCCCAGAATGACTGGCAGACAATGTGGCACGTGCAAGTACTCTGTCACTAGTCACCACTCTCCCCTGAAAATGCCCATACTGTGTGTGTGTGCGTTTGTGTGTGTGTGTGTGTGTGTGTGCGCGCGCGTGTGTGCGTGTGTGTGAGAGGAATGCTTTTTTCTAATCTTCTAACTCGGATTCAGCTACCTGGTCCAGTTTTTCCTAAAGCTAGCTGTACGGGCTTGTAAGTGGTTACCTGGGAATTTCTGAGCCCCTGGTTCCTCAAACGCAACGCAGCCCTTGATTAACCAGATCATTGTTTGAAAATCAAATTTAGATGGTTGGAAAGCCAAGACCGCTGTGCAGGAGGCCAGGTCAGAGGAAAAGAATGATTTTGTAAATTGAAATTGAAATTTTCCATCATTCCATGATCACAGATAGGTTTCCTGAATCTATCACGTTGTGTGAGACACACAGTATATATTTCATGCGTCCTATCACATCCACACTGCCACATCACTGTTAAATACATATGGAAGCACTCACACCACACCAAAACACCCCATAAACTGTCCTTTTCTTCATATTTTCCCATCATCTCGCACCCACACACAAAGTCCAAACTAGAACCCCCCGTGCCCCCTCTGAGGTGAAATCCAAATCTCTGCTGCTTGATAAAAGACACCTAATTCAATTTATCAAATTTGATCAGGCAGCATAATAAAATAGTTGCCTTTCTTTGTAGGCCGGTGAAACCTAATCGTGTTTCATGCTGTCGTGCCTTCTTCCAAGTCATTCATGTTTGGATTCCAACCTTCGAGCGCTCCCCTGAACTCAGAAAATAGAGAATTGTCTCCTACTTATAGAAACCCAACCTGGTCCACGTGTTCAGTTTAGCGAGAGGTTGCCCTCATAGCTTTGACAGGTCTTTAATAGCCTGATTAAATGACAATTAATCACCGATTTCTATGGAACGTATATGCAGCTGATATGAATCACCCAAGGTTGACATGTTTGGTACAACAGCCATGGTTGGACTGGAGTATGCGATAAATACAGTATGTGGCTTATTCGGGGTCAAACTGCGGCCCAGTGGGCCTGTGTTGTGCAGGGTATGCATTACATAGACCCCTCGCTGTATGGTTATGCTCCTGACCCGTTACTGGACCCCTCCTCTGTTGCTGCTAGCATGTAGCACACCTTCCGGCTCTCTGACACAGACACAAGGCCCCTCGCTCACACAGAAAAGCTTGTTAAAGTTTATGGTCGATTTTAGATGGAATCAAACGTCTCCTGCCTTCCTGATACCGTAACAAGCTCCTTTATGCTTGGCTAAGCTACTATTTTTGCTGTGTTTTAATTTATTATTTAGCACACGGACATGACAGGGATGGAGGGGCCCACTGTGGCCCTCTTCCCTGCCCTACAAGGTGTACAGTTATGGAGCCATAGCTGACTGCCAGACAGGAGCTCTCACTCTGGTTGAATTTACAGCTACCGGTGTTGACCCCAATCTAAACTTAGCATTCCTCAAGTTATTCACCACACTATAACCTGTCTGTAGGTAAACATATGTATGTTTTTGCATCAAAAAACCCTTTTTTTCAGATGGCTCACACTCTTGATTTAATAACTTGAGCAAGATATACATGTGGTTATAATTACCCAAAAAGACCACCAGCCAGGTCGTCATGATGTACTTGTAAAGGAGTACAGCAATAAGGTGCCAATGGGACAGAGGGAGGGAGGAAACATGACAGAGGACTGAGAAAAAAACCCACAAGAACTGGCATCGGAACAGAGCAAGTACTTGATGGGCGAGTGGAAGATTTCAATTAGTCATGGAAACAGGAGCGACCCACCCTGCCACAGTCCCGACAGACTGCACTTGTCCTTTTGACATAGATTTGCAATCTGCAACTCTCCTCATCTACATTTCTAATCCCTCTGCTGATTGCATCTTTTATACACTCGCCCTTCTCTTCGTTATCGTTTTCCTTTCAGTTTTTTCTGCCAGTGACAGCTGAGCTTTGACATTTCATTTTCCTCCGTGGCTGCAGGCGAACAGGCAGGCATCGGGGGCCTTGTTAAAACAAACAGAAGGCCCTGTGGTTCGCCAAGGGTGGCGGCACGCCATAACAAACCGCCGGCTCCTTGTCGTCGCAGGCACATGGTGCACGGGGCCGCGGCTGTGGCGGCAAGTGCCATTCTGGTTTCCATGACAGTCAAACAGCAACACTAAGCGAGGACTGACGGCAGCTGTCGCGCCGGATCACCTGGTCAGAACGTTTGACGCGCGAGAGATGGAGTCATGAGGGCTAACACGCGAAGGGGAGCTGAAAAAATCCTGCCCCGCACGGCATGTGCTGAACAAATGAAGAGCAGAACGAGACACAAACAGCGGTTGTGCTGCACTGGACCGAAGGGCCTCTCCAAATGGTCTGAGCCAGAACATGGATAAGGATGCTGTCAAGCCGTCTTTGAGTTTAACAAATATCAGCTTTATATGATACATATTCAAGATAAAAATGAGTTTCAGTTTTCTGACAACCTCTGATGTGGGCTGTAAGAGAAAGGATGGGGGGCGCCAGTGTCTTTTGTAACCGCAGCTGACTCACTGGCATTTTAAGTCTTGATTGTTTGATCAATAAAAATGTTCATGTGATATGTTGATTTTAAGGGAATTACATGATTTATATTATCTTTGTCAATTCAAGGTTTACTTGTTGGCTATGGGTGTTCACAACCTCCAAAGTTTGAAATTGAAACATTATTTTTCCTATATATATATTTAATAACATGGAGGTGACTGAAAGCTAAACAAAGATGGATGTGTCATGTTTGCCAGGCTGTCTTTCAGGGTAATTAGGCCTAAATTTGGTGGGTTCAGCCATATTTACTTTGTCAACATGCACTATTTTTTACTAGCAGCTTCAACCATCTTCACTTGTTCCAGGGCGCTCTCTCTGAAGCTGGAAGAATTCAAACCGAAAACTAGATGGAAATTGAGAATAAATTTATGGCCACATAAATGTCAGCTGCTGACACGAGGGCTTCAGCATCTGAGACTCCGGGAGGAACGCGAAACTTTGTGGCTGAAACGAAGCAATGTATCCAAACAGTCCAAACAGTTTATGCCCCGCAGCTCGATAAGATCTCCCTGCTACAAATAAAAAGCACATTAGCAGTTTGTTTCCACAAACCTTCATCCAAACTGCAACTCCCAACTTGCACTTAACGAGTAAGGACCCAGATCTGTGCGAAGATTACTCAAATGACCAAAGCTGTTTTCCACCTCTGAAACCACCTCTATTCCTGCTCAAGTGAACCCAACAGTCAACTTAATTCACGAAGTGACAGATACACTAATGACCTCCCAAGTGATGTTTTCCATTTTGTTTGTGTTTTTCACCCTTAAAAAAGTTTTTTTTTCACTTCATTTATTTAGCTATATTTGCAAACCCCACATGTAACTGGTATTAATACATTTGTTGCTGTGGTTGTCTTGCTCGGACTCTGATCTGACCCCAGTTATAACTGCAAAACGCGGCCACGCACCTCCAAATCTGAGCAGTTCCTGGCAGAAACGGGGTAAAGATGGGGTAGTGAGATTAGGCACATTTCTAAACTGATTACTCAAATCAGATTTAAAGGCCACTTAAGACCCCAAACATTAGGCCTTTAAAATGGAGTGGCCTGCGCCGGACAATCAGAAAGTCTCATTTATTTGCATTTACTTTCACCAGAAATACTAATCGAATTTAAACTCAATATTCATACAAATAAACACAGAAACATTTTCCAGTGGACGGACATTGATATTGGTAGTTCGACTCTCGGTTTTAAGCAGTTGCGCACCTTGTTTAATGACACTTGATGTAACATCATCAAAATTGAATTCTAGCACCCAGCCGGCCAGGCGGACCTCTGTCTTCATGACCTCTGTGGCAGCTGTTGCGTTTACGAGTTCAGGTGTAGGCAGATGCTGTGCTGCCTGTGTGTTTTTGAATTCCCAGCCTTACAGTTAGCGGTGCTCGGTCCAACACCGCTGATTGCACCCCAAGGTCCCGGGAACATTGGCGGCGTTGTCCGTCAGGCCAGACTACATGTCTGATAGACTAACATTAATATGGACTCAGGGAGAAGCCGGGAATATTAAAGGTCATTTCCCCCCATCACACCCTGCGGGGGGAAAATGCGACGGGCCATTGAGCGAAGGGCCACACACGCTTGAACATGGACCCACGAAAAGAGACAAGACAGGGAGAGAATGTGAAGATGCACTTGAACGGGCAGCAGGCAGCTGGAGGCACAACGTTGGGCAGGCATTTGTTTAAAGACAAGACAAACATTGAGCGTCAAACACAAACACACTCTGCGTGTGATGCCATCCCACACACACACACACAAAACACTGTGGTGCACTGCTGTGTCGACAGCCTGTTCGGAACCGTATGAATTTACAACTCCCGATCTGGTGATTAAGGCTTGTGAATTAGCTTGCTCTTAGCTTCAGGTACTTGTCACACTGGGCCTGTTTTCTCTCTATAAATCTAACAGCCAAGAGCCCCCGCCCCCAGCTCGCTACATCCCCACAACTCCTTGGATTAAGTCATGTACATTTTTCACATTATCCGGCTGCATATGTAAAGTCTGGACACATCATTAACCTGCTTGTATTAAGACTGAATTGCACGAAAGAAAAGAAGGGGACTAAACATTTGAAAACACTGCCCGAAGTGTTCACCTTTCTCTGTCAACATCCTCATTACCCCAAACTGAGCAGTAAAGATTTAATCATGCAACTTAAATGTATTTTACACCTGTCGGGTGTCCAGCCCTTCGTTGATTTTGTCCATCTCGCACAACATTCTGTGTCGACATCGTCAAGGAACCAGAGGCAGATGTGGAGCACCTTGTTCGTCATCACACAGCTCTGTCCCAGCCCCTCTGCTGTTTTCTTGTCCTTCCTTTGTTATTCTCATACATTTATCATTCATAGACCAGAAATGAGCTAAATGAGCATGGAATATACAAGACAGCAGTGGTTCTGACTCAAGCTGATGCTGATGCTGAAGGGGACCAGGTGCTCTGACTTCACTTAAAAAGAAACAGAATAAATTCAAAAAGATCGTCCACATTAATAGAGCTGAACATTCAAGTACTTCAAGGTAAAGTTTCTAAGTTTAATGCCTCAGTAAGTCTTGCAATTAGTTTATAAATTGTTTTTTAAACATTGCAAAAGGCTGAGCTGCCACATATGTTAGCTATAAGGAATGGAGCCAAACAACAGTTCCTGCAGTTTTTGGTTTACTCAGAGACTGTTTGCTTCTTGGCTGCTCTTCAAAATAAGTTAAAAAAAAAAGTAAACAAGCAGTTCCTGCAGTGGTGTTTAGGGTTGAAAGCATGCTCATGGAAAGCAGCAGATATTTAAAATATGTACGCAACATGTTTAGTGCTGTACAGACATACCTGATGTGTATGTTTCTGTGAATTTTGTTCCTGTGAGGACAACATGGCACCCACAACCTACCCCCCCCCCCCCCCCCCACACACACACACACACACACACACACAAAACACTGTGGTGCACTGCTGTGTCGACAGCCTGTTCGGAACCGTATGAATTTACAACTCCCGATCTGGTGATTAAGGCTTGTGAATTAGCTTGCTCTTAGCTTCAGGTACTTGTCACACTGGGCCTGTTTTCTCTCTATAAATCTAACAGCCAAGAGCCCCCGCCCCCAGCTTACTACATCCCCACAACTCCTTGGATTAAGTCATGTACATTTTTCACATTATCCGGCTGCATATGTAAAGTCTGGACACATCATTAACCTGCTTGTATTAAGACTGAATTGCACGAAAGAAAAGAAGGGGACTAAACATTTGAAAACACTGCCCGAAGTGTTCACCTTTCTCTGTCAACATCCTCATTACCCCAAACTGAGCAGTAAAGATTTAATCATGCAACTTAAATGTATTTTACACCTGTCGGGTGTCCAGCCCTTCGTTGATTTTGTCCATCTCGCACAACATTCTGTGTCGACATCGTCAAGGAACCAGAGGCAGATGTGGAGCACCTTGTTCGTCATCACACAGCTCTGTCCCAGCCCCTCTGCTGTTTTCTTGTCCTTCCTTTGTTATTCTCATACATTTATCATTCATAGACCAGAAATGAGCTAAATGAGCATGGAATATACAAGACAGCAGTGGTTCTGACTCAAGCTGATGCTGATGCTGAAGGGGACCAGGTGCTCTGACTTCACTTAAAAAGAAACAGAATAAATTCAAAAAGATCGTCCACATTAATAGAGCTGAACATTCAAGTACTTCAAGGTAAAGTTTCTAAGTTTAATGCCTCAGTAAGTCTTGCAATTAGTTTATAAATTGTTTTTTAAACATTGCAAAAGGCTGAGCTGCCACATATGTTAGCTATAAGGAATGGAGCCAAACAACAGTTCCTGCAGTTTTTGGTTTACTCAGAGACTGTTTGCTTCTTGGCTGCTCTTCAAAATAAGTTAAAAAAAAAAGTAAACAAGCAGTTCCTGCAGTGGTGTTTAGGGTTGAAAGCATGCTCATGGAAAGCAGCAGATATTTAAAATATGTACGCAACATGTTTAGTGCTGTACAGACATACCTGATGTGTATGTTTCTGTGAATTTTGTTCCTGTGAGGACAACATGGCACCCACAACCTACCCCCCCCCCCCCCCACACACACACACACACCACACACACACACACACATTTGTGCTTTGATGCATAATGGATCATGCTTTCATTTTTCCACAATGTAAAATGATTTTACACTTACAAATTCGATTATTAAGTTGCGGAAAAGTAGTTATTAAACAACAACAGGGGTTTTATTTTGGTCATTTCAAGGTCATATGCATAATCTCAGTTCTTCATGATATCAATCAATCAATCAATCTTTATTTATATAGCGTCTTTTACAATCAAAATTGTTTCTAGGCGCTTTACAGGCTCATGTAAGAGGGGAGGAGGGGGAGGACAGGTAGAGGAGAGAATGGAGAGGAGAGGGAGAGAAGAGGAGAGGAGAGGAGAGGAGAGGAGAGGAGAGGAGAGGAGAGGAGAGGAGAGGAGAGGAGAGGATATTGTGACTATTTTATTTCTTTAGTCAGTCTCCATCATTTGGTCATATATCATGCCAAGGTATGTCTTTTACAAGAAGTCGTCAAACATTTCTCATCTTCAGAGCAAGGAATTAGCATAAACATTGAAGCCCAACCTTAAAAGAAAAAAGGAAAGGGCATCTAAAACAGGAAAGGCTGTTTCCTTTTACAGATCTTAAAATAGCAGGTAAACAGAAACCAGAAATGAGGTTCTGTTTGTCCTCCTAATAGAAACGGAGATTTCCCGGTAATATCGCTCTAATATTAAATTCTGCAAGAGAAATCCAGCTTTACGGGAATGAAAGCATTGGTTCAGACTCAGCCTCTGTGTATACTTTGGATAAAGATTCCCTCTGAGAGGAAATCAACAAAATGAATGAGGAAAGGGGACTTATTGATTGGAATTAATAGGCTGTGACATCAGGGACTGCAACAATAAACTGAACAGTGAAGCACTTTATGATATGACTTTTTCTGCTTTGGCACTAATCATAACTAAGTACACGTGTGTTGCCGATGAAGGGTGGATGTCATTTCTAATTTGGTTTTCATCTGTAAAGAGCAGGAAAACTTAATTTCACTCTCCGACTCATGTGTCCAAAAGTTTTCTGACCTCTAACCTCTGCGAGCTGCCCTGTTGCTAGGTTCCATTGGAAGCCTGACCGTCCACCTCTGCTTCTATCAAGGGTCTAAAACCCACATGTGATCCCGTTCTCTGCTCCTTCACCCCTATGTTAAACCAGTTCAGAGCCCAGGCTCGCACATGTACGATGTTTTCTTTGGTCCCGTTCCAGTCTAACTCTTGCTTATTTAAAGGCCGAACAGCCTCATTCATTACCTACGTCAGGTAATGTATGAGGCGTTTGGACCTTGACATGATTTCACCATGGCTTTGGGGGTTCTGCTCCTGCACTTAAAAGCCCCCTGATGATGGACAAAGACATAATCAAACGAACAAGGAGGTAAAATGGTGCTATCACACTCCTGGTGTGTGTGTGTGTGGGGACGGGGGTAAACGATGAAGGTGCAGGAAGCAATTCTGTGTTCTGGCAGCCCCAAGTGGCCGAAATAAGAAAGTCTATCCTGGGATCCCTTTTGACCTGGAGTAGTTTAAAAGACACAACATGTACCCATTTAAAGAGTCTTTCTAGCACTTTCTTGTCTTCATGAAGCATACAGGTCAGGCTGGCCCACGGTGGCCGTGGGGCTCAGGACTCACCCTCCTCATGGCCTTGTCATTTTTGTCGTCCAGATGGATAACATGAAAATGCTTCCTTCTTTTCTTCTAGCTTCTTGTTTTAATACATCTCGCTTGATAGACGGCAAAGCTCCCAGACAAATGTGCACGAGAATATGCTGGACTGATCAGGAGGGCAGCAGCTTGAGCTGTCTCTCATCCATGACTCGACCATGTTCACCGCCGCTAAATCAAACTGTCCACGATCCACGAGCACTTCAGGGCTGTGAATAAGGTCCGACTCAGGTCCGTCCTCTGTCACATGCACATGTACATATATGTGTGCACACATGCACACAGACGGTCTCCTTATGCAGCCGTGCTGTAACCAAAAACTCGGGCTGTCAGCGCAGCGCTGTGAAAACAAATTAGTCCAATGATTAATGGAAGGGAATTAGAGCCGGCAGATCATCCTGCTGTGAAGATGGGACACCCACCAGAGAACAGCATGTGGTACACACACACTCACATACACCCTGAATACTTGTGGTTGTATTATTAAACTCTTTAGTCCCGACCCACTGCGTTGGCCTTCAGCATGAAGCCTTTACATTAAACTCTTATTTGATATCATCTATTTAAAATGAATTTAAACACAAAACTTTACATTATCAATCAAATGATTTATAGTCAATCAAATGACTCAGAGGTATGATTGCGTTAATCACAGGGCAGCTGTGGCTTATTCACAGTGGCCAATACATTTTCTCTCTTCATTGTTGCAAGAATGGAAGAAAAATTAAATTTGGCTACATTTGTATCCATACATTTAACTAGGCTTTGTAGTGGAATTTAAATCCATGACTACCTCCTCATTAGCACTGAGGTGACAAGTTGGGAGCGTAGTGAAAACATGCTTAATAAGGACACATTTGTTAACTGATGCACACCTGGAGCAGTTCTGTTACTTTTCTAGAGCAGAAATCACGATCATGATGACTGTTCCCTATAAACCCCAGCCATTGTGGCCATCAGTCGCTCACAATCGGACACGGCTCCAGGCCCGCTGCCTGCACTAATATGTTCTTCTTGAACTTCCTCTTTATCTTGCCTTTCACCGAGGAACGTATCCAACGCGGACACGCTGCCCCTCCCCCAGCATCACGACTCATCGGGGGGATTGTGGACACACACTGACACTTTGCATTAATTGGTGAAGGGCGAATTTAGCTGGTGACAAAATTTATACTGGAATCATCCAGTGGAACAAAGAGAAAACTATGATTATAATGTTTATCTTTACCCACCCAAATTGAGCCATGAGCAAGACTCGCAGACTGTGAAATCAATTTGAAACAGCTGCGAAACCATGCAATTACTACAGACGACGAAGAACAGAGCCGCACTCAACTCGCAACACGGAAACTCTTCGTACAATCTGTAATTCTAGTCCTGAGAAGTAGTCATTTTCAAATGAATGGCTGCCTGTGAGCTGTATCATGAGTGTTGTTGTTGAGAGTTGTATATTGTATTAGTGTTTAATTTTTTTTTTTACTTTTTGAGATTAGTTATAGAGCCTTTATACAGTGATGTGGTTAATCTACCTCTGTTTGCTGTGTAAATATTTTGTAAGTAGTGTTTGACTCATGCCGATGCACAATTCGTGCAGGAAATACTCGCATTGTCCAACCCTCTCAGCTTTAATAATAATAGATAATAGACCGGATTTATATTCTCAATGGAACATCGGGCTCACCTGGAAACATAAGCACTGAGAGCAGTGACCCTCGTTGCCATGGTTTGGCTATGACATACCAATACTGCATCCAGTGGAACTTTAATGGGATATTATGGTCTTTGCTAAGTAATTCCTAATTCTCAAACAATAACACTGCTGTTACAGTGTTGGTTTCATACAAGTGTTGCAGTTTTGGACTTAACCCTTGTGTAATGTTCATATTGTTGTCACTCAGCCAGTGTTTGTAGGTCTGATGGACCCGTTGCATTTTGTGGCTTTTAATGCCTCACGATAAAACACTTTTATGTTAAAATACTGAACAGATGTTTACCTTATCCCAATTACAAGCAGTATAAACAATATACGGTATATGGTTAATATTTGCCCTTTACCTTTGTTAGGTCACATTTATAACTTATTATTTAAAACATAATAAAGAAAATCAATTAAAATCAAGATATGAGTGGAAACAAATTTACAAGTGAAGCAAGGATTTTCAAAACTACTGACTTTTATTTCTTTGAACTTGAAATTTAACCCATTCTGATGCACAACACAAGCTGGGTCCCACAGACCCGAACAACACACAAGGGTTAAAAAAAGAAGATAAGTGTATTTTCTCAACATATTTTAGTGGATTTCTTGTTGCACTATCAAATTATAATTCAAGTGACTCCAGTGAGCTGCGGCTTCTTCGAGTGACGTTTCGATTTGGCTATACAAATCACACATGTAATGACGTGTGATTTGTATAGCACATGTAAAACGAGGTCAGCATTGAATAGATGTGGTTCATCATGATGTTTCAGAGAGTGGCTAAAGCAATTTCATAGGTTTTCACGCTTTGCGATGTCCGTGATGGTCTGAATGTTGTTTGATGAGCAAGACATCCTGGAGCACAACCCGCAGGATGTTTCTAGGGGATCCACAGCCAGAAAACTTGACTGCGTACTTTCAGACCCTGATGGTGCTCCTGCAGGCATGACTGCAGAGAATCCAGTATCTCCACTCCAAGCACCACAGATGAGTCAGAGTGGAGAAAGAAATGAGATGGATCAGCAAACAGAACAAATTAGATTTAGAATTATTAGTTATTAATCTCATTAATGGTGGATGAGGAGCTAAAAATGCACTGTGATCAAAATAATTCTTCCAACATGTGCACTGCTATGAGCTGGCAGCACTCCCCGGAAAGAGATATCCCTTTCTGAAAATGAGTGGATGGAAGTGATCGCTACTAGAGTAAATATTGACCAACAGTTTGGATAAGTGATGAGGAGAAAAATAAACACATTGTGAACTTTCACACCGCGTGCCAAAGTTCTCCATCCTCTTTATAGGATGAACTAAGTGGTTCCCCTCTCAGCATTTACTCTGGAGCAATTCAGCAATTATTTGTAATGCAGTTGAAAGAATGAAGTGAGGATCTTTGTTAGCACTGGAAGGCATAAATTGCTGGCGTGTGTGGCAGACCTGGCAATGACCTCATGGAGGAAACTGTGGAGGTGTGGCAGAGACTGGCCGCTGGGATGTGGCCCCTTTAAATGACCCTCTCCACACAGACTATCAGGCGTGTGTGTGGAATGATTGGTAGCTCAGTGAATTGTGAGGATGCTGTGCAGACCAGGTCAAGAAAAAATGTGGGAAGACAAAAATTGGTGGACACGGACCTGAAGGAAAAACATGATCACCTGACAGGCCTCTGCACTGGGTCATGGATTCCTCTCCTCTCCTCTCCTCTCCTCTCCTCTCCTCTCCTCTCCTCTCCTCTCCTCTCCTCTCCTCTCCTCCTCACCAAGTAGATCAGTGATGTTATTTCTTGTGTAGTTTTTCTGCCCCCTCCCCTTCTGGATTCATCTACAGGTATCTCCGCCTTCATAGTTGTATGCCGACCTACTGACCTCCGACCCCGCTGACCCACTCAATTCAACTCTACCGGCAGTTTATTTTAATTAATATAATTAATGTATTTCCCTGATCTCTACCTATTCTCTCCTCTACCTGTCCTCCCCCTCCTCCTCTCTCTCTACCCAGCCGGCCATCAGCAGGAGGGTCCCCCTACATGAGCCTGGTCCTGCTCAAGGTTTCTCCCTGTTAAAGGGGAGTTTTTCTTTGCCACTGTTGCTTGTTGGGGGTCAGGCCCTGGGATTCTGTAAAGCGCCTAGAAACAATTCTGATTGTAACAGACACTGTATAAATAAAGATTGATTGATATTAGATTCAAGTAGATTGGTTTGTTGGTTGGTTGATTGATTGATTGATTGATTGATTGATTGATTGATTGATTGATTGATTGATTGATTGATTGATTGATTGATTGATTGATGCTGGTCAGTGTGGTCGGATGGAGATGGAACCTTACCAGTTAAACAGTCAAACTTCTGCATATCTGACTGGAGGTCATGCACGGTGGCCTGGGTTACACACTTGAAGAGCCTGATAAATAGGTTCATGTATAAAACCATCAAACCTGCATGCTGCTTCCCCCCCTCCAACTTTCCAGTACAGAGGAATTCACTCAGTTTCTGCAGAATGCTGCAAGGTCAGATTATTATTATTATTTTAGCTCTGCTGTGACATTAACATGATAAATCGGCCATAGAGGGATCCAGCCCAACAGTATTAAGGTCAATATTTTCATTTTCTGGTATTTCATACATATTCTACTGCAGTTGAAAGTTTTTTTTTTAACTTTTATATTACGCTTTATATTACAAAAAATGTGACTGAGCATGAAGACTGAGAAGAAATTGTTCACTCTGAGAGATGATAGGTTCCTGGAGTGTAATCACTCATCTCCTTCATTTATGATAAAGAAAATCAATGTATAGATTCCAGAACTCTGAGATAGCTCAAAAAATAGCTCAACACAGCACATGACACACATAACACACTCTGTCCCCTGTTGATCAAGATTCTCCAAACCAGAAATCTTACGTGATCACATCTAATAAAAACGCAGAAGAAATCTGGCAACGACCAGAAAACACATCACGCAACAAGAAAGAGGACTGCTCTCTAAAATTTAAAAAAACTGTGGAGAAAATTCTGGAGGCAGCAGGAACATGCTTGTTATTATTTACACCTGCTTCCTTGATTCCTCAGTCAGTCACTTGATTGGCTACATCTTATTCCATGTCATGATTCAGTCGTGACTTTTGCATCATCAACCTTCTGCATACACGTAAAGGTTTTTGGTCGTAAATTTTGAAGTTTGACATTTACTATTGTCGGCCCTGAGCAATTTTTCAGGTAAATTCACTCTTAACACCAGAGACCAGAGGATAATCTTATAAGACAAAGTTATAACAGATAAGATAATCAGGTGTTTGTTGTCCTTGGTTGGGAAGGGGGAACATTGGGAGATAAAAATCAGGAGACAAACAGCCAGATTGCACCTTTAACGCTCAAGATTGAGTCCAAAGGGGGGGGAAAGAATACCAAAATGAAAACCTTTAACATTTCTATTTTAGAAAAGCTAAATTTTCCATCGAATAGTTGTTGCACACTGGAAATGCAGCTTATCCATAAACTGGTGGATGTGTTGCCAAATGGATTTACACTGAAACCACATTCGCATCTATGTTTTAAGAACAACTGCCAAAAATCTTGGAAGCAGAATTTGTCTATGGACAAATACCTAAATAATTGACAAGTCAGCAGATTCAAATTCCTCCAGCTTTGATTTGATGGTAATTTTGTGCTCTGACACGTTTGAAACGGACCTTTTCACACTGCGAGAGACACACACAGCAGACCCAAACTATCTGGTGTGTTTATAAAAACAGCATGTACCTGGCAGGCAGTGCCGCCATTTATCCCGACAGCCCAGGCGGCGAAGACTGATGGGGTGCTGACGGATTAGATGGATGGGCACAGTGTGAAGGAAGGAAAAGGAGAGCAAAGGTGTGGAGCCTGGCACTACCAGATGGGTGGAGGAGCGCAGTCGAAAGGTGTGTAATCTGGCAGCAGAGGGACAGATGGAAAATTAGAGGTGTGGTTTGTGCAAGGTGTGTGGGGTCACGGAACAGGGGTATGATGGGGTGTGGGGTGATCCACATGGCTGTCCGTCGTGCTATAAGTCCTGCTAGCTTGTGGTTTTCAGAGTGTTCCTTGCAGCCACAAAGAGGCCTAAGAAATGACCAGCACTTGCAGGCTTCCATCGCAAGTTCCAAACAAGGAAATGTCTCTAATCCTTATACCACCCAGTTTACTCTGGCAGCAGGCAGAGACTTTTATGCGCATAGCAGACGTTGGCTTTTGGAAATGAAGCAAATGATGGATGAGGGTAGAAAACTACCTGCTGGTTACAGGAACACCAGGATCATTAAAGCATCCCACCAGTTGTTGTTTGTGGCTTGTACCAATAAAAGATTTCGGGAATCCTTGGAAAAGTGATCACTTGTTTGCGCTCCCTCGGCTTCAGTTTTGAAGCCATAAATTTGATGTCTATTTCATGCTTGAAAGGCTCCAGAATCCTAATGCCACTCTGAGAAGACTAAACAGGCCTGCTGAGCTGTGGTGTAAACCAGACGTGAGTTAAGGGGGTAACCTGAGCATGTCCTGTACGGAAAAGCATCTGGGACTGGGCCACATCCACAATACTCTTGTTGACACGGCCTGACTGAAACACAGATTTTAAAAGTACTCAACTGTGAACTAACTCAAAGGGTCACATTCTGGTCCGGGCCTTCGCCAAATGAAATGTAGGGCTCCTCAATAAACACTGTCTCCTTCTTCTCATTTTTGCAACTCTTCTGTCCATCATGACCCCATCTCCTCCTCCGTCTCCCACCTCTACTCCTCCCACTCTCCTCGGCTTCACCTCCTGCAATCCCTGACCTAATCACTCGTACATGTTTACAGAACCTCAGTTCTCTAAGGGGCACAGATGGACTTCCTCAACATTGGAACCACCGGTCTGTGGCTCCCGTCATTAGGATGTAAGATTTGAATCTTTGCAACCCAAGATCATTTTTCAATTACTGTTTCCTTGATAATGAATCGTTTGATCTATTTATTGTTTTTCTATCAAGGTGGATTTTTTTTTCTAATTAAACCATTTATTAAATAAATAAATATAAGATAAATAGTGATTTCAATGATGGACTGGATGATCACCATGCAAAACTATAAATGTACTAGAGTTTTCTTTTTCTTGTTTACTGGCCTTTCTGAGTCATGCAGTGGGTCAAAGTTCAATCAACCAGCTGAAGAGTGGGTTAAAACATCAAGAAGCGATAAGTCAGGGAACATGCAAGGAAGAAAAGGTGAGAAAGGTCGGCGAGGGGAGAAGGAGAGCGGTGAAGAACCAGTCCAAAGTAGAAAGAAATAGTGTGTGTGTGTATGAGTGTTTGTGTGCGGACACAATGTATGTTTATCTGTCTGACGTGTGGCTAAATCCTGGGACAGGGAGAAGGGAGGAAGTATGGTTGTCAGTGGGATGGAAGGGGGATTAGAGGGACAAGTGTGGAATCCAGAGGTCAAGGCTGAGATTTAAGGTCTCTACCTTTGAATGTAGATCACAAGAATTACCCTCAGTCTTTGGGGGCTCCCTCTGTGTTTCTGTGTGTGAGACGGACAGATATGAAAGTATTGTGGGAAGCAAAGTCTGGACTTATCCAGATTTCTCATGCCTTGCCTAGGTACACAAACTCCGCCTGATTGCCTCTCATTTGAACCAAAACCGCCAACACACACAGACACACACACACACACTTACAGATATGTAGAGACACATATGAGAGTCTGCGAAATAACCACACAGACTCAGAGCCTCATTCCAATGTCACACTGAGCAGGTTCAAATTCCTCCCATTAGGATAAAGTCGATATAGATAAACATATCAAACAAAGCCTTGAATTCCATCTGAAATGACGTTTGTTTTTGGACGTACCCTAAGGATGGTCGAGCGCTTTGCCTCTGAAACTCACCCCCATCTCCCCTCCGCTCCTTATCTGTCCCCAACTACTATGTCAGACAAGATTACCCTGTCCAGCCTGTCCCCACTCCGAGAACTCAGTCATACATGCCGTTCTTCCCGTGAACCAACAGTCATCCCAGGTATCTGCAGTGCGCACGTGCACTACTGAGCACTACTTTGACTTTCCATGCAGTGTATATTTTGCCCTGCCAGATGCAGGAGTGTAATTTATGAGCCATAATTAGAGAGGTGTCAATGAAACAGAAACAGTCCTGCTTTACAAACAAGCGACATGCCGAATCAGGGGACTTCCTGTTTTTTGACCTCTTGACCTCTTGTTGGTTGACCTGTATTTCTTCATTGCAAGATAACAAGAGAGAGCTTAAGTGACTTTAAGTTTGCTGGATTTATGACAATCACTACCTTATGACAAAAAAGATAAATGATTGATTTTAGAAGACTTCCTAGCTTGCTGTTAATGTTTATATGAGATGATGGCAAACCATTTGAAAAAAAATTGGAGGATAAGACCATGTCAAGATCCAATCCCTTATGAACCATGAATTTCTGCATCTGTATCAAAGTGACGTGTCCACATCTGTTTCACCTTCTTGTTAACTAGGGCTTCGGGGCATCTGCAGAATACTAGAATTCAGTAATAAAATAATACATATAAAGTTCTGGACAGTTAAGTTCTGGACAGAAACGGTCGTCTATCAGATCGACCATACATCCAAACTTTCACTGGCAGCTGCACTAAATCCAAAACAGGCTGTTGGCGCGGACATCTATCGAGCAGATGTGATACAGAAAACACGAGCTTGGCGAACGTTGTTCTGGGTACCTGTCATGACCTCCTGTAACAGTTGTCTGGTCCAGGCCTTCATATGCATCATCACTTTGGCTTCATTGTTTTTCTTTCTGTCTGTGGTGAGACACCGTGCTGCGTAGGGGGAGGCCAAAGCTTCTTAGCTGTTTATCTTCTCCATGCTTGGACTGTATGAAAACTGTGTGTGGGCCAGACCCCCCGCCAAGGCTGGTTCATGGAACTACTGTCTGCGGTGTATGCTACAGCAGCATCATCTCATGCTGAATGCTCAGGTTCTGCACCATTATCTGTGTGAGCTGCTTTCTTCATTTATGGACCGAATAAAAGCTCGCACGGGCTGTTTTATCTCCACCATGGCCAGACAGAGTTAGGTTTGGGAAAAAAAAAAGTCTTTTTGAGACGTGTTTCCAGCTTTGTTGTTGCTCCCTGTTGTTACAAATGACTTTAAACCCAATGATTATTTTCTGTCCGGTCTTAAATGGGTTTTGTGTTTCCACTAAAACACAGCACGTTACAGGTTTTCCAGAATAAGCAATTCCTCTCAGAACGAAAACACTTTTCAATGAGAATATAGGACTTCCAGAAATTGACAACAGCTCCTAAAAGCAGCAAACATATGAATAATGCATGCATTTAATGTGTAGTCCCTGGTGAATATTGTTTTATCGTGCAATAGTTGATTATTTCTAACACATCCAGCCCAAGCATGTTGGGATGTTAACTTCATGTTAACGAGGTATTTATATTTCAAACATTTAGTCTAAGTGCATCCAGATATTTCTTCTAAATTCACTTAGAGAGACATTCTAACCTTGCTGCCTTGTGTTGTGTTAAACATCTTTTGAAACAATATAATCACATCCATACATGCTCAGTTCCTTTCTGTCGGCAATGGAATGTGAAAGAGAGGCTAAGACCTAAACATGAAGGCTCATTGTCTGGTCGTGAATCACCTGACTCTCTGATATTTATTTCTCTTTATTTGTATCCATGAGAAAAAACATGTAAAGTTTGTCTAAAATCTTTCTTAAAGGCCATTCATTATGTTTGTCCATCTTAATTGATGTATTTACATGTATTTTACTGCTGTTGCTATGAATTTGATGATTTACCTTTGCCAAATTTTCATTTTTTTTAAAGAAACTTTCGATCAAAAATCTCCTGATTACCACTTACTACTACAAACCTCATAGTTCTGATTGGGTTTTCGCTTATGCCATTAATAACCTGCTTTACACTGATTTTAAAGTGCTGGTTTTTTTTTACAGTGCTGCTAGTTTGCAGAATATGTTTAAAGTTACAGCGAACCACAACAAACCAAAATTGAAATGGAAATTTTGCCTGGTCAGTTTCACCTGATTTGAGTTTTTAGAATGGAGCTGTACTGTAAAAAATTAAGTTGGCTCGAAACTATTTCACCACCCTGAAAATCAGGATGCAGTCCCGACTAATGGAATGACCTCTGCTGTGCACATAACCTCTTGTGCCGAAGTTTGGTTTTCTTCCTTTTCTGTCATGTCCGTCTCTCAGACGAGACTGACTTCGGCCCTCGTTAGACATTCAGCAGCCAAGCAGTAACCTGAGCCCTCATATGTACACACTCAGTTATGTTCACTCAGCGTGACCGACTGCCACCACTCTCCCATCACAAACTGTTTGTCTTATATGGCGTGTGTAAGTCTGAGTGTGTGTGCGCGCGTGCATGTGTGTAGGCAAATCCCAACGCACACACGCGTCTCAGCTGTAGCCGACATTCAGCTCTGCTCTGGAATCTAATATCCCCCCCATTAGAAACACATGTGCAAGTCCGACAAAAGCCGGCATGCTCCCTGTGCCATGTATGTCAGCAGTCAGTCAGTCTCTGTGCTGTCTGTTTGGGCCACTGCAGCCCTCCGCAGTGCTGCAGGACGGTTGAGGTTTCACTCAGAGGACCTTGGCGGTGTTCTTGGTAACATTTAACTCGCTATGATATTGGAGACACTCATATTAACCATCCTGACTTCAAGCTTTTACGGCCTAATTTACAGGAGTGGTCTTTTTTCTGCTTTTGTGCTGTGGTAATTCAAAACCATATAAGACAGTCTGGTCAGACAGTAGATGAGTACAGTTCATGTATAAAGATTTTGAATAGCTGAGGTCTGAGGGGAATAAAGGTGGTTGGATGGTGCAATGGAGCAAGGAGATAAGAGATTTCAAGTGTGTCTGCAAGTTAGCCGCTAACTCATAAAACAAAGAGGAAGTAGAAAATACAGGTTCATGTGACGATTCACACACACACGCAAGATACTATTTAGAAGTTGCCAACATGTAGTCTTCAGGGGTCCAGGATTGAACGACATCCCAACCACACTCCCAATCTAGATTCAAAACGAGGGTCATGTGTATCTGTTAATATCCCAGTGAGGAAACAGTTGTGCGTTATTATATCACACCATTTACCTTTGTCGCAAACAGTCAAACCCTCAGCTAACCTTATTAGTTTGGGGAGCAAGTCGCAGTTAGATTGTGGATAAGTGGAACAGGCTGAGGCGAATCAACAGTCTGGTTAGAGTATCTGGCAATTTCAACTGTGTAAATATCTCATGGTCCACCCCAAATTGGCTGGATTACTGCGCATCTGGTAGAAGAACCATCATTTTCCATCAAGAATAACTGGACTGGGGGAGGGGTGATCAGAATACTCGGACTGGTCCACGGCCACAGTGTTCAGTCCTGTGAATTATTTTAAATTAAAGAGTAATCAAGTGAATGGTAAAGACATTTAAAATAATGCAAAAAAAAAAAAGAGTTCATTTTGATGCTTTCAAGTCTGTGAAGAAGTAGCTTGACTTTACAGGGGGTAACACAAATCCGCTGATTTTTGCACTTTCTCTAAGTCTAATGGATTTTTGGAACTTTAGGTGCTTATTTGACCTTTGCTGTATTTCCTGATAGACAAATCCAGACTGTTATTTTAATGAAAGCTGCTGTCTACACAGGCTCTGTTCCACATTTTATATTTCTTGACAGCATAAAGGCAACAGTTCTGCTCCTGGTGCAGAATGTTGCTGGGCACACTTGGACGTGAAGTTTTCTGTAAGTGAAGTGTGGCTCTATTATAAAGGTCGGACTGGCTGGCAAGTAAGTGGGCTGGTTGTGCTGGTACCAGAGGTTTTTGGCATATCTGAATAAAATAAGTTTTAGACAAGGTAACACAGAATCCTTTTGGCTGAGTACACAGTAATGACAAAGTTCCTGCAGGAAATCAGATTCTACCTCAGAACATCCTCCGGTGCCAAGCTTCTGCCCTACTCAGAGCTAGCTGGCACCCCGTTATTGGCTGACTATCTTGACATGCACTATGCCGCTAATGCACAACTAGCTGCTTCTATATCCTCTTTTTCCACCTCGCTCCCAAATTTAGTGAATAAATCATTCACAAATCGGGTTTGACTTTCTGTTTTCTCAAGTGGCCACTAATCAGCAGAACTTCTGTAGAAGGAGGTAATCGGGGATTGCGAGGGGTATTTGAAGACCGTGGTGTTGTGACAGTCTGTTTTGGCGCTTTGTCAGAATCCGTCTTTTGTCAGCGCCACATGTTTGAGAGGTAATAGGTAATGAAAAGCCTGGTCAAATGCCCAAAAGAAGCAGATTATTTAATGAAGACTGAACGAGAGGCATCCAGGCATTAGCATGTGCTCTAGCCAGAGTCGGTCCCGGGAGGGAAACCGAAGTCTGGCTATGGCGTCCCAATGGACATCCCCTATCGAGGTTAGCGTTTCCCCTTTTTGGCAGAGCTGCTGAAAGTCATACGTGCGCGCTTGCACTTTCGCATGTTAGGGGTTATATGACCTGTGTGACTGCTTGTGCAAATGTGTGTGGCTGCTGAAAGACGCGTTATTCGGAGCGGTGAGGTTTAATGACGTTTGTCAGCTCGGATACGCAGAGCTGCTCAGCTGTGGAGGAGACCGGAGTTTTCTCGGCCCGATTTGAGTTTATTTAAAGAAAGTGCTGCTTTTCCAAGAGGATTGTGGCAGCTTGGTTCTGTGATGAATCTGTTACTCTCAGATATAGACACAGATAGAAGCATGTAGACATGCTGTGGGCATCGGCATCAACCATAACTTTCAGACACCATTGCGCCACTATGCTGTCAACACACTTTATCAGAGAGTTCTTTCAGCTCCAATAGTGATAAAATTATATTTATAGTGGACTGCAGGAAAACTGGAATTGCTTCCTCCCAGTCAAGGACTAGCCTTATATTTCTTGGAGCAAGCAAACTCATACCTTTGATGAGTCCAGGACTAGGGTCCAGACCAGGATGCAGAGTTGTAGTCTTACACACCTCTCTGCTGCTTCCATAGAACCCTCATCAACCAACAATAACATATTTAACTCGATAGAGGTAGTCTCTCTTTCACGATTAATAGTTCACCAAGCACAGAGCAGGGGAGTGGTCAATCACCATAATATTTTTTAAAATTAATATCAAAGCACAAATTGGAGAAACTAACATCACAATTAAATGTGGACTATTAAATATTAGATCTCTTTTGTGCAAATCCCTGTCAGTGCATGACCTGATAGTGGATCATCACATTGATTTATTTTGTCTTACTGAGACCTGGCTTCAGGAGGAGGAGTATGTTAGCTTAAATTAATCTACTCCTCCTACCCATCTTAATTATCATATTCCTCGTGATACTGGTCGAGGAGGGGGAGTGGCAACAATCTATCACTCCAAATTATTAATTAATCCTAGACCAAAACATGGTTCCAGTTCATTTGAAAGCCTGACTCTTGGCATCACCCATCTGAACCGGAAGGCAGAAAAGCCACTTTTGTTTGTAGTTGTATATCGGCCCCCTGCTGGGCCACATTCAGAGTTCCTATCTGAGTTCTCTGATTTCTTATCTGACTTGGTCCTCAGAACAGATAAAGTCATTATTATTGGAGACTTTAATATTCACGTAAATGTTATAAATGACAGCTTTAGAAATAGCTTCATTTCATTACTTGAGTCAGTTGGTTTCCTTCAACAGATAAACCAACCAACTCATAGCTTCAACCACACCCTTGATTTAGTTCTGACTTACGGTGTTGAGGTAGAACATGTGTCAGTGTTCCCTCAGAACCCACTCCTGTCAGATCATTCTTTGATCACTTTTACATTTATGATTAAAGATTATTCTATCCTCAGAGAACAGTCTTACTATAGCAGATGTCTTTCAGATAATGCTGTAGCTAGGTTTAAGAAAGTGATCCCTGTGCTAATCCCAGGACCACTCTGTGCTTCTCCAGGGATCAATCATTATAATGTTAGCCCTGCTGAGGTTGACTCTATTGCTGAAGGTGCAGCAGGCTCACTGAGAATCACGCTTGATTCTGTCCCCCCCCCCCCCCCCCCCACCCCCCCACCCCCGAAAAAGAAAATAGTAAATCAGAGTAGGTGTGCCCCCTGGTATAATTCACACATTAGGACCCTCAAGCAGAAAGTGCGAAGACTAGAAAGGAAGTGGTATTCTTGTAAAATAGATAGCTACCATTTATCCTGGAAAGACTGTCTGGCAGTCTACAAAAAAGGCCCTCTGTAAGGCTAGAACAACTTTTTTGATAACACAATTTATTATATTACCAACTGATAACAAACAAAACCAAAACACTTTCAGCTACTGAGGCCTCCTGGTAGGGTTTGGTAGATCTGTCAGGTTTGTCTGAAGAGGAGCAGTGGGAAGCTCAGTGTCTTCTTCAGAAATATGCCTGTGTCTTTTCCTCCAGTGACACAGGGCTGCACAAACCTGATCTCATGAAATCCCACTCCTGGATGAAACCCCCATCCAGCAGCGCTATTGGCGTATTCCTCCATCAGAATACGAAGTTGTTAAAGAACATATCAGCCGGCTGCTGGATGTGCAGGTCATTAGAGAAAGTAGCAGTCCCTTCTCCTCCCCAATTGTGCTAGTTAAGAAAAAAGATTGTAGTCTGCAACTACACGTAGACTACCGACAACTTAACAGCAGGACCAGGAAAGATGCCTTTCCTCTTCCTCATATAGAGGAGTCACTGGATGCTTTAAGTGGACCCCAGTGGTTTTCCACCATGGATTTGGCAAGTGGCCATAATCAGGTTTCTACTATCACAGAGAGTTTCTTTCGCCAGTACTTCGAACCTTGTGGCCAGGCGAAGCTCCAGTCCTGTCACTGGTTGGCACTTACAGAAGCCAATGGGCTGCCCATCCCCTACCTTGGCAATTTGACTCCGACTTAATAATGCGCCAGTTCTCGCGTATGCCAACTTCTCCCTTCCTTTCATTTTAGAGGTGGATGCAAGCCATGGAGGACTGGGTACATGACTTATGCAAGAGCAGGAAGGGAAGGTGCAACCAATAGCATTTGCAAGCAGAGGGCTGAGGCAGGCAGAGCGGAACCCAGCCAACTATAGTTCCAGGAAACTGTCGTTTCTGGCCTTAAAATGGGCAGCCCAACCTCAGCATGATCGAGGTTGGGCTGGTTGGTTTTGAATTTCTACATTATTGATTTGCCTAGAATTATTTGTAGTGTTTCTAATTAATGTATGCATTCCTCTGGAAATTTTGCTCTCTATTTGTTTAGCTTTAATGTTTGCAATTTCCATATTGTATGGCTGAATTGTTATGAGGACTTTCACATCTCATAGATAATTAGATTCAGGAGTTGATGGTGTTCCTTTGTCTCATTGTTGTGTTGCTTCTGTCTCTTTGGTCTCCCTGTCATCAACAAATTTCCTTGCTTCACTCCAGAGTGTCAACATCAGGAAGATTTGGAGGACCAGTTTGTGTCTATGGACAGAACCAATTTGTGATGGGAACAATGGTATTAAAAGCTGAGCTGTAGTAGGATGTTATGGGGGATGTTGCTGCTCAGACATTTATCCTGTTGCTCAAAATGAAAGAATGCATTTTACTAGAATGCCCCCCCTCCCCCGGCACACACACACACACACACACACACACACTGATGAGAATATTTGCTATTTGAATATGAGAAACAGTTCCCCTCCACCTAAAGTACAGGCTTTAATCAAACAACAGGCATCAACTCCATCATGCTCTGCCCTACTGTTATTTCAGAAACGTCCGACACACACACACAAACATGCGCGCATGAGCACACACACACTTTATGCATGAATCATTCAATTTAAGTTGTTCCTTGCTGTACATCTGTTGTGCGGCACAGATGCTCAGTAGAAGCCATCAGGCTCAGTACTCAAGGACTTGGACAGAGTATTGGAGTCCAAATCCAAAAACCAGTTCAACAGATAATCAGGCAGAGGTAAAATATCACCAGACAAGCTCTGAGATCAAAAACAGAACGTTGATCGAACACTGAGAAGTAAGGAAATATTGCTGGACCGCTCAAAAATGATGAGATGATCCAAGACTGAAGGGGGGAAGAAACAGCTTAAAAAAAGGAGGTGGGGACAAGAGACAGAGACAATACCCAATTACACAGGAGGAAGACTTGTCAGGAAGATGCAGATGACACCCACCAGACTTCAAAATAAAACAGGACGTGATGAAGACAGGGACAAAAACCTGTACAGTAGAGACCCTTAACACTGGTCCTGACAAATGCTCGTCTGGTCACTGAATTAACAATGTACAGTTGGAAAAGCCTATTTTTTTTTCCTTCTCAATGTTTAGAATAAATAATGACGTGTTAATAAAATTTACACTAAATGAATGTCTGTCAAGACCACCTGGGTTTCTTTTGGATCAGAGCCTCAGACTTGTTTTTTTTCAGCAGTTAGACACCAAAACATGGATAACATTTATTGAGCAACCTCTAAAAGCATACACCCAGGCCCAAGTCCACCACATGGTCCCCATGTTGGCCCATCTGGGCTGGGTGTATAATAAAAATAGTTACTTAGAAACAAAGCAGAGACCAGACACCAGTCATTTCCTCCAAAATTGTGACATGTAGGATAATAGTATGTTTATTTAGGCAGTACTGATAAACTGTTACATATCATTGTAAGGTTCACATTTGCTAAAAATTACAGTAAAAAAGAGGGACATCAGCTCTCAAAAAACCTCAGGGGTGTGCTTCTGGCGGGACACTTGAACCATGGGTGAAAAACAGCCACAACAAAACAGCCACAACCAAAGTCGATGATGCACACTCGAGGAATGAGCCGAGCTTCATCATATTCAATTAGTATGTTTTCTGGTTTTAGATCACGGTGGAACACGCCTGCCTTATGGATTTGAATTGCAGCTTCCACCAGATGCCTCGTGAATTCCTGATGAACAGAAAGAAGAGTTAAAGAACATCCAAAGATATTATCAGTCCAAGCTCTGCAACAGTCGGAGGCGGTCCACCGTAACACGATCACGAGCCAGTGTTATTACCTTAGCCAGGCCTTCGTCTATTTGGCGGTCGATGTAGTCAAACAGGACCGTGCAATACTTTGGCCTCTCCATGATCAGTAGGACTTCATCATCCAGGCTGGTCCATGCTAATGTGCAAAAACGATATCGGACTCCGTGATATTCTCTGGTCCCCTCCCCAATCTGGCCAGCATTTCGCCGCTGGCTGTCACAGTGGTGCCCCGACAAGCTGGTGTCCTTTGTAAACAATATAACAATATAGCAGTTTTTGGGGAAAACCTGGTCTGATCAAGTACCTAAGCCATTTGTAAAGCTGTCATTTATAACGTATAAATGGATATTAAAGTCTCCAATAATAATGACTTTATCTGTTCTGAGGACCAAGTCAGATAAGAAGTCAGAGAACTCAGACAGGAACTCTGAATGTGGTCCAGCAGGGGGCCGATATACAACTACAAACAAATGTGGCTTTTCTGCCTTCCAGTTCAGATGGGTGATGCCAAGAGACAGGCTGTCAAATAAACTGGAACCATATTTTGGTCTAGGATTAATTAATAACTTGGAGTGATAGATTGCTGCCACTCCCCCTCCACGACCAGTAACACGAGGAATATGATAATTAAGATGGGTAGGAGGAGTAGATTCATTTAAGCTAACATACTCCTCCTCCTGAAGCCAGGTCTCAGTAAGACAAAATAATTAAATGTGATGATCCACTATCAGGTCGTGCACTAACAGGGATTTGCACAAAAGAGATCTAATATTTACCAGTCCACATTTAATTGTGATTTTAGTTTCTCCAACTTGTGCTTTGGTATTGATTTTAATAAGATTATGGTGATTGACCGCTCCCCTGCTCTGTGCTTGGTGACCTTTTAACTGTGGAACAGAGACTACCTCTGTAGCGTTAAATATGTTATTGTTGGTGGATGAGGGTTCTATGGAAGCAGCAGAGAGGTGTGTAAGACTACAACTCTGCATCCTGGTCTGGACCCTGGATTGTCAGTTCACTTTGGGTCTAATAAAATTAGCCAAGTTACTAGAAATGAGAGAGGCACCATCCCGTGTGGGATGGACATCGGCTCTCCTAATCAGACCAGGTTTTCCCCAAAAAGTGCTCCAATTGTCTACAAAGGCCACCTGGTTTTCAGGGCACCACCATGACAGCCAGCGACAAAATGCAACTAAACATTTCATCGCTGGCCAGATTGGGTAGGAGTATGCTACGGAGTACGACATCGTTTTTGTGTAATTGCACATCGACTCTTGTTAATTTTGGTGACCTCCGACTGACGAAGCCGGGTGTCGTTTGCTCCGACATGAAAAATAACTTTGCCAATTTATGTTTACTTTAGATTGGCTTCTATGTCACCCGCTCTGGCCCCCGGAATGCACTTAACTATGGTCGCTGGAGTCGGCTTCACAGAGTCGCCAGTTACCAGGGTTGGTTTCTCAGCGGGTGTGTCGCCGAGTGGGGAAAAACGATTAGCCAAGCGGGTGGTGGTGCACCGTGGTCCTTTAGTTTGGGCTACGCTTCCTGCGAACCGTCACCCAGCCACCCTGCCTAGCTGGCTGCTGCCGGGGGACCGCTAGCTGTAGCTACGCTAGGCAGAGGAGTAACTAAATATTTCACACGCTGAACAGACAAAGACACCGGTGAAACAGGCGGTGAGGCCATGCTAATAATCGGCGGAGCCCTGTATTTGTTTAACATGGGTTATTTCTCACTGTTGTTATCAGGTGACTAGAATGTCCCAAGTATTCAATTTTAAGTAAATTGAATCCAACACACCGTTCACAGTGCAACCAACGAACGATTGAGAAGACAGGAAGTGACGCAATACGTTACCAGGTCGCCCTACATGAGCCTGGTCCTGCTCAAGGTTTCTTCCTGTTAAAGGGGAGTTTTTCCTTGCCACTGTTGCTTGTTGGGGGTCAGGCCCTGGGATTCCGTAAAGCGCCTTGAAACAATTTTGATTGTAACAAACTCTAAATAAAGATTGACATACTGTACATACATACATACATACATACATACATACATACATACATACATACATACATACATACAGTACATACATACATACATACAGACGAGTGTATGTTACAGTAGGTGGAGTATGACCTATTCGGCAGAGGTCTGAGCTCTTTGAGTGTTTTTTTGGTTTTTTTGCCATTTAAGTGCTTCGCAGAGCTTTTAATTCGATCTTAATACCTTAATGCCACTTGCCTTTACATTTATATCTTTACTTTTCACTTCCATGTCAAATCCCCGCACCCACACTACCCGTAATACATCCTGACGGCTGGCAAAAGTTATGGAGGAAATATTTTAGGAGTGGGCTGCTGAGGGTTTAGCTTCTTTATATTTCATTCTAACCACATCGCCAGACTTAAAAAAAAAAAAAAAAGCCAACACGTCAGTCAAGGCCACAAATCACAGGAGTTTTAGGTGGTGTATTTAAAACATAGCGGCAGGGTTCCGATACAAACAAAATCAACTCTTTTTGGGACTTGTAAAAATTCAGTTCATCTGATTGTCTGCATTGGTAACTTGGGCTGTAGCAGACAGAAATAAAAACACTGGCTCCAGACACTCACATTTGACTTTCGCCTCCTGCCGGGACACACATGGGTTCTGGATCCACTTTTGACAGGATATTTCATTCATCAACACGAGCTGGGAAGTAAGGACATATATTTTGTTTCTTTCCCAATTCATAATTTAAACTGAACTCAGAAAGAGCTCTAACAACACCTGCTGACAGAAGCAGATTCGTTCTGCACTCAGGACACCATCATCATTCATGGCATTGCTTTACATGCTGCCTGCGCAGGGTTAAAATAATAGAAAGTGCCTCTTTCTTGGCCACTATTATGCTAAACAGAGGCATTAATTAACATGTAATTAAGCATGCCTTCTTCATTTCCTGTCTCCCTACCTATCTATCCTTCTCCTGCCCCTTTACCCAGGCAGCCATCAGCAGGAGGGTCCCCCCACACGACCCTGGCCCGGGCACTGTTGCTTGTTCATGGGTCTAGCTGCAGGTTTCTGGAAAGACAAGTAAAGCTTCATAAAAGAAAACTGCACTTGTGGGCTCAGTAATGTTTTCGAGCAGCTAACCAGATAGCCGACAAATTTGGCCTCAGTTTTCCAGACTTTACTCAGGTTCTGTCCAGAGTTTCTGTCCTGTAATAGTTGAACCTGTGGTGAGTCTGAGTAGGTGCATTCACAGCTCATTGTCATTATAATGGTATTAAAGCTTTACTGTGCATTTGTGTTATTATCAGATGTTTCTAAAGAGCAGCAGTGTGCCAGCTCCAAGCAGCCACTGTTTGCTAACACACATAATTGCTGCCTAATTCTCCCCTCAGTGGCCGGCTGCTATCTGATTCCAAGGCAATGAGCCGCATCTCATTCCGCATGTCCAACTCCAACCACTTTACTTTTTTTTCAACTTTACTCTTTCTTATCTGCCCATCAGCAAATAAGCACTGACAGATTTGGTGTTTATACTTAAAACATCTTCTAACTTCCTGTTTATGTTTTTTTTTTACTGGGTCTTTTTCTTTTTTGTGGGGGTGAAGGACAGCATTGCTGCTTCAGTTGTGTCTTTCTACTGCTATTTTCCAGTTTTTCTTCTTGCAGTATCTTCACCCAGGTCCCTCCATTATAGCTTCTTGTCTTTAGTATTACCCTCAGCGCTGGGCTTCATGAGAGCTGCGCTGCAGGAGATTCTCACAGTTTTTCACTGTAAATGTTGGGGAAAATGAGAAGGCAAATCGTGGCGACTCCCGCGGCAATTTCTGCTGCCGTAATTACTGCCGTCATTAGCTAGCGCTGAAATAAGTGTTGCGCATTAATGCCAAAAACAAGGTTTTTAATCAGATTCAAGCAGTAGCCTGATCGCAAATGAAAAACTTTGAAAATGATTTTTAAAAGAGATGTGAAGATAATGTGTGGTGGCTGGAAAAACATATTTGTGTTGTTAGGCTGACGCCCCTTTTTAAAAGTATAATGCATTTATTTCACTGTTATTTGCTGGAATAGAAACCCCATAATTGTACATGTATGCAAGCAATAAAAAGGGCATTGATGCATGCATTTTGTCTGGAGTAACAGGTGAAGGTGGAGCCAGGTTTTCAAGTTAGCCCTCCTTTTGACCCTAACTTGAGGTCTGGAGCTGCAGGTCTGGAGCTGAGGTGCTGTAGGTGTTGAGTTGAGAGGAGACCCTGGGGCAGAACCAGTGGATTCCATCTCCAAAATGCTAACCTCCTGAAGGAGCTGGAGGCGTTCACTCTGAAGGGGATGATCTGGGCTTCCCTGCCTTCTCTTTCCAGTCCTGCTTGACCTCCACCCCTTAGGAGATATCCAAAATAGGCGTGGCGTCTGTTCTTGTGGGGAATGTGTGAATAATTAGTAGCAAAGTGTGACTCAGGGTTCATGTCATCAGGTCCAGTGAGCTTAGACTCCAGTGAGCTCCTTCAGGTGCTGCGGAAGGTCAGAGGAAAGAGCGAGAGATAACAGAGAGGAGAGGATGTCAGCTCGGCTCCCTATACTGAACATAAACTATTTAGGGCTAATTGAAGACAAATACAGGGCTGGAGAAAGTGGGCAACAGGATATATCAGGTAATAAAGTTAACTGTTCTATTATTCTTACCAGTGGGTGAGATCTTCTGAGTCCAGACTCTTATAAGAGGTGAGGCCCCTGACATATTTTTCTTGGATAGGAGCTCTGCGCCACATATACTCCAATTTACGCAGGCAGACATCCTCAATGGAAGCCTGGGGTGCTTAGAGAGGAAAAGGAGGACACATCAGGGCACGTGGCTATTTTATACTATAGTAGCAGCTTTTATGAGATAGACAACACGCCTGGGTCCAGAAGGAGAACCTGGTGATGGACAGGTATGCTACCTCAGCCAAGAACAGGCGGGAGAGGGAGAGGGAAAATGAAATTAAATCAATATTCGAACATAACTTTTTAAATAAACATTTGCACTCCACGGACATTTTTGGCAAAGGGAGCAGGTTAACTTTCCCTATTGGTGGAATTCAACACCAGACTGGTGGTGGAGCGCTGGCTCCCATCGAGGTGATGGCTACTGGCAACGCGTGACACCGACGGCTGGCCGTGTTCTGTTTGTTTAAGGTGAAAGAGAAGAGAGCCGAGGGCTCAAGGAGGCTGCCGCGTGCCTGGGCAGTGACTTTCATGGCTTTTTGATGGCGTTAAAATCCTAATTTATGGCCCGAGCTCATTCACAAGCAAAGCTTCTCTTCCAAGAGAGAAAAACAATGATCTCAAGATGCAGCTCTTCACTTCAGAGGGCACATCAGGGTGACTGCTCTGAAAGGTTTTATTTATGCATGTTATTACTCCTTATACTATTAACTGGACTTCATTATTCCACACATTAGCCAAAACTTTCCTGTTGCCTCCATCGAATGTTTTTGTCTCTAAAAATGTCCGCTTCTTTCATCGTGTCCAAGGGGCCCGCGGCCTTGTTGCCACCATGCACTTCTGCTAGCTGTGGACTGTTGTGTTGTTAGCAGGTCTTTCAGAAGATTTGAGTTTGTGGTTTTCACAATGGATAAAGTTTTGGGACCAACAGTTGACGGTAATTGTCAGGCGTTTCTTTCCAACAACGATCGAAACTGTGGGCGTCTTGACAACATGTTTGCTGTTCCATCTCCAACTTTTAAGCTAGTCTGTTAGCGCTGTGCACCTGTACAGTTAGCAGCACACCATTCTGCATACTGTACTGAACGCTGTGGGTAAATTCAACTTTTGTAAAACACCAATAAATCAGTTTATATGGCAATCCGCACTATTTTGTTCTTGAAAATGTAGCCTCCTTGAGCTGCTTCTAAAATCTGCATGATGGATTTGGAGAGTTGGGAGCAGCAGGTTGAACGTCTATGATGAAGTGACTGTGCGGAATGTGCAGAGCTCCGCAGACTGATGAGCAGTAAGTGTAAGCGTTCCTTAGAGAAATTTTGCACTTAAAACAACAATGGTGTCGGAGACTAATGAACCACAAAGTAAGCTGGGTGACTGGAATTGCTGCCATTACTTCTGCTCTGAGCTAGCCCAGGTGCTGCTGACTACTGTGGAAAAGTCGTCTGCCTCTCCTCGCTGCTGGCTGGATGGGCCCACACACTTCTACAGCACCTAAAGATGACATTTCTCTTGACAACTACAGGTAATTTAAAGTCTGTTGTCAAACTAATGTCTGCATTTTGGGCTTTTTCAGACAGAACCCACACAGGCAGTATCAGAGCTAGATCTGGCTCGACTGAGTCGGTTATCTGCAGCTTAAAGCCGACCAAACCGGCATGTGAGCATCGGAGAAGGACACGTGGCTGGCAGCGTGGCGGTGATGACCGCAGCCACCTCGTAGCTCATGAAGGCCTCCATTCACCCCCATTTGCACAATATTCATGGAGGGGAGCGACTTTCCCAGCAAAAACAAGCCCCCGTTTAAAGAAAAAACAATCGACCCTCCCCAACAAATTCCTGCTAATTTGCCAGAGCCCGAAAGGAGCTGGGAGTGATGGACGCCTGCCCCTCCAGAAGCTGAATGTGACGCTTCTCTGTATTTGTGTTTGCGCGTGCTGGCCGCACGTCTAAAGGGCTGCCAGCGACTCCATCAGGAGCAGCGCTGAAACATCCCCGATGCATCCTGTTCACGGCTTCCAACATCTCGCCTGGCACCTCGCGCATCCTGCTCCAAATGAAATGTTTCTCTTTGCTGCTTTTCTCATTTGACTTCATTTTAATTGTGTGTCGTTTAGGAAAGGTGATCCAAAATGCCCAACGAGTCAACGAGCGGATTTTCATCCCGGACCATTAATCATAACACAGGTAGTCAGTGTGAGGGCCTTGTTTTGGTGTGACAATTTAACACGCGATGCAATATGAGTCAGTCTAATTTGACTTTCCGTATTTATTTTTCTGGCTTATTAGAAATGGTGCCGCTTGTTCAGCGAGGGGCTCTGAAGGCGCAGTGTGCTGCGCGGACACGTTCCAGCCCGTGGGGGGAGGAAACCTATGGAGAGGGCAGGACCCCAGAAAAGTGTGTGTACAGAAGGTCCTGCCAGCAAGTGAACGCACTGTTCATGGCTCAGCGTGCCTGTTAGGATTTTACACATGCATGTGTTGGTAACACTGACCAGACAATCAACATGTGTGTGTATCATTTTGTATGAATCAATTTTTTTTTTAAATAATTCAAATATTGTAATGCAGCTGATTGAAGACAATTCCTGATTTCTAAAAACAAAATACAACGCTGAAAGCTTAAACACTTTAGCCTCAAAATAACACCTGCATGAACTAGTCAAACTGTTTTGGAGGTGATTAAATTGGAAGCATTTGATGATTAGAGGACGCTTGAATCGGCCTGCAAAGGTACGTTTCCATAGTTCCCTGAAGCAGCATCGTAGGAAACAACTTAGCATGTAGCGAACCTCAGGAGCCACCGTGCGTCCCTCGTAACATTTTAACCCCAAGTGGTGTTACACTGACTCCAGATCTTTACCAATAACCGATACGCATCACTTACTAAGTGATTTGGTTAAATTATTGAACGCTAAATGAATGAACCCTAAAACCTGGTGACAATTCAAAGGGCCCCTCCGATCACTCAGCCCTCTGCCCCGCGCTCTCCTCTCGTTCCTCCTGTAGTCAGCTGGCACAGAGAAGAAGGGCCCTTTGACTCGTGCGGGGGGGATGATGGGGGGGTTGGTTGCAGGGTGGGGAGGAGGGGGGGTGTCCTGGAGCTCCTGGAGTCTGATAGTCTGGCTGCTTCATTCAGGCTTTCCCTCCGGGGTGTTACGCAGCCACAGAGGTGAGCGGGCGGATTTCTGACAGCATATCTCCACCATGCGGCTCCGCGCGTACAGACACATCTCTGTTCATCTGTTTCTAAAATAAAATGCATATTCAATCTTTTATTCATTCAGGTGGGCTTTCCAAAGTTCCAGTTTGCAGCTTCTTTATCCCAGCAACGCTGGCACATTGGTCCCACCGAGTCCAGTCAGCAGCAGCCCTCCTGCCCCCCAGTAGCTGCACACCCCCACAACTGACACCTAATCCACGAGGCCGCTACCATAACATTTTCACAAGGGTCCCGACCAACGCGGTAACAGCTCCACATGAATGGGTGAACTGCTTCTTTATAAGCGGTACGACACACACAATTAGTGTTCGGCGGGGGTGGGCTGCCGTCGCTGTTCACTGTTTATCTTTGAGGGGGAACGTGCCTCTAAACAAGCGCACGTAAATACGAGACACGGTTGTGGCTGCGTGAACACGTTTGCTTCGTCTGGATTCAACGGTAGGATTTCAGATGTGCTTTCTGCTTCAGAGTTAAACTAATTGGAACAATCTGCTCTTTGAATGGTCACTTTTATTCCCAAATTGTAGCGACCTGCAGGCTTAATTTGTCCTGTGGGACGCCACGCGTCCCCCATAAAGACACATTAGGCCTGCAGCAGCAGGGATAATGGAAATGATTCAGACAAGTTGCCAGCAGCCACTCCACCCCCTCCTCATCTCTCACTCACTCACACACACACACACACACACACACACACTTTTGATACCTACATTTAATGTGTAGGTTACTGCATGTGATTAATCCATCTAAAATCATTTTGATCTCATTTAACTGCTGTTGAAAATGTCATTTTTATACTTTAACAATAATGTGTTGCTTTTCTTTTCATTTAAACTTAATTCCAGAATAATCAATTTCCTTTTTTTCTGTTTTTTTAATTTAAATTTCAATTCTGACGAAATAAGCACAAATTCTCTGTTATTAATTGTAGTGTAATTTAAGACTTAACTTGACTTAATTTAGGACATTCTAATTTGGGAGGAAAAGATGTGACTGATTGGTCAGTTACTAATTGTTACATGTGTTTATGGGTTGTTCTGGGTGTAATCTGGTTACATTAATTAACTGATGTTACAAAATGAAGGGTGGAAATTGCATATGGACCATATTTTCCAGCCTTTTAATGGGCTGGCAAAGAAAAGTATTATCAATTGTCCAGTTGGAAAGAATTTTCCATTTTATTGATTGTTATTACCATAAGGAAGTTTCTGTCATCATCTGTGACTCTGTGCTGGGTGTTTTTAAGCAACATTGTGCAAAAAATAATGACGGGATTTGGATTCAGAGGTTGTTGTCCAATATTTACATCCAATATTGTGTGACGTTTCTTGCACAGTTTTGTCCTTTTTCAATTTTATCCACATTTGCCTGTTTTCAAACCTATGCTGAAAGAATCAGAAGAAGCTTTATTTTTCTGATGCAGATTTTGTTTTATATTCCTCCAGTTTTCTTTTATAACCATTTTTGTCTGTTGCAGGTCATAAGCTCAAGTTAGCTGACAAATGAAGTAGCTGCTGTGTTTGTAGTCTTGTTGCTACATGAGCAGAAAAGACCTCAGAAAAGACCCCCAAATCTTTCAGCACCTCCTGCCTGTACATCCGTCAGCATCCCCGGCCTAATAATACTGTCAGTATCAACACACACACACACACACACACACACACACACACATACACGTACGCACACATACACACACACAGGTGACCAATTACATGTTCCTGACAGACGCAGGTTTATACGGCCTCAATTATGAACTGGTTCTTACATGAACACACACAGACACACGAACATCTGTGCACCCAGAGGTGGAACATCCATCCACACCCCAAGCATGTGCCAGTAAGTTGTGTTGTAAAGATTTATTTGACAGAGTGGCAGACAGACGGACATCTTGCTGCTGCTGCTGACAGTCGGACAACTATGTCCCCTCGGGCTGAATCTTTGACTCGTTGTTTAAATCTTGTTTCATTTCGTGGCTTGATATGAGGTATTTGTGGGAGGAGCAGCAGAATTTCAGTGAGCAAAATCCATGAGGGTGGAACCCCGAGTTGATATGCATGAGTTTGGATGTTTTATATGAGCATTCTTGACTTCCTCACATAGTTCAAAGGTGAAATTGTGGCTCTAAATTGACCTTCGGTTGTTTGTTGTGTAGTCCTGTGACAGTCAGGCTGCTTTTGCCCAGAGGCAGCACCAAATTATTGATGTATCTGTAGCTGTCAGCAGAGTAAAAGAATTGGAAAAACCTTGGGAACCTTGTCCCTTACAGTGTCTTAGGAAACAAAACTGTTTGGCTACAACCGCAACCACAAATGATTCAAGTTTAGAAGACTGTTGCTGTGGAGGCATTTCAAAAAGAGCACTGAAATTTACAATGTTGTTGTTTAACTGCAAAATGGCAGAGCAGATGATCTAATTTGAAAAGACCAAAAACTCAGTTCTGACTAGACTGAGCGGGTTCTTCTTAATCACAGAAATATTTCCAGAATATTCTTATAGACTGGACCTTCGTGCTTCAGAGTTATAACATGATTTACATGTGAGGGAGCGCTTGTGTTGTTCTGTCACAGCCCGAGAGGCAGCAGCAGCTCAGCCGGGCTGCTGCCAGAGCTCCTCAGCGGGCTGAGCGTGTCTGACGCGGCGGCCATGCTCTGCTCTGGTGCTCAGCAGATGTCTATCTGACCTCTCCTCTGCTCTGTATCAAACCAGTCGGAAATATATCTCATTATATAAGAGACTTTAAGCTTCTCTCCATGTGGGTAATGGAAAAAACAATCTGAAACACTGACTGATCATAAGAAAATAAATCATCTAGGGTGGAATAGATGTAAAGCTGTGAGACACCATCATAACTAGTTACAGCACACATCTCTGTGTTTAGTACATATCCAGTGCTGGATGATGGGTTTTTTTGTGTCTGTAGGCAGTTATTATCACACTTGTCATATTCTTTAAATTCTTCATTAAAAAAACATCCAACTCTGGCATGTTCTACAATTGTGTTTGTAGTTAAATTTAAAGGAAATGATGAGTTAAACTGCCAGTTTTATAAATCGTATACAAGTTTCTCACCTAAAATATTTTTTGGTGACTGTTGTGAGCGGAGACGCTCGCGTGGCATCGCTCTCTAGCTAACCTCACACCGCCACAAACACACGGGCAAAGTGTCAGCTGTTTTATAACTAGCCATTCCAGTTGTCCTGCTGCGCTCAGCGTCATTTAGCATAACTAATACAGCCTATAAAGCGCAGCAGCACTGGCCTGCTCGGGTTTACACAGATAATTAGCAGCGGGCACACACAGCTACATGCTGAGTGATATACGATCGCTGCGAGTTCACGCAGGTGACACTAGGTAGTGACCTGGTGCTGTTTCTTGGATTGTAAAGAATAAACTAACCATATATTTTTTTGGGTTTTGGGGAACACTTTGCACCAAATGCATTTCTCTTAGTTGCCATTCTCTGTCCTTTTCTTTAATTTACAAGTTCCTGCCTTGAAGCATGTAAACACAGTTATTTGGGAGCAAAAAATAAATGGGCTCATTGACTGTACTGTACATTGTACTGACAGCGTTGCCTGGAGCTGATTCTGGGTGTCAGGCCAGAATAACAAAGGAGGTGTGCTGTGCTACTCTAATACTACATACATTCAGATGTATTTTTGTTCATTTTAGATTAATTTTAAAAACAAGGGTATGAAATAATCAACATTTGATACTGTCAGGTTACTTAATATAGTTAAGTGTCTCTCATTGTGTTGACTATATCCATCACTACCTGCTTTAGCATCAGCTGCTAGTACAGTAGCATGCATCTAAGCTCCATCTGATTGGTTATACATAAAGAGGAGAGCAAGGCCTAAAATGACGCTGCAAATCCAAACAGAACACACAGACAAACAGAGAAAGATTTTGGAAAATTCGCAATGACATAAGCGTCACCTCACCTAGCATTGACACGCTCCTGTTTGCTCACAGGCGGCTGCTGTTTCGCCACCAGAACATAAACACACGCTCCTATGTACCGCACCCTCGCACACGCCTTCACACACCCTCACACACACACACACACACACACACATTTCCACCCCATCTCAGGCCCACGCCCTCAGCCCTGCACACGGCCAGTTTAGCTCCGCATGACAAACACACACAAGGTCCAAACACAAGTGTGTCTATGTGTGTTTGTGTAGTGGAAAACCGGATGGTCCAAAGGTGCCACCGTTCCGGACTGACGCACTTACTGGAGGTTTCCTTCTTGCGGCTGGTCTTTCCCCTCTTCTCTGCTTTGGCCCTCCCCCCAGCCTGCCTGTCTCCCTGCTTACATCTTTTCTGCTATTTTTAGACATTGATTTTATTCACGTGCTTCTTCACCCCAGCAAAGTCATTTCCATGGTACTGCTACTTTTTAATGAACAATCTAGAAGCTATACAAGCACAAACACTTTTATTAAAAAAAACATATATTGGAAAATACTGCGATAGTAAGGATCACATACAAAGCAATGATAGGAACGACGCATGCCACAATTCTAAGGTCAGCAGTGATATATCAGTACCCATGTCCCCCTCCCCTCTAGCTCTGCTTTAGCAGAACCTTTCCACCACAACTCCAACAGAACCTGGACTTCCAGGTTCCTCCCATTGTTGTGAATGGGAGACTGGAGGGAGGGGAAGCCTGTTACCCAGGGAGGGTCGTGATTGATATGCTGATTCTACACCAGTGCATCACTTACGTTTTCTGAAACTCTACTGAATCTGGATGATGTTGATATTTATTTGAACAAGTCTCCTTCTGGCCACAGAAACCAGAAGATGTCTGACAGAGACAAGAATAAAAAGTTGAGTCTGTGAAAGTGTGTTTTAAATCTAACACGGTCGACTAACCTGTCGATCTTTATAGCAAAAGAGATTATAGTGCATAGCTAAACATTTGACTGCCCCCTGGTGGAAGGTTAAATATATTGGCCAGCTTAATCTTTTCTTTAAAGAAGGAAAATATCAAGGTCAAAATGTCTGATTTAAGTAGATAAAATGTGCAGACACAGAGCAATATGTAGAGAAAAATGTCAAACTGTTGAGTTAATAAAAAAGTTAATAAAACATATAGAATTCCCTTCAATTGTTGTTTTCCCTATTAGTTTTGCTGGCATAGAAAAATTAAGATAATGTGACTGTGATTCAACAAACAAATGTCCAAATGTCTTGTGTCCTCACTAGAGGACGATAGTTTCCACCAGAAAGATGCTTCCCAAAGTCCTTTTGCAATCAGGCCAGTCAAGTCACAGATGGACGCATCTCCTTTTTTATTCTAATGAGAGCCAAAGTAAATCTGGATAATGCTGGGAAGTGTCTTCATAATAATAAAAAAAAATCACGCTCCTTCCTCTCTCCCCCGATCATTTTTGAACAGTGTCTAAGAGCAGTGGAGCAGCTTCAGGAGATGGCCAGCAAAGATTAGGAAGCACTATATCATCTGTGCTTCTGGTTTTGGTCTGGGTGTGTTGGTGTGTGTGTTTGTGTGTGCCTTGGACCCAGATGAAAAGTAAACGAAGATGTAATAAGCTTGCTGCAAGAGAGTCTTAAAGTCTTTGGTCGAGAGCCGGGCTCTTGTTTCAAAGTGCAGAATCTGCTGTAAGCCCCTGCAGACGCAGACTAAACACAGCATCGGCTCTATTGTTGTTCTGCACTGTTCCAGCCTTCCCTGGAGATTTAGCAGGAGCCATAACCGTCCGCTGCTGCGACAGCCAGCCAATAGCCACGCTGCTAACTAACGACCCAGCCTGTGAGGTCACACCGCAGCCTGGTCGTGACCACCTCCACCGCCCTAGATTAGAAAATGATTGGATATGGGGTTTTTATTATTATTATTTTATTTTTTTATGTCTGACGATTTTCAGGTGAGCCAATGAAACAAATCCTGCCGTTTTAGCTGCTTTCCTAGCAACACAACAAAGCAGAAGTTATGGCACGGCTTTCTTTTATGGCAGACCTATGCTCGGCGATAATTGATTCAGCATGTTCACCATTTCTAACGATCGCATTTTAAGACCTGGACAAAATGTTTCACATGTCATTTTTTCCCGGTTAATAGATGACTAGTCACTTCATCTTCATTTTTTTTTTTTTTTACATCGTTTTCCGTCACGTGCCGTTCTGTGGTTTGAAGACCATGTATACACAGAGTAGCCGTTACGGGAAGGAACTGGATGGGGTTTACTGGAAGAGGAGGCCCGTCAGTAGACGCACGGAGTCAGAGTAACACAGAGGTCGGAGGTCAAACAAATCCTATACATTTGTTCCGTCCATTATGGTGGACATATGGGACGCTTGCACACGCGTCTAGACTGGCATTTGTATATATTTGGTGTGTGCGTCTACGTGTCGGCCCTGTACGGGTCTGGGTTTCATCACCACGTTCCGCCGGCGTCTCTGAATCATGTAATACGCCATGTTAATGCGGTGATTACCCATCATTACCCAGAGGTCCGGTTTCGGCGACACCATTGACTCCAGCGTCTCCTCCGGCTGCGGATGCTGACGTCTCTCACCTGTTTACAGCGTCTGGGAAGGAAATAAACACAGAGGGGTTGAACCTAAAGTCAAGTGCCATCATAGGACTAGTCAGAGGCTGGCTGGAGTTGGAGACCAACTTAATTCTTGATGACAGCCCAACGTAACTTTCTTCAGGAATTAGCATCAAAAGCGAGTCCGAATAACCCTTTTTTTATACGATAGAACATTTGATTTTCAACTCTAAAAAATAATGTAACAAGAGCAGAAATACAAAAAGAAGAGAGAAATATCTGAGGTGCTGTGATAGACTATTTAGCCATCAGTTAAAATTGTCATTTACTTGACAATCTAATATTTCACCTGATAAAAGAGAGGTATGATGTGATAATGGCCAGACCCAGCATCCAGTGGGTTTGAACCACAGTGTGAGTGGCCATTATTGGAAATAATGGTTTCCACTGTAACTTTATTGTGGCCTGCTCAGATTTCCACCTGCTCAACGGGTGGTCGTTGGTCTGGATCCTCTTTAATACACTGCGTTATCCTGCCGGATTATGTTCCATATGTGCGTGTGCACACCCATGAACAAACTTCCACTTGCTCTGAAGCCCACATGCGGTTTATCCCCCCGCTTTAGCCACCCCGTGGGTGAGTTATCTCGTAAAAACACGTAAAAATCAATGGGGAAATCTGGATGTCTGCTAGAAAATTAACACCAGCTTCCAGCAGCAAGAAACCTAACCCTGAGGTGCACAGTGAGGATAAGAGTGAAGGTGAGGCTGGATTAGAATGAAAGATGACGGTGGGACGAGGTCACTCGCCATGTGGACACACTTACTGGTCGCTGCCTGACACATTTTAATGCAGTTTGTAAAAAACTGTGCATCATTAGCAGCAACCTGGATCCAGAAATGTACAATGATATGAAAAGTGCTGCTTCTGTATTTAAATTATATTAGAATGAATGGGTATGGACGGGTTGGGGTTCATGTTTCCCTAAGGTGTACATCAATCTGCCCTTAACTTTATTTCACTTACGCACGAGACTTGGATTATTTCCACCTTGTGTCACGTTCACTGACAGGAAGCTTTCGTCTCCCCTGCCTACTTCTGTTTTTTGGCTTTCGAGGCACTATGGCGGCTGCTGTTGCCGAGCAACTACTAAAAACCTACTTAACCTCAACCTCGCTTTTAAAATAATGTAATTCGTTTTATTAAATTCTGGTATTTGGCAGGAACTAACGGCAACAGACCCGGTTCCATTTCAAATAATGGGGCGAAAGGAGGCCAGGGCTACGAAAACAGAGACAGGAATCAGTCAAAGTGGTTCAATTGGTTGCAGAATCAGAGGGGACGTCCCAGGTGCCACAAACACGGCCGAGCCGGAGACCCGTGGGGACATGGACTCTGATGGTTATATCACACTGTAAATGATGACGGACCCGGTGACGTTCTTCATCATCTGCAAAAAGACAGATTGCATTTGAAAATAAACCTTTGCAAAAGTTATTCATTTCATGATGGGAATCAATTTTAAAATGTTACATTATTAATACATTTGAATTCATGTGTTGATAAAACCATCCTAGGATTCTTGAATTAAATTATATAAAATTGCATTTTTCTAATGTGTTTTTATGTGACACAGTGAGGACCAGAGTGTGTCTTTCACTAGCAAAATGTCCTCGTTTTGGCTGGTCTGGGGGGTACGACTTGGTTTTAAGGTCCAAACTCGTTGTTTTACTCAGGATAGGGTGAGTCGCTGGGGTTTTGACAATGAAAGTTCTTTCAAAAACATGTGTGTCTGCGTCCGTGTGTATGTGTGTGTGTGTGTGAAAGAGAGAGAGAGAGAGAGAGAGAGAGAGAGAGAATTACAACATACCAAACTGGCTTCTTTGGCAGAGGAAGGTCTGCTTTTTTAAAAATTTTGCATTGAGGAATTGAAGAAAATTTTAAAAGGTCTACTCGTGAACTTGCGTTTAACAACTTCCTCTTGAAGCCTACTCTAACGTGCACGACAGCGAGCCATTAAAGCCATAAATCAGAAGCAAAGAAAGTCATGCAAATGGCAAATTGAGCTAAAATGTAGCGAGGGGGCCTGAAATAAAACAAAATGGGGGGAAAAAGGAGGAAGTGAGAGTTGATAGAGAATGTAGCAGACTGGGAAAAGAACTGCTCTGTTTTGTTGTCTGTCTAAAGTTTTTGCTCATTAAGTGTTATTAGTTTTGGCTTTGGCGTCGGTCCAGCCCAGCAGTTACCCAGGCTCGGTTGTGAGTTCCAGCGAACACAATTGGCAGCGTTTGACAGACGCTCTTGAAACTCCCACTCCGCTCAGAGAACTCAGAAGAATCCAAATCTGAGAGTGGAACCGTGCTCACCACAATTACAGGCTTCAGATGCTCTTTGAAATGAATGAGAGAACTCTTGCTAGCATTGGCGAAGACCTAACGGTCCGCAGGAAAGGGCACCACCTTGGAGCGGACACGGTCACCTGAGGGATCTGTCGCACACAAACAGGGTCACTCATCTCACATCTGCTTCTCATCTGAGCTGGAAGATGGACGTTCGTGTAGGAGGGGTTGATACAGGCTTTTCAGATGAACAGATAGAACCGATCTCTTCCAAACCCTCACTACTGGCTCCAGACCGAAGGAGATGGAGCACAGCTGGACCAAAAGGCAGACATATTAGTGCTGATATATCATTGGAAAGACTTTGTTTTTAAATATTTGGATCAATAATTTACTGAGAGTGAGTGATGAAAAACAGCCCCGTGTGTGATGAAATGACCTCCTTTGTGTCTCCAACAGATCTATGGATTCATTAAACCATAAACCTTAAAAACCTTTCCTGGAAACATCCATCATAAGTGATTTGTTCACATCACAGGAACCAGGAACTGAAGCAGTTCTAGTTTAATGTTTTGGTGCAGCTCGTACCTCGGTTTTAGCATCTTCACCACTATAACCGGGACTGCCAGACACATAAATGTGTGTTTGTGGGTGGAATTAATGTCAGAAGAAACCCTGCTGTCAGTGCTGTCAAGGTCGAACGTTGCGGGAATTAATGTTGACGTTTATTAAATTTACTGTAAGCACAATTAATTATGGAATCTCTTTCAGTCATCTGCAATGGGGTGTCAGGCTGAACATTAGCTAAGCCTCTGTTAGCACAACGTTTTCGGGGGAAAACAGAAAACTTTAGGTTGGTTCCGACTGTCCGTTTACCATACACTAGAACACCAGGAACCTGAGCGGTGTGAAAGCACGGCAAAAACTGACTCAAGAGTGATGGTTTTTCGAAAAAAACACCACATTGGTTGTTGTGTAAACTCCAAGCGGAGCGTTTTGTGTGATTGGGGAGGATTCAAAGAAGCTTCCAACGGCGCCCAATCCAAGTTTTTGTTTTTGTAGTTCAGGGTCGCTACCAACCTTTGGTCCTCAGCGCCGTAATCACTTGTTTTCACAATGTTCACTGTTGTGATCACGTGCTTCTTTATCCACTTCCTGTGCACTACAGCGTGTTGGCGGCCTGTGTGCATGGAGAACCGGAAACAGTTTTACAAGGAACTCAGAAATCTTTGCATAAACGGAGCCTCTGTATGTTAATGAGCTAGTCTGGAGGAGGATTTAAGGACGTACAAAAGCGGCACACTCAGATTTACCTCAGTATATATTGCACTAAATAAAGTGCTGTCAAGAACTATTGAATAATAATAAAACAGTGGGAAAACATGTCGGGCGGTTGTCATTGTCAGTATTCTCTCTGCTGCAGACTAATATAAAAAATCCTCTATAAGTAACATGTGACAAGCAGAAGTCTCTCATTTAACTGTCACGCACACTCGGACACACGTGCACTTGAAGACATCTGATTTCAGGGCGACTGCAGGAAAAAAAAACACATGCAACCCTGACGTGACAGATCGAAGCTAACCGATGTTGTCACTGGCCCCTGCTAACGTGACAAAGTGGTGTGTGTGACTGTGATTGTATTTGTATTCCAGTGTGTGTGTGTGTGTGTGTGTGTGTGTGTGTGTGTGTGTGTGTGTGTGTGTGTGTGTGTGTGTGAGAGGGGGAGCTGTAGGGCCCATTAGCGTGCAGTAATGGGAGGGGATATTGGTGCTGTATAGGTATAATTACCTCAAGCTAACATGGAGCTCAGGCCGTGTGGCGCCTCCAACACAAATATGAACTGCAGAACATAGATACCACTTTGTCCCCCTTCGCCATGTGACCCTGGGGGGAAAAAGTTCAGTGGGACCTCTACTGGTGTGTGGTTGTGTGCACGAGAGCCTTGGGAAATTAAAAAAAAAAATGGGCGAAGAAAAGCTGGATGGGAGATGAAGGAGCGAAAAAGAATGTTGGGGCATGTTCTCTCTGACTGCTGCTCTTCTGTTTGGAACAACTCTGCTGCCGCAGATGCCTGATAATAGGCAGAGTTCCTCAACCATCTGTCCATTTATCCGCTTCTCTGGCACTCTTCATCCAGCCCCCCGTTTTTTCCTTCTCATCTACAATCTATCACTCCGTCTGCACCCTCTGCCTGACAGAGGCTGGACCTGTCACCCTTCTATTTGCTTTATGACAGCATCTGTTTAGCGTAGCGGGTAAAGCGTGGAAAAGCCTCCAATAATACCTCAACTCTACATTCTAAAGGGAGAACTGGTGGCAAAAGACAATCCAAGAAAGGTGATTGTGGTCTGATGAGTCATCTGCAGAAAAGGTGTCTTTTACTTTACATATTCTGAGGAAGTGGATCATATGTGTTGAATGTTTTTCTGATCAGTTTTGGCTGATGCAGGGATTTGCTGAATTTTTCCAACTTGAAGATCTGGTTTTATCACCTGAAATAAAGATTAAAAGGAGCTACTGAGCACACAGATTTAACTTTTCCGACTTTCTTTCCCCTCGGTGAAAAACCTTACTCTCCTGAAATCTTTTGTGTTGAAGAGGATTTGATAAAATTTGCTTTCTAATACCTTACTGGGGGGTCATGGATGGTGGTCTTGGGTTGTTCCAGCGGGTCACAGTTCAGTCGGAGTGCTCAGGTTTGTACAAATCACAGGTAGTTCTTTCCTGAGATTCTGAAGAACGCTGGTTCACTCAGTCCTCATAGAGGTTGCCTGAGGACGGAGGTTGTTTTGGGTCAGCTGATTCGTCAACCTGTGAATTTCGAGGCCGCAGCCCCGACTGGGCAAAAACATGGACGTGAATATGAATAGACTGTTCTCATAGCCTTGCTTCAAAACCCTGGTTCGGAGCTCTGGAGCCTGCAGGGAGAAAGGTTAGCGAACCCGGCTCACCTGGGGGGTTTCCTCAGCGACGGCGTTTACACAACCAACACACCGATGTCACGCGTTCATGTGTGTGTAGTCGCAGGGCCCACTGTCCTCCCCACCAGGCTTCACTTACAGGAGAATGAACCGATGTTACATATGCATGGGCGTGTGTGTGTGTGTGTGTGTGTGTGTGTGTGTGTGTGTGTGTGTGTGTGTGTGTCCTTCAGGAGTGTTTGAATATGCAACTGCAGCGGTCGTTTCCCTCAAGGTTTTGAATTATGGATTGTTGTGTGAGTAAGCTGGTGTGTGGAATAAATTGAGCTGAACACTAAGAAAGCCGTGCTGCTATTTCACGGAGGTGGAATTAGAATAAAATTCAAACGGCATGCTGAGGTAATGCGGGCCTGACAGCTGTCATCCATAAACAGGATGATGCAGGTGGTTGCGTTACCATGGCGATGGCATGTAAAGCCACTCAATTTAGGCGTCCGGGGGTTGAAAGCCTACAGTTTGACCAACGGTTGTGCGACACCATTTCTGTTGGCGTGAGGCACTTTTGACTTATGGACGAGGCGTCCTGGCGTTGTTGTGTAGCAACATAGTTTGGCCTTTTCCACAGTAACTAGTGGAACCTGTGGACCTTCCTAAACTCCCTTCATTGATTACGAGGAGCTTGTGCAGAGGCAGGTTACTGTCTGAGCTTTTAACCATAATAACCAGTCACAGTAATTAGGCAGTTTGACCTGCTTAACCAGGTAAAATATAAGCGTATGACCCTGTAATCAGAATTAATTCAGTGAAAACACTCACAGCTGAACGCCTGAATCCATTCCATGAATAAATAGCTGCTTTGTAAAAAAAAAAAAAATGGACCCACATCAGTCTTTCTATCGGGAGAGCATGAGCGGCGGGTCCGGTCAGACCACGACCCGCTGCCTAATCAGTCGGTCCAGTGGCTGTTTTTCTTTCCACAATGTTGCTGTGTTCCTCTCTGTTGTCATAGGGAGGGCTACGGCTAGCTGGAGAAATGGTTACCACATGTTTGAATATTACTGCTCTCATTAGGTCTCTCTCTCGCTCTCGCTCTCTGTGTGTATCTGTGTTTGTGTCCTAAAGAACTGATTAATTAGCTCTAGCCCCTAAACGGTGGAAACACCAAGGATTAGACCAGGCTGCTAATTGTTATAATCCACCTTTGTTTGTTTCTTGTAGTTGACCAGACCTCCCCATCTGAGAGAGAGAGAAAGAGAGCGAGGGAGAGAGAGAGAAAGAGAGGCAGAGCCGCCTCCAGCCTGATAACCAGCTCTGCCCTCGTCTGTTCTTTTCTGTCTAGACTGTCACACGTAGGAAAAAAGGTGAACTGAGCTGCAGAATGAAATAAAAGGGGGGAAATGTCTTCTGCTCAGCCTCACTGTGGGCGGACGCGTTGCCACATGTATCCCAGTGGGTCCCGCATGCGCTGCAGATGGTTTTAAAATGTGTGCTGCGCAATGAAGCTCTTGAAAGACTTTTTATTTCAGATTACGGTTTGCTGATTTTGCACGGTGAAAGGTCCACCGTGTCTCCAATGATAAGGCTGTACCCTCATTCCCTCATCCAAATGGACAATATAGCTTTCTGACAAATTTCAACTTGTGCTCGAGATTGAGTGGAAAGATAAAGCAGATCTCTGCCCTGTATTAGGTCCTACGACCAACGGTGGTGTCTTAATTTATTCTGATTATTACCAGCATGATCACCAGCATTGGATGGATGCATTCTCAAACATTATATTTGTTTTTTTCTGTGCTAGCTGTGCTATTTTAACTGCATTGTTAGCCATTTAGCCAATACAGGAGCCCTTAAACCAGAAGGACATCAAAACGTCATAATTTCTGCTGACATGGCAAAATTAGTGTATGTTTGTGAAGTTTCTTTTTAAGAAAAATGGCAACTTTCTTTTACATTTTGTAAAGTACTTGGTGTATTTCTAGTCTGTAATAGTGGATATATGTTCACCCATTCCAGCCTGAAAAACGATTTCATGGTGACTTCATTCACACTAGGCTGACTTTCTGTTTCTGTGGTGGATTCTCTCCTCTCATTACTGAAGTACACATCTCATATCGTGTTACATCAGATCTAGCTAGCTAGCAGAAACACAGGCTGAACCTAGAAAGGTAGCCCTTGCTGCATAGGCAACACCGATATTCAGCATAATTTCCTCCAGTTTATGGAGCTCTCCTCTGGTCAGACCCTCTCTCTGACCTTTGACTTTGACCCTGCGAGGGTAAAAGGAGGCCTGTCTCCCGTCTATCTGACACCTCGTAAACATTGACAACGGCCCATAACTACCAACTAATCGCTGCACTGGTGCAGACTGGGAAGCTGGGAAGTTTTAATTAAAACTTTCCCATGAACAGCCAACCGGATGAGGCACCTGTTAATGATGACATGATGTCACCCTGTTACCACGGCTACCGGTCCAATTAGTAAACAGAAGTGTTTTCCTAGTCCGTACCACCTTTTTTCCTTATAAAAGGCAGCCAATCGGACGGGCTTGTTTAGCGGGCTCCTGTATTGGCCTTGAACAGATGGTTTTGATGGCCAGCATGAACACAGAGCAGCTTTCACCTTTCTTGCTGCCTTCAATCACAATGACGTGAAAACCTTTAGCGGTAAATCAAGCGCAGAGACAGAACGCAGCCGCCATTGTTGCAGATGAATCCCAAACGAAGGTGAACCGAACCTTCTGGTGTGGGCACTCTTTCTGGTCATTTGATACCAGGCCACTGAAACCCCTGAGGTCCCTCTAAGGAAAACACTACTGTGAGACTAAGAAAGGAACTGGATTGTCAGCCGCCACTCACACACATTGTTCCAATGCTTGCCATCATGGTTCACTAACAGTTCATTGCCTGCTATCCACAGATCGGGTGTTAACTAAGGCATTATAATATAACCCTGGACCTTTAGTGAGGCCCTCAAACTACCTTAAAGCCTTGTGAGAACCACCCCCCCACACACACACACACACCTTGTGAGACCATAAAACATACCAGTTTGGCCAATAATCAGCCATTGTAATCATCCATATTAGTCCTCCAATAACTTTTAATGTCATCTAATACCCTTAAAGAGCGTGCTGGCGCTCATTCCTAATTTTACCCCAGTGGGTTCCCGTCGGGCGCCTGGCCTCTTTCAAAGTTTGTACGGGCCCTCCAACAACGCGGGTCCTTTGGGGAGCAACTACTGTGACAAATGAGGCCAAATAGGCTTGTTGTGCCTGTCGCTGGAGTTTAAAAGTGCTTCAGCGTTTGTGTGTGGCTCTGCAACCGACTCCAAACCCCTAAAGTGAAACCTTGACCTTCAGTGGAAATTTAAATTGCAGATAAAAGTAAATGTTGTTGGTGCATTGGCTCGAGGGAATACAAAGGAAGCCATTACAGAAGCTACGGAGGTACACAGATCTGACCTAAGCTGCAGAAAACTACCGCACGCATGACACATGGATCACAGTGAGAGAAATGACTCTTGTTGCAAAGGTTTTGCCTGTTCACGTCAACAAAGACACGCTCATGTCCCACTTGAGTCTTCTGGATCTGTCCAGTTTTAGCAACTCTATTTACCACATCCACTGTCCCTCGTTCCTGCTCGCCATCCTCTAAGAAAGACAAAATGAATCCCACAGATCTCTCTGTCATCCCCCTGCTGATGAGATGCACTGAGGCAGAGCAGTGAAAACGTTTGTTTTATGTGCTCATAAGATCATGACGCGAGTAGGAAGCGCTGAAATAGCTAAGATATATGTCTGCCCCCATTAAACAGCAGGAACACCAGCAACAGTCCAGAACTAACCAGTTCACCAGTTAATCAAATATCCATCCTGCATTATTGCTACCATGAGGCAGGCTAAAGGGAATTAGCTTAGTTTAATGACCATATTTATAGAAATAGTGAATATATAGTAAGTTTCCGAAAAAGAAAGGTTTTCACCTTAGTCCTAAAAGTACAGAGAGTGTCAGCCTCCTGTCCTCCAGGACAGCATGCAGGTTCCACAGCAGGGGGCCCAAAAGCTAAAAGCTAAAGATTCGGAACCACAAGTAAACCAGCACACAGAGAGCAGAGCGTTCTAATGGTGCTGTCAGCTTTCCAGGATATGATGGACCAGAGTCTCCCACACTCTCCTTTTTAGTCAGCAGTTTTCTGGCAGTCTTACTCAAATATAACCATTTACCTCATCCATACTCTACCACGGATTTTTCTTTGTTTCATAGCTACTTGATAGCTCCAGTATGAACACATGGACACACAGACGGAGGTTCCACGCCCAGCGCAGATCTGCAGGATGAGCTCATGCTAATCCAGAACAAAGCAATAAAAGTTCTCTACTGTTCTCTGGAGACTGTGTAGATTAGCTGACAGTGTATTTATGCACTCGCCGTGCAAGGTTTTAGCATTAGTATAATTGATGTCTCAGAGATTTTTTCAAACCTAATTTTAAAAACTTGAATTTCCTCAGATAATCATTGACTAAATGTCAGCCCTTTATGAGCCTTGGAACATGCTGCTTTAGCCTTCAAAAATATGCTGCATTGCTCCATGTTGTACAACTCTGAGCAGATTCTCCATTACATAGTAAAAAACTGTGTACTTTAAACAATTGATTGATGGTCAATGCAACCTCTCCCGTTGTTTTTGCTGCAACATGCTAATTAGCAGCTATGTCTTGTAAATGTCTCCTAGAGCTCTGGGGTAGCTCGTCCTGTGAGAACAGGCCTGCAGTCACCTACCCGTATGCCTCATGCTGTTAGTGTTATAAACAAGAATGGTGCTTAGTTCTCAACGTTTGTATTTTTGTTGCCTGCAGATGGAACATTTCTCACATTTTCTGAAGACCGACACCAAAATACTGCCTCACAAGTGCTAGTTCACGCTGAATATCAGCCAATTTTGTCGTTCTGGGACGCCAAGGGTCGTGACACAGTTCCTTTCCAACACTGGCTTTTCATTAGCCGGGTCACCCACACCCCCCCGTCCTCACACATGCAGGGCAGGCACATTCTGCCATTCGATGGTTTTTCATTAGTTACAAACGTGTAGAAGCACCAAAATATAATTCAGCTTGAGGGAAATGTAAACTGACGATGTGCATGTGAATTTGAGTGTGTGTGGATTTAATGAGAGCCCGGCGCTTCGGGAGTGGGGAGTCTTATTGTTTTTTGTTCACTTTGAACTCTAATTTACACCACCGTGAAGACTTGTGGGGGGATTTTCAGATTCAGCGTGTTGGATTCTCCAGAGACTCGCAGATTTCACAGTCAGAGGGCACATAAACATATTCAATACGTTTCCTTTTGTCACGGCATCGCAGCGCCTCTTGTTTTGGCCTCGGTTCACAGGATGAGGAAAAAAGGACGGTTGCCGCACGAATCGGTTTGTGAACCTTGTGAACGATCTGCAACAGGCCCCACGTTGCAATTTGACCAGTGAGGTCATCATCGAAGTTGTTAGATTTGGGGTAAATAATGTGTATTTCCAGGATGGAGAATGGGTCTCATGCATTTGTTTTCACAGTGAAACTCACAACTAATTACCTGTGTACTTGAGATGTACGACAGGTGTGCTCCAGTCCTCAAGGGCCTCAGACGAGGACGGTTTTCTGTCCTAATAGGCAGAAAATACTTTCTCCAAGGAATAGGGCATCCCAGGTGAAAGTAATGTCTACCTGGTAGGACAGAAAAGAAAGCATTTATGCTTGATAGGACAGAAAACTCGGCTCGTCTGTGACCCTCGAGGTCTTGATTTGGGCACGCCTGGTCTACAACATAAAACTGACACGCTGTGGTTCTGATATTCAGATTGTAAAAATACAAAAGAAGTGGCATTTCTAAAAGGATATAAAAAACTGCTGAGTACAAAAGCAAAATGATGATGCCAACAGATTCTAAAGCTAGGCTAAAGTGCCTTTTTAAACCTTGCGCACCTGCGGAGGTTTGGTTTCAATAGTGTTACTGTAACCGATGGGCCTGGTTAGGCTTCATAGTCGTTGCTTATTTATTTCAATTGTGTTTGTTTCATCTGAGGGTTTGTATTTATGCTTGCTGTTGATTCTTTAATGCCACTAATAACTGTTCATACAAAAGCATGTTTAGCTTGTTGTGTTGGCTGGTTTTGGGGCCACATAGATGTGCTGGTTATTTTAGTGACGTCGGCTGCTGGAGGATAAATGTTGTTGTCATGCAGGACCTATTTGCTTATAGTCACTAAGAATGAGCAAGTAGAAATGTTAATAGAGAACACAGCGCTGCATGTCCAACTTCAAGGCTTTGTTTATGCAAGACCTCCGGTAAAACCAAGAAACACATTTTTGCTTGGGAGGCCTTAAATCGTGTTGTGTGATTGGTCAAAATTTTGGAGTGGGCGTGGTCAATGCAAACAAAATGAATTGTTGCTTTATCCATTAATACAGAGATGAAATAATCATGGTAGTTTTGCAAAGATGTGTCCAACACAATGTTTAAAGCATATTAAGATAAATGGGCAGTAATCATTGGAAAGAGGAAGCTCTAAGGTTGCATCTCCTACAGTCGGAGGGGCCTTTGAGGACATGAGGGGTTCTGTGCTTAAGCTTCCCGCGAAGACTGAAATGTCCTGGCCAGAATAAACATTGTTCTTGTTCTTGAAACCTCAAGAGAGCCCACATCAGTGATGTAACAGCTGTTAGCCATGTGATTTATGAGTTCAGCTACAAACAGACACGAGGCTACAGGTGGCAGTTCTATTTTATCTCCTAGCATGGCTGTGAGGGAAGACAGCACTTCATCTGCATACAGTAATGTTTGTCCATTAAGTTTTACAGTAAAGTTTTAGCAGCTTTTTGATGGCACTTACATACGCAGGCAAAGGCACAGGAGCCAAGCGCAGTTAGCTGCAGAGATGTCGGCCCTGCCCACTCACTTTTCTCAAGTTCTCCACAATCTTGGCAGCACCGTTTCCCTCTGTGAAAACAGCATTAGCATACGAGGGATGGGGGAATTTCTTTTTTTTTAATTTTAGCCATTGCTCTGGATCAGCTTGTGCACAGTTGACCATGACATAATTATATTTATAGTGGCTTGAGAGCATAAATATCATTGCTTTTATCTGAGGTATCTACATGTGTGCCCACAGAGCATGAAGAGCAAAAGCATGGAGGTGGAATATTCAGCCACAGCTGGATGAAGCCTGACCCTTGACCGGCTATAACGTCAATGTATTTACGTAGAGACAAAACATCTGATTGGACATTAGTGCGAGGGGATCGTTGCTGATAAATTGCTAAAACGTACTGATGGTAATCAAGCTGCAGATCCAACCCGTCTGGGTGCGTGTGTCTGTGTCGTTGTGTCCGTGCTGGTGATGATTTGGTCCGACCTCACCGAGCTTGATAACATCATCGTGGTTTGGTATCTGCTGCTGATCTGCCCCGCTGCTTACGTAAGCCCATAACCAGGCCCATTTAGACAAAGTAAATGAGGTAAATTTGCCAAAGCCATTTTCTGTTTATGCATAATTAGGCTAATTTCTTCATGGGGGGACGGTGCAGAGAGGGAAGGGGAAAAAAAGTTAGTGGACCGCATTTTGGATCTCTTTGTGGATTTAAATTCAATTGCAGATTTTCAAGGAGCTGATATTTGCCAGGGTAGAATTAAAAGCCTGGACCGGTGATACTCAGCTGCGCGGGGGGACAAACCCAAGTTGGATTCAATTACAACCAGCATGAGGCAACTTTACGTCAAACAGAAAATGGTGGAGGAACATAACTAACAGCTGGACAATTAGGAAATGTATCGCACTTTGGTGTCACCTCTGCTCTTCAGTTGCTCTTGGAACATCAGCTCAACAGTCAGAAAGAGGAATTGTTTCTATTTGGTTTCCAATCCAAACAATATTTTTCAGAAAGTTTGCATTGGCTATAGCGTCTCGCTTAGTTTTGGACGCCTCTCTGACCTTCACCTTTGCAGCTCACTCTACAGAGTGATGTCATCATGGGGACTCACTCAACACCCAGGAAAATCAGGCTTTTGCACCACGGTGCCTTTATTTCTGCTCTAAATTATGTTGTATGTGGTTTTAAAATGGGTCTTCTGACCACTGAAAGACACATTTGACCTCGACACCGATCGTGCTGGCAACTGGCTAACAACAAATGCCTGCTGGGAAACTTTGGTTGCTGGCGTTATTACAGACCAAGTACACCTCCTCACCTGGCAACACCCCCCTCCCCTCCCACATGGTAGTGCACCCTGCCAGACCACAGATACTCTCACCTCTAAACGCTCCACGTCTCAATCTGTTCGAGTCTCACATGATGAAATCATTGGCATTGGAAACTAATTGTCACAGAGCCGAAAGACCAGTGCAACCTCAGGCACGAGGTTTTAACGTCTGACCAGTGTGGGTGTCGGGTGGGAAAGGCTTCTTAGTGTGAGCTTGGAAAAACAGAGCATGTTTGCGCATAGAGTTTCATGGATGGGTTCAGTTCCATACAAAGCTCCAGTCCCGGGTTAACCCCGGAATGGACTTTCAGCACACTGGACTCTGTTAAGAGGTCCCTTTTTTGAGGTGAGGTTTGCAAGCCCTAATCCTTCTGCTACTGTTCTCAGGAGCAACAATAAATGGTGGACGAAAAGCTATCGTCTTGATTAATGATCCCTTAGGAATACTAAGAGAACATCCTTAGTATGAGGTAAACATCACGGGTTCACGCAGGTCACAGCAGGGACAAATGTCTCCAGATGGACGTAAATGGACATCAAAGGAGTGGAAGAATAAAGGTTTCAATCAAGGGATGAGAGGAAACCCCCATTTTCTTACTGTGTCCGTAAATCTTAATTACCCTTTATCTTTTGGCCCCTATCTTTGCTTTACTTCAGCTAAAATGAAACTTATTTGATAACATACAGCAACAAACTGTGGGTGTGCCCTCTCTGTCCCACCAGCCTCTGCTCATGTGGATGAAGGCCTTAAAGCTGAAGAAACCTCCAAACTCATCCATGCTGTTTCCTCTGTCCGTCTTTTCTTCTGGAATTCTGCCGGGAAGATTCGACGTGACTTGACACCCTGACAGCTCTGGTTTATGTTGTCGAGGATAATTACCAAATTGTAGTGAGTTGCCAAACCTGTAATCATAGGGAAGGTTAGCAATGGCAGTCATCTGTGTCCATAAGAGTTGGTAAGATGGGAAGAAAGGAAATTTCCCATCTTTTTCAATATCTGCAACGACTGCACACGTAAATCAGTCTGAAGTATTGACGTATCCTGACTTTATTGGGCTGCTACTGAAGGGTATATGGGCCGGGGCTGTTGTGGCTCAGATGTCGCTTGTCTCCTTTCCCTTAAGCATTTGGATGGTTTTAATATGTAAAAATACTTTAATAGCAACTTGCCATCATTTTAGTACTTTTCCCATATCTTTCCAAGGGCAGCCTCATACCTAAAGGTTCTGGGTTTGTTTTCCAGCCTAGGCCTGGTTTAGTTTTAAGCATTTCGTGTCTGTGCTTGTTCTCTTTAATCCAGCTTCCCACACTTCTGGTCAATTCTCTTTTATGATGGCAGGAACAGAACCCAGCATCACGCTACTCGGAATTTCACTTACAAAGTATAAAAATAAGAGAACTGTTTTATCATGAATGGGCAGTGGTGCAATGTTAGCATTGCCCCCTTTTGTGTTTCTATAAATGACTCAGTCCAAACTATGGTTTACACAGTTCAGAAAGATTTACAGGTCATAAAAACATCGATTTCAACCTTTGGTAAAATCAAACAAGTAAAAAACAGAATTGAATCCAAATGTGAGTTCTGATAAACTTTCGAGAAATGTGTAATAACTTTTGCAGCAAGTAACTGACATAAAGCTGAGCAATAAAACATGTGAAATGCCTAAAAGGGCTTTGTTCGTTCTCAGGATGTATTTGTTTGCTTTGTTGGATTTCCCCAGAGGTTGCTATGATATTTTACCTGCCCTTTGTACCTGACGAAGGTGTGACCCCTTGTGTGTGTGTGTGTGTGTGTGTGTGTCTGAGAGAGAGAGAGAGAGAGAGAGAGAGAGAGAGAGAGAGAAACATCTGCTAGGACACTAACAGCAGCCTGTGATGACAGGACAGTCAGCTCTAATTAAAGGTCTCCTAGAAGTAGTGCTGATGTCAGTGACACTGCAGCTGCAAGGGTCACTCACACACACATACACCATATTAACGCTAAACCTGTTACACACCTGGTGGAGGGTGTGAGGTGTGGAGGGCTGCTGAAGCGTCACTCATCTTCTCCAGATGAGGGAGAGTCCGTGCTGAGTCAGACGGACAGCTGATCTACAGCTCTCATTAGTTTGGACCGGGCCTTCCCCGCTCACTTGCGCTACACCTGCACGGCAGATTGAGGAGATTCTCCTGCTTCAGTCAGCAAGGGGTGACCTGTTTCACTCCAGGCTGTAAGTATTTATCAAGCTTCCAGGAAGCAGCCAAAGAAAACCTCCATGACTGATATCCTGTAACTGTTGCTTCAGGAAACATGGGTTGATATTATTTTCTTATATAATCATGAAGTACGCGGAGCACACACACACACACAAACAGACATCTGCGGCTGCTTGGGTAGATCTTGCGGAGCCGGGGAAGCATCGTTCTTACTTATCGGTGCTGCTACTTCCAGTCAGGAACTTTCCTCCAATCAGCACATTTGCAAACAAAATTCCACGGCTCAAAAATAACAGGATCAACAGGCAGAAAAGGAAACAGACTGCAGCTGTAACATCCTTCGTAAACTGTCTAATTTCTTCCAAGTCACATACGCTGATTTTCTTGTTCCCACCTACAGAAGTTCAGACTCTTGGAATCGTACATGTGGCCACGGCCAAGCTTGTGAAGGCAGACTTCCTCCAAAAACACTGTAATCTCACTTGGGGTGCCAATTTAGGGGTTAAACACACGATACTGTTGTTTAAATAAAGGCCCTTTATCATTCCTTGGCTGACCTCAGCATCCCAACAGGGACCCGATGATGACATCACTAAGAGCGCCAAGTCCCATCGGTTGATAATCCCTCAGATCAGGAGCAGTAACTGACAGACATGGCTGGATAGTGGGCGTGAGAGAACAGTGATGGAAGGAGCAGGCAGTAGCACAACCCAAACAGGAGATCCAAGGGTTAGGTTAAAACTAGTACTAACTAAAATTATCCATACATCCACATCTACCAGCTACATTTTGTAAAATTCCATCAGTTCTTTCCTAAAGGATGATTTACTGCAGTCTGCCACTAGAGGGCGAGGTCTACACTGCAGTTCAGCCTTGACTGTTCTTCTGAAGGCTTAGATTATTTCATGTACACTTTGTTGCTCTGCACATGTTTAATAGTTGCAGTTGCACATGTCACCAGAATGGGAAACTTTTTTTTAATCCTATATAACACCAAAGGATGATTTAAGTAGTTTCTAGGTAGACCTAAATACATGAGGAGGTTTCTTTAAAAAAAAAAAAGATTTCAGATTAGATATAGTTTTTATGGTGCATCAATTTGAAGAAATCCTGTGGGAGTTGACCTGTTGACCTTTGCTGACTATTACAGTCTTCTGTTTTGTAGAGCACTTTATTTGAACAGCTGATGATTTTGTTCTATAAGATGAAAGGAAAAGCTCAGTCCAAGCATCAAAAGGGGTAGAATCACTGATTAATAACAACATTTCCAATATTGAGAATAAACGAGATTTAAATAACGGCAAAAGAGTCTTTTCAGTTAGCGTCATCCTATCTGTTGCAGAGTTGGAGGCAGACGATAAGGCAACAGACACAAAGACAGATGTCTAAATTTGTGCGACTCCTTGACCTCACCTGAAAGGGCAAAAGGGCATTTCTTCATCTCTTTCTCCAACATTTTTCCATTTTTATGAAGCCGTTCACATCTGCTCTCTGCACGGAGAACAGTTCACTTCATTTTAAACTTCTAACCTGTAAAACTTAGGAGGGGGGAAAAAGTTTCTTTACCATCTATATAGTTTCAGAACATATGGCCGTTCGGAGTTTCTTCTCAGAACACGCTGGCATTTAAGACGGAACACGCTTCCCACTCAGGTGGCACATGTAGGTTTATGTGCAGCGTTGTCTCTCACATGGAGGAGTTATTGGCCCACACACATATGTCTCCCGGGGCTGTAGGCCAGCTACTGGTGGAGCTGGCAACTACTCTGAATGGGAGGAAATTCAGAGGAGTGAAAGTGCAAATCATATGGAATCAATACTTTCTCATGTTTTACTTCTAATTGCGCTTTTCCAGGAACAGAGATGCAGCGGCTCACAGCTCACGTAACTAAGCGGCAGACAGGATGTATATGTGATCCTTTAGCGCCCCCAACAGATCCTATAGAGAACTGTAGTTTCAATAACGAAAAAGACAGACAGAAAAGCAGGATGGGATTCTGTTTAAATATTAAAAATAACAACTTTCAACTTTTTTTTTTCAATTACAGCACAGTCTGGGTGGCCATTAACATTTTTGCCATCAATGTTTCTGCTTTATAAGCCAACTACCTGTCATGACAGAGGGATACAGACGCACAGCCATTCCAAAACGGACTCTGAGTTCAACTTCTCTTTAAATATGACCTTGTTGTCAGTGCTTTCCTGTATGCTTTAAATCTTACTAAACACACTTCCTAGCGCATCCAACTATATTCCTGCTTTTCTTAAACAAATTAAAGCAGTAAATGGTGGACACGTTCACTGGTTTGCCTTCAAATTCCCCTCGAACTGGAGGAGTCATGGGCCAAAACCTGGAATGTTGACCCAAAATGATGAACCAAATGTTACAGACAAATATCCCTCTGGACAGTTTAAGAATGGGTGGTGTCTCGTATTTGTATTTGTGAACATAGTGTCAGGGATCAGCCCAGGGAATCTGGGTTAGACCTCAGATCAGATCATTCACATTGCTTTCGCATCTGATTAACCACAGTGTCAAGAACCATTTGTGTCAGTTAAAAATGTTCACGGATAACTGACTCGTAGGTCTCTCCAGACTGTTTTACTGCAGGGATGTTTGACCGCCTGTTGTAGAGATACGTGATTCCAGGATGTCTGTAGTTGGTGTGTTGTTGCTGGCTCCCTCCACTGTTGAACAACGGCAGGATAAGCGAGCAGACGCTCTGAACTCACTGCCAAGTTTGGATGTCAAAGCCAGCAGCATAACAGGATATCATTTGGATAATCCAGGCGTTTTGTACGTCTGGATGAGGCTCAACCGTAGCCTGTTTGAAGGGGAAGGGAATCTTCTCTAAGCTTTAAACATATCCACCAAAATGTTGCACCTCTCCTCCATGATGAAAGACACTGAATACCGTCAGCGGGCCCGTTTATGACCATGAAAATCTGATTCTTATCTGATCTTATCAGGTAATCCGAGCAATCACGACAACAGTGAGTTGTGTGTATTGCAGGTCTGTTAGCACCCCGTCAGGACAGAGCGTAGTCCATAGCGATGGACAACAAGACACAACCATGTTTTAAAAAAGAATAAAATAACAGAAAGCCTGAATATTATGTCATTAATGCCTTCATCTTCTGCATCCTCTTCTCACACACCAACTAACTTTTGGCCACAAATCACAATATCGTCTACAAATGTTGGAACATTGATAAATGGACTACAACACATAAACCAGGGCTTTTTCATTAGTGCATTTCTAAAGCGCATTTAAACGTGTCAGATATTACACTTATCCGATTCCACCCGGTTATCGGATTGTGGTGGTGATGTAGACAGGCCCCGTGTAAATGGGTGAATGCAGACTTGTAATGTAAAGCACCTCAAGTGGTCAAAAATCAGCAGAACCTTCACAGTCCATTTACCATCAAAATGATGGCTGATTGGACGGATTAAATTATCCTCCACTGTTGATTCCAGCCTTTCCAGGATTTGGAATAGTCTCAAAGCTCCATATTGAGATAAAACACATAATCATGCAAACATAATGAACCATGGTTGATGTCTGTCTCTGTTCTACTCTGTCTTCCTCTCTGAAAAATGCTTATGAAACCTCATTGCGGGTAAGCACAGCGATCATCACGCATCAGGGCCCTGACAGCGGGAGAACCTGATCCCAGCTCTCAGCAGTCTGAGTGTGATGAACATTCCTTTCATGTAATTAACCATTAACAGCAGCAGAAGCTGTTGGCGCCCTTGCCCATGCACGCGCTCCCCTATAAAACTGGGTTTGGCTGGAGCAAAGTCCTGTTTTTGTTTTTTTTTCATCATTAAATTAAATGCAATTAGAGCCAAACCGAACTCTTTTCAACTTTGACTCAAACCAGCGTTTTGATTGAAATTCGAGATCATTTTCTGGATTTAGCCTGTGCTGTCCCGCTTAGTCTTTATATAAACACTTTATAAATTCTTTCAAATATGAGCATGCACGTGCACACACACATTCACGAACAGAATGTCCACTCCCTCCAAATGATTTAGCAATCATTTATAAATGAGGCCTGTCTTGTTAATGATGTTTACTGGTGCTGTATGGCATCAAATGTTCTGCTGACATTAAACACTGAGCACGTACAGGGTTCACTAAAGTCCAAATGCTCTTGGACTCCAAGACCAAACATTACGTTTGTCTTCCCCAGCAGGAGTGGCCAAACTGTGCGGCATTTCTACAAAGTCAGCAAGAAAATATCTGTGAAACAACCACGAGAAATAGCACTTGAGTCAGACTTATGAAAGCAGACTGTCAGCCAGAACCAGGCAGGAAAGAAAAGCTCAGAATGATCTGAGTGAGTCCAGAATGGCAGCTGAAGGAGTCACTTCTTCTCTTTGTGATTTTAGTCTCCATCCACTCATCCGACGCTAAAATATGCACAGATGGCAGCTGGGACTATGAAACCCTTCACGTAACAGGGAACACAAAGGAGGAACATCAGTAAAAACTCATTATCACAGCTAGAATCAAAAATGCTGAAGAATGAATTTGTTTTGACATGACAAATGAATAAATGAGGGAACGCTTCTGGAAACACAGTATAAGTTACCCAAAAAGGATAAAATCTCATGTAGGGGGTGAGAGGGGGTGTCCATAACTGATGTAAGCTTGGCTAACATCCTCCTCTCACCCACCTCATCAATGGAGTCCAGAGAACAGTCCAGGAGTGAGCCAGCCCTTCTGACCAGTTTGTTAAGTCTCTTCCTGTCTCTCTCTGAGCTTCCACAGCTCCAGCAGACCACAGCATAGAAGATGACCGATGCTGCCACAGAGTCATAAAAAGCCCTGCACACTCCAAAGGACCTCAGTCTCCTCAGCAGATGGTGAGCAAGGTCCTTGAAACAGCTGCGCCACCCGGGAACCGAACCCAGGTCACAAGAATGGGAATCTTGCATGATACCACTACACCAGCAGCGCTCTTTTTGAATACAATTAAAAAATATTTGTTTATTTGAGATCTAGATTCAGAGCTCGCAGTGCAAGGATTCAGTTGGAAAAATAAGCTGGGTCAGTCTGCGTCCCATTAGGGACAAGCAGAACAGTAAAGAAACTAGTGGAGAGTGAGGAAGCAAAAGGGATTTGGTTCACATGCAGCTCTCTCAGAGAGCTACAAATCCAGATTAGGTTTGACCACAACTTCGTGTTTACACCAGAGGTTTGTGTTTGAGGAAAAGCATTGTTGCATTAACGAGAGCTTATATGAGCTCGCCTCACCGAGAAATTACCATGGAGACACGTGTCTAAAGAGGAAATTAACATGCAATGAGTGTTTAATCCATGAGCACCTGAGCTTCATCATCAGCTTCATATCTGCTTACAGAATCAAACTTTCTTCTGAAACTGATGCAAGAAAACCATCTGGTAACCAGGTCAGACTTGTTGAGGCAAGGCAGCTTTATTTGTGAAGGCGATTTAATGTGCTTTACACCATCAAATGATTCAACAAAACCAAATAAATGATTACAATCATTTCGATTTGATGTATAAAAGTGTATTTTTAAAAATAGTAGAACATGAAGTTCTCAACCTGGATTTAAAAGGATTCGCATTTCTGATCTCAGATCTGTGGAGAGTTTGTTCCATTTCTGTGCGGCATTAATGTGAAATGTTGCTTAATCTTGTTCAGTCTGAACTCTGGGCTCGAACAGCTGACCTGAGCAAGAGGAGTTCAGTGCTCTAAGATGTTTAGATTATATAAATATACCTTAGCCACATTTGCAGACCAGTAGGAGAACTTTGAAATCTTTTCCATATCTGATGGGAAAGTGCCAAATAAATATATGCATCATCTGCATAACTGTGAACCAACAATAGCATTCTGTAGAATAACACCGCGAGGCGTATACAAACTAAACAGAAGAGGCTCAAGGACCGGCTCCTGTGGGACTCTACATCCGCTCCATTTGATAAGATTCCTGACCTGTTCCACTCGGTCCTTGACTTATTTCCACCCTCTTCACAGTATGTTTCAGTCCACACTGTCAAATGCAGCACTTAGATCCAATCAGACCAGAACTGGCACTCTGCAGGTGTCACTTGCCGGTGTCACTGGTCAGCCACCATTAAGTTAGCCTGTGCTAAACTGATTTCTAAATGAATAAATTATAAAATATGCAGTAAAGCCCAAATTTTTAGCTTTAGATGAATACTGATTGCTCATTCTCACACATTTATGTTAAATGTTCACCTACCCAGGCAAATAAAAATACTGAGGTTAAACAAAGTCCGAGCCATTTACACACTCACATGATGTTGATATGAGCTCATCACCACCACCCTGTTGCATCAAATTTAGTAAAGTCTGTGTGACCGACTGCATTTCGTCTGAATTAAGATGCTTTTTCTGTTGTACGCCATGCAGCTGGACCTTCCTGGTTTGGTCCAGAATGAATTTGGGGCCGAAGCCAACAGCCTGCTGGAGGACGACTTGAAACAACTCCTATTTTCTTTTTCTTTTCCCTCTGAGTAAAATCATCGCAGGGTTGTGGCTGAGAGAAAATGGACCGGACAAATTGAAGCAGATAGGCAGCCATCCAGCTTCTCCCCGCACCATTTGTCAGAAGAATTTTTCAAACTGGTGACCAGTTTATTCAAATAAAGAACACACAAAGGCAGCAGCCGATGCGTGGGTCAGATAGCAGGCCTCTGCGTGATGCATGAGCCAATTTAAATACCATAAACCTTCATTTCAGCTGGAATCTGGACACACACCCACGTGCACGAGTATATAAATACACATATGTACACACTTACAAACATGCGCTCGCACAGTGGAGCCACACATCTGTACTCCATGTGCGAGCTTCTTTGAGAACTCCTTTGGTCATAAGAACATTAGCTGGTCACATCTGTCAGGTCATTCCTCCAGAATGTTGTTGAGGTGCATGAATGTGCACAAATCTATTCGATTTCACTCGGAACATGACATCTGTCCACATGCTCATGTTTCATTTTATTATCGCATCTTTTTTCAAGAGCTGGAGAAGTTTGTTTCCAAATCCCAAAATGAAGTCTGTTAGAGCCAGCTTGGCTGCCTGACTACAGTAGTTTCGATGACCTCATGTCGGCTTTTTTTCCCCTTTTTTTCATTTGAACACCAAACCGTCAGCCCACAGAGAGACCAGCACCCCTTTCAAACAGGGTCAACATACAATCCAATTTAAGCCACATAAGGGCAGGATCGAGGGAGTCGACCCTGCACTTGGATGAGACCTGAAACATCTCCAAAAAACAAAAAAGAGGTCTGAACCTAGTGTAAACTGGATGACTGAGGGTCTTCACCCAGAGCAAAGTCACATGAGACTGCGTGCTGTTTGTTTGTTCAATGTGGATATATTTAGAAATGTGAACTTACAGTTCAGTTTTTTTTCCAAAAACTGATCTAATGTTATTTAATCAATATTTAAGTTGCGTTCAAGGCTGTCAACTGTTCCGATCTACTGTAGAGCAACTGGGGCTTTAGTCACACAGGCCTCTCACATGATTATCACGCCATAATTACAACACATTATAAAACATTCTGTTTTTGACAAGGGTACCATCAACAGCATGCCTGAGTGAATTGAACTAACTTTCTTCTGAGTGTAAATGTATTTGTGTTCATAAACATGACTTTGCAACCGAAAATCTACTCGAAGAGGTTGTTAAATGACTATGAAGCAAATATGTGATAAACAGGAGGGAAATGTTGGAACCATTATAATAAAGTTATCTCTTATTTGCTTATACCTTGTTATATTCTTTATTCTTGTTATATTGTTTCTCATTACTTAATGTTTCTTATTATTTGATAATGCTTAATATTCATGATGCTTGATGTGTGACCTCGTACTTCTCTGGTCAAGGGCGACAGAAATGCAGCTGCTGTGGGGAAGTGACATTGACTAGAGATAAAGCTGCAGGGCATGACCCAGGAGGTGTTCTTTTAATCTGTCTGATATGGAAGAATGTGCTGTGTGCGAGCTAAGCTAATCAAATCAGTGAAGACCTACACTCACCATTATGATTTACAGTCTTTTGCTTTGTATGGGACCTGTTATCTTGTGTTTCCCCCTCCCTTAGACACATTTGATATCTGTGTAACTAGGGACTTCCTAATTTCAATAAAAGAAGGATGGCGGAAGTTGTGCGTCAGGACGTGTTGGAAATCTGTAACTGAGCACATCTCTCCATCCTCCTTGCTGCAAGTAAAATTCAAAACTGTTGTCTTTGCCTCATTTGTTTCTCTCATGTTTTAGGTCGTTTGAACCCAACAGGATCATATTTGAATCTAAGCTCACCTACGGTCACAGCAACACCATGCAGGTGGCGGCCATGATAACAAAAAACATAAATACTGCAAATACTGGACGAACGAGGGGCGAGGGCACATGCAGCGAGGCGAGCAGTCACATACTTCAAATCAAGAACATGATCTAAACCACAATCATTTGAGCGATGAAGTAGCGTCTGGCTGGCTTAATGGCAGAAAGGTGAGGTCGCAGCGCAGAGCAGGAGAGGTTTTCACAAAAAGGACAAATACAGTGACGTGAGATTTAGACAGTGTGGGATGTTCTCAGAAACCGTCTTGCAAGAGTTGTGATCACATCTGCTCTTTTGTCTCAGGTCCACATCTCTCACTCTCATCTCTCTGTGTCAAAGTCTCTCTCTTCTGCCATTATCTGTAGATATCTGCTAGTTTGATGACCTTTCATCTCCTAAGCAGCCATTTTGGGCTCCTGTTACTACGCGATGTCTTAAGCCTCGTCTTCAGTTTTGAGGTTTATATCCAGCAAAGACAAGATGGGGACTAGATGGACCTTAAACAGAGAAAACTGGGTAACAATGAAAGTTCCACATCCTCAGTTCATTCACACCACAGGAATTATCAATGAATGAATTAATGAATCAATCAATCAATCAATTTTTATTTATATAGCGTCTTTTACAGTCAAAATTGTTTATAGGCGCTTTCCAGAATCCCAGGGCCTGACCCCCAAACAAGCAACAGTGGCAATGAAAAACTCCCCTTTAACAAGAAGAAACCTTGAGCAGGACCAGGCTCATGTAGGGGGACCCTCATGCTAATGGCCGGCTGGGTAGAGAGAGGAGAAGGGAGAGGACAGGTAGAGGAGAGAGGAGAGGAGAGGAGAGGAGAGGAGAGGAGAGGAGAGGAGAGAGAGGAGAGGAGAGGAGAGGAGAGGAGAGGAGAGGAGAGGAGAGGAGAGAGAGGAGAGGAGAGGAGAGGAGGAGGAGAGGAGACCATTTCCCAGTGGGGTGACAGATGCCTGTTAGGTGATCATGTTTCTGGACCACGGCAGCCTTGGCCTATAGCAGCATAACTAAGATGTTAACCTAATGATTAGACAACCCCCTAAGTATTATAATCTGTCCGTCTAGGATAGTAACTGGGACTACAGAATTAATGACAGTAAGCTTTTTCAAAGAGGAAGGTTTTAAGCCTAATTTTAAAAGTAGAGATGGAGTCAGCCTCCCGTACCTGGACAGGGAGCTGGTTCCACAGCAGGGGGGCCTGGTAGCTAAATGCTCGGCCCCCTATTCTACCCCTGGAGACTCCGAGGACCACAAGTAAACCAGCATTCTGAGAGCGGAGCGGTCGATTGGGATGATAAGGTTTCACTAGCTGTGATGGGGACATCTGGTGGACAACCGAAGCCATAGAAACCTCCGAAGAGCACGACTGAAGCACCGGCACTGTTTAAATCCCATGACGCTAATAAAAGTTCATTGTGTGGTCATCCAGGTGTTTTGTTCATTCATACCAAATAATGATTATATTTCCATTGCAATAAAATATGCAGATACTCTAAAGATAAAGATAATGGTTTGTCATTTGTCTTATGTTTGATTTGGAATGATTTTTCACAGAAGCAGAACAGTTATTTGTCCTCACAAACTCTAGAACGTCGCTTATTGGTGGTACTTGCCATGAAACTTGCCAAAATACTCTCACTCTTCAAATCTCTATCTCCTCACAAACCAACAATTTTATTTCCAGAGCGATTTTCTCTTCAAAGAGCACTTGAATTGCTCAGTGCAATGGATGGGGACACGTCAGAATTAGATTTATCTGACAATGATGACGACATCCTGGATGCCAGTTATCAACCCCAACCTCAGGAGCAGAGCAGCACTGAAGATGAGAGCAGTGGTGATGAGTACCCCATCCCACATCCCACTGAACAGAGCAGGGGACGTAAACGTCTCCGTGGCGAAGATAATGGTTAGCAAAGACTTAGTGGATATTTGTTTATTTTAGGGCTTTAGGGCTAAGTAAATGTTTTAGAGGAGTACATAAAGGTACAGCACCATTCAATGTTTCTAGCAAAATGCCAATTTTCAGGTTCAGGCTCTGGCGCGGCCAGATCCAACACTCCCAGGAGTAGCTGCCAAACTCGGCATGAGGCTGATGGCTCAAATGATGGCCCAGAAGAGCCAACAACAGGACCAAGCCCTAATCCCAAGCAGGGACAATCTTATAAAGGTAATAATAATAATGGTTCTTATTTTGGCATGCCTTGAAGGCAAATCATAAAATTTCATATAAATGTTCACTCAGATTCAACTATGTTATGCACTAATACACCTCAGTGAATTGCTTGTGTGAGTCACTTCGCAATAAGCACAATTTGTATTTTGATTCTTGTGCAGGACGTGGAATGCGCTGGAGGGCAGCTCCATTTATGCCCAACCTCATGGATTTTACGAATGAGGATGAAACGGAGCATGATCGGAATGGCTGGACCCCACTGAACTATGTGGAACAGTACATAGATCACAATTTGATAAAAAACATAGCTGATTGCACCAACGCTGTGTCACTGAGTAGGAGTGGGGACCTACTCAGAACATCAATAGATGAGGTCTACCATTTTTTTGGTGCCTGTATCCTAATGTCCTGTCTCCCATACCCCAAAATAAGGATGTACTGGTCCAGGTCCATCAGTGTCACTCCCATAACGGAAAGATTCACTCGGGACAGATTTTTCAGGCTGAGGCAATCATTAAAAGTCCTGATTGATGATGATGTGCCAGAAGACCTCAGGAAGCGGGACAAATTTTGGAAGGTGCGACCTTTCGTCGATAGGATTTTGCAAGGCTGCAGGTCTCAGGCTCGGCCTGAATCTGTATCCATCGATGAACAGATGATTCCCTTCACAGGAGCCTGTCCATGTAGGCAGTATTTGCCCATGAAGCCAAACCCTGTTGGTATTAAGAACTTTGTTTGTGCCACAACAGATGGCATTGTGCTGGACTTCGACCTCTATCAAGGTTTAGCTGCATTGCGCGAACAGGTCGAAGAACCAGAGGGTCTGGGTTTGGGAAGTTTGGTTATGGCGCGTCTGTGTAAAACCCTGCATCGTGGCACACAAGTGTACTGTGACCGGCTCTTCACCAGCATCCAAGGTGCGGAGCAAATGCTGAAGAAGGAGCTGTACCTTACCGGTACAGTAATGAAGAACCGGGTCACTGCAGCGGTGCAGAAGTTACCCACAGACAAAACTATGCAAACTTCCGGAAGAGGAACTTCCAAAGAAGTTTCTAGTGAAGATGGACAGTTGTGTGTCGTTAAGTGGTTCGACAACAAACCAGTTCTAATGATCTCAGCTGTTCATGGGACACAGCCTGAAGATACCTGCCAGCGCTGGGATAAAAAACAAAAAAAATATGTGTCTGTCTCCCGACCATGCATTGTTCGGGAGTACAACATGAAAATGGGTGGAGTTGACCTGATCGACAGAATGATCAGTTATTATTGCATGAGCAGCCGTACCAAGAAATGGACAATTAGGATGCTCATGCACTTCACAGATCTGGCTTTAGCCAACAGCTGGCTACTGTATCGAAAAGATCTGGCAACGTGTGGGGCACCAAGGAAGAGCATCATGCAGTTCCTGGAGTTCCGCATGGACGTGGCCAGGACCTTCTTGGCCCAGCATCATAGCCAAGAAGAGGATGCAGACTCTCCAGAGCTGTCAGAGGGAGATGATGACTCTTCAGAAAGTAAAAAACGCCCAGTGCTGGCAGTGCCCCATGTGTCTGTCCGCAGGAGGGCGAATGCACATCTCCCAGAGATGGTAAATATGAAGAATGCCGCACGGTGCAGAGCAGCAGGCTGCACAGGGAGAACCCGAGTGCGTTGCGTGACCTGCAAGGTGTTCTTGTGTGTACAAACCGAGCGCAACTGCTTTTTAGAATTTCATAAGTAGCTATGTTTGTATGTGTTAATGTGTTATTATTGTCATTGTTGTTCAAGAAATGTTCAAAACTATGTTTGTATGTGTTATTAATAATGTGTTGTTATTATTGTAATTACAGTATAACTTGTTCAAAAAATGTTCAAAACTATGTAAATATGTGTTATTAATAATGTGTTATTATTGTAATCACAGTATAACTTGTTCAAAAAATGTTCAAAATTATGTAAATATGTGTTATTAATAATGTGTTATTATTGTAATTACAGTGTAACTTGTTCAAAACATGTTCAAAACTATGTAAATAAAGAGTTTTTCATTCTATTACACAAAAACTGTATTATTGATTTTATTGTGCTTTATGGTGATTCAGACCCACATATGTGGACAACATTTTTCTCTAAAACTACATCATGTAAAAAGATGATGCTTAGTTTTTATACTTATTGGGTTCCAATAAGTCCAAATAGCAAAGAGAAATAAAAATTGCATATCAAAACAAGAGCGTGGGTCTTAAGAGGTTTTAATGAAAACCATAGCAGATTGCACAAACGCTGTGTCACTGAGTAGGAGTGGGGACCTACTCAAAACATCAGTAGATGAGGTCTACCATTTTTTTGGTGCCTGTATTCTGATGTCCTGTGTCCCATACCCCAAAATAAGAATGTACTGGTCCAAATCCCTCAGTGTCACTCCTATCACTGAAATATTCACTCGGGACAGATTCTTCAGACTGAGGCAATCCTTAAAAGTCCTAATTGATGATGATGTGCCAGAAGACCTGAAGAAGCGGGACAAATTCTGGAAGGTGCGACCTTTCCTGGATAGGATTTTGCAAGGCTGCAGGTCTCAGACTCGGCCTGAATGCGTATCGATAGATGAACAGATGATTCCTTTCACAGGAGCCTGTCCATGTAGGCAGTATTTGCCAATGAAGCCAAACCCTGTTGGCATAAAGAACTTTGTTTGTGCCACAACAGATGGCATTGTGCTGGACTTTGATCTCTATCAAGGTTCAGCTGCATTGCGTGAGCAGGTCGAAGAACCAGAGGGTCTGGGTTTGGGAAGTTTAGTAATGGCTCGTCTGTGTCAAACTCTGCATCGTGGCACAAAAGTGTATTGTGACCGGCTCTTCACAAGCATCCAATGTGCGGAGCAAATGCTGAAAAAGGAGCTGTACATTACTGGTACAGTAATGAAGAACTGGGTCACTGCAGCAGTGCAGAAGTTACCTACCGATAAAATAATGCAAAATTCAGGAAGAGGTACTTCAAAAGAAGTTTCTACCGAAGATGGACAGTTGTGTGTCGTGAAGTGGTTTGACAACAAACCAGTTCTAATGATATCTGCTGTTCCGTCTGGCAACTTGGCTGCATCCTCCTCCAACTAATGAGTAAAATGATTGACTTGTTCGCAACAGGGATGCAGCACTGCGAACATTTCCTCACGTACACCATAATGGAGTTGGAAGTGTCTGAAGGTAAAAAGATGCTACTGCTTGAAGTTTTTGAAGAGCTGTTTCCTATTCAACCCGGATCAGCGTATTACCCTGGAACAGATGAGGTGCCACCCATGGTTCAGTTCAAGTGTCCTGCCAGAAGCGCACCCCTGAGGTTATTTGAGAGCCGATGTCCCTCTTTTTTACTTTTATTTTCAGGAAATGTGAACCTTACAATGATATGTAACCCTTTATCACTACTGTCTAAATATAAACACTATTATCCTACATGTCACAATATCGGAGAAAATGACTGGTGTCTGGTCTCTGCTTTGTTTCTAAGTAACTATTTTTATTATACACCCAGCCCAGATGGGCCAACATGGGGACCATGTGGTGGACTTGGGCCTGGGTGTATGCTTTTAGAGGTTGCTCAACAAATGTTACCCATGTTTTGGTGTCTAACTGCTGAAAAAAACAAGTCTTCCAAGTCTGAGGCTCTGAACCAAAAGAAACCCAGGTGGCTTTGACAGACATTCATTTAGTGTAAATTTTAATAACACGTCATTATTTATTCTCAAAATTCAGAAGTAAAACAAATTCAGGTACTCAGCAGCTGAAAGAAATACAATAAAAACACATTAATACAGAAACAGAAAACAAAAGCTTACACCAATTAACATAACCAAACTAACCTAAAACATACTAATTAATTAAAATACCGACCTAAACCATTATCCTAAAAATTAATGATGTCCGACCATGGTTCTGGATTCCCTCAATCCGTGAACTCAACACAACCAGAGACCCACGATCGCTGTCCAAGGGATGCAGCAGCTCCAACATTCACCACCCAATCCGGTGATAAATCCCGCCACCAAAGAGGAGGAGGTGCAAGGAGCCCAACGATCGCACCAGGTCCAGCAGGAACGGCAGCCACCAAGATAAGGAACACCCGGCGTCCGAATTAATCCAGCTGTCACCTCCGTGCCCACGGGCCTGGAAGCCACCGAGCCCTCCGCGGCAGTCCCACAGCCACCAAAGATCCACACCACAAAAGGCAGCACTCAGCCGGCAGCCACCCGATCAGGAGCAGCGAGCATCAATGAAGCAGCCACCCTCCTGTGCTCACCTCGCGATGGACTCCACCATACGTCGGGACCAAACCCTCGGGAAAGAAGCACGTACCCAAAGGCCAGCGGTCAAACAATGTCTTTCCTGCTGTGACACAAATCAGGAATGGTTTAACAACCCGCAGGACATTGTCAGTCAGGGACCAAAATGGGATGCGGCAGCCAGAAAGCCAACGGAAGCAAGCACCCCACAGTAAAAGACAAGCCTTTGGAGTATTTTCAAAAGAAAAAACATGAACATGAAGGGCAGAAGCAGTTACTGATGGCCACCACGTCAACAAATCCGAGTGCACTGACAGCATCATATTTGGTGGCTAACCATATCGCTAAGGCCAATAAGCTATTCACTATTGGTGAAGACCTTATCCTACTCGCCGCCAAAGACATTTGCCGGGAAAAGTCTAGGAGAGGCTGCTGTTAAAAAGGTTGCACAGTCTGCTGTTAAAAAGATTGCACAAGTGCCTCTTTCAGCGAGCACAGTCACTCGGCGCATTGAGGAAATAGCAGAGGACATTGAGACACAGCTGTTGGAGAGAATTAATAATTCACCATGGTATGCCCTCCAGGTTGACAAGTCAACAGATATTGACAACAAGGCACTACTTCTTGTTTATGTGCGATATCTTTATCAGGAGGATACGCACGAAGATATGTTGTGTTCACTGTCGTTGCCAACTAAAACTACAGCTGCAGAATTATTCAAGTCGCTGGATGATTATATGTCAGGAAAACTGAAATGGACCTTTTGTGTCGGCATATGCACGGACGGAGCTGCTGCCATGACTGGACGGCTGTCTGGTTTAACTTCTCGGATCAAGGAGATTGCACCTGAATGCGAGTCTACACATTGTGTCATTCCCACGGAAATGCTGGCTAGCCCAAAAATGCCACAGGAACTAAGAGGCGTGCTGAATGATGGGGTTAAAGTTATCAACCACATTAAAGCACACGCCCTTAACTCGCGCCTGTTCAAACAGCTTTGTGAAAAAATGGATACGGACCACAAACGCCTTCTCTTATACACAGAGATAAGATTATCCCAAGGGAGATTGCTGGCCAGAGGATTTGAATTATGAGAGCCGCTGCAGAGATTTCTCTCTGAAAAAAGGTCACCGCTGGCACCACACTTCAGTGATGAGGAATGGATCGCAATACTGGCTTACTTGTAGGACATATTCAACCTGCTCAATGAACTGAACTTGTCACTTCAAGGGAAAATGACAACTGTCTTCAAGTTAGCAGATAAAGTAGCTGCTTTCAAAGCCAAACTGGATTTGTGGGGATGGCGTGTGAACAGAGGCGCATTTGGCATGTTTCATACACTGGCGGGGATTTTGGAAGAGACTGAGCCTGCGCCTTTGTTCTCCCAGCTGGTGCACGAACACCTGTCCCTGCTGTCAGAAGAGTTCGAGCGCTACCTTCCAACCACAAAAGATCCACGAACTGCCAAGGAAAGGATCTGTGACCCATTTGTCAACAAACCGGGTGAATCCAGCATGTCGATGTGTGAAGAAGATCAACTGCTGGAGATTGCAAATGACGGACATTGTCCGTGACCGGTCAGACCGGTCCGTGGTACAGAAAAGGTTTGGGACCACTGCCTTATGCAATAGACGGAATTGTCTACACAGGGAGGCAGCCACAAGAGGAGATTAAGAAGAAGCTTGGGGAGACTGTTGTCCAACAATTGTGCAGTGGGATCAGAGGGACAGGTGAATGAAGATTATCAGTTCTATCCATGTTTACAGTCTTTCATGTTGTGTAATTTTATTTTATAAGGCTTCTTTGTAAGCAAAATAGAATACAATAAGAATGAAAAAAAGAATTTGAGGTCAGTGAATTTATTTTTTAATTCTATGTTGTATACTGATAAAGTGCAACCTTCTTTTCCTCCCATAGGCCGCAATATCACGATTGACAACTTTTTCACCAGTGTCCCTTTGGCTGAGAAGCTCCTTGAGAAGGACCTAAAAATTGTAGGCACTCTCCGACAGAACAAGGCTGATATCCCACCTGTGATGAAGCCATCCAAACTGCGTGAGATCTACAGCCCAGAGTTTGGATTCAGAGGCAACATGACCATGGTGAGCTACATCCAAGAGCACACCCGTACTCCAAAAGCCCATCCTAGAGGCTATGGGAAGATGCGGGATCATAAAAAAAAAAAAACAGGGACCACACAGCAACAGGAGCAACATGTAGTGGTCATTTGTGAGGAATGTAAGAATTGAATTTATCTGCTGTGATCAGATGTGTTATGTTAGTTTAAATTAAATCAAATTAGTTTAAATGTAATCAAATCAGATTACATTGTTAAATTATCAGTTCAATTTTATCTACTGCACTGTGATCAGTTGTTATATTTTATTTGGTCACAAATCAGATGTTAAAATATCACCTGTTCAACTCTTATCAGAGGTATGTGTCTACAGAATGTTCATGTTTGTGTACGACAAATAAACACATTTCAAATATAAAATATATGATTATTTAGCCCAAAGCATTGCTGGAGTGATTATTTGAAGCAAATTATTGTTATAGTTTGAAGTAATTTAATTCAAAATCACACTTGGATAAATGGGTCATTTTTTACCCATGTGGTGTATTGTGGTGTCCAAAATCTATTTTTATTCCTAAAAATATAATCAGACAATGGAAGCATTGACCTTGTACTAATCCAAAACAAGATATTAAAATTATAATTGGGACATTTAATAATAAAGTAAACTGATTTTTTTAAAAAAAAAAAAAATACAGCAAAGAAACACTCGCCCAGCCTGAAAACACATGGAAAATGAATGCGCATTAGGGGTGTTCATATGTTGTGCATCAAGGGGTTAACTATGGTCGCTGGAGTCGCCAATTACCAGGGTCGGTTTCTCAGCGGGTGTGTCGCCGAGTGGGGAAAACGATTAGCCACGGGAAGCGGGTGGTGGTGCACCGCGGTCCCTTGGTTTGCGAACCGTCACCCAGCCGCCCTGGCTAGCCGGCTGCTGCCGGGGGGCCGCTAGCTGTAGCTACGCTAGGCAGCTCCGCCGCAGCTAGCTTCTCCTGGCTACCTGACGCAACTCTAGACAACTCCAAGCTGCGGAACAGTGTCTCAAGCTCACTAAGTGTCGCCCCCAGACCCGTTAATAAACTACCTTTTCTGCACCTATTCCCTTCACTAAAGGAGGCAGAGGAGTAACTAAACGTTTCACACACTGAACAGACACATGGTGAGACAGACGGTGAGGCCATGCTAATGCTAATTATCGGTCAAATCGGCGGACTCCTGTATTTGTTTAATATGAATCATTTCTCCTTGTTGTTATCGAGTGACTAGAATTTCCTGAGAATTAAATTTTAAATAAAATGAATCCAACACACACCATGCACAGTACACCAACGAATTCTATTGAGAAGACGGGAAGTGACGCAATACGTTACTCAACGGAAAGGGGGCGAACATGGGCATAGTCTAGCAAAAGCATAAAGACTTTGTTCAGAGTCAAAACATAAAAGAAACACCAAAGCCATTTTCAAAGATATACACAAATATGTCAAAGCCAAGATTAAAGCCAATGGCATTAAAGAAAAGGTATAGTCAAGAAAGTTTCTCTGCTAAATATAGTAATAAATTGTTCAACATTGGCTGTTGAGCTGTGGTACAAAGTAGAAATGGGCGTCAATTCCAATAAACGCAAACATGAGGAATCCTCAAAATCAGGTGACTACACCATCAGAAAAGCCAAATCCACGTTTTTCATGCTGGTCTGATTAATTTAATACAAAAGTTTAAAGCAGACTGCTTTTACCTCACAATCAGAGAACAGCACCAGTCCATCCACCAGCGCAGGGGACCACGGTAGGGTGTTGAGCAAAAAGAGGAAGGTCAGCTCTGAGTGCAGGCGAACGGCAGCACACAGAATGGTTTGCAGCGAACCCTCTACTCGAGTGGGACCGAAGGAGGTGTATAACCCAGGCAGAAAACGAAAGACCCAGTCAGACCCAGAAGCTCTCAGGAAGAGGCAGAAGACTGGATCAGTGACGGTTCCCCTTGTGTCCCCTTTTCCTGAGCTGCAGCCATCTACCCTACCAAAGACCAAGCATGTCTTGGTGCCCATCAGCAGAGGTGAGCTTATTATGGAGGGTGTGTGCATGTGTGTTTGTGTGCACTACAGCTGTAGTAAATCTGTGTTTGCAGAAGAATATCAGAAAAAGTATGCAGAAGTTGACCAACTGGGAGAAGGAGGTTTTGGAACAGTTTATTCTGGTTATAGAAGGGACGATTTATTTCCAGTAAGTATTTTTATTTGAATCACACCAAACACACACATACGCATAATCGTCACTGACACACTAACCCTTGACACATGATTCTTTCCTGCAGGTGGCAATCAAGCACATTGATAAAGACTTGGTCAAATACCAGTCAGTGGTAAGGCTAACTTTGATCCTACCATCGGCTGTTGAACTTAGTGTGGAGCTCTTCCTTTTTCATTGATGACCAGCAGTAAACCATAGACGAGCATGTTGTGTTCCTCTCTTCAGGTGATAAACAGTGAGCTCCACTGCGTCCCACTGGAGATGATGCTTATGGTGATGACAGCAGGGGACTCTGTAGGGGAAAATGCCATCATATCACCATTGGCATGGACCAGCCTGGATGATGAAGTCCTATTCATCATGGAGAGGCCAAAGAATTGCACGGTCCTGTTTGACTACATCGACCGGCAAATAGACGAAGACCTGGCTAAGGTAATAATGCTGGCTCGTGATCGTGTTACAGTGGACCGCCTCCCACTGCTGCAGAGCTTGGACTGATAATATCTTTGGATGTTCTTTAACTCTTCTTTCTGTCCATCAGGAATTCATGAGGCAGCTGGTGGAAGCTGCAATTCACATCCATAAGGCAGGCGTGTTCCACCATGATCTCAAACCCGAGAACATACTAATCGAATACGATGAAGCTCGGCTCATTCCTCGAGTGCGCATCATCGACTTTGGTTGTGGCTGTTTTGTGACGCCGGGATATCACGGCTACATCGGTACGACTGAACTCATGCTGACGTCTGATTGGAAGATTTTCAGTGGACACTTTAATTCAAAACCGTTTTCTTTCTTTCACAGGAACCTCTTGCTATCAGCCTCCAGAGTCTAACACCCAGGGAACCTATGAAGCTGGCCCGACCACCGTCTGGCAACTTGGCTGCATCCTCCTCCAACTAATGAGTAAAATGATTGACTTGTTCGCAACAGGGATGCAGCACTGCGAACATTTCCTCGCATACACCATAATGGAGTTGGAAGTGTCTGAAGGTAAAAAGATGCTACTGCTTCTTTTCTTCATTAATATTTTGCAATTGTCTGAACTTGTAATTAATGAATGCAGCCTTTGTGCTAAAGGTCACATTTCTCTCCGTCTACCCTCCTCAGACTGTAAGAAGTTTCTGAAGAGCTGTTTCCTATTCAACCCGGATCAGCGTATTACCCTGGAACAGATGAGGTGCCACCCATGGTTCAGTTCAAGTGTCCCGCCAGAAGCACACCCCTGAGGTTATTTAAGAGCCAATGTCCCTCTTTTTTACTGTAATTTTTAGGAAATGTGAACCTTACAATGATATGTAACCCTTTATCACTACTGTCTAAATATAAAAACTATTATCCTACATGTCACAATTTTGGAGAAAATGACTGGTGTCTGGTCTCTTCTTTGTTTCTAAGTAACTATTTTTATTATGCACCCAGCCCAGATAGGCCAACATGGGGACCATGTGGTGGACTTGGGCCTGGGTGTATGCTTTTAGAGGTCGCACAATAAATGTTACCCATGTTTTGGTGTCTAACTGCTGAAAAAAACAAGTCTTCCAAGTCTGAGGCTCTGATCCAAAAGAAACCCAGGTGGCTTTGACAGACATTCATTTAGTGTAAATTTTAATAACACGTCATTATTTATTCTAAAAATTGAGAAGAAAAAAAGTTCAGGTACTCAGCAGCTGAAAGAAAAACAATAAAAACACATTAATACAGAAAAGAACAAAAACTTACACCAATTAACATAACCAAACTAACCTAAAACATACTAATTAATTAAATTACCGACCTAAACCATTGTCATGAAAACCGTCATCAGGTGACACAGACCTGCACCACAAATTCACACACTCAAACATCCAATGTCCGACCGTGGATCTGGATTCCCTCGGTCCATGAACTTAACACAACCAGAGCCCCACGATCGCTGTCCAAGGGATGTAGCAGCTGCAACATTCACCACCCAATCCGGTGATAAATCCTGCCACCAACGAGGAGGCGGTACAAGGAGCCCAACGATTGCACCAGGCCAATGTCCAGCAGGAACGGCAGTCACCAAGATGAGGAACCCCCAGCCACCAAATGAATCCAGCTGTCACCTCCGCGCCCACAGGCCTGGAAGCCACCGAGCCAGCAACGAAGCCCTCCGCGGCAGCCCACATTTGTCAGATCCGCAGCCAAAGATCCACACCACCAAAGGCAGCACTCAGCGGGCAGCCACCCGATCAGGAGCAGCGAGCATTAATGAAGCAGCGGCAGCCAGAAAGCCGATGGAAAGAACCACCCAGGAAAGGAGAGTCATGGCGAGAGCAAGAGAGTTCTCAGGGCGAGCGAACGACATGCAAAGGCCTATTGTAGCCTCCCCCAAAGACTATTAGGCTAGATTGCCAACTAGAGGCACCTGTCTGGCCGAGCTGAGGGCAGGTGCTCAATCAATCAATCTTTATTTATATAGCGTCTGTTACAATCCAAATTGTTTCTAGGCACTTTACAGAATCCCAGGACCTGACCCCCAACAAGCCACAGGGGCAAGAAAAAACTCCCCTTTAACAGGAAGAAACCTTGAGCAGGACCAGGCTCATGTAGGGGGACCCTCCTGCTGATGGCCGGCTCGGTAGAGAGGGAGGAGAAGGCGGGAGGACAGGTAGAGGAGAGAATAGGTAGAGAACATAGAAATACATTGTATGAATTAAAATAAGCTGCCAGTAGAGTTAGATTGAGTGGGTCAGCGGGGTTGGAGGTCAGTAGGTCAGCATACAACTATGAAGGCGGCAATACCTATAGATGAATATGGGGCAGTGGGTGAGAAGCAGAAAAACTACACAAGGAATAACATCACTGATCGACTAGGAGAGGAGAGGCCCATAGCCACATAACTAAGATGGTAACCTAATAATTAGAGGACCCCCTAAGTATGATAATTTGTCTGTCTAGGATAGTAACTGCAACTACAGAATTAATGACAATAAGCTTTTTCAAAGAGGAAGGTTTTAAGTCGAATCTTAAAAGTAGAGATGGTGTCAGCCTCCCGTACCTGGACAGGGAGCTGGTTCCACAGCAGGGGGCCTGGTAGCTAAATGCTCGGCCCCCTATTCTACCTCTAGAGTCTTTGGGGACCACAAGTAAACCAGCATTCTGAGAGCGGAGCGGTCTATTGGGCTGGTAGGGTTTCACAAGCTCCTCCAGGTAGGATAGAGCTAGGCCTCTGAGGAACTTGTAGGTCAGAAGAATAGTTTGAAAAATTATTCTAAATTTAATGGGCAGATAATGAAGGGATGCCAGATCAGGAGTTATGTGATCTCTTTTGTCAATACCTGTCAGAACTTTAGCTGCAGCATTTTGGATCATCTGGATGCTTCTTAAAGAGTTGTTTGGACACCCTGATAATAAAGAATTAAAATAGTCCAGCCCGGAAGTAACAAATGCATGGACTAACCTTTCAGCATCATGGCGCGTCAGTAGTTTCCTGATCTTTTAGATGTTCCTCAGGTAAAAAGAGTCACTTCGAGAGATTATTTTGATGTGTGATGTGTGGTCCAGTTGTTGGGATGGCCTGGTTAGCTTTTTCTCTGATAGCTAGAACTTTATCAGTGAAGAAGCTCAGGAAGTCTTCACCACTAAGGGAAGAAAACACTGTGACTCTTGGTTAATTTGGCCACAGTGCTGAAAAGAAACCTGGGGTTGTTCTTGTTTTCTTCAATTAATCATCTGAATTGGACTCACCGACCGGTTCCCGCTTCAGCGTTGATTTTGTGAAAGCTCTTACAATACGTGAAGACGGTATCATAGCCCATGCATCTACAATCCACCCGCATATGGTGGCATAACTTGCGCGTATGGAGAGATGCAATAAAGTAAAAACACTAAGATTTCTCGATTGCCATTTTCAGCCGCATATTTGATGGCCTGCAGTTTAAAGTAAGCCTCATTCATATGCGTCTCGCTTGACCGGCGCTGTTTTAGGGGATCCTTACGCGTAGGTGTGCCGCTAATCGATTGGCGGAGCGTTTACCGTAGTGCACCCACCAAAGGCGCACAGCAGATTTTGGAACTCAGTCCACACACGGGGCGCTCCATATTATAAGGCACAACATCGATTTTTGAGAAAATCTCAGTGTTTTAGGTGCACCTTATAGTCGTGAAAATACGGTAATCGTAGCCTGTCGATGTCAACTCTGTTGCTGAAGGTGTAGCAGCCTCACTGAGAATCACGCTTGATTTTGTTGCCCCCCGAAAAAGAAAATAGTAAATCAGAGGAGTTGTGCCCCGTGGTATAATTCACACATTAGGACCCTCAAGCAGAAAGTGCGAAGACTAGAAAGGAAGTGGCATTCTTGTAAAATAGATAGCTATCATGTAGCCTGGAAAGACTGTCTGGTAGTTTACAAAAAGGCCCTCCGTAAGGATAGAACAACTTATTTTCTTCTTTAAGAAGAGGAATTCGGGATGTTGGACATTGAAATAGGGCAGCTGTTTAATTCAGATACAGAAGATGAAAACCTTGATGGTTTTGTGGTGGAAGAATGAATATTTTGTTCAATAAATGTGTCGAAACTCACTGTTTTACTTACGTTGTCATTTTTTACTGTATGTTTCAGCATGCGCCTAATAATACGGTGCGCCTTATGTATGTTTTAAATATAGAAATAGCACCCATAATTGAGACTGCGCCTTTTAATACAGTGTGCCTTATGGTCGTGAAAATACGGTGTAATGATTGATCCCTGTAGAAGCACACAGTGCTCCTGGGATTAGCACAGGGATCACTTCCTTAAACTTAGCTACAGCATTATCTGAAAGACATCTGCAATAGTAAGACTGTGCTCTGAGCATAGGAGAATCCTTAATCATAAATGTAAAAGTGATCAAAGAATGATCTGACAGAAGGGGGTTCTGAGGGAATACTGACATATGTTCTACCTCAACACCATAAGTCAGAACTAGATCTAAGGTGTGGTTGAAGCTATGAGTTGGTTGGTTTATCTGCTGGAGGAAAGTAACTGACTCAAGTAATGAAATGAAGCCATTTCTAAAGCTGTCATTTACAACGTCTACATGGATATTAAAGTCTCTAATGATAATGACTTTGTGCGTTCTAAGGACCAAATCAGATAAGAAATCAGAGAACTCAGGCGGGAACTCTCAATGTGGCCCAGCAGGGGGCCGATATACAACTACAAACAAAAGTGGCTTTTCTGCCTTCCAGTTCAGATGGGTGATGCCAAGAGTCAGACTTTCAAATCAACTGGAACCATGTTTTGGTCTGGGATTAATTAATAACTTGAAGTGATAGATTTCCGCCACTCCCCTTCCTCGACCAGTAACACGAGGAATATGATAATTAAGATGGGTAGGAGGAGTAGATTCGTTTAAGCTAACATACTCCTCCTGAAGCCAGGTCTCAGTAAGACAAAATAAATGTGATGATCTGCTATCAGGTCGTGTACTAACAGGGATTTACACAAAAGAGATCTAACATTTAATAGTCCCCATTTAATTGTGATGTTAGTTTCTCCAATTTGTGCTTTTGTATTAATTTTAATAAGATTATGGTGATTGATCGCTCCCCTGCTCTGTGCTTGGTGAACTTTTAATCATGGAACAGAGACTACCTCTATAGCGTTAAATATATTATTGTTGGTGGATGAGGGTTCTATGGAAGCAGCAGTGTGTAAGACTACAACTCTGCATCCTGGTCTGGACCCTGGTTTGTCAGGTCACTTTGGGTCTAATAAAATTAGCCAAATTACTAGAAATGAGAGAGGCACCATCCCGTGTGGGATGGACACCGTCTCTGCTAATCAGACCAGGTTTTCCCCAAAAACTGCTCCAATTGTCTACAAAGGCCACCTGGTTTTCGTGGCACCACCGTGACAGCTAGCGATGAAGCGACAACATGCGACAAAACATTTCATCACTGACCAGATTGGGGAGGGGACCAGAGAATGCCACAGAGTCCGATATCGTTTTTCGTAATTGCACACAGACTCTATGTTAATTTTGCCGACTGACGAAGCTGGGTGTCGTTTGCTTCGACATGAATAATAACTTTAATTAATTTACGTTTACTTCTCGCCAGGAGGTTTAGATTGGCCTCTATGTCTCCCGCTTTTGCCCCAGAATGCACTTAACTATGGTCGCTGGAGTTGGCTTCACGTAGCACAAAACACAGTCGCCAGTTACCAGAGTTGGTTTATCAGAGGGTGTGTTGCCAAGTGGGGAAAAACGGTTAGCCACGGGAAGCGGTTGGTGGTGCACCGTGGGCCTTTGGTTTGGGCTACGCTTCCTGCGAACCGTCACCCAGGCGCCCTGGCTAGCCGGCTGCTGCCGGGGGACCGCTAGCTGTTGCTACGCTAGGCAGCTTCGCAGCAGCTATCTTCTACTGGCTGCCTGATGCAACTCTAGACAAGCTGCGGAACAGTGTCTCAAGCTCACTAAGTCTCGGGTCCATAGCCGTTAATAAACTACACTTTCTGCACCTATTCCCTTCACTAAAGGAGGCAGAGGAGTAACTAAACAATTAACACGCTGAACAGACATCGGGTGAAACAGACGGTGAGGCCATGCTAATGCTAATAATCGGCGGAGTCCTGTATTTGTTTAATATAAATTATTTCTCCTTGTTGTTATTGAACTTTGACCAAAATCTCTCCTTCAACTCACACATTAAAACAATCTCCAGAAGTGCCTTTTTTCACCTGAAGAACATCACAAAGATCAGGAAACTACTGAAGCGGCATGATGCTAAAAAGTTAGTCCATGCATTTGTTACTTCCAGGCTGGACTATTGTAATTCTTTATTATCAGGGTGTCCAAACAACTCTTTAAGAAGCCTCCAGCTGATCCAAAATGCTGCAGCCAGAGTTCTGACAGGTATTGACAAAAGAGATCACATAATTCCTGGGCTGGCGTCTCATCATTGGCTGCCCATTAAATTTAGAATAATTTTTTCAAACCCTTCTTTTGACCACAAGGTCCTCAGAGGCCTAGCTACAACTTCCTGTTAAAGGGGAGTTTTTTCTTGCCCCTGTGGCTTGTTGGGGGTCAGGCCCTGGGATTCTGGAAAGCGCCTTGAAACAATTTTGATTGTAAAAGACGCTATATAAATAAAGATTGATTTGATTTAATTTAATCTGATTTGATTAGATCAAGTGACTAGAATTTTCCCAAGTTTTCAATTTTAAGTAAAGTGAATCCAACACACCGTGCACAGGGTACCAAGGAACTACTGAGAAGACAGGAAGTGACGCAATACGTTACCCAACGGAAAAAATTATCAGAAGCTTCTCTCACAGGAAGGCCCTCTGGGGGCCTCATACAGCTCCTTTTTCATTGTAGGGCCTAAAACATGTGTCCGCTGGTTGGGGCCATTTGCTTTTTTAAAAGCTCCCAAAGTTTTTTTTCTGGAGAAGATCCCTGGAACCACGGGAGGCTGAGATTAGGCCTTCTGTCCTTAATGGAGATACAGATGTTGGTGTCAGGCTTATCAGAGTTATGCAGCAAACCTGTTAATGTCCTGATCTGCCCCCAACCCCCAAATTCCCCCGGCAACAGAACATGTTCTTTCCCAGCGTGTTGATTTATTCCTGTGGACGCAAAGAACTGATGCAGCATACGTGATGAGATGATCTGAGACGTTTCTGACAGTGTCCCAACTGTCCTAACCTGAGTCGTCATCCAATAGTGAAAGATGGCACATCTCCCCTACTTGAAGTGGACGTGTCCAGAACTGAGAAGACGGCTTCATTAGCTCACCGGCAGGTCGCTGAAGTTCTGAAATCACATTAGATTATGTCCCACTTTGACGGTGTTCATGTGTTTCCACTTTTGCTGTGGTTATATTCCTCTTCATTACTTGGTGAGCAGGGTTCCAGCAGTGGTCAGCACTGGCAGCAAATGCCTTCCATGTGTCTCTAATTGTGTGAGCATTTAACACAAGATGAAGACATTAACACGTGGACGCGGTGTCAGATGCGGAGCCAGATGGACCCGACTACCACGGCATCGTCCACAGGGCCTGTGGGTTTCTTACCAACAATAACACAAGTTAAACAAAAATCCTGAAGTTTCTTCTAGGTTCCAGTCCACAATGATAGCTCAATCAAATCGTTTGTCCTACATGTCCATGTCTGCTCCACCATTGTCCACACATGATTGTAAAGGCTGCGTTTACACTCTGTGTCCACGAAACTGCATCAAATGTAAGTTCCTGAACCTGGAAAAGAGCCTTAGATCTTATAACAGAAGTGACCAGTCTGAATAAAATGGAAATGACTGGAAGTGGATGGCATGAATGATTCTTTGGTGCAAAGTCAAACTCTCCAAATTCTGCTGACGAAGTACAATGGCCAAATTTAGAGAATATCTTGAAAAATTATAATCTAATTCATAATTATTGTTTAGAAATGATGTATTGATCCATGCTCTTTTTGACGTAAAATGAATAAAAACTAATTTAATCCCCTGAAAAGCTTAACCCTCATACCTGCAACAAGGTCTCCATCTGCTGTTTGAATTAATGTACTGCATCAAAAAATTAATTAAGAAAACATTTACTGGTATAAAATTAACTAAAAGCACAGCACGTTCATTTATTTCACTATATTGATGGATTTTACAGGATTCGTGCAAATAAAAATAGATCAGATCAATCATCTGAATACAAATGTAACAAATTAATAATGTTTCTGCCCCGAATTTTTCTCAGGTAGCTTTTTGGATAAGGATAAGGAACATAAAAGAGGATTTACAGGCAGCCGGCTGACGTCACCTCGGGGCAGCCCAGCATCTCCCAGGTGTCCCCCGCGCGCGGGCCTATCTGCAGCAGCACATGGTCACTGTCAACATTGGAGGACCCCTCTGCGCACGAGACAGATACCCCCGCATGGATCACGTGCCAAGTGTCACACAGTGCACGTGCACACGCGGAGGACCACAAGGGCTTCTCTACGTTCTTTTTTGTTAAGTGAAAAAAACGTATAATTAAAGGAATATTTCTGATCTCATGGCATATATATATCTATATATATATAGATATATATATACTAAATTTACTTTCATATATACTAAATTTACTTTCATATCCGTTTCTTCATCAACCGAGTTGAAAGTGTGAGAAAAGCTTTCAAAAAGCACCAAATGTTTTGAGCAAATCCAATCATCTTGATCTGATATCTTGTTTACACTGTTTACAGCCATAATCCCGTGGTTCGTGTTTAAGGCCCCAATGCACCCCGTCATACCCCCCTCCAAATGAGTAATGGCCCCTTAAATGAGGGGATCATCGTCCCTGCGTCATTTGATTAATAATAGTTGTTAGACAGCAAGTCGTTGATCAGTGCAAAGTGCGAAGATCTTGACAATTTGATCCCTTTTGTTCGAGCTGATTGATTGAAGATAATCTCGGATTCAATTTTTTTATTTGATTTTATTTTTTGGGAGGGGGTTAAACACTGAGTCACTGGCTGCGTGGAAATGTGCGCATTAAACTCAGACAAAGCGCTGGATTTGCGTCACGGCCCGGCTCTCCGTTTGCTCTTTCACCAACTGGCCTCGTACTGATAACAGACCACCAAGACAGAGCATCATCTATGTGTTTGTCTCATCTGGATAAAACTATTCAAGTGGCATTAAACGGTATTTACATCTACAGTGGCGCATGTTTTTATCTAATATTTATCAGTTTTGTATATTCATTATTAATTTACTTTTACGAGGTCGCGGGGGTTTTTTTTATATAAAGTTGTCTTCATCTGAAAAGTAAATAATAGTTTTCATATATTTAAGGGAAATTGGTCTTTTGGTTTTACAAGTAAGTCATTCTCGGTTCGTTTGCACCTCTGCTTTGTGTTTTCCGTCATCATCAATCACATCTCAGTCATCATCTCCACGGGTCAGGCGAACACAGGCGCGGGCATAATCAAAGCCATCAGACCGCCCTTATCACCGGGCCTCCCACGGGTGCAGATCTCAGTCACCCTCGAACCAGAAATGTCTGCGGGAGCGCTCTGCCTCTGGCTCGTTCTCGCTCTCCGGCACGGCTGCGTCACGCCACTCGTCGTTCCGGACCATGGGGGGCCAGCGGGACGACAGGAGCGCCCGGACTCAATAATAAACGCTGCCACCGTCAAGCAGGAGGCCCGGTTGCATCTGAAGGATTTACCTCGTGGTCCAGCAGTGGCCCCTAAGAAGAAGCCGCCGCAGTTTATGTTGGATCTTTTTAACGCGGTCTCGGTGTCCCACGACAATCCGAAAAGCCAAAAGGAGATTCTGGAAGGAAGGATTGTGCGGAGTTTCGAAGATAAAGGTAGGAAATAAAACCATTTACCGACTTCAGAGATATCATTTTTTTAAATTAAACAATATTTTAGATAGCAGAACATTTTTTTTCACAGCGGTTATGTCGGCACGAATTTCCAATTACGCACAATTACGCACGCAGAGCGAACACAGAGACTCCAATATATGTTGGATGTCTTCTTAGAATCACTTAACTGTTTCATAAATATGTTCTTGGCTCGCTCTTGTTTGCAGGTCACGCTGGAGAAAGGTTTCACTTTTTCAATCTTTCGTCTTTCGGCAGAGAAGAGAGGATGATTAAAGCGGAGTTCCGTTGGTTAAGAAAGAAGCAGAAGATTTATCTGGGAAAGTTTTACGCTCTTTATTTCTGTAAGGTAAGCTGGTACACCGTTTAATCTAATTTCACAAAATTTACACATCTCCAGCTTTCAGAGACTAAGATTCTGAACATTGATAATACATTGATATTTACATGACCAAACGGATTCAGTGATCAATCAAATACCTTTGAGATTAAATGAACTAATAATAATAATAACAGCAATGATGTGAACTTATTGTTGTGTTTAGGTTGATCTATACGAGGTGCTGGACAGCCGAGTGAAACCCTGGAGAGGAAACCTCATCACCTCCAGACTGGTGCCCCTTTACACACAGGGATGGGAAGTCTTCAATGTCACTCAGACTGTAGGATCTTTTTTTTGACTACACTGTGTTAACACTTCAATCAAATCTGCAATCTCACATTGAAGGTGTGTTTAATTGCGAATTATTCTCTCAGGTGTCAAAGTGGATCCTCGACAGCCAGGAGAATAATGGCATCCTCATGGTGATCACGCTGCCCTCTGGGAGCTGGATGGAGTCAGTGGTGGACACGAGTGCCTATCTGGTGATCTTCTCTGATGAAGAAAGGACAGTGGAATCACGTCAGTCGTACCTGGGTAAGAGCTGAAAACACAAGGTGGGAGTCAGACGACCACTGCGAATGACCTATTTCAGCCTGTACACTTTATAACAACTCAAACTATCATGGTACTATTGTAATCAGTCAGTCAATCTTTATTTATATAGCGTCTGTTACAATCAGAATTGTTTCTAGGCGCTTTACAGAATCCCAGGGCCTGACCCCCAACAAGCAACAGTGGCAAAGAAAAACTCCCCTTTAACAGGGAGAAACCTTGAGCAGGACCAGGCTCATGTAGGGGGACCCTCCTGCTGATGGCTGGCTGGGTAGAGAGAGAGGAGAAGGGGGAGGACAGGTAGAGGAGAGAATAGGTAGAACATAGAAATACATTATATTGATTAAAATAAGCTGCCGGTAGAGTCGGGTTGGGTGGGTCACCATTTCCCAGTGGGGTGACAGAGGCCTGTCAGGTGATCATGTTTCTGGGCCCTGGCAGCCTCGGCCTATAGCAGCATAACTAAGATGTTAAACTAATGATTAGACGACCCTCTAAGTATGATAATTTGTCTGTCTATGATAGTAACTGGAACTACAGAATTAGTCATAATAAGCTTTTTCGTAACAACATCAATACGGGGATATATATAATAGTGTATAAATAACTAAGGCCTGATTGATGTTAGACCTTCTTTCCTATTTCAACAGAACGAGCCCAAAGAGCAGAACCCACTCCCAAGTTCCACAACGGCGGCGGCAGAAGCCGCCGTGCATCTCCAGATGTATGGCCCCGTGACCACTCCCAGTCCTGCCAACGGGTTCCGCTCTTTGTTGACTTCGAGGAGATCGGCTGGTCTGGCTGGATCATCTCCCCCCGCGGTTACAACGCTTACCACTGCACCGGCTCCTGTCCGTTCCCTCTGGGGGGCAACCTCAGAGCCACCAACCATGCCACTGTGCGCTCCATCATGCACGCACTCAAACTCTCCAGCGACGTTGGGGCGCCCTGCTGCGTTCCCGAAAGACTCCAGTCCATCAGCCTACTGTACTTCGATGATGAGGAGAACGTGGTCCTGAAGCAGTATGACGATATGGTGGCGCTGAGCTGCGGCTGTCACTGACTGGCTGTGCACCTCCTGCACTTTTAAATACTGAGACAGGAAGAAGTTTGCTTTATTTAAGTTATTTTCGCGCATATGTTTTAAATATTTTATTATTTTGACAAATAAAAGATCTATTCCTCAAACAACAATGTTTATTAAGTATGTCGATAATTATTTGACTTTGATCAAATTAGATGGGCTTGCCTGTGTAGGACAAGCATGAATGTGCACTTTAATACAAAAACAACTTTTATTCCATGAAACCTAAATCAAGCCAGCTGACAGATATTTTAAACATAGTAAATATAAGCCACCTCTTCATGAGGCTCCACGATTGACACCATATCCAAAGGGTTGAACACACAGACCAAATAAACGGCCAATGCAAAGATTTTATGGTTGCAGCCGTTGTTTTACTTCTAAGCACCAAAGCATTTTTAAAAACTTACTGTCATTTCTGATCATGAATGCATCTATGCTGAAAAATCGATCCGATCCTCTCCTCCCCTCCCCTCCCCTCCCCTCCCCTCTTTTCTCCTGTCCTCTCCCCTCCTCTCCTCTCCTCTCCTCCCCTCTCCCCTCCCCTCCCCTCTTTTCTCCTGTCCTCTCCCCTCCTCTCCTCCCCTCTCCCCTCCCCTCCCATCCCCTCCCCTGTTGTGGAAACAACACTTTCTGTCCACCTATGTTAATATTTACATAGCTATCTTACTGTTTAGAAAAAAAAAACATGTTTGGAATGCTAAGATTATTACACATTGATAACAGAGAGAGGCTGTAATTTAATTCAATCAGTCACAGGCTTGTTATGAAAGCAACAGTTATCTTTATTGGAATGATACAGACACTACAGATCTGCTTTATTCTGGTAGTTTAAAAAATATTGCAATGCATCAAGCCGTCTTCGAGTTCATCCAATCTGCTCTTGAATATGGTGTAAATAAAACTTTTGGCGTATCACAGATGCCAACAAACGAACTCCGAGCATGTACGTGATCTGGCATGTTTATTTGACATTGTTTTCAAGTGTGAACTTAAGAAATTGGATATCATACAGTATAAGAAAGCCTCTAAATTTACTACAAATATTCCACATTTACATTCAAGCTTTCCTTCTGTGTTTTCACTTAATGAAATTATGTACATAACATCAAAGAGCAACCATAATTTTTACACATATTCTTTACCTCTTGTCAGTTTATGCTCATAAATAAAAGGTGCACACTCTCCATCTCTAGAATTCAAGTCAGGGAAAGAAAGAGCTCAAAACTATTAAACAATAACCCATCCTTGAAACAAGCCAAGCACGCATGTCCAGAATGGCTGTAACGGCATCTAGATAGGGATCAAATGATTTAATGAAGCTTCACGACACGCAACTAAATTTAAGTGAGTGATGAGTTTGATGATGATACAGTAATGTAATAAACCAAAACAGATTTCCATTCAAACATCATCTTGAAACAGTTTTTAAGTTGATTTTTTTAGCATGACAATAAAGTTGAAAACATAAATTGTCCCTGGAATGCCTCAAATGGCACAACATAGTTCATTTAAAAAAAAAAAAACATTTGCAGAGGGCATGTTGTTCCAGTCTAATCATGTGGCCTATCAGCTCAAACAGTCCAGTTCTTCAGTGCCTCTGAACTCCCCTAATGTGTGGTCATGTTGAGCATAAACTGGCTCTAAGTAGAGTTGTCTGTCCTTACTGTGCATCTGCTGAGACTTCTCTGTGTGTCTCTGCTCAAAATCCTGCGGTGCTGTGTGAGTGGCTTGGATGGTGCCGTTCTGGGCCAGTGGAGACAGCGGCACTGGGACAAAGCTGTGGTAAACAACTACAGGTGGGGTCAGAACCTCCAAAGCCGATGCCTGAGTTACAGCCCCCTCTGGTGGCTGCACTGGCAACTGCAAGTAGCTCCCAGTTTCAGGATCAAAGAAAGTCTTTGTTTTGACTTGGATGGGCATGTCTACAAAGAAGTACTGGCCTGAATCGGGATCCTGGAGCAGCTTCCGTTGAGTCACTGGGAAAGACTGAGTGACGATGGCGTGTTCAATGCTAGGCTGCCTTGAAAATTTACTAGTGTGGCTTGACTGGCGAGACAAGGTTGAAGGATGAGCTACATCGCTGCCGTACACATCAATACTGTGACTCCTTCTTAACGGGTGCTCTCTGCTCACTTTGTCTCTTGATCGGCCTCTCTGTTGAAACCCCTCCATGATGGATTTTTCGTTGCACTGTGTCCTCGGGTCAAGCTTCTCGTTCGCTAACATGTCAGTGCTCAACCTGCGCTCTGCTCTATCTGCCATGTACCTGTCGATGCTCTGTGATCTCTGGAATGTCCTGTCCGGCGTGCTCCTCTGGCTGCTATGTGCCTTGTACACAGGGACATTACTGATGACCCTGTCGGTACTGTAGTGTCTCTGCTGTGGCTTATCTGGAACATGTCTGTTGCTGCTACGACCTTGCCTCTCCGTTGCACCTCTGAGCAGCGGGTCACCGGATTGGCTACTGCCTTCCACCGAATCGGTGCTCTGTCTCCGAGTCTTGGGGCCAGTGTCGTTTGTGGCGCGGTGGCGTGTTTCACTGCGTCCTCTTCTGTCATCACGTGAATTCTTACCTTCATCCTTAATGTTTTTGTCGCAGCTTCTGTTGTGATGTTGGCCGGCTTCAGGCTTTTCCCTTTCGGTATGTTTCCCACCATTTTTGCTGTTTTTAGTGTTGCTGCTCTTGTGCTCAGTTTTGTCACTTTGGTGTCCCTCCGCTCTCTGCCTGCTGCTGCTGCTGCCGCTGCTCTGGGCTGGTTTGTGAGTGGACCTCTGCACGTCCTTCTTCATCCTTCTGTTTGTCAGCTTGATTGCTCTGAGAACAGCCTTTTCAGACTTTGGTAAGACTGCCGGTGGTTTAGGCAGACCTATTTGGCTGTCATTGCCGCTGCAAGTGGATCCAGACCGTTCACTGGGGACCTTTGAAACTCCTGAATTTAACCCAGTCTCATCGCCCGTGTCAGCAGCGCTGGTCGTTAAACTCTCCAGAGCTGATGAAGGACTCACCCCTGAAAACCTGTCCTCCTCTTGGGGCACGGTGAGAAAACCTTCAAGCTTTTCACCTTGTGGCATTGAAGGAGTGTGCAGTAGGGCAGTGGGGATGTTTGAAGAACTCTGCTGAGCGCTGAAGGTGTCATCTACAGTTACTGTGCTGTCAGCGACGATGGGTTCATTTATCAGAGGGAGATCTGGGTTTTCTTTGAATCGATGTGTTTCCTCCTCTCCCCTCTCTGAACCACTCAAACTCCCTCTTGGAGACCAGGGATGTGTAGTGTTCTTCTTATTCATTGCTGTATTATCTTTGACCTTAAATAAGGCAGGAATCTCCAAAGGTGGGGAGAAAGTGGTGGGGGGTGACACTGGTATTCCACCTTGGTCTGGAGGTCTGGTTTCCCCATCTGTGCTCTCCTCTTGGCATAATTCTTTCTCTTTTTGAGATGTGACATTTATCTCTCCTTTTGTGTCCTCAGATTCTATTTCAGGATCACTTAGACAGTAGTAGTCTAGAGCAGTTTTCATATTTTTTGGCATGTTTCCAGGTTCCTCACTGAACTCTGCTTCTCCTGTTAAGTTCTCCAGGGAGTGGTACACATCAGCCTCGGCGTTTCTGTGCAGTGCACTTTCCACCGAGAAGTAGGAAGACTTTGACGACTGGCTGGATTGATCAGGTGGATTTTGAGTAATGCCAGTTCCATTTATGGACAACAAGGGTGAAATTACATCTCTTAAGGTGTCCTTGGAAGCCTCCGCACCTTCAGTTGTTCTCACATTTTCTCCATTCATTTTATCAGGTTCTTCTGGCACCAAATTCTTAGTGATTGTGTCATCCGATGCGTTTGGAAGGAAAGGAGCGTTCTTCTTTTGACTGCGTGTTCTCTGCATGTTCTCATTAGCATTTTTAAAAGTGGTTTCTATGGTGTCTGCTTGCAAGGCCCTTGACTTATTCTTATTCTGACTAATGCCCTCTGAAAGAAATTGAGTTTCAAATTTATTTTCAGATTGAGGGCATTGTGAAGGTAATTCAAATGCTTGTTTTAGGTCAGCTGAAATCGTGAACTTTGTCTTGTCTGTCCCGTCCCCCCTCTCTTTATCAGAATCTGTCTTATTTCGACTAAGCAGAGCTTCATTAGTGGACTGCTGAACTGCTGCTTGCGTTTCCCATTTCTCACCCATGAATTCTGCCAAGTGGACCTGGCCATCGTAGATCTCGTTAGCTGCTACGCTTGTCATACTGTCCACTTCCATCAAAACACTTGAATCTCTTCTATTTCCTGCCTTTTTGCTGCGAGGAGGAACAGGAGGAGTTTCGCCTTTGTTGTCTTCAGGCTCCTGAAACAGATTTCTGCCACTTTCCTTTTCCTCTGATCCACAGCTGGGATCAACAGGATCATCATCGAGAAGCTTGTCTCTGCCAATCAGGACTGTGTCTGGATTGTTGTCCCTGCCAGGACAGCCTGGTATGTGAGTCTCCCTAATTAGAGGTTCAGTCTGAGCCAGCACCTGTATCATGGGATTGTGGTCTCTCATATCACCTATCTTCTCTTTTAAGTCTTTTTGCAGCTGAGTGCCCACATTGGGCTTCTCATCTTCTGTCGCGAGAGAGTCTTTCCCTTGTGTAAGTCTCTGTACGCCACTTTCATCTGACAGTGCCAATTGATTCTTTTTCTTTTCTCGTTCTGACATAAAGTCTTCTAGTGCTGTTTTGGCTTTGTCATAATTCTCATTAACAAGTGCCCTGTTTCTGATGACATTGTTGTCTGTCTTTGTAAAAACATGCTTGTTTTGCTCCCTGTCTTTCTTTGCAAATAGGTCTCTCTTTGCTAGCGTATTGCCCCTCATAGACAGCATCCCTTTCTTAATATTCTTTAGCTCCCTAGAGATTAAATCATTCTTGGCCTTCGCCTCCTCATCTATATTAACGAGGCCTAACTTAACACGATCTCTGCGTCTGGCTCTCTCTAACGCCTTCAGAGCATGCAAATCGTTAATTATATGTCCGCTATCCTTCATTTCTCCAGGCAACAGCCTCTCCTCATCCACCTCCGTTCTTTTGTCGACTTTCCGATCACCTACATCTAACTCTACTCTGTTCTCATCATCCACCAGGGAATATCTCTGAGACTTTATATAGCTGTTCTGTCTGGTTGAGAATAAATGCTTGGCTTTATCAGGTTTCTGGACATATTTTTCCTCACCTGGTAGTAAATCTAGGTTGGTTTCTGAGCATTTACCATTAGAGAGCTTTTCAGCATTATGTTCCTGATGTTTGTCAAGTGAGAGATGAACATCAGAATTAGCAAACCGTTTCTTTGGAACAGGTGGGGGTGCTTTCTTAACTTTTTTGCCAGCCAGCATGGCCTCATTTGCACTGTCAAGTTTGCTGTTTTCTTGTACCGAGGTCTTCCTCCTGCTGCTCTGTGTTTCTCCTGAATGTGCCATCCACCTGTCTGCCTCTCTCTCCCACACCTCTTCTCTGTCTGAAATGTTGACACTATCCACCTGGATTGCAGAGAGAGCTTTACTTTTGGCTGCATGAATTGCTTCTTTTGCCGCTTTGGCCACATCCCTTGTACTCATGGGCTGCCTGTTACTATCCTGTCTGCCAGAGCTATCTAGCTGCTCTCCAGAACATCTTTCTCTGTTTTCTTTGGCTAATTGTTGGGACTGGTCTGGTACAATTGGGAGTATTTTTCTGGCCGATAGATCTAATGATTCTTCTGAAATCATGGGTAAATAGTCTTTGTTGTTGACTTTTAAAACATTTGGTGAAAGCGCTGTGTTTTTTCTTTGCACTTTTGGAGAAATTTCACTGTTTATCATGAGCGACAAGAGTCCATTTGACTCGACTTGTTGGCTTATTTGTAGAGGAGCTTTACTAGATGGAGAGACTTGAGGGTAATTCACATCGGTGTCACCTTGGCTAGCTTTCCTGTACAAATTCAGGGTAGGGTAGTTTTGTTTTTTTGCTTTGGCATTTCTGGTGTTGGATTGAATAAAGGGGAGAACTGGATTATTTTCATCAACACCACTGTTACTTACAGCTTCCCTTTTGCTTTGTAGAAGATTTGATAATAAATAATCATCTAAAAGTGGCATTTCAGTGTGATCTATAGGAAGGTTTTCAGTTGGGGTGCAGCTAGATTCAAAAACAGGACTGCAAACTGTCCGTCCATCTTTTGGAATAGCAGGAGTGCTCAAGCCAGACGCATTTCCTTCAGAGCTCACTGGAAGAAGTTTAAGATGGTCTGATTTTGGAGATTGAGTCTCACCCCCAGAAACCTCTGATGTTTTAAATTTGGGTGGGCTGTAGCGGCTTTTAACCCTTTTTCTATTATCCTTCAGATTAAAGAGGATGCTAGAGGCAAGCGACTTGTAACTGTCCCGTTTGATTGGAAGTTCAGGGGTCAGTTTGGCCTCACAGTGTGGTCCTACCGGTAGGTCCTGGATAGAAGGTGAAAGAATACTTTGGAGGATTTCTGATGTTTCTGTGGGTTGCCTGGAAGGAATAAGGGGTGTCATCAGCTGGCAGATGCTGAAGGGTGTAGAAGCTGTGGAGCTGACCTCCTCAACTGCTTTCACCTCCACAGACTGCACTTGTTTTTTGAGGAAAGGCAGACCGTCATCCATTGGTTTTGAACTGTTTTCCTGTGGCGGTACCCCAGCCTGACTGTTTGGAATCACACTCTTTGTTCTGGGCCTGTTGCGCCTCCAGGGGGCAGCGTTTTCATCCCCCCCATCTGAGGAGCTGCTCTTTTCAGCCTGAGTAGCTGTGGGCTTTTTTGGGATCTCTGAAGGAGGAGAGGGAGGGGTGGGTTTGGGAGCAATGGGAGAAGGGTCAACTGTCACATTCTGGCATGACTGCTCCTCTTTTCCATGCAGAGTGTCTTTTCGGTGAGTCTCTGTCAGTTCTTTGTAAAAACGCATGTCATACCATGTAGGAATATTATCTGTGGGAAGGACTGTGCATTCCGGGCCAAAATGGAATTGGTTCAAATCTCTCCAAGTCTGGAACGGGCTAAACTCACTGTGGAAAAAAAAGTTTCTGATGTTGAGTTTTTTTAGTTTCACTGTGGATTTCCCATTTTTCTTCTTTGAGCACTTTTCTGTGGGAAAGCCAGCATCTTTGAGACTGCGGTAATCTGAGGAAAATTCCGACAGCTCTCTTTGGATGCTGCGAAGTGCAGACTTATCCCAAGATTCCCCCTTTGAGTCAGCCACATCGCCATTTTTGATCAGCATCCCTTCGCAGCTTTCCCCCGTTGCACTTAAAGCTTTGAGAAAAGAAGACATGTGGGACAAACTCTCCTGATGCTGTACAAAATTCTTGTCAGCTTTGCTGTTGCCTCGCTTTTTAGATTCCTTGCGACGGGTCGTTTTAGGCTCCCCCGCCAAAGGTTTGTGGCAGTTAAAAGGCGAGTATCCATACAAGAAGTCATCATTGTATGCAGCGTCATCTCCAACGCAGAGACTCCGAAAGGCCCGGTCGGTGAGAGTGCTGACCTCGCGGTCGTTCTCATCCATGAACAGGTCAGTGAAGCCATTGGGGAAGCGATGGTGAAGCATGCTTCCCATACGATGGTTCATGTGACGCTTTTCCACACAGCTCATGGCACCGACAACTTTCAAACATCACAGATTGGTTCTTTGCAGGTTCTTTGGTTGTCTTCCAGATCACATGTGCTTAAGTGACTTGATGGAATATGGAAGTTCCTGAAAAATACAAAAGCACTGAAATCAGAATCAGTGATCAAACGTGTTTCTTCTTTGCGCTTTTAATATTTTTACTGTCAACACAGCATTAAAGTTAGAAAAAACTAGCAGATAGCAAAAGCATGATGTTCTGGGACTGATGGCTACAAATCAAACCAATCCAAAGAGCTGCATAGCCACCACCCATAGTGTTGACAACAATTATCCAATTTAGTAAGGAATGAATGGCCACAATCTGACCCTTCCTTCTTCAAAAGACTCACATTAGCCCAACTATATGCAGCAATAACTAAATATGCAGCAGCACTGAAGTTCTTTAGGACATATTCTGAACTTTATTACATAGTTTACACACAATGATTCCACACCTCCAACATGTTATTCTTTCTATAAAAGGCTGCGAATAGTGACCTTTATGTATATGACATGTGCCAACTTCAGCCGTGCTCTCTCTGTGCAGACAAACACTGGCTATTTTTAAGCACAGCAGGATACCTGCTATGCTGGCATGCTGTTAGAGGCCATGAGAACCACTCCAGGTTAATTTTATATCCAATTATTTCAAAACTGAACACGTGCATTTCCCATCAAATGAATTGATACAGTTTCTAACTATAGAGACTTTCTACTGAGCATTGTAGCATGAACAGGTTCATGCTACAGAGGTCAGGAAGTGTAATTAAATCATGAAATCACCCCAAGACCGCCCCACCTACAGCTGTTCTACTATATCTTACTTCAGCTATCTGGGTGAGTTCCTAGAATAGCTCATAATCCCATTTATATGCACTGACCCGTGAGCAGAGCTACAAATAAATAACTCTTAACTGTCAGCAAAATCCATATCTTTGTCAGCAGAAAAGGTTCTAAAAGTACTATATGATGTGTTTTCTTCAGCAATTCTAATAAAACATTTTCAATTATAAGGACAGAAGAAAGAGGCAGAAGATGAGAAAACTTTTGTTCCAAGTTGTATCATCAACATTACTGAGTAAAGCAGTATAATTACGAGACCTGGACTGTATTTTCTAGATCATATGGAATCTTGTATTTCTGTGAGAGATGTCAACCATCTCGTAACTAGGTATCAGTTAGCACCATCGGTACTTTCCCAGCATCTGCTTGTGTATTTATACTCAAAGAAATGTGGTAGCCTAATTAATCTACTGTTTTACAGTGCGCCATGTGAAGAACTTAAGACTTTCTTCATAAGCTCAATGTTAATAATAATGTTGATGATATGTTCATCTGAAAACATTCTTCTTCTAAAATAATCCATTAAAGGAACCATTTAGGTTTAGGACTTTCTCCAAAATGAAAACAATCGTCACTCTGGTCATAAGAGTTTATGAAAAAATGTCTCATCTCATCCATATACACTGCTCCCTCACCTTGGTGATGGCTATTTCATGCTTAGGTCCCTCTAGACAGCCGTGGCAAACACAAATCCTCAGTGTGGGACCTGGGAATCCAGCACACATCCACCGTCTGAAAGTAAAGTCAAGTGAGTTTTTGAGGTAACCCAATTTATTTTTCAGCAGAAAGACACAAAAAATCTCACCAAAGTAAGTCAAGTCCTCAGATCCATGTTCAACTTCACTGGTGTGTCCACAGTCCAGCTCAGAATGGACCAAAATAGATGCACAAGTCTGTGTGGCCAAACCAAGCAGCAACACAACTAGCTAGCACACTGGAATAACTAAAGGGTGTCAAGTGGCAGGGAAGGACAGGGCAGCAGGATGAAATAAACACGGTCATTGGTTATTTTTGTAACCAAGCAGTCAGGGCTGATAGGCTCCTGCTTGAACCCTCTCCCGACTGTTCGGCATCATTTGTGAGATCACAGTCTCGTTACAGACAAAAGAGGGTTGTGCGGGTGCCGAACACGAAAGGCCAATATTTAGGTTGTGACTCATTATGACCATATCACATGGAGGAAACTTGTCTCAGACAGTTAGACTGAAGGTCCCTGAAGTGGACAGTGGGAGGCATGCGTCCTCTGACTGATATATGTCGGGTTGTTGATCCAGCTCTTTACACGCGTTGTGGACATGGATGTGTAGTCTAGTTTTAGGACAAGAACAGCTGTTGTTGTGAGATTAAGCTGAAACGCTGATTTGTTAACCTCTGTAACTCAGAGGAAGTTAACGGGTGAGGTCAAATGTGACCAAACTTTTGGCAGGATATGTTGGTTCCTTCATAGATAATCCTCAGCTCACACACATATGTGTTAAATGCTCATGTATGCAGCCATGGCTTATGGCCATACAGTGATAAATGATTACACTGAAAATCATGTAGACCATTAAATCTTATCATGACAGCTTGACTTGTTATTAAAAGTCTACTTTTTTTTTTTTACCGTAAACAAAAGGTGAATTTAACAAACACACCTATTTTTCATTTTTATATTTATAATTGTGCACACACACAAATATATACATATATATAGAGAGAGAGACAGACAGACAGATATAAAGAGATATAGATAAAGATATAAACATTTTATGACTGGTCAGTCTGCTAAAAGGCTATTTGATTCAACTATTTCTCATTGATCGGTGAATTCAGCAGTGGAGGAAGTAAAAAGAAGGTGACAAGACCCAAGGGGCAGAACAAATGAAAAACAGTCTTGATGACAAGTTGCTGGCAGAACAATAAAACCATTCTGCAGCCCTCAATCATTGTCTATCATCCATTGTAAGGGAGATGGGACACGGGCCATTGCTGTACCCACCAAACAGCTGGTCAGCATCTTGTCCCACCGAGTCAACTGCTCCAATTACTCTTGGGAAGACAATAACGGCATAAAACCTGTGTTTGGTTCGTTCAGGGCGTCCGGTGTGGACAGCTCTTTAATGGACCTGCCCTTTCTGCATTGAATCATCTAACAGCAAACCTAAAGACACTCTGAGATGGCCTGGCCCAGGTGATATGTCACAGCAGCCAGTGCGTGAAGCGATTTCCCCCTGCCCTGCCAACGTGCTCTATTTAGTCACAATCAAAATTGCTATCGTCAGTGCACGTTTTGTGGATGATGGTACGTCATTTACTTCAACCTGATTTTATGTGACGATTTGAATTTGCTTGCTGGTTGGACCGACCTTTGCTAACAAACTGTCAATAGACTTTTGGCATTGTTTGGCATTGGCATGTTTGTCTTAGTAAAGTCTTGTGGAACCAATTCTGACACTTTTGAACAGCAACAATCAAAACTACATTCTTCCATTCCAGATTTCATTTAAATGAATGTAATTCCAATAATGTATAGACTTTACTTATATATCAGGCATGTACCAAAAAGGTTTTGAATAACATTACACTTCACAAAATATGGATATTTAGGATTGTCTTTTTTAGTTTGTATGTAATACACAGTTTATTCTTCAGGTTGAAATGTTTGACTTCAAAGGAGACCAGCCACAACTCCTCAATTTGGATGCTGTAAAACTTTTGGATTTCTAAGAGTGTGTGCTGGCTGTCTTCTGTCACCATGGTTATGGTCACTCCCTTCCTACCAAATTGACCACCTCGACCAATTCCGTAGATGTAGTTCTCCACGTTGGTGGGGAGGTCGTAGTTGATCACCACTGACACATGCTGAACATCGATTCCTCGGGCCATCAGATCAGTGGTAATCAGCACTCGGCTGGAGCCAGAGCGAAACTCCTTCATGACAACATCCCTCTCGCTCTGCTCCATCTCTCCATGCAGGACAGAGACTGTGAAATCTTCTGATGTCAGCCGCTGAGCCAGCCACTCTGCTTTCCTGCTGGTGTTTACAAAAGTGACAGCTTGGCTAATGGTGAGAGTCTCATACAGGTCAAACAGGGTTTCCAGTTTATACTCTTCTTTTTCAGTGTTAACATAGAACTGTCGAATCCCCTCCAGGGTCAGTTCCTCCTTTGTTCCTCCTGGCACCTCTCAGGGGAAGAGGTGCCAGGTCTGCAGGCCATCTGACGTCAAGACAAGCGTGACCTGTGCAAAATGTGCAAAATTCATTTACACAAAGCACAGTGTGATGTCACTGGTGTGCTGTGTAGGTGTACATACAGACACACACACCTTGTTCATATTGCTATTGCTTGTTATATTGTTAATTCATGGTTTACAAATAGTATATATTTGTACAAAAATAAAATGTAAATGTTATGTTTCAATGTTATGTAAAACTATTGTGTTTTATATGTTGGTCTTTCAGAAGGAATGAAGTGGTGAAACAATTTAAAAAAAGGTTGAACATGTATTTTTTTATTGAAAAATGAGTGAATTATCCTAATTGAACCATTCCTTTTGAAAGTTAAGGAACACCATTGCATGAAATATTGATAGAATAGTTAGTAATGGAGTTAGTAAGGAAATATTAACAGCGCTTGCTCGGATGTTTTTGGATTCGGACATCTTTTTGATCAAAATGACCTTGGAACATCGTTGCTGTTCCTCAAAAACTAACATAACAGGACGGTTGAGAAAAGTCCAAGACAATCTGATCCTGTCTTTTAATTTAAATGCAAAACAGATGTTTACTGGTTTCCATCACTGGAAACTGTCATCTAGACAGTGAATTATTACCTTCACCATGGTTCAATGAGCCTGCAATTACCTTTCTGTGAACAAAATAATGAAAAGTTCTGAAGGGATTATAGTGAAATTTTCAGGGAATGACAATGGTAAGGAAATTATTAAATTTGGCAATGTTCTGGATCCCTGAGGGATTTTAACCTTTGATTTTCCATCGATCAAAGCCACTGGGTCTTAATTGGATTTGATCATAAAGCAAACCACTATGTTATGTAGCCTTGTACGACTGCTGCCTGCGTATATACCGTTCTACAGGTCTAATTCATATGTGGCTTAATGACCTGCTTATTTTTACATTAAACCACCTCCATTAAAGGAAAACAACTCAGTTCTCTCAACAAGTGCCTGCTTGGCAGAGGTCTGTGCTCTCCAAGTGCTTTTTCTAGTTATGTAAGCGGCCATCGTCCAATCGCTGAAAACATTCTGTTCTATCAGCATGTTTAACTGGCAATATCACACATGACTGCAAAAAGAGCCCCTTGTGATTATTTTAGCCACACATCTTCAGAAATACCTCCGAGAGGCCGCTTGTTTCCCCACATATTACACCCCTAGCGTACTATATAGGCAGTAGAGAATACGAGATTACGTAACCTGGCAGGCTGCTTAATGATCATAAGATTAAGATTTACTTTATTCATCGCCGTAGGGAAATTCAATTGTAATAGCAGCATAGATATGAAGAAATATAACTATAATATATAGACACAAATAACAGCAGGTGTATTTACAAAGCATAGAAACAGAATAAAAATAAAATACAAATAAGATTAGAACGTAGGCATAGAGATAAAAACAAGATTAAATTATAAACATATTTCCTTAATTAAAATCCATTTATAGCTTTTCTAGTTAATTTGTTCAGATAAATGCTGTCTTTTTTTTCGTTATGGTAAGATTATCAGTTTGTTAGAGTAAACTGAATTAAATGTCAGCACTTACAGCCTTAGAAATGGACAGCAGTGGCTTTTATTTAGTCATGACATTCTCAATTGCATCACTTGGTATTTACTAGCATAATCAGCCCACACTATAGTAAAAACTCCATGTTCCTACTTTAAAAGTGGGTCCTCAATCCATAATAAATACTGTGAAGTAGGTCCTCTGGAGTAAAAGGCCCCATAAAGACAGCAACCCATTCTGAACCCCTTCTGAAAACAATTCTTTAGCAGCCTCACGAGGCTCAGGCTGATCTGGACACAAGTGGATCTCAGGATTAAATTACACTCTCAATTTTCAGAAAGCGTCACGACGCTGTTATTGAGGTTTCCATCGCACGCAGAAAACAGGTTGAGAAATCAGATATTTTGGGGCTCATGAGCAGAATCCTCCCCAATCTGGCCAGCGATGAGATGTTTAGCCGCATGTTGTCGCTTTGTCGCTGGTTGTCACAGTGGTGCCCCGAAAACCAGGTGGCCTTTATAGACAATTGGAACAGTTTTTGGGGAAAACCTGGTCTGATTAGGCGAGACGGTGACCATCCCACACGGGATGGTGCCTCTCTCATTTCTAGTAATTTGGCTAATTTTATTAGACCCAGAGTGACCTGACAATCCAGGGTCCAGACCAGGATGCAGAGTTGTAGTCTTACACACCTCTCTGCTGCTTCCTTAGAACCCTCATCCACCAACAATAATATATTTAACACTATAGAGGTAGTCTCTGTTCCACGGTTAAAAGTTCACCAAGCACAGAGCAGGGGAGCGGTCAATCACCATAATCTTATTAAAATTAATACCAAAGCACAAGTTGGAAAAACTAATATCACAATTAAGTGTGGACTGTTAAATATTAGATCTCTTTTGTGCAAATCCCTGTTAGTGCACGACCTGATAGCGGATCATCACATTGATTTATTTTGTCTTACTGAGACCTGGCTTCAGGAGGAGGAGTATGTTAGCTTAAATGAATCTACTCCTCCTACCCATCTCAATTATCATATTCCTCGTACTACTGGTCGAGGAGGGGGAGTGGCAGCAATCTATCACTCCAAGTTATTAATTAATCCGAGACCAAAACATGGTTCCAGTTCATTTGAAAGCCTGTCTCTTGGTATCACCCATCTGAACTGGAAGGCAGAAAAGCCACTTCTGTTTGTTGTTGTATATCGGCCCCCTGCTGGACCACATTCAGAGTTCCTGCCTGGTCCTGCTCAAGGTTTCTTCCTGTTAAAGGGGAGTTTTTCCTTGCCACTGTTGCTTGTCTGGGATTCTGGAAAGTGCCTTGAAACAATTTTGATCGTAAAAGACGCTATATAAGAAAAAGAAAGAAGATAAGCTCTTTAAATGTTGCCTCTTGTTATTGATGCCTGCTGAACTTTCATAACATGGGATGTTTACTCCACTAGAAAATATTGTTGAAAAAACAAGTTTTAACATTATAGCTTCATTCTGATTTATCTGTCACAGATTTGAGTTCTATTACAAAGTTCCGCTGACCTCTATGAACCCTACCACCCACACAAACCCACATTGAGCAGTTACAGCAACACCTGGTTCGCACTCGGTTTCCTAGGATATGTGATGTCAAAGGTCAAACGGTGTCATTCGCCAGTTGATATGAGGGCTGCGTTGTGATGTCTAGGTGGAAGGTCAACCAGGCAGCATGACAGCCCTCACATTTTGTTGGTTCTGTTTTCCTGCTTGTGGTAATTCTTAATTTTCTACTTTGTGATTAGTCTGAAGTATGTGAAATGTGTGTTTGTGTTCATTAAACTGTTTTAAAGACACTTTTTTTTACTGAGGTTATTTCAACTGCAGTCAGCTGGAAATGAAAAGCCTGTCAGGCACTTCCCTGGCCGGCCACAAGGGGGGGATACATTTCTTGCAAGTATAAAATGTAGACAATTATCAAGTCTGAAGAGTACAGCAATTTTTTTGGTAGTTACGATATACAATTTTAAAAAAAACTTACTAAAAAAATGGAGTTTTGAGAAAGGATACTGGGGAAAATAATTACAATTCATGGTATTGTTTGGATCAGTTGTCAGGTTCAGAACTGACTTGTCTCACAAGTCCAGACACAAACCTAACCCTGATCTAACAGATTCGTCAGTGTAATACATTTTGCCATCTAGCTAGCGTGCTAACAGGTTGGGTGGTTGACATTGCAGCTATGCAGAAAGCACAGCGGGCCAAGTGGGAAAGGAGGGGGCACTGTCAAAATAAATGAGACAGTCCAGGACTCCAGGACAAACACCTAATCAGAACTTCAGTGTTCCAGCTGCAATATGTCAGTGATGAAATGCATTGCTAACATTGCTGACCTGCGTTTGCAAATTGGGGAAGAGATATGCATTCACATTTGTCTTTCTCATGAGCAAAGGCTCCTTTGGAGAATCTCACTTTCCGGTTGCATCGTCATGGCAACAGCCAGGTTTTTCAGCAAACCTTCTACACATACGTACAATGCTAAATTAAAGTAATCGTATCAGGGGGTCCAGGGTGGCCACAGAGCTGCAGACAGGACAAAGATTCACTGTGGGATACTGTTGCAGGACACAGGAGACACACACCAAACCCTCAGACACAACAATTCAGGATCCACAATGCTGGGGGAGGGATCAAATTAGAAAGCCGGACGGAAGGCTGGGACACACAACTTAAAATGTAGAATGTTGAGTCACTGTGTCCTCCTTACCCCCCCCCCCCCCCCCCATCCGTCCTTCCTTCCTTCCTTCCTTCCACCTCTCATGTATGTTCTTAAATAAAAGACCAGACTCGACGGTCGACTCGGCATCAATCTCAACAACCTCCACACACACACACACACACACACACACACACACACACATCCTAACCCTAACATTCCAATGAAGCCTCTGGCTTTAACCCTAACATAAGTCTAACCTCATCCTTAAAACCAAAATCTTCAGTCGTGAAAAAAAGCCAAAATGTACTCACTTCCAAAAAAAGGGTCCTGACTTTGTTATAAGAATGAGTATAATGGTCCTCAAAATGCAGCAAATACAAGATAGCTCGCCCCCCCACCCCACTTTCTCTCTCTCACACACACACACACAAACACACACACAAGCAGACACACACCTGACCTGTTTTCCCACACACCTGCATCCTGTTTGGAAAATTATGTTTCCCCATCACATGCCAGAGGTTAGTGTGCATGTGTGTGTGTTCTTGCACACACTCACCTGTCTGTGCTGTGTTCACGTGTGCAAGTTTGTGTGCTGCCATGAGCCAAATGCTGCTGCCCCTGTGTGTGACAGGAGTGAGGGAGGGAGGGAGAAGGGAAGTTCTAAGTAGAACCAGAGTGCTCGGGTGTTTCATATTACACTCTTTTACTAGGGAGAGAGGGAAGAAGAAGGGGAGAGGGGGAGGAGGAGCACATCTGGGGCTTCAGAATCATTTAACTTGGAGTTTATGGAGGCTGCAGTCGTGGAAAATGAAGATCTCCTCCTTGGTCTTTGCTCTTCTGGCTCGAGCACTGCTTAAAGGTGAGAAAAGTGGATTTGATTCAGTAGAATAAGAAAGGTCAGAGATGATTGTCAGGGAACAGGAGGAACTTTCCTCTAGATGAGGGGTGTTTGTGCTCCCTCTTGTTGAGTTAGGAGAAGAGATCCTCCAGCAAGTGTGGCACAGTTGACTGCAAAGATGGGAACACATTCCTGACCCAAAGCTGGACTTCTGTGTGTTTCATGCTGAGGAGATTAGGGAGAGATCTGCGACAGCTTCACTGGAGTCCAGGAGGAAGCGTCTGAGCTGCATGTTGCTCAACGATGGAAAGAATCAGACGTGTGATTTATCGCAAGTTTGTTGCTCAGTGCTCACCAGACACATGTCATCAGAGTGCCAGTAAAAACTGCCTGTCAGCAGGACGGGTGGAAAAGAAAAAAAGGCTGCAGAGAAATAACAAAGCCAACTGGAGCTGCTGTTCTGACAGGCTGCCCCCATGATCCGGAGGCAGGGTTCTAATCAGAAACATCTCATAAATACAATTTTAAAGTATCAAGTATGTTCACATCTAAGTTCTCTGAAATCTGAAACTCTAAAAACAGACATTTTAAGAGTTTTATGAGATTCAAATCTTTAGTTTAACCCTAATCCGATCATCCCCAGCATGTAAATGTTATGTAAATGTAAATGATGATGAAATTTGATAATTGCAACTGCTAAATGAAACATTTAATGAATGTTATAGATTCATTTAAAATGACACAATCTATCTGACTTGATCATCATCTCAAAATGAAACACAAACTTTGTGTTGTTCTGTTCGAATTCTTCAACCTGAAAATGAGAAGACAGCCAAATAATGAGGGAAATGGTCCATCTTCCCCTTTTTAAACTCTCATTAAAAACTGTGATATAAATAGATTAGTCCCTTTTAGTTCCTCGTGTTGTGGGTCAACTATGTGCAGCCGTTTTTATCAACTTTCCACGAGAAACATCTTTTTTTATTAGACGCACCACACAGCAAAACGTTATTCACAGCACTGATAAACCTAATGAATGTGAACTAACTTCCTTCCTTCCAGATTTGTGCTTGGCCATCAACGTCACCATCACGCCGTCCCCCTTCACGGTGGTCCAGGAGGGTCAGAATATCACGCTGTCCTGTGTGGTGTCCCAGCGGCGCCGCAACACCACCCTGCCTGTGGTCAAATGGACCTTCCTCCCGGCCGGCGCGGACGGGCCCGGAGGTGAACTCCTCATTGCTCGTGTCAACATGAGGAAGGCGCGTTTCTACGGCAACTACACAAAGAGCTTCCCATGGCCCAAAATAAAGCTGACGGTGGTGAAGCAAGGGAAGATCTTTGACCTCCTTATCATGAAAGTGTCCGAAAAGGACCAGGGGCTCTACATGTGCCGGGTTCAGGAGTTTAAAAAGCACCAGGAGCGCTGGAAGGCCTCGACAAACTACACCGCCACCACTGAACTCCGAGGTGAGGGCGCAGTTTACTGCTTTGTTCAAATTTGACCTCTCCGTCACACAAAAAGTCAGGTCGAGACACCGATAATTCAGAGTTTGACGGGAATTTCCTTTGCTCCATCATTTCAATGAAACCCCTCACCTTAACTCTAATGCTGCAAATACCACAGATTCAGGGCACTACTTTTTGGATCCTGATTTCAAACAATGGCGCAAAGCAGGCACAGAAAATCTCTTCCTGCCATGCAGTCAACAGTCATTTTTGCTCGGGTCCTCGTCCTCAGCAGACAGTAGCAGCAGGTTTTTGCACAGAGTGACATCAGCGCTTCTGCTGGCGCAGGGCGGCGACCTCACAGCTATTCCTGCAACCACAACAGATGCAACGGAGACTCTGTAAAAGTGCTTTAATGGCAGGTTTGTCTGAGCTTCCAGCAGCAGAAACACGTGCGTGAGTGACCCGCTTCCAGATGTGGACACGTGAAAGAGTTTGACGCTTCAGCTGGAAGCGGAGTTCGGCTCTCCAACACAAACTGTGTGATGTGATTCCCGTGCAGAGTCCAGTTTCACATTTAGAGGAGGGGGTGCCAGTGTGGGGGGAGGGTAATCACAATCAGCCGAGGCTGTGACTCCTGCTAACAGAGGGAGGTTTTCAGTGACTCCGCCGGCACAAGGCTGCAGGGCAAAACAAAGGATCAAGCTAAGATGCTGCTCAGTTTAATGAAACCACAAACCCACACCACAAAAAGCATCCAGCTGCGTCTCGTTTCAGATTTGACCGACAGCAGTGATGTAATGGTTGATTTCTGTCTCTGTCTTGCTACAAACTTTCTAATTGTTGCTTATAAGTCAGAACAGAACAAATATGACTCCTGCCTTGATGACCAATAAGAGCTAGAGAAGGTTTCTGTCATGTAGGACCAGCATCATCACCTCATAACCTTCATTAGTGTGTAAATGGCTCAAACTCTTTCATGCACATCACATATCTGCCAGTCAGTACATACTTTGAGGTACACACTTACTGACTTTGGTATGGCTCCTGGTCAGGGGAATTGTGGGATACCTACAGTTGCTGTCCCAAGACCCCGCAAGTCACGATTGATGCGTACTTGAGGAAAGGGGCGGAGCAAGTACGCTTTCAATAAGATTGGAAGGAACTTAGCAGGTTGCAAACTTTGGATGCTTGAGTGCAGATTGATGACCTTTTCACAACTGCACAAAGACGTAAGGAGCAAGGGGTCCAGAGAGAAGGTCAGAGAAGGTCAGCCTTTATGGCATCAGAGGGATTTATCTTCAAATAGAAGTGATCACAAAGTTTCTCAACTCCAACCATCTTCAGGGGCACTGCGGCTCTTCTGTCGGTCTTCAAGAGTTTCTCACCACATTTTCCATGGGAGCATTTTTGCCGTGACTTCCAGGTTGTCCACAGCTCAGACGGGGCATTTAGAGACCTGAGGGTGAGCTGCTGACGTTGGGCCTGACACAGAGTTTCCCTCCCAAAAGTAGAGCGGAGGGAGCCCGGAGAGTTTGGACAGCGATGGAACAAGAGCCAGCTGTGCTCAGAACAGTAAAGTCGGAATGTTTGCTTGAAGGGGCATTTGTGTGGGGAGCCGGCTCGTGTCTGGCGCGGCCTTTTGTGGTAAAGGATGTGGAGAACTATTCTGGAAGAGCCGCGGAAAAGCCAGTCCCACTGGCAGAGGTATTAATCGGAATGGTGGATTCTTTAGGACAGAAAAGCAACAATTCTGAATTACACAAACACCTGAAGGCAGTTGAGTAGCTTTGAACATCTAGAGGAGCGTGACTTGAGGGAGAGCTCCAACAGTACTGGTGCATTTTAATGTTTCCCCAGGGATCAGGACTCGGGAGAGAGCTTCATTCGGAACAACTGAGAACTAACACTTGGTGTAACAGAACTCTTTTGATAACATCATGTAACCTGTGCATTACCCCTTAATACAGCCTTTCCCAAGGTGGTCATGGAGCCGGGCTTTATGAGGAGCCAAGACCTTATGGATTCATGATTAAGCTCATTGTCTGTTCTTCCCTCACTTTTCTAAAACTCTATTTGCCCAAAGGCATCAGATCAGTGACAAAGATTAAATTAATAGTCACATTTCTTTTTATGCAAGCTGCTTTTCTCATTACTAGTGATGCTAATGCTAGCAATAATGCAACGCAAGAGGTTCTCATTGCTGGTTTTAAAGCCTCAAATAGGCACTTTAAGTGCAGAAAGCAATGTTCCACTGCTAGTTTGGTTGCAAACCTATCCAAATATCCAAAATATGATTAGAAAAGAGACGCTCAAGATGCCAACAGAAATGTGCCTGCAATGAAAGACAGAATATGCTAATTTGTGGGAAAGACAGGAAAAGAACAGGAGAATTATCAGAGACATAGAGTGTCGCTGTGCTGCGCTTCTATTCATCACTGTTCTTTTATAATCCAACAAATGAGAGCAGTGGCTCACAGAGAGGATCTTTCTGTCGCCTGCTCACATCTGTGTCCTGATGTTTACAGCGCTGACTAGTTGGGCCAAAAGAAAAGAACCACAGCGCGGCCTGAAAAGTCTGTAGGAAAAAAGAAATCGTTTGTTTGGATGTTTCCATTTAAAAGTGGCAGTTAAAGGAAGACATTTACAAGAATCATCATCAGTGAGAGTTAAACTGTCTTAAAGAGTGACCAAACTTTTAGCCAGTCTCGATAATGTCGATAGATATCTTTTAAAAACAATTTTATTTTCCGCAACATTGCAGTGAAAAAAGCTGTTAAAACAGTTTAAGTACAGCAAAGAAATCCAGTCGTGTCTTTTCTTGCCAACTTAATTATGTACACAAGTTTTGACATTTTTGAGACGTGTCAAGTCAACCGCAGAGCAGAGTTTGAACACACCGAAATCATTGTGGCAATGTCATCATACACTTCTGATCTGAATGCAATAAAATGGACTTTCATTCCAGGCCGCTTTTGTTTCACGGACTGGGATGAAGGTAAATGGCGAATTCTTGATTTCAGGTCTTAGAGGAGCGCAATAACGGAGTTATAGTTAATTAGCTGGTGTCAATTCAACATGAACATAGCGTGAAGGCAGCTAATTAGACGGCTGGGGAAGATCACATTGCTTAATGTGGGTGGGTGAAACGTGTGTGGTCTTCTGTTTTTTACAGGTCTGAACCCTGTTATTAGTGTCTATGTAGTGACGTGAAACATCCGATAAGTGTTGCCTAACAGAAAGAGTGATGTCAGAAAGTTTTTATTCATTAGGCAACAGTTTTTTTTAGTTTTGTTTTGTTACCGCTCGTGATGGTCAGTCATGCAGATTTCACAGGCATTGGCTGCATTTCTTGGGCTTTTCGTATTTGCAAATGCAAGTTGATAAAAAAATTCTCTGACAGAACCCTGGAGAAAGCAGAGCAGCTGAACGATTCCTGAAAACAAGCATTTTAAATAAGTTTACTCTAAGGAAGGTAAATTAGTGTTGGGTCATTAGTTTAAAGCAAAAAAGAATACAAAATTAGACTTTTGCACATGTTTGTCCATTCTGGGCTACTGTAGAGACAAGGTGGATTACATTCTATCCTCACGCCGGGGGACCCACTTAAATACTAAAAAAAAACCACTACTAAGACGCTAATTAGTATTGATGCTGCTGTAAAATAAGTGTGTGTGTATTGAATCAAGTTTCTCACAGAGGTTTATGGTCATATACTATATAAATATATTGTGGACGTATAGAGGTACAAAACAATAAAAAATCGTCACCGACTTATTTATCATTTAAAAACCACAAAATGCGTGATGAGACTTACATTTAAAGTGGTTATTTCATTATTTTGTTATGCAGTTTATCATTTTTCCTCCAGTAAAAGTCCAGGTTGACAGGATTCCCCCTTCATTTACCTCCCACACGTGGCTCTGTTTAAGCCCCAGGGAGGGATCAGCCTTCAGGGAGGCCACGAGGAAGACTCCAGAGTTCACGTTTCTCGTCTCTCCTTCTTTTCCCGTGCAGTGCATGTTGTCCCAGCCGCCGAGGCCAAAGACAGCCTGTGGAGCCTGTTTGAAGGTGAGCGCTCCTATTTTTAGTGTGCTGAGTGTGTGTGGTGGAGGCAAAATATAGCCCATTCCAAACAACGTAGTAGAGTCGGTGAAAGGGAAGGGGACAGGACGGCGGGGGTTCGTGTGGGTGTGATGAGGTTTCATATTTGTTCTGGTGTGTTTCTGTGTTTCAGATGTTTACCTGTGTGCGGTGCTCATCTGCTCAGTGGGTCTGCTCTGCATGTGCCTGTTCACAGTGACAGTAACCTGCCAATACGTACAGAGGAAGCAGAGGTTAAAAGGTCAGCTATCACACTAAAACAGCACCATTTTGACCCGTTCTTAATTTATCACACATTTATATTCCCTGTGTTCAGTCTATAATGTTCTCTAGCAGTTCTATAAGGTCCTCCGACATTAGCCGTTAGCATAACGAACATCTGATGTTTCTAAATACATGTTTCCCATTAGATAATTACCACCTGGTTAAAAGTCCACAGAACAGGTAAGATTAGAATTACAGTGAGGTTTATTTTTAAATAAAAGCCAAGCTGATGCTGCCAACTGCACTGAACCTCTGATAATCTGTTCTGGATTTAGCTCAGGCGAGACGGTCACCAGTTTGGTCAGTGTGTCTCCAGCTCTGCCCAAAAAGGAGAGGAGATACAGGAAGAAAAGGAGCAGAGAGAACCAGGAGGAGGTGCCCCCAGAGATACCAGTGAAAGGTACACGAGAGCTTCTGGTCTCACGCTCACATCAGCCGTTTTCAATCTTTTGGGCTTTGATTTCTTCACTTGTGTCCAGTCACATTGTTAGCCACATCCAAGCATCGTTCCAAACTGAGGGTTTCTCTTTCCCTGGTCCTCCTGGTGCAGGGTCGCCTGTGGAATGTTTCTTTTTCTTCTTTTTTTTCCCACAGACAGAAAAAAAACACGAGTTATTTTTGGTGCAGGTTTTAATGCTCGCTGTGTTGCGGCAGGCCACAAATCCCTGCATTTACTCCACGACTGAGACGATACTAACATTAAAATGGAAATTGTGTTTCAGATTCTCTTTGTGTTGAGTTTGATGGCGTCCATGAAGAAAGAGGCAAATAGATGACAGTGTTGGCATCGGCGTGAACTGAGCTTTAAGAAACACAAGACATATGAAATTGGGGTTTTAGTAGTATTTCAAGAGTTCCTGTATTAGAGTATGTTGTGAAGTTGCCATTGGTTTTATTAAGGTTGGCATATCGATTTATCCAGATTGTTTTTTGTCTTTGCTGTTAAGCCAGAGCATTTTTTGTTACCTTATCTTAGATCTCTGTGCATTCCTTTACGTCTGCTCTGCCTTGCAGCTCCCAAAGCTCAGAAACCCAAACTTTTAAAACCGCAGCCAAGAAAAGTTATGTTGGTGAGTATCTCAACTGTCCTTTTAATATATGTGTATTTAATTTATTATCACAGATTCAATAAATGAAGGTGAATTTTATTGGTCTAGCCAAATGATGACATCATTGCCTTTATGTATTCTGTCTTCATCTGCAGCCAAAGATAGTGGAAGAGAATTTAACCTATGCAGAGCTGGACTTGGTGAAGCCCATTCCTGACGCCGCGGCAAAGCACAGCGGCACCGTCTATGCTCAGATACTATTTGAGGAGCAGCAGCTATGAGACCAGACCTATCTTCTCTGTTATGTTAAAAAGAAAAAAGACACAAAGCAAGAAACCATATTTATGGTTTGTATTGTCATATATGCAGAGGATTGGAAAAGGGGTGGTGGGAGGTGCGATTCTAACAGCATTAGCACTAACCTTCCTCCATGGCTACAGATGAGGAGTCCTCTGTGCTCCAGGCAGTTGTTGCTGGAAGGCAAACAGCCAAAACCTTGATCCATGAGCTGGTCTTTGGTCGAGGACGCCGTCTCAAAGCTCATATAACTTGTTTTTTAATCCTAGCGTTTTAGTTTTAGCTCTTTAAATTCCTTTGGCACTTATTTGACGTGTGTTTGTGTTGACTGTGCAGACAGAAGTGAATATTTTTGTATTCCACCTTGTTTCTACCTCTCTGGCATATGCATTTCAACTTCCTGGACGGCTACATCAGTCAGTTTGTGGCTATTACTCTCCATATCCGTATTTGTGAGTGCAAGTATGTAAGTACTGAATATGAGTAACTGTGAGTCAAATTAAAGATTGTTGTTGTGTTTTGTATAGCACGCGTGTCTAATTACAACATTTTAAAAATACCAAAAAAGTCTAAATTGCCCTGATTTTGACCTTGGTTAGATGATTTAATGTGCTTATTGTTGTTCGATGGGCTAAAATTTTTATCGTATTCTAAACCTGGTCTTTACAATTAGCCCATATATTCTTTTCATTTGCCATCATGTCACTTTTTAAATTATTTATGGACAAAACACATTTGACACAGTATAGAAATTAGAATACTGTCTGTTGTGGTGTTCTTGCTGATTGATCTGAATTCAGGAAGTTAAAGGCAGAGAGAGCCCCGATCCTTTCTGCAAACACTGAGAAAGAAAATTGAACTGCCGTGTGCTCCCAGCATGCATTGCAACGCCTTCGTTCACTCACTGTGTGTTTGCCGTGACTCTCCGCAGCAGACGATGCAGAAGAGATTAGGCCTCCCCTAAACCAGCAGGCAGTTGTGGGAGAGCCCGGAGCCCCTTTCATCTGGTTCCAACATCAACTTTACAAGGGTGGAGTTAATGTCGGTCCTGCACCCGTCTACATTCACACACTCGTCCTTTAAGAGCCCAGATACTTGCAAACGACCTGTCATCTGCTCTACTGGGCCCGACCTGGACTGGATTGTTCCCATTTTTGTTTTGTTTGAGACGAGAGAAGCCGTATCAGCGTTCTCGTGCTTCCTGTGTGCTTCAGCCTGGTTTTCCATACAGTAATTCTCTGGATTCAGGCATGGAAAGGCAAACAAAGGTTTTATTTAAGCTGAAACCCAGACACAAATTCTCCCCAGCTCCCCCCACTGACCTCCAGTGTCTTTACTCATCCCTGAGGAGTGAGGAGGACTCCCAGATATCACTGGACATTCTACAAACCCAACAACAGCCAATTCGGATATTGATCAGACCTCTATTTAGACGGAGATAAAAGGGAAATGTTTATTTTCCACCATACCTAAAGCACACCTGATATCTAGACCTTTTTTTTTCTTATAATGGTTTGTTTTAGAATTTTTACTTAAAATTCCACTTAAAAAACTTTTAAACCTTTATTATTGAGGAAAAATATATTATTTATTGCCATCCTCACAGCAGAATGAGGGCTGTGGATGTTTAGAAAGCATATTATACAAATTCCAGTTGACCTCGATCTGGTAAGATGGCAGCATGTGTGTTTTGCCGGCGTGACACGACTAAATGTGGTGGACAGAGTGTGAAAAATGCCATTTAACTGTGAAAAGTAAAGTTTGTTCCAAACCCCCTTCATGGGATTCTGCTAACTAAAAGCACATGTGTGAATCAGTCTCTCTGCTCTCTCTTTACCCAACTCTGACCTCTGCATGCTTGAACATTGTGGCCGTCTTTTTGTGATTCAGAAGACGTAAAAACAGCTGAACGGATCTATCATCTGCGAGGTTTAAAAACAAAAAGATGGAATTCTCCATCGGCGACAATAACGGGAGGGAGAGATTACATTTGAGGATTTAATGGCAACCTTCAAATAATAAGGAAAACAGACATTGTAGATCTGAAGGGAAGCTGTACCAGAGCAAGCAAATCTGATCATTTGGTTAAACAAAACTAAAGAAGGTGGGATTATTGGATAGGGAAAGGGACTATAGAGCAAAAACAAGGCTGTTTATAGTAGAGGACCTAAAGGAATGTGTGTGGGAAGTGCTGAACTTGGAGGTGACAGCCAGACTGGTTTCCTGCCTGAGCGACGCACAGCAGCTTCTGCGGATGCTCTCTCAAAAAAGAACCAGATATTATCACCAGTCAAACCATTCAAAACCAACCTATTGTTAAAGATGACCTCCCCACACCCCCACCCCACCTCACGCCGCCCTCATCTGGAGCATCGGCGCTCGCCCTGCCCCGCGCACGCCATCGTGTCCCACCACAGAAGCACAATGCATAGTAAACACGGCGCGTAACCCACACGTCCACTGTGGTTATCAAAATGTGCAGCTCCACTGGCCCGGAGGCAAAAAGGTTCATAATGAAAGACTTTAGCAAGCAGACTTGGTCGGCAGCGGGGAAGAGATGAAGCCCAAAGAGCGGTTGTCCTGTAAGCAACTCAGCTTTTTTCAGCACCAGAACAGTGAGTGTGCGATCGTAGCGTGACCTCATCCGTGGTTCGCAGCTGTAGGCTTCAGCAAATAAATCACCAAAGGGTGAAACGCTGAGGTCAAGGCAGGCTGTCATCGACTCCGGCAAATATAACAAAAAGAACAACTAAAAGGACAATTTGCCACAGCTTTATTGTTAGCAGATCATCCCGACTGTTCTTGAAGGCTGGGAGGCTCCGTTTTTGTTGAGTCCAGCGGGTTTTACTTTTGTTTTTCGTGTTTGACTCCCGACTGGATTCGGTTTCTGATGAGGTATTTTGTGGCGCTGTTAATGGTTCGGCAGCGCAGGCGACTGTCAGTCTCCGTCAGCGCTGAGAGAAAGCGATGTTGCTGTTGTTGTTCAGAGCAGCCGGCCAAGCGGGACTGATGAGAAACAGCTTGTCTCAGACTCAGCGGCTGCCTGACTCCCCTCGCCCCCACCACCACCATCACCACCACCACTCTGTAAAGGATGACATCATACAAAGAGGAAAGGATGTTGGTCAGACGCCAACGCCTGACTGCATACAGCATTAAAATGTTGCAATAACACTGATGCAAATATTGTATTGCAACCCTTGTATTTTTTAATACATGAACGCACATAAAGTTGATTGGGCGTCCACACATAAGCAGCAAAGTTCTGTTTTCGGATGCCTAAAAAGGCATCATAACATCGCATAATAAATAGGTACCAGATTGATGTCGACACACCTGTTTTCTACTTTCTTAATAAATTTCAAATATTCACTGGCCGTTTGATTCTTAACATATTTAGAAATTAGCATCATAGTTAGCCCCATGCACACCGCAAAGGATGATGGGATATATTGTTTGGTGACGGTCGGTCGTCCATTACTTTTCACAATGCATCATTGGATACATTGGATGCACCGTATAGGCTATGGGGGTGATTTTGGACACTGCTTTATCTAGGTCTAAAAGTCAGGTCTGGGATCTCATGTTATTAAAATGATCTACCAGTGTGGAGCATAACGTGTTATTCCTAAAGCTGCCTAAACATGAGCTCTAACAAAATGCTAAATTAAATTTCAGTTATACCGTTGATATGATGCTAGAAATGATTATAGTCATGGTAGGTCCTTTGCTTTGATCTTGTTTGTAAGGAACTCATTTGCACTCCGGACAAAATATGCTTTGCTTTGATCTTCTTTGCGAAAGAGCTTAGAGAAACATTTTTACATTTTTGTGTCTAGTTTTAATGCCTGAGAACATCAAATCTGCCAGGCCGTTCTTTCACAAACATGTTTGTCTAAAGCTTAAAACAAAATATAGTTACAAATATAACAGAACACAGTGTTAGTTTTAATATAAATTGGTAAAACACTTAAGAAATGCAGAGAAATAGGAGAAAAACTGCATGTTGCATTAGTTCTGTACTATTTAGAGCTAGGAGATATAGATGGAAAATGCAGTTTAAATTTTTAGATAGGAGTTTGCCATTATTTATTCAGATTTAAAAGCAGGTTGATGATTAAAGCGAGACCAAAGCCAAAGATTAAGCTATTAAACAAAGGGGAACTAAACTTGTAAGTAATTAGTTTTTCTCAGTAACATCACATTTGCTTAAAGGAGAAAAAAATGACCAGCTACTGCAGTTATGAGGTAGGTTTAACACAATTCAATAGTGCTGACGCTCGACATCTGAGCAGCAAGCTAACAGTAAAGAGAGGAAAACACAGCGAACAGCATGGCAAAGCTTGGATCGTTCACTTTAGAATGCAGAATCATGAAAGCCCCCCCACCACCGCTATTACCTTGCACACATACACGTGCACGCACACGCACACACACACACGCAGCTCATGTTTCTAATCACCAGATGTAATCTGAACTGCTGTCTGCATCACCAGTCGCAGGTCAGCGCAGTTTCCGTCCATTTGACCTGCATAATATCCTGACCTATATTTCATAGTGGAGGGATTCGACGGGATAAGAGGCCACGGCATATCCTTGTTTACTGATGGTGAAGTTTTAAAAAAAGGTCTTTGTGAAAGACATAAGCAACAGGAAGGACCTAAATTTGGCCATTTTGTGGCTACTTTTTCCACATTCCACAGTCCTGTGGTGGTTTCAACATCAGACTTAGTGTGGACTCTTGAAGCACATTTTTTGTGTGCATGTAGGGTCTTTTACCCCCCCCCCTCCCAGTCGTTGCACACCATGAATAGTTTATTTTGTGCAAAAATTCAAACCATTGAGGTGCTATGATACAATTTTTTCTACTTGAAACTTGACTTATATCAGCTGCTGATGGAGTCATGGTGAAGAACAGATTAGCTTGATCGACTTATAGCAAAATGGTTCAGTTTACTTGTCCAGGGGGGTTCCTGTTTCTCACATAGTGACTGCTGATCCTGATTAGTAATTAACTGTGGATTACAGAAGATGGATGGATGAATGGATGGATGGGTGGGTGGGCGCACAGGCAGGCAGGCAGACGGATGGATGGATGGATTATTTTATGTAGAAAAAAGTTTATTTGATAAAATAAATTATCTCAAAGCAAAGAGCTTTTCTGTTTTGTTTTTTAAACCTTGGAGCAAATTGGAGTTCAGTGTTGGCGGCGGCGCATTTTCATTTGTTCAAACGCAGCGTCATCTATTGGCCAAAGCCGGTACTGCGTAGAGCTATTCAGATGGCTGAGTTCAAATACAGTGCAGGAGGTGGAGTTCATTGCTTCCAACCATCTTTTTTTTTCTTTTTTTTCCCCATTTGGGGCTTAATGGCACTGTAAGGAAATAATATCTAGTTTTCACTGCTAAAAAAAAGACAATGTTAAAGTACCTTTAAAGTTTGTTTCACCAGCACGCGCCAGAGACTTCTGTCCTAGAGCCTGCAGAGAGCAAACAACTGTTGCTGGGGAACAGAACAAAACAAATCCCATGTGCAGACAAGTGAACCCAGCGGCTGGATGAGAAACACTCATTTCATCCATCTTTCTACTTTGTTTTGTACTGTGTATTGATATTTTTGATGGAGATGCACTAATCCTGGTAATTAATGGCGAGGTAAGCCTACGACAGAAATTTGATGTGAACACAAGTAAAATTTGTCTATTTCAGCAGATTTAACGCATCGAGTTATATTCCTCTGTCTCGATTGTGCATTTGTAGATATCCTGTCACTCACCCTTTTGCATCTCTCTTCCACAGCAGTTTGACCAAACCAAAGAAAAAGAAGGCGATGACCTTGAAAGGGGTTCAAAACTGCCTGCAAGTGACTTTGGAAAAGAAACGGTTCCTTGACCTGAGTCGCAAACAACTCTCAGTGGTGCCAAAGTGCTTGCAGAAGTTGTGCGACATTGATGAATTGAACCTGAGCGTGAACGAGATCAAAGTTATCCCTAACTTTATTATTGAATTCAAATCCATCAGTGTTTTGGATCTGCACAGCAACTATGTGAGTATCACTGAACAGCTGCTTTTGTATGTTTAGAACATCATTCTGTCCCTGTTTGAGTCCACAGAGGCAAACAATTCATTGACAGAGGGATATTTAACTCCATCTGGTGACCTCCAACCCAATTAGTATTGGGCCCAAACACTCATTGTTACCTAGCAAAATGGTTGGTTGTAGATTTGTGAAAGTAGGCTGCCACTACCTGACCACCCCCTCCTCAACTTTATTTACATAGCGCCTAACAATCAAGGCTGTCCCGGGGCTTTTCACAACCCCAGAGCCTGAGCCCTGAACAATTCCCACTTCCAGACTATTGTGTGTCAGAAACAATGTTTGGGACTGTGTGTGTTGTAATCTATTTTGTGCTCTTCTCCCAGCTTACACAGCTCCCTCCTGTCATCTGCCAGCTGAAAAACCTACAAGTATTGAACCTGTGTAACAATCGCCTGACCAGCCTCCCCGCAGAGTTTGGCATGTTGGCCAAACTCCACACACTCAGCCTGGCTGTCAACCAAATAGAATTTCTTCCCCACTCCTTCACTTCCCTGAGATCGCTCCGGAAAATCAGCCTCGCTGACAACCGCTTCAGCCGCTATCCTGGCTGTCTCAACAAGTTAAAGACCCTCAAGAGCATCAACGTGGAGCGGAACCCCTTTGATAGCAAAGCCCCAGTTTACGAGCCACCTGCGAGAGTGGAGCAGTTCCACATGGTCAGAAAGAGTCGTCTGTGTCGCAACTGCCAGAGTAACTACGAGATGCAGCAGAACAAGTTGAATGATGTGTCATGGAGGCCGCCAATGATACCGCAAAGGACCAAATTTCTTTAGCCTCACTTTTGAGACAAGTACTCGAAAGTCAGGTGTGTCTAAGAGCTGCCGAAGCAGAGCCCAGACACTGCTGAGCACATCTGCAAGACTCGTTGATGAAACAGAACCGTCCACCCATGCTTCTTCTCGCCATACCTCCCTTGCTGCATCATGGTGGGAGGGGGCAAGAGAGGGGATAACCATGAATGAGTCTCCAGCTCATCGCAGGGCCAACAGAGAATGACAGACATTCACAGCTTAGTTGGTTCTTTTAGCTTCCTTTGGACTGTGGGAGACAGACGGAGCGGCCCAAGAGAACCAGCACACAAACGCCACGCGGAAATTCAATTTCACTTCACACAATCCCAGGGCCTGGACAAGCCACCGGGACAAAGAAACACTTCCTCGGAACTGGGAGGAACCTTGAGTAGGACCAGGTAGAGCGGTTTGTGCGCAGAGACTTTGTCAGACAAAACTTGCGAGACATCGCAAGAAAGAAAACAGAAGGGAGCGAAGGCAACGTCGGAATACCGAACATGGAATCGGCCTTGAAGCTGATTTTAGTGTGGCAACAACACGCCGGGGGTGTGCTCGTTGCTGACGCAATGCATGTGTATAATATACGAAACAATCGTGTGTAAATAATAAATACATTCTCTATTCCATGATTTTAAAATCTACATTATTTTTATCAACTGTAATCATCATTTCAATCCCGTGTCAGCAGTTTGGACGAACCCCCTCCTCATTTGCATGCTACAAAGGCTCTGTAATCTTCATGTTCCTCATGTACAGCAAATTGCTACATTATATTGTCTTTGCATTTTAAATCCAGTGTTACAAACAATAAATAAATAAACTTTTTGTACATAATGTCTCCACCTAGTGGTGACTAGTTTTAGTTTCTCCCTCTTGCCCCAGGGCAACAAGGGAAGTTTGCCAAGTTGTCTGCAAAATGTCCCAGAATTCCTTTCTTTCACCCATGCTTCCATCCAGGCAGCGTTATCACCAGTGCACTATGACAACAGCCGCCCTTATTTCAGTAGAATGACATTTAATCTTGTCTTGTCCGATCTTCCCTTTAATCTGTTATATTCTATTTTAAGGTTGAGGGACATTTTAATGTTTAGGTGTTGTGATTTTCAACTGGAGAGATGAAGAACACAACAAGGAAAAAACGTGTATGCAACATGAAATCCCGAAGCAGCCGATCATGTTTAAGAAAGCACGGAACAACTGCGCCTCTCACATGGAAATCATCTGTTTGAGCTTTGAGCTAAGGGCTGCGAGTCTAAAGGATTACCTGAAAGACAGAGATTAACCCAGGTCTCCCCACATCACACAGCCTCTTCCCAAAAGAAGGGCAATGAAATTATTCCCGCAGCTCTTGAAGCCGCTCCTGTCACAACTGTGGCCCAGCAGCCACTGTGAGGGAAGTTGGCTGATCCTGATCAGATTCTTCACTTTAGGACCCCAGGAGTAATGGTTAAAATTCCTTTTAATGAGGCCATAGATTAAGTCTGCAGTGTTGGGGTGTGACAGCTGTTACGGAGCCCTCTTTCAACGTGGGACTAATGAATATGGAGCGCTGAGAGCCATTTCAGGCTCACTGCCTCAGAGACAGCAGAACAGGCTCTTTAGACTTTAGACAGGCTGAAGAGAGAAAACCACTCCGATCAAAACACTAAAGGCACTTTCTTTTTTACATTCCTTCTGGGAATGTTTGCTTCACAAATGATTAAAATAATGACTTTAGCGAAAGGAAGGTCTTTTGATTTATGATCTGTCTTTAGCTAGACCCGGTATGACGGATGAATCAAGCATCCATCGGTACGAGCTGAACCCAGGATCAATAACTGGCTGATTAGGTTGTCCAGTTCCAAAGATAACCAAGTGCAACATCAGGAGCTGCCACCTGGCTTGGATATAGTGTTTAGCATCACAAAAGCTGCAATGTTGACTCATCTTTCTTGTTCTCCTGCTTTGTTGAGACTCCTGGTCTGAACTACTCCACACGTGCTGCCATCCAACCTCTTCTGAAGGTTTGAGCATCTTGCCAGCTGCTTTGCCGCTAGCGCATGTCCAGTAGGATAAAACCTGCAGCCTGTGTATGAAATTACAGGCAAGGAAGCAGACAGGCAGACAGTTTCCATCCATAATCCATGTGCACAGTCTGATATCTTGTCAGCTCCTCTCATAAGCATTAGCGGGTGAAGTCATAGCTCCGTGATAATTGCCAGTGACAGAGAAGCACCAGAGGGGGCAATACAGGCAGAACAGCAGGAGTAGAAAAGCCTTATGGGAAATGGAATCTCTTCATTTGCTCTCTCTAATTAAAATGTGGAAGATTACTGAGTTAGTACATTTGTATACCTTCATTCAGATATATGTTAATATAGCTGGAAAACTGGATCACACAAAGACACATTGGTATTATAATCTCCGACTTGAGTGTTTCAATAGCATCGTTTACAGCTGCTGACAGCAGCCATAGCAGTGTTGGGGGGTGGCTGATCAATAAGTGATGCTCAGTCAACAGTCACACCTTCCGCGACCACCCACACCTCCCAATATCAAAAATTAATCATCCTCCATATCAATATTTAACAAGGTTTTCTAAACACCGCGGAGCCTGTCGGCATTTGGAGCACAGTTCTTCCTCTGCGCTGACGGAGGATAAACACAAGCACTCACAAGAGGAACATCGATCGCTTTGTTTTTACGCCCGTCTGGAGGTTGATAGCGCTTAGCTCCTTCATGATGTGGATTTTGCACTTTTGATCTCATGTGAGCCACAACATGTCAAATTTAAAGTGTCTGTTGGATCCCAATGTGAAAAACAGAAAAACTGAATTCTTTAAGAAATGTAGCCGTCCTGAAGCTCAGCTAGCATGGTAGCATGTTTTATGGGACCCTTGTGGGTCAATAACTTGTCTAATGATCAGTCAATATTTCAGACAAATGTTTTGTTAAATGGTACCGACACAAATGGGAGAAAATGCAATAACACACTTATTAGACATTTGATACTCTGCCCCACGAGTCCTTACTGGTCATCGTTTCCACTGCATTATCTCCACTGTTTTTTTTTAAAAAAACTTTCTGTATATCTTTAATCTTTAGGTATTATTTAGCTCTGGCTGCTTTACATTGTGTTTTAGTAATAGAGATTAGGGTCTGAGGGGTCCTGTCTCAGCGCCGGACTTATGGCCAAATACAGCAACGCTACCTTTTAGTGGTGCTGTTGTTTCCTCGCAAACATTTGATCCTCCGTGTCTTTTTATGTTTTGCGTTGTTTTTATTTTATTATCTTTTCACCCAACATCACTGTCTGCGATAAAGGATCCAGTCTGGGAGGGCCACACCCTCCTGGGGCGACCTCGCTTCCATGCTGCCCAGGTCACAAAGCAAAGGCGGGGATCTTTTTACTGCTGGCCTGATTTTGTTTGTCAGTGTGTGTGTCTGTGTGTGTTTTGTGTATGTATGAAGTAAGCTTTTTTTTTCATTTGATGCTTAATTTTGACCGTTTGTTCCTCAGATGAAGACAGTCCCTGTGTCTCCCTGCATCTTTACTCTGTAATAAGAGCAGCTGTGGTTGACATGAGGCCAGCCCTGATTCAATTGCATTGCCAGGCTGAAGGCTATTATCCTCTGATACACAGAGGAGGAGGAGGAGGAAGAGGAGGAGGAGGGAGGCCCGACTCCTGTGGCACAGCTGCTAACAGCTACAAAGAATCAGCCCTGGAAATCCGCTTAGGCTGCAATTAACCCGAATAAGACTTCGCAGAAGTTTCTGTCAGCCGCTCCAAACTCTTGTTACAGCCAGCACAACGGCAGAGTTTGGTAATAATCAGCACCATAAATAAAGATGAGACAACAAAAGAGGCGGAAACATAACGAGTTTAGGCTCTGCCATCTTGTATTGGTGATGCAATTTGTTGTCAGAAGCAGGACCACAGTATAAAACAGATGAGATTAACCGGTGGCACCAGCTAAAGGGTTAACAGTCGATCCCAGGCTGTGATTTGCAGATTTGACACGTGGATCGTCGTGGACACGGCCAACAAGCCCCCGGGCTTTAAATTCAGCGCCAACCACATTCCTACGCTCGGTGTGTCTGGAGGCAACATGGAATTGTCTGTTAGCAAGGTTGGCGTATTGTTTTCCCTCCTCCAGATTGTCTGTGTTTGCACCGCTGGAATGCCTGTAGCATGTAATTACGACCCCCTGACACGAGCGGGGAACTTCCCACAGGGGACAAGAGTCGCTGTCGGACTCGAGCGGCAAAGAAAAGCAGCGTAATGTGGCAGATTTAACAAAAAGAGTGAGGTGGAGGTATGGCGAGAGGTGGGTGGAGGTCAGCGGCGGTCCATCCAGAAAGCAGCGTGGCAAAAGAATTATTAAGGAGGGGCTCTGTGGCTTAAATTAGATGTGGATGGAGGAGACACCTGTCAGATGAAGACCACCCCCCCCCCCCCTCCCTTTTTCACGCTCCCTATACAACATAATGACACATCAGACGTCTGTTGGCGGTCAGGCACAAAGCAGGACCTCTGACTTGAATGTCTTTATTCTGGGCCGCGGTCTCCAGCTTAGGGTTCAGTTTGTACATTTCTGGTGAACATATATACAAAAACACATCTCGGCTCTTGATGATTTTAAATACTGTAATCAAAATATGATCTCAGTTTCCTGTTTTCACTGAAAACAAAAAAACACATCGTAATTAAGAGTCTTGCATCATGGGACATTTATGCTCTACCTCAGGCAGACACACCTCTATAAATGATGTAAAGGGCCACTGTGGCTGTGTGTGTGTGTGTGTGTGTGTGTGTGTGTGTGTGTGTGTGTGTGTGTGTGTGGGTGCACGCAGAAAAAAAGGGGGTAGTTCCTCCTCCTCCACCTCCTCCCCCCGCTCTTCCTATTCTCCTCCCATCCCCTGCTCACCCAACCCCCTAGCTACCCGGCTGCACTGCAGAAGGTCAGAGCGAGAAAAAGAGGAGGAAGAGGAGAAAAGGGAGGCAGAGGGAGAGACAGGGGTGGGGCGGCTGGATGCGCACGAACATGCCGAGAGGTGAGCGTGTGGCCGAGCGATGACAGCCATGCTGAGCCCAAAGATCAGACAGACCCGGAGAGGTAAGCCCACCGTTTGTTCGTCCTCCTCATCTACCTGCTGTGGTCCATCAGGGTCCCTCCGATCCGAGAGTCCGTTTCTCTGAGTGTTAAGATTGGGATTTTACACACAGAAAAGAACACTTTACTTTACTCTGTGTTTCAGAGTTTTTGTGAATAAAGGGGCCAGGGTGCCCAGGCTGCATGTGTACATTAGCGTTCTACTACAGCTGGCAGCAGCCGCCGCCGCTGTGAATTCTATTGGGGGAATCGAGCAGCATCTCTGGTTTCATCACTGCAGCGCTCAGCGCTATCAGGCTGCTGTCAGCTGCTGCTGCTTCTGTGTGTGTGTGTGTGTGTGTGTGTGTGTGTGTGTGTGTGTGTGTGTGTGTGTGTGTGGATATATTAATGTGCCTGTGTGTTTGCACATATGTGCATGTATGTGTGTGTCCCTCCTTCCCTCTTTCCTTGGCACTAACCTGCAGGACTGTAATTATACAGCTGGGTCTGATTGAGGTAGAATGAATAGTTCCCAAGAATGAAATGTCTGAATCACGCACAGGAGCAGCCCGACACCGGCAGAAGAGCGGATTAAGTCTCTGGCCGTACTTTAGGCTGCATTCCCAACAGGATTCACTCTATTGTAGAAACACTATTCCATCAATCATTCTGATTACAGCATCACGCCAACGTGAACGGATATGAGAACAGGTGTGTGAGTAACGTTTTACACGCTTGCACGTGATTGTAATGTGGTTAAATCAAAAGTTGGGGGGGTGGGGGGGTGTTGCAACATACCACCAGATGGTGCTCTGAAGTGTTTCAATCACCAACTGACTTCTAAAATGACTCAAAGATGAAAAAAAATATGAAAAAAGTCCATGAAGGATCAGTACAACCGTTCCAGGTTAAGGTTGCCATAGCAACAATGCATACATTCAGATTAGGTGACTGCGATGATGCCGCTGTAAGTAATTGCTAAACACTTGTGGTTTGAGCTTCAACTGAGAAATAAAGCCTGATTTTAAGCAGATCTTTGCTGCATTTGTGTTGGCTTGGAGAGGATTCAAGTTTCTAGGATGAAGCCGTCTCTTCCCTCTGCACATTCACGCCCACTTCACAACCCATTTGTTGCGTGAAAAAGCCATGAATAAACGGGTATGTGACAGATGTGGCGAAGCACCACAAGTCAGCGGAGGTTAAAGCGGGTCAAAAAAAGGACACAGAGCTAGCGGGCTAGCTTTTAGATGATAGGTTCAGATTCTGAATGAGAAGCCGGAAGATGACAAACTAGAAATGGACCTTATTCACGTTATCGACTGTTTTATTGATCAGTGAGATTCATGACTTATGTGAGGCTAGAACTCAGGAGATAAGCAGGACAGTGTAGTAACAATGCTAGTTTTTTGAAAAAGCTTAGCAACCACTGTTCCTGCTGTGCAACAGTCCTTTCTAACCATCTAATGGGGTTTTATTTATATGTACTGTAGTTCTGCCAGTCACCACAAACCAGCAGAAACACATTTAATTGCCCACATATCTGCCTTTTTCCCCCATGTCTTCATGGCGTTATAATCAAAATCCATATGCAGAAGCACCCTGTGACATTCTGCGTTAACGAGCCCAAAACAGTCAGTAAAGGAGCCTGGAGAGATAAGCTCACACACTGCTACGCTCAGAAATGAGTATTGGGAATGAACGGATATTCTGCACAGCCACTGTAGATCGGTTCTGCTCCACTGCAGCTTTAACGATCAGCCTATATGTTATTGAACACACCCCATTTCGTGTCATGCATACACACAAGTGTGTGTGAAATGGATAAGACATTAATCAACTGTAATAACTGGAAGTTGTGCACTGGTGCACCTGTAACTGTCATTTGTTACCCACCATAAATCAGCACTGAGGGACCAAATTAATGAAACTGAATTTAAGTGCGTGTGTGTGTGTGTGTGTGTGTGTGTGTGTGTGTGTGTGTGTGTGTGTGTGTGTTGTGTGTGTGTGTGTGTGTGTGTGTGGTGGCGGGGGGGATTTGGCATCTCTCCTGCTAATGGAAGGGTCATCTTTCCACTTCCTGCTGATGGTTAATATACATCATGACTCAAACATGCAGCCAATGATATCATGCACAGCCTGCATGGATCATCATCCTCCCTCCAAACTTATGATACCTACATTTAACAGCGTGACCATCAGGCTTTAGCTAGTAAATTAGCCAGTTAGTCATTTCTAATACATTAAATCCAAACCACACACCCGACCATATCCCTCATTTTCATTTTAAATTTAAGTTTAAATTACTGTTCTGGAGAAATAACAAACAGCGACTGAGCCTACAAGCTACTGTATAAACCTGCAGCAGGTTACAGGTTAAAATTGGAGCAATTCACTCCATTAGCACAGTTAGCATTACTGTTGGGGGGATGTCACACTTGTTAATTTCACCATGTCAGAGAGCGAATCCACCTCATCACTGGATCTCTGATGGCAGGAGGTGTGAAAACAAGTCAGACTGAAAGTGTGACCAGGAGTATTTCCTGAACAGCAAAGCAGCAAAACAGCAATGATTGTTATCAGGTTATGCTTGAACTTTTATAGTACAATATGCCACAGTGGTCATATCTCATATGACTTTCACATTTCTGGGACCTCAAATAATAAAATAAGGAACATGTGAAAACACCAATTTACACTGGCAGAATACCAATGATGACTTGGAGATGATAATGTAAATATGCTCATAAACAAGTTGAGATGGATTTATTTGGGTGCAAATAGAGTCCAGAACCCACTGTGGTGACAAAGATGACTCTCAATACGATTACATCTGAGTCAAACTGCACATTTGTTATTTTTAGAGGCCCTGCTTCCTGATCCAGGGACTCCCAGGGTAGCTACTATTATTGTAGCTACGCCTCTGTTCCCCGGCAAATAAAAATAATCAAAATCTGCTCGTGCGTCATGTAGGAGCTAATTAATGAGGAGAAAATCCATTTGTTTTTCCCGGCTATTTAATGCCAGACCCACAGCAATTCATCCGTGACACAAAACCAATTTGCATACAGTAATTATAACGGGGATGTTGGGGGGGCACATCATGATAAACAACACGTGCGTGCTGCTCGTCAGCCATGATGATGAGCAGGATTATCATAATAACTTCTTTCTGCATGAGCTGCAGTTACATGTTCTGTTTCGGTGAACTGTTGCGACTGTGAGGAGAAAAGTTCTGACTGTGTTCAGCGCTGGAGCTGATAGAGCCCACAGAGGGGCTCCACCCATAGACAAGGAAGTTCTGAATCACCCTGAGCAGAAGGTCCAAACTGGCGCAGTGGAACTTGGCGGGTACACACACGCAGCCACACGCTGTGACTCAGGCATGAATCATCGGTCAGTCTGTGTTCCACTCTGTCAGTGATCCAGACAGCTGATGCGTTAAACGGTGCCGTTCGTTCACACCGACACCGAGTAGGATGGAAAGAACCGGACCTTACGCTGTGAGGAAAGACGGAGGGGTGAAGGAGAACCGGCACGGTGCGTGTCAAGACTTAGATGCTCGATTTGTGTTTCACACCAACAAAGAATGGAATACTGAGCTTGATACGCAACCAAACTGATGCTTTTACGGCCTCTCCAGAATGTTCTGACACAGAAGAAAAACGGCCTGTTCTATAAGCCTCATGGACAAGTGACTCAATATAAAAGAATAAACATTGATTTTTCAGCCCCCTCCTCATTCATCCGTCTCCTTTTGGGTGTCTCCAGCAGAGCGGACGTCTGCACAATTGATTCCTATAAATTATACATGATCATCAAATAGCATTGCCCCATTTGCCTGAAGAGCATGTAGCCCCCAGCAGGGATCCAGGGGAGCAGAACGGACGGTAAAGCAAGATTTCCTTGGTAACATGATAACCTATAATAATCAGCTGAACATGACAAAGTAATTAAAAGGCTTCACACGAGCAGTCGAGACGTTAAAGACAAAAATCCAAATGAGTTCTGTCAAAATCAGATGAATTCATGAAAGACACAACCCAGTCAGACAAATCTAGATTAAAACCAAATATTTTTTTGAGTGCAATTATATGCAAATTTAGCACAGCTTCGATTTAGTAACATAGAAGCGGGTTTGGCTTGAGGCTCCTTCCCAGGTAATGGTCTGCCTAGAAATTACAGGGAATGAATATCAGGCCCCCAGAGCCCGCAGGAGGTTGCTGGGGAGGTGGTGGGATTGAGCTCTGAAGCACGGAGCAGCAGACTAGCGCAGAGCAGAAATAATAGCGAAGGCGGCAGAAGGCAGAGCAGCATGAGCAGCATGCACCAAGCGCAGTAGCAGCATGGAGCGATCAGGAGTCGCCAGGTAAAAGGGGGATTAAACACCAGTCCTAATCAGGAATCGTACGCAGCAAGTTGTCTGCCTGAACTAGCCCCACAGGCTCTGCATCATTTCTTTTAACTGGGACATAAACCAGCGTGTCGCCAGCCTATAAACACCACTGGTTGTTGTGGTGAATGCCCAGGAAAATAATGAAAAATGTCTTAAGAGTGAAGACACAATGGTGTCTCTCACATCCAGTCTCCATGCTCACCTCACAGGTTAAAACCTGGACATGAGGCTGGGAAATCATACAGGTGACACGCGAGGACAGCGGGACCTGCTGAAGGGTAACAGACCTGGCGTCACCCAGAGACACAGCTGGAAAGCTTCAAACTGCTTTTTTGGAAACCTGTCCTTGACTGAGCTCCAGTTACACACATGTGATTCAGGCAGTCAGCCAGCCAGTCCCATGTGGTCTTATTAACTCAAAAGCCTCTGCCATCGGGTTACTGCTGCGCACATCGCTTCCAAGGGCCGCATAGAGAGCCGGAGATCCCTGTGGCCTGAGGCTGTGTGTGTGTGTGTGCGTGTGTGTGTGTGTGTGTTGTGTGTGTGTGTGTGTGTTGTGTGTGTGTGTGTGTGTGTGCACCCTTTATGAGGTCTGTTTTATCTGCTTTCTGTGTTATCAGTGGCTGCTGCCTCGCTGTAGTCCCACTCCCCTTCATCTCTTCATATTCAGAGAAGAAGGTCGTGTGTGTTCATGATGGCAATGTCCAACAGAGAGTGTGTGTGTGTGTGTGTGTGTGCAGCATACACAATGAGGGATAAAACACACTTCTATTAGTGAGCAAATCGAGCTAAAGATATTCAAACAATAAAACAGCCCCAGCAATTTATTCTAATCCCATTTAATCCACCAGCCCCTCATGTGCTGCTTCTGTAAGTGCGGTATAGAAAAATAGAAAAAAGGAGAAGAAAATAAAGCTTTGTGTGTTTTCTGGGTGTTTGCAGCCAGATCCAAGAGCATGGTGATGGGTGAGGTGTCGCGGGGGTCATGCCGCCCAGTGTCACCCAGCCTCCAGGAGGGGGCGCTGAAGGCTGGCTGGCTGAAGAAGCAACGCAGCATCATGAAGAACTGGCAGCTGCGCTGGTTTGTGCTGCGCTCAGACCAGCTGTTCTTTTACAAAGATGAGGAAGAAACCAAACCACAGGTGAGGATGCTCTGAACGCCCTCAGATATGTTGTCTTACCCTCACATTTGATGAAATCTGGCCTGGGATTACACACACACACACACACACACACACACACACAGTCTTCAGAGTGCAATAATCATCTCTTCATGTTCTTCACTTAAATCTGGAGCCATTTATTGATTCCTTCCTTCTTCGCTCTGCATGACAGCTTTTCATTTAAAAAAAAAAAAGCAGCTGTCTGCCTTCATTGTCCGTGTGTGTGTGTGTGTGAGTGATGCACACACACACACACACGTACAGTAGCAGACACAGGAGAAGCACAGGATGACGTCTTCCCTCTCCTCTGTCTCCGCTCTGGGAGGAACAGCTGACTGAACACATTGATTCACTTTAATCAGAGTGTTGCCAATATCCTTCCAGCAAACATTGATTTGTGGCATCAAATTCAAGCCAGACACACACGCACGCACACACACACATACACACACACACACACAAAGACAAAGATGTGTGACAAGGTGTCAATTTAGCCCCGTTTTGGTCTATTGCTCATCTTCTAATCAATAGGAAATTTGAGGCTGTGAGTGGTGGTGGTGTTGGGGGGGGGTTACTGGGAGGAGTTTTTTCTAGGTGAATTACTGCAAGGCCACCCCCCACCCCCTACAGATGAAAGGATGTGATAATTGGTTGAAAATAAGGTACCATTGTTGCACCAGCTTTAACTCGGGTCTAGTTTTTCATCTCTTCATGTGCTGACAATTGGAAAAATGCCTTAATTACACATTATACAAGCACTGAAAATGTAAGGATAGTTCCCCCGTCCTCCCCATTCTGAATTCTCATGGAATTTCTGTCTTCCTTTGGACACACAGTAAAGACAGTAAACATACACGAAAGGAGGCCGGATTGGAGAACAGCATCACAACATGGTCAGTGTTTCTGGTGTTAAGGAAAAACACCAAAAGAATCCCACCATCCCTATTTTCTGGAGCCTCCCATTGGTTACCCCAAACAATCGTACAAATTGTATCCCAAAGAATGCTCAGAATCATGTTTTCTCATTCCGCCTCCCATTTGCTCTCTCCGATGACGTGTTGCTTCTATTCACCCTCCCTTGAACCAGCCACTAGCTACTCATGTTATTCCATGCACATAGCACCCTTGGGACTCCCCCATCTCTGGGTTCTTGCCCTTCCCCTGTGCTCCATCCATCCATCCACGGCTCCCACCTCTTCCATTTGTTACCATGGTGACTAATGTTGGCGACAGCCTGGCCCTCTGGTTGAAGCTCTCCAGCAGACTTCCTCTCGCAGCTGATGGGGGGTGCCAGTGTGCAGATTAACGTGGGCCGGCCCGCAGATGCTGGCATCTCTTCACAGCTTGCTTGGCCTCAGTTCTTTGGACTAAGTGCGTATTGATCTGGATAATGTATTCTGATAATCTGCGTTCGGTCTCAAGAGGAGCTGCTTAAAATTTTAGAGTGGGGCCGAAGAATGAAGGGGAGAGGGAGGGGCCGGGGGGGCAAAAAGATGGATTATTGCTCTCATTGCTTGACGTGAAATAAATAACTTCTACTCATAGAACTATGAACCAAACCAAGGGATGGTGTGGAGGTGCAATGCTGAGGATGGTTCTGGGTTCAAATCCCAGAGTGGGCCCTTCCTGTGTGGAGCGTCCATCTTTTTTTTTTCCATCAGTTTTGTCTTCCACAGTTCAAGGACTATCCTTTGGGATACATTCCAGCACCTCCTGTGGAATAAGTGGTGGCAAACAGTAGCTAGATAAAAGAATACACCCATCTGTAGAAAGTCATGGAACTGAATTTGGATAAAAGAAAATCATTAAAAATTATTAAAATCAAAAGAAGATCAGGCTTGAAGCAAGACATGAAGATACTAACTACATCTGTGTGTCTGTTTCAGGGATGTATACCTTTGCAGGGTTGCCAAGTCAACGAACTCGTAGCCAATCCAGATGAACCAGGGAGACACCTTTTTGAGATTGTACCAGGTGAGGTTCCCTCTAAAACTCCCTCGCTTGTTTTACCTGCAGACTTTTCATAAGCCAATATTAGCATACATGTCTGCATTGCTGTGACTGTGGTGTTTGCCTAAATATTAATATTTATTTGGCTTGAGAATATAATTCAAATGGTACTTGCCTAAAAAAGAACATAATTCTAGCGCGGCTATTCTTTACATAGACCATAGAGGGCGCTGCTGGACAGTGATTAATCCCTCTGGGTTCCTGTAGGGTCGAACTCATATTTTATAACCTCACTGTTGTTGACATGTCCGGCATATTAATGGCTCCATAAATAAAACAAACAGAAAGAAAATGGTCAGCCCATCATCTAAACCACCTTCGGCTGACTCATGCTTAATGATGCATGTTCGAAACCACACAGAGTCCGCCTGTGGCTGACCAGCTTTTTCAATTCTGCATTCATTAAGTACCTCACTTAGTCGAGGTTGTGAGAACCTGCTGAATCTTTAACCATATAAAAACTATTTACCCACCTTGGTGGAAAAGTGAAAGCTGCCGTGCAGCTGCTGAGCTCAGTATTGGTAGCAGCCGTCCCTCCATATATCGCTCCCGCTGTCATCCTGGGAGTATTTGCTCTGGGGTCTCTCCTTGTGTTTAGAAGGGCTCACACACTTGTGAGTGTCTGTGTGTTTTGTTTATGGCCGGTCAACATCACAGAGGGGTGAGAAACCAGGCCAGTTCCTACAGAGGGGGCTTCAGGCCAGCAGCCGGCGGGGCAGAGAGAGAGTCTGTGCTTTTTCCTGCAGATAACTACTGAAACATAACCCTGACCCCCCGACCCAGTGCAGCATGTAAAAGGTTTGGGTTGTGTTGGACCAACACCTCCAACAAAGTTCACATCAGCCAAAAAGTTTGGATTTCCTCGAAATGAAAACAAAAACTGTTTCTATCTGTACATTGAGCAGATCTTATGTTTTTTCTAAACACTCTGGTCCTCTTTTCTCGGTTCAATTGCAAGTAGTGGCTGCATGATGGTGTCCTGCTGGTTTGGTCGCCTTTTAAAAATGCATTGGGACATAAAGGGAACCAAATGGAGGTGTAAAAGCCTCTGACCTCTGCTCACTCGCAGCTCTCCTTTAACATTGGCTGCTGGGCTTTGTTTGTGTGTGTGTGTGTGTGTGTATGTGTGTGTGTGTGTGTGTGTGTGTGTGTGTGTGTGTGTGTGTGTGTGTGTGTGTGTTGTGTGTGTGTGTGTGTGTGTAAAGCCACCTGATATGGTGCAGTTTCAAGCAGAAGAGACAAACCTGTGAGCCCCCAGCACATGTTGAGTTAGCATAAAACTCTTTTACATCCAGCTGAATAAAGACAGAAAGCATCCTAAATAGCTCTGAAGGAGGGAGGGAGGAATTTCTATGCATGAAGCAGACAGTGATCCGAACTGCTCCCGTTCCTGACTATTGCTGAGTGGACCCGGAAACATGACAGCTCACTGTGCTGCTCTTGGTGATTTCCTCTTGGCTTGCACATGAAAGACCAGCAGCAGTCTAGCATGTCAGCAATTAAAAACTGAACACCCACCGTGCTTTATTTTTTCTTATCTTATGCACTCCAGACAGAGCGAGCAGTGCTCCCAAACAAAGCCGATTCAGCAGTCATGTGGCCGGGCCTGAATGGAGCCCCGTTAAAGCCCGCCGGCGTGACGGAAATGGGCAAATAATTAGCCTTTCAAAATATTCTTTGTGTTCAACAGCTGCCTCGGGGCTGCGGCCCTCTGTGGTGGCGCAATGAAAAGTATCTTTTGAGCATTATGTCAATTCTCCGAATCTGGATATTATTGTTTTTTTCAGTGAAAACATGTTTGGTGGGTGAAAAAGGGGTGATTTTCTTTCCTTTTTTACACACACGCATCGGTCAGATTTACTCTCGATGTTTCCGTCTTCTTCAGTGGATGGCGTACCGACTGATGTTCGGGATTTCAGCACAAAATCACGGATCCATCACTGCTTTTACTTTTTACTCACGGTTCAATGGCAATTTTGGAAAATTTGTGGTCAAGAAAGAGAGACAGCTTCACGCCAAATATGCAGGGAACCATTGACTGTGGGGCTGCTGTGAGGACCCTTAGGTACAGACTTTACACCATAAATATGTATTAATGGGGCCTTACACACACCGTACACAAAATAGAGCCCATTCAGGGAATGTTATCCAGATTTCGGCTGTGGTTACACCAAACCAATCACCTCAGGATAGTCATCTTTGTTTCACAGTTTGAATGAGGGAAGGTCCTCCACTATTCTAAGGTTCATCCCTGGACACAGAAGTCAACTGAGAACCTTAGCATGGCATCTTTTGAGCACTTGCAGCCACAGTGGAAGCGAGAGTCTTCATATTCTCCGCTTCCTCTCGTAAAAAACACCAACGCTTGCTCAGTTTTGGCAGAATCCTCCCAGTGGCAGGGCAGCTCTCTGAGAAAGAATCTGTATCTCCCAGAGATTGATTAGCGCTGTCTGCCTTCCTTTAATGTGTACACAAGTGTGTTTGGTAAAGACAGCCCATCTCCTTTCTACTGCACACACAGAAGGAGAGACGGGGCCTTGTTACACTCCTCCTCGGGGATTTGCTTCTCCCCGGGGTGCTGAGGGAACAGACCTGCTGCCCACACTGCTGAATGAGACAGGCCGGGATGAAAGGAGGGGAGTGAGTGCGCTGAATAAATGAGCGAAGGGCGAGTGGTGGGACCGGTCTGATGGGGTTTTGTTCGGGCTGGCACCGAGCATGCCTCACTGGCAGGTTGCGTCTTTCGGTTCTACCTGCGCACTGATCCGCTTCCAAGGGGACACGGTCGGGACGGAGAAGCCGTTTCATGCTGCCGCTGTAGGCCAGTCCCAGCCCAGGCAGACATGGGGCCCGTTTGCTGCAAGCCCGACAGCCTGAAGAAGCAACATCTCCAAGGTAACGGGAGACGGATGATGGAGCTTTATTTGATAACAGCAGCGCAGAGTGACTGGTGGAAGCTGGGAGATTACTTAGGTTTGGTTTTGCTGGTTGCTGATTTTCCTGGGGCAGGGGCATGATGGAGGGAATACAAGGTCGGAGCAGGAAGCATCTGTAGGAGCACTGGCGTGTATTAGGGTGACCACTTCTAATATCACCTTTTAAATAAATTGGAAGTTTAAAGAGCATAGCTAGTAATTCATAGCTGTGCTCTGATCAGCTCCTCACGGCACAACTTGGTTGTTATGGCAACATTGTGGGGAAATTGCTGCAACTTGCAACGTCCATGGGTCAATCTCAACATCGCCATGGTTTGGGGTTTTTTGCAGCGTTTTTTAAAATATATATTTGTTGCAACAGGTGTGAACAATCATGAAACATTATTATTATTATTATTTAAATTATTTTCTTTTCCTTTGACGTTGTGCTTTTTTTCCTTTTAAAAAAAGAGGAATAATGCAATCTTTTGCCATAAATGTGAGTTTTTACCCCTAAAATGAGATCAGTTCAAAGAAACCTCGTTTCCCAGCTGAACCGGTGCAAGTTTAAAGGTGCATGAAGCAAATCTCAAGCTGTGTCTCTTTAATACGCTGTCACCATGACATCAGAAAGGATTTGGTGCTGTAAAGTTTCTTTTGCTTTTCTTTTTTGTAGCCATTCTGGCATTTAAGTTAAAACCATGAAGAATTACGGCTTCACTTCTTAAATGTCACCCAGAGGTTTGGGGGTTTTTGTGGAGGCTCACATGTGCAATCACCCCTGACACAGAAAAGTGTTGATAAATCATCCTGGAGAGTTTGGCTGTCTGTGGGCATATTAAAATCAGCTTGGGCACATCTTTACATGTGAGGTAGGCCGGGGTGGGCTGTTTATCATGACTGTGTGAATTTGCAAAGCTGGGCGACAACGGCCGCTTCACTTTACGACACCGCTGTTTATATTTGGATTCCTTCCTCCCAGCTAAATGCCTGTGACAACAATGACACTGATGGTTCATGCTAATAAGGACTAGAGCATTTTTCCTCATTTCTGCATGCAGGACAGTGAAAGCTGCATATTAACCAACAGATGAAAATATATATACATTCATGTGTGGACTGTAGATTGTATTGTTTCTGATAGTTCAGATATATAAGAAAGAAACAACAATGTTCTTATTTCATTCTTTTCATGCTAATGGGTTTAATGCATTTGATACATTTAGGAATAAAGTAATGAACTGGTCTAATATCTGTTTGAAATAATCTAATTGCAAGAGGTTTAGAGGGAAATCTTTTCTTCTACATTCATAATATGGCAATTCTGCCACCTGGTGGCAAATATTAACATTGTCGCTTAGAATCTATGACATTTTGCGGTTTAACGTTCCGTTTTAATGTTATTTTTTTTATGAACGCTGTGAATTTTATGACTTAACCCATAAATGAGGTTTGCAAGACCTATTTTAACCCAATATTCAGTACAATATTACGTAATGAGCTTCCCTATCTGAAGTTGTCCCAAAAATTCTAAAAATGTGTAAATTCTGTTGTAATGAGCTGTTTCTCTGGCTATCATCTGTCTGTAAAGGAGGAACTGGAGAAAAAGAGCGCGCACCAATCAGCCATGAGTCCTTCCTGCTCATGGCCAACTCCCAGACAGACATGGACGACTGGGTCAAGGCCATAAGGCGGGTCATCTGGGCGCCGTTTGGAGGAGGTGAGCTGAAACATGAGTTGCTTTCACACCTGCTGCGTGTGGCTCAACACAGAAATGGGAGAGGTACGGTTGGGCTGGCAAAAAAAGAATAATCAAGCATCAAAATGTTCTTAACCCACCAGCATCAATCCGTCGACGCACCAGTTTAACAAACTGGGAGTAAGAACAGACGCTCATCTGACAAAGGTGGAGGAACAGTGACATGGTTCATCCAAGCAAGCGGAAACGATTGATGTGCAAAATGAAGACGCTTGTTTTGTGTTCACAGTCAGTCAGCATTGTGGTTCATTCTCACCCTAGCAGCTCTGGTCTGTGTCTCTAACTGGTGCACTTGACAGGAGGTCAGAAACATAACTGGGGCTGTGGGTGTGAACTGGAGCAGCTGAATCCGGGTGTCAGCTTTCAAAAGAGGCGTTTATTAATAGCAGATAAATGTAGAATAGCACACACTTGATAAAGTGTTGGACATGACTGCTCCGGGTTTAGAAATAGCCTTGAAAAGCACAAACTTCCTCCTGGAATTCCAGGAAAAGTGTATAGTTTATGCCCTTTGTGTAGTTTTTATCTGACCAAGTAAAAAAAGAAAGGAGATTGTGAAGCATCGCAAAACATAATTTATTAAAACACTTTGCAAATCCGTGGGGAGGGTTCTAAATCTGTTACACCCGTGTTCAAGCAGTTATTCAGAGGAGGAGAACATCAGCAATTTCAGCAGAATTCTGCCAGACCAGGATGATGTAAGGCATTACCTCACACTGGCACATCCTGCCTCCCTCTCGGGTTCAGTGGTCTGGGGGTGTCCGTCTGGCACTTCTCAGTCCAGAATAGATCTGTCGCCAACTCACAGACCCTGTCGTTAACGGCCCGGCGCGGTCGCAGCACGCTGACCTCCATCGGCTGCTGGTTGTCGGAGCTCCTTCAACGGTCGCTGTGGTTCATCGGTGCCGCGAGAGCAGGACTGATCCCGTGGTGGCGTCAAATGCCAGAATCGGAATGGATGGACTTGGTGAAATGTGGGTTTGGGATGTATGAGAGTCTGTGCAGTTCCTGCTCGGTGAACTACTATGATTACCACGAGCTCTCCTCCAGCTGCAACTGCTGCAGCCAGTCAGCAGGTATCAGTCAGAAGGGGCTTAAAAGACACTGGATCTACTGAGAGTCTGGCTTTTCTCTTTAAAACAGATCTTCACAGGTGGATGAATTCTTCAAATAATGCTTGCTCCATCCGTTCGCAGGGATTTTTGGTCAGCGTTTGGAGGATACCGTCCAGTTTGAGAAGAAGTTCGGCCCCCGGTTGGCCCCCCTGCTAGTGGAGCAGTGTGTGGACTTCATCAGGGAGAGGGGTTTGGACGAAGAGGGTCTCTTCCGGATGCCAGGACAGGCCAACTTGGTCAAGGAGCTGCAGGAGTCTTTCGATTGCGGCGACAAGCCTCTGTTTGACAGGTAGCCACAGGAGCGCACACGAACGCCGTCATAATCCAGCCAGTCCTAATTTTTCTCCTTTGCAGTAATACAGACGTCCACACTGTGGCGTCCTTGCTGAAACTTTACCTCCGGGAGTTGCCTGAACCAGTCATCCCCTTCTCTAAATATGAAGACTTCCTCACATGTGCACAGCTTTTGGCCAAAGATGAAGAGGAGGTATACGAGGCATAGCCAGGAGAGTGTTCAGGTGCATTTATGGGTCTAACTACTGCAACATCTGTCTTTATCAGGGGACCCAGGAGCTAGGAAGGCAAGTTAACACTCTACCTCTACCTAACTTCAATCTCCTCAAGTACATATGCAAGTAAGTCCTTTGCTGGTTTTGCGTCATCGGATCTTAAAGGTTGCGAAGCTTTGATTTCTAGCGTTGATGACTTTCTCTAGGTTCCTAGATGAGGTCCAGTCTCACTGCAATGAAAACAAGATGAGTGTCCAGAACCTCGCCACTGTGTTTGGACCAAATATCCTTCGACCCAAGATGGAGGACCCGGTCACCATCATGGAAGGTTCGCAGAGTCAATGGTAGCTTTGGTCATTGTGCAAAATTTAGAAATAAGCAAAAGTAACAACATTTACAGAGCAATTATGAAATCTATGATCTAATGATCACGCTGGAGGGTAAAAGCCCCGAATGTAATCGTGTCCCCCTTGACTGACCCAAAGGCACGTCTCTGGTCCAGCACCTGATGACCATCCTTATTAGGGAGCACATCCGCTTGTACTCAGGGAGGGAGCACGAGGGACCCCAAACAGAGCTCCCCGTCCAGGGGCATCAGCCTCAGCATCGCAGTCTGGGCGCATGGATCTCTGAAGAAGACCTCCAGAACTGTCCGGTCTCCAACCCCGAGCAGGAGCTTCACAGCAGCGCCTCGTCTCTGGATGCCAAACTCTGTGCGGCCGTCACTCCCACCCAGACCCCAAACGTGAGCTCTGGACCAAAATTGGGATCTTCGGCTGGGAAGGGAGAGACGCTGGTCAGCCCGAGTAAACAAGGCAAGACTGTGCCCTCCTGGAAATACTCGTTCAAGAGTTCCTCTGCTCCTCGGTCCCAGGCTCAGACCAAACAAAGCAGCAGCGGCAGCTCTGCGGCTGATGTCACCAGTGTGTCCTCTGGAGGTGGAGGTAATTGGCTCATGAACGGCTTGTCGTCCCTAAGGGGACACCGGCGCACTTCATCGGGCGAGCGGTCCACTCGAGACCGGGACTCCACCGGCTCCTCGCAGAGACTCTCCACTTACGACAACGTCACCTCTTCCTCGAGTATGGGGAGTGTTCTGAGTGTGGCGAGCACCCCCTGGTCCACCTCCTCCTGCGAAATCTCTGTCCCTGACTTGGGAAGCGAGCCGTCGGCAAGGGACAGCAGTGGGCTTGGGGGTGACGGAGGGGAGAAAAGGGACAGCCAGGCAGAAAGTGATGGGACGCGGGATGGAGCCATAACAACAGATCCCAGCTCTGAGCAGGACAGCTGCGAGGCCATGGAGCTGTGCAGCAGCAGCGCGGCCTGCAGCGAGAACGGAAATGTGGCCCCGCCCACCGGAGTGCCGTCCATCATCACGTCCGAGGACGGAGACGGGACCAATCTCACGCTCGGTAGTTTGGTGGAAGATTTCAAGGAGGATTTGAGGAAACAGAAGATTTCCTACGAGGCCAGAATCCAAAAGTAAGTCCTTTCAAAGGCTCGGTAGATGTGTGATATTTTTAATCCTGACTGTGCTGCGCTGCCCTCTACAGGCTGGAGGAGTCCAGTGCTGCTCTGCGCACACAGATGGAGCGTTTGGAGCAGGAGATGGAGCAGGAAAGGAAGAAGCAGCGCATGCTGGAGATCAAACTGCGAAACTCTGAACGGGCACGGGAGGATGCAGAGAACCGCAACCGACTTCTGGAGAAGGAGATGGAGGAGTTCTTTTCCACACTGGGGGACCTGGCTTTGGGTGCGAGGACTAGCGACATTTGACCCGACCGTGGTCTGAACTGCTACTGGTTTTATTGCGAAGACGTGCGTCTTAACATTCCTTCAAAAAGAGGAGCGAGAAAATAAAGGAACCAAAGGGGGGATTTGAAGATAACGGGAAATTCTGAGGGGTCTGGGTTGATGTTTCCAGATTACGCATGCTCGAAATGACGTGGTGGCGCTGTTATGATTACTCTCCGTCCGTCCAGGGCTTGTGTTGTATAGATAGTTCATGATCAGTGGACTCTGACAGTCTCAGTACTAGAAAGCACTGACTTCACCAATCACTGATTTAAAAGAACAAAATGGGAGGGGGGAATCCTAAAATGCAAAAAAAAAAAAAAAAAGAAAGAATTAAAATGGTACATTTAGGAAGTTCTTCACACTTGCCAAGGATTACAAAAGAGTTTTCCAGTTTCAGTCTCTATGCATATCAACAAATAGTTCTGACTTTATCTGGCTTTAGTGTTTTTCTAAAGAATCATGCTAGGCTAAGGCCGTTTTCCACCCGGGAATACAGCTCAGCTCAGATTGGTATGTGCATTAGACAAATGTTGGGAACGGAACCAAAATAGCTTCACCACTACCCCATGGGGCACTCCTCTGTTGGGGTGCCACACAGTGAGAGGCTAGTTCAACTAGCATTCCTTTCAATGTTGCTGTTCATGTCCCATGCTTGAAAAGAAACACTGAAGAATCAAGGTAGGAATAGTGTACAATTTCAGTTAGTTCCTGTTCTACTTTTTTGGGGGGGTTAAATTATTAGCTAACTTGGCTAACTGCAGCGTGGCACTGTTACGATGCTCTGCTAATAATATAGCTGGTGTGGCTATTGTTATCTAGACCACGTGCTAAGATGAACTTATCGTCTTAGAAGAAGAAAATGCATCTTTATCTATTTTGAAAGTGTCTGGTTAATATCAACAGAGTGTGTCTGTACAAATCCAGGTTCTCGCCATGTGTTAGCTGGGCTAAACAGCAGGTCAGTGTAGTCTCACATTTCTCATTTAAATCTCAGGATAAAAGCAGACTAATGTAATTAACAAATTTAACTGTTGGGCTAGTTAAAATCCTATTTTGTAACCTGTATAATGCATTTCTAAATATTGGTGGGTGGTCATTCTAATTCTTTTCATGTGATCAAGAAAGAAAAAGCTTGGTTGTGGATTAGCATAGCTTCAAACGGTAAATGTGAAAATCGGTGGGTTGTTTTTCTTTAGGATGGTTCAAGTTGCAGAGACAGTAGATAACCCGGCTTTTATCGTCCTTTACTGTAGTTGCTCAGCAGATATTTTCCCCCAAACAACTACAATACGCAACAAAAATATCAAACATATATCATCACAAATACAGATTGTCAGGAAATAGCAACCTTTGCAATATCTCCCCGCGAGCCATCTTCTTCTCAGGCCCGTCCAGTGCCTCTTTCACCATCACCGTTATTTCCATGTGCTGTTAACGTTAAAACAGTCAGTGTTTCACTCCAAACCTCAATGATGTCCACACCCCTTTAATAATGCACCCGTAGAACAAAAGGGACGGCTCAAAACAAGCATTTGAAACCAGCACATGCTGCCAAGGATGCAGGAAACGTTGCTGGGGTACAGACAGCGTGGGTTTTTCTGGAGCGCCTCAGCTGGTGGCCCAGTGACGTTCGGAACGGCCCGTCCGGAAGCCGTGTTGATTTTGGCTCACAGAGCTGAACACTGCCCTCAAAGAAACAATGGAGTTTCCTGGTTGTGCCTTCCAATAGGAAAAATGGAGCGTTACTGGCACGTCCTGTATGATATTGCAACTATTCCCGCATCCTCCACAGAGAGGTGGCATTCTTGTTAGCAAAAACAGCAAGGAAAACCCTGATGACCAATGATCGAGCGCCCCTCGAGGCGCCGATTCTTAAGAGTGATATTGAGAATGTAGCCCTGCAGTGAATGTAAAGTGTTGCTGATGGTGGGAAATATCATCAGTGGGGGGGGCGTGCATTAAGGGTAGGCCGCTTATTGGCACGTAGCAGACAGCTCCTGTTGTGGTCGAGTTGCTAAATATTGGCAACGTGTTGCCAATCACAACATCGAAAGGTGGTTCAAGTGGCAAATGAGTACAAGCAGTATCATTACATGTGAAAATGTGCTTTGTTTAGACAATGTCTGTATCTTATTTTATATTGTATAGAAACACATTCAACACAGGTTTACTTGGGGATTCATAGGACTTGGTACTAATACAAGCTGGTATTGAAACGGAGACAGTGTTATAGAGGGTCGGGACACCTTTCATTCCTGTTAGACGAGGCTAAATGTGTCTTATTGCTCTGCTGATGATTGATGGTGCTTATTTATTATGGATTACCACTATTGTAATGAAGGACGTGTATGAGAATAAAGGAAACAAGGATGCAAGAAGGAGAATAAATCTCAATATCATCAGGTTCTCATTTTTCCTGATATCAACAGGTCAGACGTCAGTAGCCTTTAATCCTCAACCGTAATCCTTTGTGCGTTTGTTACTGTCGGGAAATCTGACGACGGATTCTGCCGCTTTGTTGCGGCGACGCGAGCGTTCTCACGCCAGATCAAAGCCACATTTCAGGGAATTCAAACAGCGGAACGTTGACGACTTTGGGGCGACCCAAGTGGACGCACAGCCAACGGCAGAAAAACGAGGCGACACCCTTCCGTCAAAGTGTATTTTGTTTATTTGCAGTACATGTTTTATTTCTTTTCGTCAGAGGTGGCATCGTCCGATCCCAGTGCTTTCATCTAGTAGTGCACTTTTTTGATGGTTGCGGCTTTTGAGACGCGCAGATCCAGAAATTCTTAAAACTACTTGCATGGCTGGATTCACTAGCAAACATTACAAACCAGCACCATACATACACTGATTTCCCAAAGATATTTATGGGGTTTTTTGTGGTTTTTTTTCCTGTATTAACATTATTACTGTTGCCACGCTCCAAACCAAAAATCTGCCGGCGATGTCGGAACATTTGCCGTCAGATCTGTTCGGAGGGTAAAACAGTTTACATGAGATCATGACTATAAACAAGTCACGGAAATAAAAATGCATCTTATCTTTAAAAAAAAAGGAAACATGGATTGACAGTACCAAACATCTCGTTTACCTTCAGAAGACAGTTAATAAAGGCTAGGCCCATCACATACTACTAGTACAGTTTGCTGAAGGTATTGCACATTTAGTTTAAAAAGACATAAAATGAAAAAAAAAAAACATAATTCTCTCACTTCTAGTTGAAGTATCCATAATGTACAAAACTAGAAGTCTGTTGAAACCAACAAATAGTACAATTTCAAATAAATAAATAATGGAATCTGTTATTCACACGTCTTTAATAGCGATTTCTGCAGGCGACCGAGTAGAATGCAAGAACTGGCAGAAATTCAGCGTGAGGTAGTTCATCAAAGCCAACTCAAATCATAATGACATTGGTTTAATACATACGCGTGGATGCACACATATATATTTATATAAAAACAACTCTAATGAGGACAAACAAGCGGAATACTCCAATTAAAAGCACTCCAGACAGCAAAAGGGTTTTCTGATTGGTGATTTTAGCTAATGGGACAAATAGATCTGAGATCTGATTCCTGTCAGCACTTGCCTGCTCATCTGAACACGACTGCCACATTTAGTCTTGTGTTGCGACCTGCTGCTAACCTGCAGTGGCTCCTACAAACCAACGCTAGTCTGAACCAAACTACCGTGGGTTTTTTTTTAAGTGGAGACGGGGACGAGGCACCAGCTTTTCATAAATGGAGGCGTTTAAAACTTCGGCGTCATGAAGTTTAAACGGTTTGCACCTTTCAGGTTCTCATAATATTTACAACTGAAAGAAAGATGACCGTCTCTTGCTATGTAAACGCACGGTTCAGTGGTTCAACCATTTTTCACATCAGCGAACACTAAACAGCCAAAAATCCGACTTCCACACGAATGACCTTGTTAGCTATTACGTCATAAAAAACACACTAGTCATAATGTTCTTTAAAGATAGAATCATGGAGAAAATATATTATTTCCCTTTTCTGTTGAGGACTCCAAACACCCTAAAAGACTGGGCGTGGCCAATGCACACACTTATTTACTAAAATAATCAGTTATCACAGGTAGCTTTGAGCTAGCGCTGTCTTCTTCCGATATTAGGATTGATATGGCTGACAACAACAGGATTAACGTGTTATCATATTAAATAAGCGTAAAGCTAACTGTCAGATCAACATAGGCTCAAACGTTACAACAAAGTTAATGATTTCCAAAGCTAATGCTCATTAATAGTCCAAAGGCAAAACTTTATAAAACGCCAGTCAGAATAGTTAAACCGAATATAATAAGATAGAAAACAAACACTAATGCAAAAGATATTTAACATTGTGAGAGACCGCTCAAATTGACGCGTATTCCTGTTAGTTTAGATGCTATGAGGAGACATTCAGTAGGGAAACAACAGGGCAACACAATTGATTTCATTCACAGTTCGAAACTAGCAAGTTGTCAGGACAAACTCAAAGACAACCAACTGCGGCGACTTTATGAACAGCTGGTGCAGCTGCAGAGAGGGTGAAGCACACAGACGTCACTGGACGCTAACAAGTCCAGGTCAAGCGCAGTGGGAAGCTACACTAGCTGGTGGATCGGCCCCACGGTTAGCACAAATGCTGCTGCAGCGTCAGTCTGGAACCTGAAAGCAACAAAATACTGAAAAAAAACGATGCAATCAGAGAGAACCCTCCCTCTACGGCCATTACTTCCAAACAACAGAGGGCTCAAACTGGACTACAAACTGAATAAAAAACACTTTACTTTGATGAAAGACCTTGGTAAAACTGCCTTTTCCCCTGAACACGCGCAGAAGCGTGCCAACATCATCGCCTTCGTACGCCGCGAGACTCCAAGTCTCCAGCCGGAGGGCTACAACCAAAACATGTAGAAAAATATAGCACATTTGTTAGAACTACAATGACATCATGCACTAAGGAAACCACTGTTGTCCAGATCCCTTTACACACTTCCTCACCGTTCCTTAGGAATGAATGACAAACAGGCACTTTTCCTTTCAACGTTAAATCCTGAAGGGGGCGCTATTATTGCATATCGCGCTAATCCTCCTATTCTTTTGACATTTGCACTGTTGTGAAACGGTTTATTTGGCCGACGTTCTGAAAACGCTTTTCACACTGGCAAAGATACATTACTAATAACAGGATATAGTAGTGGGAGAGGTCACCACCACGCTAGAATCCCTAGAAAAGCCTGCCGTCGACACCTTCAAACGCGTTCTCGATGATCATACACCCTACTTGACTGAAGCACATTCTACTCACAACAATCACTGATTTCACAATCTCGCACAGCTTCTAAAAACCCCACAAACCACCGTGACAAGAGCAACATTCTCGATTCAACTCTTAAATGACCATCATTGGAAGCCATCTCAACGTGTAGGATCTCTCACATCTAGTCCACTGAAGCAATAAGACCTGCTACCTATAGGATGTGGCTCCATAAACACATGATACAGCTAAAATAAAACCCCCCACCTTCTCTAGCAGGACCTAGCTATCCTCTTAGCAAACCCTAGCTTAAATGTTTCCCTGTAGGAAGCAGCTGCAAAACAACACAGGAAATCCAGGTGATTACAGCTCTGGAAAGTGAATACATCGCATAAATCTTAAAGATGAGAGCTTCGAGCCCGTATGTCATGCCAATTATATTCCAATGGCTCTCTGCAAACGTATACGGTGGATGGAAATCTGTACAAACTCATTCTACACATACATGACGAGTGGTGGAAGCCTACAGGTGAAACGAACAACGGTCAGTAGATTATGTTGAAAGACTTTCCTTTTTTTTATTTTAATCGCTATCTGTCAGTCAAAAGAAATGTGAAATATGTTATCTTAGGTTTCTGAAAAATAAAATTACGACTAGAAGGCAGGTAAAAGAAATCCTCTTTTTAAAAAAAAAAAAAAAAAAGGCTGTAGGTGTAATAAAAAAGTTAAAAGATACGTCCTGTTAGAAATCAAAACATTTCTCCAGCTAACTAGCTAATCGCTAAACTACTGACAACACGCACGGACGCGATGTGGGAAAGGGGACTAAGCTGGAGGGGGAGGGGCCAGTGTCAGGTGCAGTCTTTAATAAGACTGGGTGGGGGGTGGGGGGGCTCAGCACAGGACCGGAGAGACATGGAAATGATAGTCATCTGCAGGAGCCCAGGGAGGCGTTGGCAGCGGTGGCCTCCAGGCTGCTGTCTGTGTCAGTCAGGGTCGGCTCAGTGGACATGGAGGAGACGTCGTTGGTGGGAGAGGACGTGGACCCGTGGTGCTGGGGGCTGCTGCTCACTGCTGCACCTGTGCTATGAGGAACAGGAAGAGAGCCGTGGTCAACGCGACTGCGGAGGGGACTCTTGGATGAACCAGGAGCGACAGTCATTAAGAGCGAGGGAAGACAACCTGGAAATGTCACCGTTTCTAGTCAAAATGTCAAATTTAAAGAGTCTTTTCTAGACCCACGCTGCTGCGTGAGGTCCAGAAGCTTCCTGTTCAGAGGGTTCAGCAGTTATGGCTGAAAGTATCCTTCTTAAAGAGGAAACCACTTAAACCGGAACCAGAGAAAGTTGCACGGTGAAGTTGTGGCTGGAGCCAAACCGTTTGCTTTCTGTCTGCCACCCATAGCTAACCAGAGCTACGAGGAAGTGGACAGAAATGTCCCGTGGATAAATTCAATTTCATCTGATTACCTAGCAGGATAATCTCATTGGCTGAACGTGAACAGGGTCGTGTCCCACATGAACGTTTCTACTGGAACAGTCCAAACACTCCATCTTCTCCACCATTGAAACTCACAGCACGGCGATACGGCTCTTATTGGTCCACTAACCTATGGATGCTGGCTGTCCCTTGATGACGCCGTTCTTCGTCCTTTCTTCCCAGTCCAACACCTCTTTGTATATCAACTCTGCAATCAGACATGGAGTCTCAGGAGGTGAGCAACTGGAACCCCTGGTACCCCTGGTGCTTCAGAATAAATGTGCTACAGGCAGAACAACGCTGACCAAACAACAATCAACAGGGCGACTGAGGTCAATCCGACTGCTAATGAAAAGGCCCGGAGAAAAGCGGAGATGGTTCCCACCTTTCCACTCCTCCACTGTGTGCTCTCTCTCATCCAGCTGCTTGTCTGTGATGGCAGGTGGTGGCTGAAGGACGAAGAACATTTCTAGTTCAGGTTAAATGGGAAGAAGATGGAGGCTGATCAAAACAAACAAAGCCATGGAACAAGTGGAGTGCAGGAAATCCACAGTGAGTCCAATCAGTGAGGACGTGTGTGTGTGGGGGGGGGGGGGGTGTGAGGGACAGAAATGAGTCCATAATCGCTCTCTGTCTTCTGAACTCTGCCTGTTGTTGTGTGAAGGAGCTCGTGTCCATCACAGGGATAAACAACATGTAAGCCTAGAGTGGACACATGTAAGGCTAAAGACAGTGTAGTTTGTTTACCAGCATCTTGGCATTTGTGTCTCTATAGTGTTTGTATGCGGTGTGAAACAAGAACTGTATTATTTAAGTAGAAACTGCAGCGTTACTTAAATAAAATATATAAAATGCTGCTTCAGAATCAGCCACTGAAACCTTCCAACTGTTCCTGGTATTTACGACACAATCGAAAGGTTAGAACTCTGAGGAACCTCCTGATTATTTTACTGAGCTCAGAACAGATCTACAGAAAGGAGAACAACCATAAATGATGAGGACTCACCGCCTCAACTTCAGTTGGATCATACCACACGTTGATATAAGGGTGCTGAAGAGCTTCGTCCACCGAGATCCGCTTCGATGCGTCTATAACCAGCATCTTGGATAGTAAGTCTCGGGCTTGGCTCGCTGGGAAATCAGATAAAATAAGAAAGTGAGAGAAGCTTCCTGTGACCATCGGGAGCAAACGCAGGTTCAGAGGAACAGTTTCAGCGAACGTCTCCTGATGGGGCGGGTTCTATTGTGCCTGAAAGCCTCGTCGGCCCGCGTTAGCAAAGCTCTCGACTCAAATGTGAACGTTCAGCACATGCAGGCGGAGAGAAGCACTTCAGGGGGAAACGCAATTGTCACGAGGCCCTGCCTGAGTCATCTGATGAGCCCAGGAAAAAGCTGAGCGCGGTCTTTCTCTGGATGCGTTCGCGGCGACTCATTTGCACGCAAACTCGCGTCAAGTTCAAAGCCTTTCGCCGCAAAACGAGTCAGCGCCTTCGCTGAAGCCGCCCCTGAAGAGTGATCTACAGCCCACGCTTTAATGTCGGCAGATGTTCGGGAAGGCTGCGGACACAAACTGATGCACCTCGACGCAGCTGCCACACTCACAAGATCACCGTGGATCCATTAAAAGCCGCTTCCTTTCCCGATACTGAAGCATTTAAAGGTGAGCTACGTGCAAGCGTAGCGTAATAAACTAGCCGAATGTGACACGCCGGTGGGGTGACGGGAGGCGGGGGCAGCTTTACCTTTCAGTTTGTTGTGTTCAGAGTCCGCGTGGAACAGCACGTCAGGGAACAGCTTCTCGAAGGTGTAGCCCGCATATCGCGGCCTGTTCTCCACGTACGTCCTCACCGACTGGTTCAGCTTCATCAGGAACTCCTGCGACGGCGTCCCCAGCTGCTCAATCACCTTGTTCCACTGGTCGATATCTGATGGTTCATTGTCAGGAAAAGCACCGGGCTGGGACTGTGAGGCATTTCACACCTGCAGTGTCGCAGCACGTGGCCGTGCACCATTATGTCAGACCGCTCTCATATAACGGCAACCGAGATAAATTGAACACTTTTAAATGAACAAGGAGGGAAAAAAAGAAAATCTAAAGTTCAAAAACCTCACAAATAAACAACTGAGCCAATAAAAACTATTTATTTGAAGGCCAAATTCACTTGTATTAGCAGAGAAGGCTCAGCTTAATTAGTTCCAAAGTTTCTGAGGAAGCTATTTTCAGTAAGCCCTTTGCTAATTCCATAATATCCATTATTATAAGTGTGATAAATAACCCCGATTTTAAGCTCTCTTGCTTATTTGCACACAGCATTTTCACTCCAACATCACCCATTCCATGAACGCCACATGGGATGTGAAGAGGCTGGACGTCAACAGTATACAAAGCAACATCAGCAGTCCCAGGACAGGTACAGGGTGAACTCCACTGTGCGTGAACACGATGGCTAAAAATAAGATGAGACAGGATGGTGTTTTGGAAGTGGGGGGGGGGGGGGGGGTTGGACTGATGTTGAACTCAAGGATACGATCAGTGCCTGGAAACAACACACTACCCCGGACCATTTCAGCCATGATGCAGCCAACAGACCAGACATCAACTGAAAAAATGAAATGACAACCACCCAATTAGCATGCAGGGCTGGAGAAAACAAATGAAACTGATGCAGACTACAACTGGACACACCATCAAATGACAGAAAAAGTAAAAAAAAGGAATCATGTGGCGATGTGTGCGACACAAATGAATAGCATGCAAATGGCATTTCGTGGCTTGCAAAGTTTCTGCGCAGCTGCAATAATAAAATGTCTCATTTTTGGCTACAGGAAGAAATCTAATGAGATTCAGCCTTTGGGTGATGATCGGAGCAACAGTTCTGCTGTTTAGGTGAGCGAGTTGTGTGAGTTTTATGCACCTGGAGGAAAAAGCAGGTGTGTGGCTGCAAGATGAGGTATCAGACAAATAGCAAGAAACAGGAGGATGTGAAGCGAGCTGATGGAGGAACCGTTTCGAAGCTTGAGTGCCGTGTTCCGTTTCATAACAAGAGCCAGACACAGCTGCAAACAGCTCAAGGATACAATCCCTTCCTGGAAAAAGGATTTTGTGGCGAACCATTTCTGCCATAATGCAGCCCACAGCCCAAATATCCACTACATGTGTGAAGCATAAAAGGGAGGAAAAGAGAATAGGAAAAAGAATGCAACAAATCAGCAGGACAAATTAAAGTTCAAGGTTTTGATCAAGGAAGTAAAGGTACATGTACATAAGCATACATTCAGGACAGGGTCCACCTTGCTAAAATGACATTAATTAACCATTATCTAGTTTAACCAATTAAAAGGGAAAAATGAAACTAAAAGATGCAGCAGTGTAGCGAAATGAAAGCTAAAAGTCTCCCTGGATATTTAAATCTAAAACTGTGCAGATGTGTTGGTTTTGATGTTGAAAAGAACTAGTCAAACATGTATTATAGTGATTAACCCCTAAAATGACCCATCAGCCTTAATCTGCTCATATCAAGGTCACAAATTGAAATCGGTATGATGTTGTCTCAGGAAATGAATCCCAGGTTTTCACGACTTCCTGGACTTCCTGATAATTCCCAGATGGACTTGGTGAATTAAAGGCTGCAGACTGTAACTGGACCCATGAGCAAGGCTTAGAGCTAATGTATTGCTGACAACAGGAGCCTGATGACTGACATCAGTGCTGGACTGATGAGGTTAGCCAGAGATTAACCATGAAAGTTTGACACTTAGTTTGAAATAGTTGGATTAATCACAACAGCGCCGAAAGATAAGAACCAAACCAAGAATACAGTGTATAATGTATTAATTGTCAGCACAGTGGATTTGTTGCTATGCCCACAATGTTAAGCCCTTAAACATTAAAACAGTCCCCAATATGCAGAGGGATGCCAGCATTACATAGCTTTAAGCTAACTTTATGCTAAAATAAATAATTTCTCTCATTCCATATAAACATATTTCCAAAAATGTTAGTTTTCCTTCGAGGGCATCTTGAAAAACCAGCTGTAAATTCCAAAATGTAGTCCTGAGTGAATTAGCTGAAGCCTGCTCAAGTGTCATTCATCCTGGCTCTTTTACTTCTGCAAAGCTGTGAAGAACTCTGGATAGTCACCCTCTTAATAAAACATCAAACACATGCTACAGCACAGCTGGGACCTGGAGTCTCCACAGATGGGAAGATCCCCACAAAGCACTGATGATCAACTTGCAAACCTCCCCTCTGAGTCTTAACCTTTACTCTGTGCATGTGTGTGTGTGTGTGTGTGTGTGAGAGGATTCTATTTGTGCGAAGTGTGTGTTCAGAGGCACTGTCAAACAAAAGCCTCCCAAGGGTCAGGCCAATGCAGCAGCTCAGCAGCCCCCAGGTGGCTCGGCAGCAACTGCCCCGGCCCTTCACCACTCACCATTGGCCTGGTACCCCATGCCCAGGATGACCTCTGGGGCACGGTAGTAGCGGGTGACCACGTAGGGCGTCATGAGGAGGCCGGTGGCAGCAGTTCTGGCCAGGCCAAAGTCCAGAATCTTCAAGGTGCAGTCAGACTTTACCACAATGTTGCTGGGCTTCAGGTCCTGTCCAGAAAAACAACACAAGCCTGATTTAGAGGAGGAGGGGGCACAACATGATGCTTTATATGAGGAATATGCCAGACATTCATAAAAATCCATCCCAGACTGCAAACATATCTCCATATTTCTACAGAAGCTACAAAAACTCCATTACCAGATTTCTTAACTTTCAATTCAACATGTTAAGTGATTTCTCTGCATTCAAGTTAATCTGATGCAAAATGATTGACAGGTGGTGTCCTGTCATGGAGAAGACTCCGCCTTCTCTGCCAGGGTATTTAATGACCCTGGATGTAAGTACTTTCCATTAAGCCTCATTTGCATATCAACAATTTGGACCCTTTCCCCGTCATTGCAATCACTTCTGTCTTAGTTGGGACGACTTCCTGTTTAAAGAATCACATTTGTTGGCAAAACATAAATAAAATAGCTTCATTCAGAAAAGTGCCGCAGGTAGAAATATTCATCAATGCCCACAAAGCTTCTTGGAAATCAAACCATTAGACTGCAAAGCTGAAAGCGCCAGTGATTACATTGGACTGGAGTGTGTTCTCGGGCTCTTGGCAACTTCCCGCATGTTTAAAGAGGGCTTGAGAACTTTGGTCACAAAAACAAAGCCCCAAAGAACAAGGGAATCTGTGTTTATCCATGACTCATTGCATCTGTTCACTTTATGAAAGCTTTGCGTGACGAGTTACGCTGATGTGCGCGGCGCTGCTCGGCTCGGCCTGTGGCTCAATTAGTTCTGGTTGGCGGAGCAAGAGGAGCTCCGCTAATCTACTGCTGTGTCTTTCACCGAGCGTGATTGACAGTGAGCCATCGCTCTGCGTGCATGCGTGCGTGTGTGTATGTGTGTGTCTACAACAAAGGCTCTGTCTGCTGCTGACGCACCAGGGCGGCTGTGAGCGTGCGTGTGACATGTGTTTGACTGCGGCCTGCATGGCCTCTCCTCCATATTACATCTACTCGTGTTTGGCTTCAGTAGCGAATCCCCTGAGGTGCGTTTAACGACTAATAAAGGGAAAGAATAGTGGAAACTGTAAGGATCAAAGATTTCAATTCACAGGATGCACTACATTGACCTTTGACCCTTGGAGTGTTTGCCCAACACGTGAAATAGCTAGCTGGGGCTAACTGCATGGCAGCGTTCTGATGCTGGCCCTTGGCGTGCATGTGTATCTCACCCTGTGAATGATGCCAGCCGCATGCAGGTGTTTGATCCCACACAGCATCTGGTAGAGCAGGTAAGAAAGCCTCTCGTGGTCCAGCTCCATCTGAATCACCTGGCACAGGTTGGCGTCCATCAGCTCCATCACCAGATACCTGCGTGGAAACGCAGACATCCTCTAACGGCTCGTCCTCATCTCTCTCACAGTGGACACTTAACAACCCACAGGGTAAATGTGTTGCGTGGACAAACGCTGAGCTTCCTTCCTGAGCTCTTTTTTTACATGGCATTTAGGAAGTGTTCATATTTTCAACACAGATGATGTTTCATTATTTGGCAGCTGTTGTGTAATTAGTCTCGACAATCCTCCTCCACACAGTACAGACCTCCTTTAGACTCATCGTTTATGCATAAAGAAGGTTTTACTGATACAAGAGCATGTTAACAAGCTAAGTAGACTTGTCTGGAGGATCTCCCTTTATGCTGCATGCTTTAAAACAAAGAGTTGCAAACTGAATAGAGATTGTACTCCAAAGTGTGTGGACAGTGTCTGCTACGCTTAATCCACTCAGATACATGATCACATGGGCAGAATTCACCCTCCATTATTTCTGTTTTTTGCCCGAAAGCCCCCTAGCTGTGATTTCTCCCCCAGTTTCCTTTTTAGCTCCAATCAAGCAGAGACACAGACACACACACTTTCCAGAGGATGGGATTAATCATGATGCATGCTGAAACAAACCTCTGAGTTCTGTATTCCACAGTAAATTTCGGCATCCTGTCAGGCTCCAAACACACTCAGGGCACTGGTTTCTCCACTCTCAGCTCTAATGTTCATTTGTTTAGATTTTCTCCCCAACAGGTATGAGGTCGATGTGTTTCACCGACTGGATGTAATTCTTTACAACATCCTAAAACATGTCCACTCACTCTATTTACATATACTGTACTTCAGTTTTATGAATTCCTAGAAGATAAAACACAAACTCCAAGCCTCTAAAAGTCAAAAAAGACCCTCTGAGCTGCAGGCATACTCTGTCCTGTATTGATTTTACAAGCAGGCGTTGAGCAGATGATATCTTGCTCAGTAATACTCACACATCTTGGAACTCTTCCAATGTCTTCTGTGGCGTGAACACATTTAACAGGCCGATTATCTGGGAAAAGTGTGATAGATCGTCACAACCTCTGCAGCCAAATGCGTAACATGACAAGTTTACATTATTAATCATCGCCTGCCAATCATACAGGATGGGCAGACGCTAACACAAGTGTCAGCCCACCATCTTTATGTACGATTCCCTGTGGAAGTACCTACAGAAATGGAATGAAAAGAGAAAGCTTACATTTTTGTGGTTGACACATTTCATTAGCACCAGTTCCCTGTAGGCCCGTTTGGCGTGGGTTTGATTCTGAAAAGGCCGGCTCAGTTTCTTGATGGCGACATTTCTTTCCAAGTTGTGGTCGTACGCTGAACTAGAGTTTGAAGAGAAAATAATAAAAACATCAACAGCTCTGTACCAGTAGCAATCCCTCGACTAAGGACGTGACGGCTTAATCCATGAATGATGTGGAAGATTATTGGACTGCTTCTGTGAGGAATTCTATAGTGAATATCGTGACTGCTGCAGCATGTGTGCTCAGAAATAATGTTGACTTTCACATTTCATACCATATTAATCATTATGAATCAGGAGTTCCCAAAAAAAAGTCCAATATAAATAGAAGAACCAACACTGTCGACTGGACGATTACCAGTTACAGCAAGTTACTGTTTACTTTTCACCATTTTACACAGCCTTTGTACACAGAACCCGTTAAAAGAGGCACACACTCACCAGACAATCCCCTGTGCGCCAGATCCAATGGGTCGGAGGTTTTGGTAGCGTTTTAAAACTGTGAAGGTTGAATCGCCCACATCTATACTATAATACTCTTTTTCACGCTTGTTCCGGTTCATGGTGAAGCCTTAGACGAGCACTCCAGCAGGGCATCCAAGTCAAGACCTGCGCACACACATTAAAAGAGTTTTTCTTAAGTCAAAGCTCACACACTCAAAGGCCAAAATTTTTGTAACATGAATGACAGAAGCACAAAAAAGAATAGCAGTAAGGCTCATAATATTAAGGTGATTAAATGTTAATGGAGTGCTTGTGCTGTAGGTCTGATTGTCCATTAAAAGCTTTCCCAAGAGTTGACGACAAGGCTAATTGTCCCCCACACAACTCTAGAGGACATTGCTGCTCTTGGTACTGATGACAAGCTTTATGTATTCCCAAAAGGATGTCCCAATCAAGCACGGTCATCCAGTAGTCAGGATGATGCAATGCAAGTCAAAAAACTATTTTTGCACAAGCCGTGCACACAATCTTGCACCAGGGAGGGGGGTATCAACTGTAATGACCGCTGTATGAAATTCATGTGATGATGGAAGCAGAGAGGCAGAAAACAGGGATGAATACAAGGAATCATTAATGGGATTTAGAACATCGGGCTGAGGGGGTCAGCTCTGCCACAATAGCTGCACGTTCCACGAGCCACGAGCTGACCTCTGGATTTCTCTTAGCTCGGTAAACACACCCCTAAGCCCCAGAGGGTTCCCTCATGGAGATGATATTATTGCACCAAAGCCACTGATCATCATTCTGTCTTCATTTGGCAGGAGTGCAATCACATAGGTGAGATTAGGAAAAGCAAAAGCAAAATCAAAACAAGTTAACTGTAAGAAATTGATATAGCGTGTTTTGGGCTTTAACAGACATGGCCAAAATAAAAAAGAATAAAGCAAGGTTTTATATTAAGATATAAATGTGGGATTTATATTGTCCCCCCTTCCAATCTCGATGCTTTTCTGATTCCTTTTTATCTTCATCTCTCCTTTGGCTAACATAATCATCTCGGCTCTCCTGCAGGGGAACCTCGGCTACGGTCTCACGTTGAGCAACAGGGACAGATATAAAAGATCAGACTTTCATTTTATCTCACAGCAAGAGACATTCTTTCCAAACATCAGACCCAAACGTCAAAAGTGTAACCAGTCACAAGTACAGAAACACAAACACAGATATTTTTTCTGATGAATTCAACGTTGCTTTTCATCGATATACTGTGAGTTAATGTCTTCAAAAAACACTACTGACATAATATAAACACAACCAAAAAGAGGCCATAGACAGGTTGTCCTGGTAAACAAGGTGACAGAATAATTGCTGATGGCTTAAAACCTAAGATGTTGCCTTTAGATGCATCATAAGACAGATTTGGTGACATAAGTACCTTTTTTTCTATCTCAGCTTTTATTTACGTGCATCACCACACTTTGAAGAGCTCCCCAGTGTCCTGAGTGAGCAGTTCAACTTGGCCAAAAGACATTTGCTTCAAGGGTTTACTGGAAATCAAACTGCCTGCACCTCTTTGAATACATTAAATTGTTCCCTCGCAGATTGTATAGTTGGAAAGGTAGGTTCAGATAGGAAGAGGATTTGTATTCATGGCAAATCTGTCTCTGGAATTTATTATCCAGCAATGTGGCAGTGGTCTGTCCAGCAGTCTGCCCCTCTTTGCCCTCATAAATGCCGATGCCCAGTGGTTGAACTGGCGTTATTAGTTCGGATTTGCCAACTTGTTGCTGTTTTTTCTTGTAACTCCCAGGCACAGGACACCTCCCTTCATTGCAACACTGGGTTTAAAAGCAATCTTAAACTTTAGGTACAACCAGATTGACCCAGTTGTTGCATTGATATTGTGAGTTTTAAATCAGCAGGGACAATGCAGTAAAAACTGTGAGTGACTCAAATCAATTGAATGTCTGAGACCTCCTGCGGCAGCATACGGCGTACTACAGATTTCTGACCAGCTAGACATGATATGTTGACGGCATGTGAAGAGAACCCTGTCAGAAAGTTTGATTCTTCCCTACAGCTGGTCGTCACAATCATCTTCTTGATGAGATGTTCTCAACCCGAGTTAGACTCCTTAAAGAGCATCACCTAACTGTGAAATAAGTCAAAATCCCACCGATCCCATTTAAATGAATCATCATCTAATAAAAAAGGCATGTGCACCAACTCCAAACACCCCGACCCTGTACAGCAGTCGACATGAGAAACTCTCCTAGAGAAAATCTAATATTAATGTGTGAGCCACACTTCCTACTTTTTTAATTAAAGGATTTTATTGGGAAGACATAGCCGTTCCTGATGTGTGAGCTCCAAACAGAGCTGCAGGAAAACAAAACTCAAATAATGGAATTTAAACATGACAAGACACGGGAAAATGCAGCCGTGCGTGGCAGCTTTAATTCTGGTATGCCGCTGTGGTATCTGCAACCTGGCAATCAGGTTCGTACAGGCAACAGTTACACATTTTTGAATTCACCCAAACTAATGAGTCAAAAGATATTTTTACAGGTAATTCATTTCCAAAATAAAAGAAAATCACTTAGACGCACCTTTGCAACTTTATGATAACTAAAGATTTCTCTGTAATACCAGAAAAATGTTAAATGTCTATGAACACGAATTTACCAATATCCTATCTTCATCTATATTTTTGCTGTTTTTTTCCTGATGTTCCAAGTAGTTAATATTTCCCACGGCCTGCGGAAAGCTGCCGAAGCTCAGTATCAACCCATAAAATGATAGTTTAAGGTAAAGCAATGGCAGCCTGATCAGACAAGTCACAAAAGACAAGTCACTGTTGTGCAAATTCTAACAGGACCTCTTGTATTTACTGCTCATTTCAACAGTGATTATACAACTGATATTATCCAACACATCTAAAAAATGACATAATCAGACGCTGCACATATAGACAAATGTGAATAAGTAAGTTGTTTAGAGCTGGGGTGAAAATAACAGACATGCGTATGCAAAATATAGCGCCGTGATTTACGTTTCAATGTATACATCGATCGTACTGTGTTATCGCGATAAAATATTGTGTATCGGCGAGGACACATTACACAGGTTGTATTCAAGGGCACAAATGGGGGATGACGGTTTCCGTGGTGTTACCGTGTTTAGGAAAATACAGAATGGAGGTCACGGCGCCATACATGAACGTTTCTCTCCGGAACACCACCCAGATTGCAGTTTAAACGAGGAGCTGAGCCAAAGTGTGTGTGTGCGTGTGCGTGGTTGTGTGTGCTGCTGACATAGATGCGTTAGAGACGTGTGCTGGCCAGTGTAGCTACACAGTCCGGTTGCCCATTTCCCCCCAGTTAGGCCAGACCTGTCCTGCCTGCTGTGGTCACCGTTCGCGTTGAAAATAGTATCAGGGAGAGGCGACAGTCTACTGAAGACACATCATTTGGTTCCCGTTCCCCAAACCTTGTTAATAAAACATCGGAATTGTGTGGGAGGAATAAAAACGGCCATATGTGGCACTCACCCCCTCCGTTTAATTCCAACAGAATCGACCCGCAGTCGCTGCTCGCTGCCTATTGGAGACACAACCCGGTCGTTTGTTTTTTGGGGGAAAAAATAAGTCCTAATCCCTTTTCCCTCTAGACACTCTCCCGCTTCCGCTCACGCTAGCAGGTCGCAGACATGATGGAGTAAGTATCGAGTTCCAATGTTACTGAATCCCTGCGCTTCCGTGACAGAGGCAGTTTCTGCCATTTCATACCAACGTCGTCGAAAGCTTGCGACGTTTCCTCGGCTGCACAATGAGGAACAGGGGGACGTTCAAGACCGCCAACGCGTTCCCGGCTCCGACGCGTTTCGTCAAAGCGGAAACGACGGTTTGCAACCAACAGGAAGAGACAAACCTTGTGTACGTTTCAGTAATGTTTATATTTCTCACAGTATTTTAAAGAATACCGAAACACCTATTCTACACTCAAAAACCCGCATTAAATAATGTTTTGTTTTTTTTTACTAAAGAGGGAGTGTAAAAAAATATCTCCCAGTTGCTTTTTTTCTACGTCCTGTTTACATTTACATTACAGGAAGTGTTGATGTGTACATTTGTCATGTTGCGGGGCAAACAACTATTTGCATTTTCTTTTAACACAGGAAAGGTTGACTGCAGTAGATTACCTTAGATACACATGTTAGATACACATCTCACTTGGAGCAGCTAAAACTTAAACAAGCATGCATCATATTCTAATTTTATGAGGTTTGAGTTTCAAAATGAAATATACATGATGGAATTTCACAAGCTGAAGTGCAGTTCAAATGTATTATTGAGCACAATTTTCCTTCTTTATTCCCACATAAAGTAATTGACATCCCCTGTCTTCTAAGAAATAAACTGAAATTATTGACTTTCTGTATAAAATAAGCAGTGTGCTATGAGCTTTTTCTATATATTTGATTCTTAAACTTCATGCTACAGGTCAGACACAGGTGTCAGCTCAATTTGTCTGAGGAAGTTAATCCTGAGAGGATCGCATGATTTATTTTCCCCTGTAGGTCCTCTCTTTAGTTAAAGTTAAGTCATCTGAATCTTTCACAAACATTGGTTGAATGTATTTTCAATTTTATTAAAATGGAACAGTGGACCCTATTTCACAATGACTAATAGTTTAATTTATCTTTTTAGGATTTTGGAATGAAGCCAGGTCTTTCAATAAACATTAAAATGATGTTACACATGCTGGTCCAAAGAGGATATAGATAAATCATAACCTTGTAGAAATTGGGACAATTTATGTGTCACTTGTGCTTAAAACATCAGATTAACACAGTGCTGCCGACAATGGCTTGGTCCTTTGCTGCCCCATCCGCTATTAGCTAGCCCTGCAAATCCAATTAAGGTCTTATGCTCCTTCTGCTAAAAATAGTCAAAAATGAAGGAAAACACAGCAGCAACCCGTCATTAGTTGGGCGCAAACTATGCTACGGAGCTGTGTTGCTGCTGTAGTATCGTGAGGAAATGAGGTGCTGTGTTCCGAGCAGGGTGAGGTGGGCTGAGTATGGCAGGAATGCATAAGAGGAGGAAGGATTAGTGTCCCGAGTAGTGGATGTCTGAAGGAACTTAACAGGATTCTCTTCAGACATCAGGTGAGATAAGGTAAGTATCATAACATCTTTCAATAAACCTGTCTATTGTATTTGCAAGTAAACATATTAGAATGATTGATGTGTTTGCTAAAAGGATATGGAATCAGCAGTCTGACTTAAAAGTTGCTCTGACCTCTGTGGTTAAAATGTTTTTAAAATGACAAAAGTAAACAGAATATGCTGTGTCATATGAAACCAGCATCTTTTTATCTGTATCAGTTTTCCTGGCATGGAAAAATGACATATTGGCTGCCACCAGAGAAAGGTCTGCACTTTACTTTGCCAGCCAACCCAAGCTATCTCACTTTAAAGAGTCCAGAGTATGTCTGCATTTTGTCAGTGTTATCAATTCTGGTTTTCTGTGTCGGCAGAGCTCGCACAGCAGCCCGCCTCTCTAGAACTCTAGACAAAAGGCAGGCAGGCAGACATTTAACAAGAACATTCAATTAATCAGTTGAAGAATGACAGTCCACAGTCCACCTCTAATCCTCTAATGTAACAGGGAATATCACATCCGGCTGCTGACCAATGAAGATTCTGCTAACTGGGGACATAAATGTCGCTAAAGGTCGTTACAAACTGTATATTTTACTTTTACTTCTTGGTGAAACACAAAGAAATGGGTTGTAAAAACTTGAATATATATTATATGCATATATATCATATATTATATTCCATATATCTCTTTCACAAGATGTCCACATACACGAAGTGTATGAGGGTCCACCCTGCTTGTGTCAATTAGATATAATTCCACTAAACCCTGAGCTTGTTTTTCTCAGACTTTGACCTTTGACTTGCTCTGAGTACGGTGGGATTCTAGTTCACACACTAAGAAGTTCTGGGAAAAATCTTCTCGAAACTCTTCCGGTTAACCCCTGCTGTGACCAAGTTGCAATGTAATGCAGCAGCTTAATGTCTAGCAACCATTCCTGTTTAGTCTTAACTTGTTGTCTTGATTAAATTTTTAAACATTAATTAAATGTACAGATAGAAAAACATTTAGAGAGTACACACCTTCACCACTTCACACTGTGTGTGTGTGTGTGTGTGTGTGTGTGTGTGTGTGTGTGTGTATGTGCGCGTGTGTGTGTATACAAAGCTACATAACATCAGAACATTGGCCCATTATAAACATTTACTGAAAATTACATTAAAATCTGTTCATAACTATTCAAGTTAACTTGCTAACAATCCCTGCTCTCACATAGCCTCCTCCCTTGGTGGAGTTAAATATATGTGGTGACCTGGATGGCAAATTATATAATCTCATCAAAAAATCAAATTCATGCTTGTAGTTCTCTTAGGAAAAATGTTATTGTTGTTATCTGGTTAGTCGATTTCATCTTTTTTTACACCCCCATGAAATAAAAGTCACCCAATGTCGTTTCCTTATATTCCTTGTATAAAATATTGAAGATGAAACAAATACAATTATCTTCTTGATTAAACAACAAATTCATTTTTTCAGTTCAAAACCCCTTCCAAAATAGAAAACATGCCTGGAATATCTGAATGCAGCATCAATCTCTGTCTTGATTAATACGTTTGTTTGATCTTTGAAATGCTGTAAATGAGTTCAAATCTTAACAGTTGTCTCTTTAATCACCTCCACTTATTATTTCACATCTTAAAGATTAATGGAGAAAAAAAGTAAGCAGAGCCCTAATCCATAAAACTATTAAAATTGAATTTAGAAAATCCAAATTATATCCTTATTCTCCAATATCCTATTATTGGATTATTATGATTAATGTTGGTTGTTGTGTTGCATGCAGGATGGGTACGTTTGTGACCCTGGCAGAGGTGTTGGAGGCCCGGGGTTCACCACTGGATGAGGATGAGGTCTGGTGTCTGCTGCTCGCCACCACTGAGGCCTTACTGGATATTTCCAAAAAAGGTCAATCCTCCATTCGTTCTTTTGGCCTTGTTGTGCGTCATCTGGGCAGCCTAAAAGTACAATTAGAAGGAAACCCTAAACACTGTGCCTCTTGTCTGTTTAGGTTCAGGCAACATATGTAATGTGCTGAGCCCAGGCTCCACGCTATTGTCTGCAAATGGGAGTTTGGCCTTTAAGAGCTGTGCCCGATATGAAGACGTGGCCTCCTACAAAGCTCCAGAGGTCCAACAAGGCCACCCTGCTTCCAGTAGGACTGCAGCCGAGAAGGTTGGAAAGCTCTGACTAAAGACAGAAAACAGTAAAAACATACATTTGGCACAATCAGTTTACAATCAGTTTGTCAAGGATTTTCACAAAAAGTTTAATGGCTGCAATACGTACATAACCCATATTGTATCTCCATCTATATCTATTATAAAGATATGAGCCTGCAGCACTATGGAAAAGAAATTCCATAGTTCTCCAAATTATTCATGCAATGTCTTGAAAATTATTCCAGTGTTAAAGTGAAGTAAACTCAAAGTTAAAACCACACAAAAGAATGTAGCATTTCAAAGTAAGATAAAGATAGACAGGATAGTACTGAATGTTGCAAATTTGTAAAATTCACATTTTCAGATTTTAGGTCTTTTTATTAAATACACCATATATAATGATAATGAATGATTTTGCAAGTACCCAAGTACCATACACACACTTTTAATCGATGGCTTTAACGAACGTCCTGTTCATGTATCCCCAGATGGTTGTGTACTCGTTGGGTATGACTTTTTATTGGTGTGTTGATTATCGCCTACCTCAAAATCAGGTACTTTCTACCTTCTAGTGCCTCTTCCTAGTACTCATTGTCACACAATAATGACACAATGTCCACCCTGCTGTTCCCCCACAGCCAGTCCATCTGAGTTCAGAGCTGGAGGGTTTGCTGCTGAGCATGTGCGAGGATGTGGCAGCCCGCCGGACTGACCTGCTATCAGTGCTTGAAGCCTGTGAGCTCCATCACAGAACAACCATGCTGCTTCCTGCTGAGCGGCTCATCAGACAGCTGGTGGAGGAGGTCTACAGAAACTCAGTGAGCATTGGTTTATTTTCAGTGTGGTCTCTAAGGTCATGTTTGGTTCTACAACCATTTCTCTGTTGGCGTCTCTGGGCTCAACACCGTCTCGATCTCTTTGCAGGCTGATCACACGCCTGTGGCTGAAAATGGATCCGAGCTGACAGATCGCAGTCAAATGATCAGGCACAGATTACACAGTAAGATCTAATATTTGTCACATTGTTCTCAATTGGATATGAAATGCCCCCTCCCTGGAGTAAGATAGTTCTTGGTCATATCCCTTCATACCCTGTATTAAAAATAATTGACTGTGTGACTGCCATCAACATAAGGGCCGAAAGCATAAACTAAATAACACCAACATATATTTCCTGTAGAGCAGGCTACAACCTTGCTATTTGCAACCTTCCCTTTTTTGCGCGCAGTGACCAGCTGGCTTTTTTTCTTTGCAACTTTCAGAAAGTGTCAGTTTTGTGAGATCTAGAATCCTTTTTCAGGTGGTTCTTTTAGCAATTCCACATGGGAACTGAAGAAGAAGATTTCTAGAACATTCTCTGGATCATGCGAGCCCACAGGGTATGAGTGCAATTTTAAATAAACAGTAATAGATGATTATGAATATGCACATAATACCACAAAAGAACACTTGTTGTAAATTAAAACCAAACTTTATTTAGAAAAAACACAAAATCCTTTTGTTTAAACCAGTGTCATGATGAGTGGCAGCTGTACCCAAACAGAAAACACATTTTTCCAGGATTCCTCCTGCAAGCCAGCAAAGGGATAGTTACAGCAGCTGGCAGCAGCTGAATCGCAGCCCCTGCAGCCCGTACATGGACAGCAATCAAAACACAACCTCTAGATCCCTCACCCAGTTTGAGTCCACGAACAGTCTGAATGACAAAAAAGTGAAGGTGAGCCCGGATATCAACAGTGGTATTAATCATTAAAATTAGTAGGTTTTTTAAGGTGTTTTTTTTTGCCTTACAATGTCTTCTTCTGCAGGAAATGTGTCCCGAGTTTATTCGGATGTTAGATGAGCCCCAGGTTGTCTTAGAGCTGCCTTCATCCATCGTGGTGAGTTAAAAGTGAAGCGGCAACATCAGTTGTCTTTAATTTTACTTTCAATTACCTCTGTTTGTTTTTTTTAACTTACTTTCAGTCAAAAAAGGGAAAATCTCCAAGCAATCAGAGAGAGCTGAGTGTGCTGATGCCAAATGGTCAGAGCATTCTGGTCAAGTGTGAGGTGAAATCCAGAGGAGGAGATGTCTTTGACATGATTGTTGCTCACTCTAACCTGATGGAACATTTCTATTTTGGCCTTGCCTACATTGATGGTAAATAAGTTTAAAGAGAGAAAAAGTGGACACATAGTTTTCAAATGCTTTCAGTCTTTCTCTGTTTTGTCTTCAGATAATGAGTTTTTTTTTGTGGACAACGACACAAAGATTTCCAAAGTTGCCCCAGATAGTTGGAAGAAAGTGCCTACAACCACATTTGTCCTTTACTTCCGGGTCAAATTCTTTGTCAGTGACATTTCTCTTCTTTTGTAAGTATCAACAATCCTATCCTCATAGAGAAAGCAATCTCTCCTTTAATATAGGCAGAATTTTAATACGTACTGTTTTCTCTGACAGGCACAAACAGACCCACCACCAGTATTACCTCCAGCTGAGACGAGACCTTTTGGAGGACCGGCTGTGCTGCCATGAGGATACAGCTCTGTATTTGGGAGCCCTGGCCCTGCAGAGGGAGTGTGGTGACTGCATGCCTGAGGTTTTTGCACCAAACATTTAAAACCGGGACATAACAAAAGCACGCTCTAGCTATCAAATCCTAATACAGTACAAAAGTTAAGTCTCTTGGCATATGTTAGGCTGTAATACAATTAGAGATGTTAGTGTGATCTTTCCCATTAAAAATCAGCTTTTGTCTCTCAATGTTCCCCAAATTTTACCCAAAATATGATTTTGATTTAATCTCAAATACATAACGTTGTTTGTAAAATAAAAAGGTATTGTGTTGTGTTCAGGTGTATGGGAGAAACTACTACCGCCCTGACCAGTACGTGCCCAAGAGCGTCATGGAGAAACGTGCCTTGCCTTATATTCAGGGGGAGCTAACCCGGCTTCATGCCAACAATGCCCAAATGCCTGCTGACGAGTCTGAGCTTGAGTTCCTTAAGGTAACACGATCAGTAGTTTTGACTGTCCTGCAGTACTGTCATCTAAGCTTTTCTTAGAAGGTTTTTCCATGCATGATTTGGGATCCTTAGGGTTGCCAGCAATTGCCCGAATATGGTGTAATGTTTCACCAAGTCGTGCGTGAGAAAAAACCTCAAGAAGGAGAGATCATCCTTGGAGTTTGTGCCAAAGGAGTTATCATCTATGAGATTAAAGACGGCTGCCGATCTACCAGCCAAAATTTCCTCTGGAGGGAGACTTCAACAATTTCCTCAAGCGTGAGTAGAATAGTGTCAGTACGTCATGTGTTTGGCAGAGAGAGTATTTGCGGGCTAAATATTCCCTCCATATTTCATCAGCGCCGTAAATTTATAGTGGAAAGCCGGCTGAGCAAGAAGAGGTACACCTTCATCACAGAGAGATCCAAGATAGCCAAATATCTCTGTAACCTCTGTTCCGCCCAGCACAAGTTCAACAATGAAATGAACTCCCGTCAGCTCACCCAGAGCCTGGTCTCAGGTCAGTAGTTTTCAACTCCTGCACAGCTGCTTAGCTAAATGAAAATACTGATGATGATTCCATTTGTTTTCCTCTAGAGGAGAATATGTCACCATATCCAGCAGTGTGTCACACCCAGAGCAGATGCCTCAAGACATTCTCCTGCTCAGAGACACCACAGGATGACAGCGGCCTGACCACGCCTCGAGACGACACCCTCACCAAGTTGTGCAATGATGTCACGGCTAGGATTGAAACCCGAATCAAACAGCAGCGCCAGAATCTCAGTGAGCACAGGTACTTATGTCAGCCCAGATACACCTTTGTCTACATCCTGACAGGCAGTCGGGTTAGCCAAAAGGGGACACAGCTTCAAGCTACTCTGACCATGTCCTTACCTCCTTATATTTTATTTGATTATATAAATTGTGATTGGCTTGTTCTGCAGCACTTGGTCCAGCAGTCCGCACAGCAGCACCAGTATACGATCCCCAGCCTTGTCTCAGAGGAGTGGATCTGAAGCCCCATCTGGCTCACCAGCAGCCAGAGGTATACCTACTACTATTTTGTAGACCTCCATATGAATAAATCAAGGATTAAATGTAGCGGGTTTGGGTCTAACCCTAATCCTAACCATATGTTAAGAGTGGGACATGTGATGGCATCTAATTAGTTGCGTTTTCTATGTGGTTCTTTTCATTCTCTATTCCATATTTTCCACAGATTAATGTGTAAATATGTTAAAGTCTGTGCGGTTTCCCTACATTTTGCAGATACCCCAACAAAGCTGGGCACCTCATCAGAGAGAGAGGTTTTATGTGTTTCTTTAAGGAAAGACCCAAAGCTTGGCCTGGGTAAGCTAAGGAATGGAGCTATGCTTTATGTCCTTTTTTCAAAGTTTTGGCCCTGATTTACCAAGATGTCCAACAAGGAGCACTAAATTTCATGACTTTGCGTGCTGCCTCTTTTCCATTATGGGTTAGGATTGGATTTTGAATTTCAAAGAAATGATATTCGATTCAACAGAGCTGGAGGTGCTTGTAGAGGAGGCATATAAACACCCAAATGATCTCCAAAGGAGAAATATAAACATCACACAAAGAAATCTAATATTGGAGCAACATCTGTTGTTGCTGGCAGGACAATAAAATCATTCTGAAACCCTTGATCACAGGATATCATCCATTGCACAGGGAATGGCACACTTGGGCCATTGCTGCACCCACCAAACAGCTGGTTAGCACGATGTCTGGTGCTAGTCGACCACTGCGATTACTCTTGGGAAGCCAGAAACCACATAAAACCCGTGTTTGGTTCGTTAAGTGCTTCCAGTGTCGCTGGTACTTTTAAAGACCTGCCCATTCTGCATGGAGTCATTGGAGCATTGAATCATCTTATAGCAAACCTGAAAGCCGCTCAAAGATGGCTTGGCTCTTTGGCAATATGCCTCGATAGTTTTTTTCTTCTCCCATTGCAATATACTGATGCAAATGAAAAAAAAAACATTTTTCCTGTGTCTCCTCCCGGCAAAAATAATGGCAGCTATTGTGCATAAAGCAATTTGCCCCTGTCCTTCCAATGTGCTACATTTAGAGGTAATCACACCACTGCAGATATTTTCAGGATTAATAAATCAAATCAATCATTCTAAATGTGCTAACATTTCTAATCTGTATCTTGTGTTTGGGTATATGCAAACCTTTAGTAAATCAGGCCATTCGTGTGCAGTATCAACAGAAACAATGCAAGTGTCCTTTCAATGTCAAGATGTGTTTCATTTGTATCCACACAGGAATAGTGATAGTCGGAGAGGACGCTGTAGGCCATTTTGATTTGGGGATCTTTGTTGCTTCTATAGTGCCAAATGGACCTGCTGACAGGGACGGCCGCATCCGGGCAGGTAAGGAATGGTGATGGCCAACACGTCTTTGAATCAGACGTCTCTTTAATTTTCTCTCAAAGAGTTTAGGGTTGTGCCTAGGTTCTGAAATGAGCTCTGTCTTTGCGGAATATTCCAGCAGTATTCCACTGTGACATTTGTCTGCAGGTGGTCGCCTGATCTCCCTGAACAATATCAGCCTGGAAGGCGTCACCTTCAGTGAGGCAGCAGAGGTCATACATAACAGCTCCGAGGAAGTGCAGCTCATCATCTCACAGCCAAAAGGTGCCCTGTGTTTGTCCACTCTTTTCAGCTACAACACAAACTTTATATGCAATTGTACATTTGCCAATTCAGATGATCAACACTTTCAACCCTCTAGCTCTGTTTATGTTACTCAAATATAAACTCAGCACTAAGATCGAGAACATGCTTGTATTCTTTTTGAAAGCATATATCTACTTACTTTAATGTTTCCATTGGCCTATTTTACTATTTTTTACCATTACTAAGCCATAACATAGAAAAACACAACTGGTCTTATATTGGTTTGATACAGATTTACTGGAGCCAGTATTTTTAAGATGTGTGTCTGTCACTGTCCCCACAGTCCTACTCAGCCCCATGAGTCTTCACTCTTCTTCGTTCAGGAATTGTGAGTCACAGACTACGCTAATGACAGACAGACGCTCAGCCGATGATAGCTTGGATGACATTGTTTCGGTTCCGATGACGCCGAAGAACTGCAACAGGCTTCACATCCCACGAAAGGTCTTCGGTGCACAGGTGCACTCTCATTTAGACCTGTGCACAAATCATGTTGGCTTGACTTGTGAATCATGGTCCAACACCTAACACGACATAGCAGAGAGCCCACGGGAGTGTCTACACAGCCTATTTTCTACACGAAACTAAAGAAAGTGGGCTTGCCACTCTCTCCAGGAGCTTTGCTCTAGCAATCTGTAACTTCTTACATGTTTTGTGCTTTGTGTCCTTTAGGATGGCTCCTCTCTGAGTCCTCCGCTGAACTGTGTGAGGCCTCGGGAGATTACTCTGGAGCTCAGGAAGATATCAGGCAGTCTGGGACTCAGCATCACTGTGAGTTTATGACCTTGGCTGTTTGATGCAGTTGTGAACGGTAGAACCACAGGACACAGGGCAATAGATTCAAGGCATTACTGTTTCGCAATCTTCTTTTGAAACTCTTCATTAATGTATTACATTCAGGCTTGCGTGGGTAGTGGAAGAATCTACATAAGAAGCCTTGTTCCAGGAGGGGCTGCTGAGAGGGACGGGCGCTTACATGCAGGTAATGGAGCTAATGTGACCAGTTGTGGTGTTGCGCTAATTGAGGATGACCTTCTCTGACTAGCTCTCACAGTAATAAAGTATGGGTAATAGTAGCCATTACTATCGGTAAACTACACCTTTACAATTTATCTTTTAATTACTTTTTTTTTTTTTTCATTTAACCTTTATTTAACCAGATAAAACCCCACTGAGATTGGGACTGTTTACACAGAGGTGACCTGGCAAACAGGTCAGCAGCACATTCCATAAGAAAAGCTACAAGGACACAATAGTTTGGTGCAAAACATACAATGTTTAGGGTGAAATAGAGCTTTTCAATAAGAAATGCAGAAGCTGCAACCCAACTACAAACAAATTAAGATTTAAAACACCATTACTGTTCAGTGGTCTCACGCTGTTAGTCAGTCAGGATAGAACAGGTGGAAGAGCTGCAGAGAGCTTCAGTTTCACCAGGACAATATTCCATGCCAAAGGTGCAGCCAAGCTTTTTCCAAAATCAGTCCTTACCCAAGGAACAGATAACACAAATGTAGTGCACTAACACTAGGCATAGCGACTGCTTGTTTTTTTTGCAATAATGCACATAAATAAGAAGGAATCGAGCCTAAAAGAGCCTTATTAAGGTCAGCCAATTGAGTGCATTCAAAGAAAGAAAGTTTGATTTCCTATACAACTCAGAGAGAGGTGGGTGAGACGACTAAGCCAGTGACAAATTTCAACTGTAAAAAAATCATCCAAGGACTGGAGACATTTGGCAACAAGATCACTGTCACTGATTTCTTTCTGAGAGAAGCAGGTTCTATTTGTGGAAAAAGAACCAGAACTTCACCCCTACTTTAGTGACCAATATTTTTTTATATGGGCTTTTAATTACAGCTCCTGATCTAAACTAAAACCCAAGTACCTGTATTTTAATATGATTTAATTTATTAGCTGCTCCATCTGTTTTCCCTTGGATGTTACAACATTTGTATTGTCTGCGGTAGCACCTTCATGTGAGGATAATATATAGCAGCTTGCAAATTCCGTATTCAAAAGCCTGAATGAGTGAGTTTAAATAACAGTGTCATCTGCATAGAAATGACTCATTGCTGTCAAGCTGTCACAGAGATTTTGCATTTTATATAAATTGAGAATAGAATGTGTCCCAACACTGAGCTTTGGGGCATCCCTTTCGTAATGTCCACAAAGGAAGAGTTAGATTCAGCCACCAGAACACATTGTTGATCGTTGAATAGGTAGTTGGCCAACTAGGCAGCTGTATATTTATATAAGCCAATATGTGATTTCTACCGTGTCAAATGTTTTTGATGAATCATTAAAAAGTGCAACACAATATTTTGTGCTTCCCAGAGCTTCAGTTCAGTCATTAAGAACCTCCAGCGCAGCTGTAACAGTGCTGTGCTGTTTCTAGAACCAGATTGGAATGGAGAAAAAATATTATGTGATTCGAAAAAGAAAAAAGAAATCCTGTCGCTGGTCACTGAGGATCCGCTCACAAAATTGAGCTAAAACTCACAATTTAGAAATTAAGCTGCAGCTACATTTGTGGATTATGCCCCTTTTAACAGAGGAGTACAAAGGCCGACTTGCAGATCTTTGGAATTTTATTGCTGGGAAGACTCAGGTTAAAAATATGTGAGAGAGGCTCTGCAATAAAATCAGCAGCCAACTTTAAGAAAAAGGTTTCAGTTTGATCAGGCCCTGCTGCTTTACTTGTGTCCAGCCGTGTTAGTGCATTGTTTACCTCAGAGACAGATACAGAAATAAACTCAAATGGAGAAGCAATGCTTCCACTTACAGCCTGCGGTGTCAAGGGCTGGTTTACACTAGCCAGACCAGCATTTGTCAGCTCAGAGTTTAGCGACTCAAATGGGGATCTAGCAGAAATAAAATGATCATTAAAAGAATCTAGTAGAGGTGTCTTATCAGACAGGGTATCAGATTTCATAATGAAAGAACTTCGTCATTAGTTGTCACGCGATTTGAAGATTTTATGACTTGACTATGAATTTTTGTGTAATTTGTACTGTGAATGGATTCATTCAAATAAAATTCAGACTTAGCACTCTTGATAAGGGAGGTACATTTGTTTTTAAGCCAGTATACATCTGCCTTTGTTTTCCAAACCCCGGTCCCTGCTGTCCAGCAGTGTCGCTCTCTTTCAGAAGATTTTCAATTTCAGAGGAAAACCAAGGATCATTTTGGCCCTTTACCCTACATTTCTATTAACGCTACATCAGCAAATATGGAAACTCTACTCTACACTCAAAGGCAGCTAAGTCGTACTGTATATAAAAGTAGAGATAAAAAAGTTTTTAACGTTCCTTTTGGCCTCACTGACGTCATTAAGCACAGGTACATTTAGGTTTTGAATCATTGACGTCCTCACTGACCACTGATCACTGACGTTCAGCGACTGTTAGGACTTGGTGACAGCTATTAGAAGAGAAACAAAAACAGGACACAACAGGAACAACTGTTTTGAGTGTGTTGTTCTTTTTCTCCTGTAGGTGACCGATTGTTGGAGGTGGACGGCATAAGTTTCCGGGGGTTTTCCTACCACCAGGCTGTGGATTGTCTGAGCAAGACTGGCGAGGTAAACACTTGAATGTAGCCTGTGACAGACACCAGCTGTGAAAGGTGGATGTTTCCACAACACCAGAAAGGACACTGCTACATTCAGTAAAGGAACCATTGCATAGCATATAGGACTCTAGTTTACTCCCCACTACAAGAGGCGCGACCACGGTAACGGTAGTATCATGATAGAGGGATTCTGAGATTCACTATTTATCATAATAGAACTATGATATATCTGAAATATATGAACTCAGATGTATACATAACCGAAGGGAAGCATATTTTCCTGAGAGGTGCAATGCCGGGGCTCTCCTGGCTGAATCCAAGAGTGTATTCGTTTCTAAAGAACTTCAGGTACATGCTGGTGCAGGGAAAGGTGAAAGTGACACTAACCTGGAGCTTTGCCTTGACATTGTGCACATCCAAACGATTGCCTAAATGTCTAAACGCCTGTAGGACTGGTGGAGCTTGGTTGACTGAGCTCTGCGGTGGGTATTTGGTCATCTTGAGATGTAGCTTCTAGAAAAACCAACTTTAGGGAAGGGGTACCTGTGGCTCGTATGTTGCTTTTGTGTCCTGCTAGCCTGCCTGTAAAAGCACCTTTTCCTTGGGAACTAATGTCCACATCACACCGACAAAACAATCTATGTAAGTCATCCTTGCTGTGTTTGCTGATAAATGTGTGATTTTCTGGCCATTCAACATCTTTTTAGCATATTTACCCTCGATTAACATGATGCTACAATGCAGCTAGCGCATGTAGGCTTGTTGACATTGTCAACCAATGATATTTCAACCTAGAAAACTCACTTGGAGAACACCGATCTGTGCCAAGCAGCTCATTTCTCCACATTGTGGCTTACACCTGTATTATACTACTACTATACTTACATACTACAGATACACCTGTAGTATGTAAGCCACAATGCGAGGAACACCTGTAGTGTGTGCTATACTGTATAGTATATATGCAGTACAGGCAGAAGCAATGCAAGGTTACGTAACATAGTAGGTTGCTTTATGATCAAAGCCCTTTGGCCTCTTTTGGATAAAAGTTTAGTCACTCCAGAATCCAGAACATCACTAAAATTGAATCTGTTATTCCTTGACCAGCTGAAAAGTCAAAAGATTGAAAGAAGAAAGTCTTACAGCATTTGGCAATATGCTGCATAACATTCAAGTGAAACTTCAAAAGGGGGGCAGGGGATTTAAATTAGATAGTCCAGTCTAAATCCAGACATATGGCTGGAGCAAGCGCCCTTTTGACTTCATGATTTTGAGGTCAGACGATTTATCTTGTTTTCTTGCTCCAGGTGGTGATTTTGGTCGTGGAGAGGGATTCATTGAAGCTACCCAGGGTCTCTGTCAATGCAGACACCATCAGCAGCATAACCAATCACAGCGGCAGTTCCACAAGCAGTCCCCAAATGGTGAACAGCTGTTTGTCCACCAGGTCGCCAAAAACCACAAGCCGAGATGTTCCCAAAGAATACAGCTTCGTCACCAAGGGTAGGTAGTCGACAGCTTGATTTTAGTTGAATGGAAAACATTACAACTCCTCAAGTAGCTGGTGCATGTTCATCATACAGATTAGAGCTCCACTTCCTGGTCTCTGTTGCAGAGGTTTTGGGTCATTCATGACGCGGCAGCAGTAGGAGGCACATATAGCAGCAGCAGCTAGCAGGTTAGCTCAAGATGTGGATGTAAATTATGTGTAGGTAGCACCTCAAACCTAAGAAAACATTTGCAACACATGCAGATGCAGAAATGCATCTCAGCGTCACGCCCAATGAAATGATAAAGCTGGTTGTTAATCACAGACTGAAGCCGAGGCTTTCAATGACGGACTCTCCATCTTTCAGAAAATTGGGAAAATATCGGACAGAGGCGAAAGAAAACTTTCAGGTAACAACAATTATCATTACAAATGACCTTAATTCCACTGGTCATGTCACTCCTGTGTGAATGGAGCATTATCAGCTCTTTTGCAGACCCACATGCAGGTCTAAGGGGTTCCACATACCAGTTTACTGTAAAATGGCTCTTGTATGGCATTATAATGAAATGAGTAATAAATATTAACTGTCACGTTTTTTAAACGGGTAGAAAAATACTGTCTGTGTCAGAACCTATAGACTAAGCTGCCGTTTGGTTTGATAGTCGACCAGGACACAAAGGATCCTTCAAAGTGAACTTTTACACACTTCATCCTCATCCTCCTGATCTTCCTTGCTCGACTCTGACCTACCCCTTCTCATCCCTCCTTAGGCTAGGACGATCAGCCACTTGCTAAAGGCTGTGCTCGGAAGGAATATTTAGTAATATCCTAGTGTTTCACAACATGCTACTCATGGGTTTGTCTCATCATTAGTGATTGTATAATGACAAGACTCTGATTAGCGTGCTGCTCATGTGGCTGAAGCTATTCATCCTACACACCCAATGGAAATGCAAGCTGTGATCAGGACGTACCGTTCAAACTGACTGTGTTGTACTAGAGTTTAGCTGCGGCACTTTTACTGCAGCCACTCATTATGTAGCCACAGAGTCACACGGCTGCCCTCTTAGTGGATATAACGGACCATTTAGTCCAGATTTCTCTCAACGTTTGGATTTATTTATCGATTGATTTCCAGAAAACACCCAGGAAGTGACCCTGACTAAGAGCAGCAGCGGCCTCGGCTTCAGTTTCCTGATGTGCGAACTGGTTCCTCCCATGCGGGATTTTGGCACGTTGGTCCGAATAAAGAAGCTGTTCCCGGGGCAGCCAGCCCAGCAGAGCGGGAGGATCCAGGAGGGAGACGTCCTGTTAGCTATCAACGGACACTCACTTAAGAAACTCACTTATCCAGTACGTCCTCATCTCAAGTCACGCAAAAGCGGATTTGCTTGTGCGGCAGATTTGTACATTTGAACTTTAACATTTGTTATATGTGCATTGGCATTATGTGATTTCTTCATCTTGGGTGATGAACTTGTGTAGTTTGTTAGGAATAAACAATGTAAAATAGATCAGTAGAAATCCAAATCATTCACCCGCTGAGTGCTGGATTCAGAATCATACAATCTGCCTAAACCCAGCCTGAATTCGAATTTAAGACATCTCACAATGTGGCTCGGCATCGGCGCCTTCATCCTCCAGGAACCCGTGCCTGATGCCACCATACACATGTGCTCAGTGTGAATCTGTTCTACGTTGTCAAGACAACAGGTGGCGAATGTGCCAACTCTGGCATTCTCTGAGAAACGCCAATCGAGTTGCACAGTGATGTGAGCACAGGCCCCACTTGTGTGCATCAAGCTCTCCTGCCATCCTCATTGACTCTTTCTGTCAGTTTGGGCAGAAACATGCACACGAGTGACCTGGCAGAGGCCATATGGTAGAGCTCTGTACCATAGTACTGTGGAGCAGATAGCAGGTCTTCTACTGAGTTGATGCCCCCTTGGGGTTCCCTGGTCAGACCCTTGGAATCTTAGAGGGAGACACAGCAAGAGGAGCTTCTCTTCCTGAATGAAGCGTATATTCTGGACTGGAGATACCGTTTTACTGCCACAACTGATGAAGACTACAGAAAACAAGAAAATTGGCCAAGAACCAGACATTTTGTTTGTTTGTTTTTTATTTGGTTTTTGAGCACATCCACCCAAAGAAAGAAAGAAAGAAATTGTCTGAAAATCTGTTGGAATGTAAAACCAGCACCAATATTTTTGGAGGAAAACAAGGTACTTAGGATTGGGGTATTTGGCAACAGGAACTGGAAACTATTAACAAATGAGCTATAGCTAGCCGGACTGGCAGAGCTCCTCTGCATGTTTTTAGGTTTTCTATTCATGAAGCCACAGTGGGACAAAAAAAAACATATTTTTTGATCAGTTTGTTGCGTTCCTTCAGTTACGCAATGACCACATGTGGTGCACCCAACATTTCTGAAATAGTGAGAAGAAGCGAGTTTAGCGCTAACGTTTAAAGTTTAACGCTTTCCGTCTGCAGGCAGTTCTGAAGCTATTCAAGACGTCACCGCCTGAAGTCCGCCTGACTCTCTGTCGGCCTGCTCCAGGTGTGTACACACACACATACACACGTGCACAGGATCTGCCCCTAACTTCACACCTATGCCTATTTTCTGCAGGAGTTCTTCCATCTATCGAACAGCTTATTGGTACATAAGTGACGTCACCATTGTTAAACCAGCGCCAGCATCAGTGGATGTCCGTCAGCGACACCGAGCGTCCTGATTTTATCAGGATGTAGCAGCGGGAATGGAGGATGACTCAGAGAGGGTAGGGGACATTATGGGATGTGTAGTAACTACAGCTGAACCAAACAACTACATTTAACTCCCTATTCCATGTTCTATTCCATGATACATGAATTGTTTTACCTGTGTGACATCTAATGGCTTTATGTTTTATCTTTTTTATCCAGGCAGTGTCAGATGTGTGAGAAGAAAGAGGTGAAGGCTGGATAGGTAAAGAAACGTGAGTTTCTAATAAGTTAGAAGTGACAGATGGGAGCAAACATGCTTTAATTTCTTGTTCATGTTCTTACCACAAGGTGGCAGTATGGTTCTGAAAATGACAGTTGTCCTTTTCTAATCCCCAGTTCCATTTTGTGGAAAAGCTAATTTTACGATTCTTTTCTGCTCCACAGAAATCTAAAAAAGATGTTTGCTCACAAGAAACCGACGAATGAAACCAGACAAGTCTTCCTTTTGTTTTTTATTGGAAGTAGAACATTTACACCGATGTGCTCAATATGTTGTTTCAATGAGCGTCAAAGCAGTAATTGTTTCCACTTTTCATCATTAAAGTAAAATGCGACATTTTTGCACCACATGTTGGCTTCATTTGAGTTGAAAAATCCAAAGGAAAGCCCAATAATTTCTCCCCAAAACAAAAGCTGTTAAACCGGGTTTGACCTGAATATGGATGATCCATCCCTAAACACTTATTTAGGACTCAGGAGACAATGCACATACGCACGCACACACACATGCACACCTCTCTGGATGAGGAGCCAGTAATGGCCCCTCATAAATAACGGTTCCTGTATTTTTGGTGAAACCCAGTAGTGCATCTGGATCCCATCAGAGCCTGTGTTCCCTTTGCAAATGATCCCAAATGTTTCTAATTATGCCAGTGGAGTCGGCACGAGGCTGTGTGTAAGCGCTTGTGTATGTGTGTGTTTGAAGCGGCCTGATGGACATGCACACCCATAAGCTGGCCTCTGTTTATTCAAGAGCGGCGCAGTGGAGATGGACAGCGTGGTCGTGACCCGCGCGGCCGCTGTGGAGGTCGACACACGTGGCAGCGGCTGACGAGTGAGTGACGGAGGCGTGTTTTTCTACGCTAGGTTTGTCTTCTCTCTGCTGTTATGGATGATAAACAACAGTACGAGTCTCATCGGCCAAGAATTAGTGGTGTTTACAAAAGGTTTGCCAGACACCCACCAGGTAAGCCCCTGTTCCGTGTTCATAACAGTCCAAATATAAATTGATTTAGCATTCAGATCAAGTCGGGGCAACTGTTTCCACTTCTGCTGTGATGACCTGGACACCAGGGACAGTAAACATTTAAATGACTTTCTCTAACTGTTAGTATTCCAGTTCCTTTCTTTACCAATTCCTGATTAAGAATATTTCTAGCCTCTGGTGTTCCCAAGAAAGGGAACGTGCTCCTGCAATAAGAGCAGGGACTTTCTGCCCCAAAATAGACTCAAAACGTACCTGTTCTCCTCACCTTCTGTGCAATAAAATCAAAATCACATCTTTATTCTGTATTTTAATGCCAGAAAAGGGAGTGGAGATGTACGCTGGTCACTGTCAATCTGGTGATCTGGAAAACTCAGTTGCTGCAGACGAGGTGATTAATGTCTGGGAGTATTTCAAATGTGATGGTGGAACTGGAACTGTTCACCTACCAGACGTTCCTGGACTGGTTTTCCTCCGACAACTAACAATCACAACTCCCACCAGATTAAGGTTATTTTTGTTTGTTTATTTGTTTGTTTGTTGTTGAGCCAAGCTGGGGCGAGGTGTGTCAGAGGGATGGAAACAGAGCTGTAAGTAGCCACGTGAGCCTCTCTGTGTAGACAAAGGTTTCAACTAGGCGGCCATGTTAGTCATATGACCTTTAGCCAACGCCAGACATGACTGAGTAACCTATTAAAGCAACTTTAAGGTTGACCGATCATTTCTTCCCCCGGATCCACTTTGCTTTCAGACGCAAAAATGCAAAACACCGTGACTCCAGTCTGCACTTCTACGTCATGAAGCTTGAGGGTGCAACGATTTCCCACCCAGGTCATGTGTTGTATGCTAGTGTGCATTGTGTGGAATTACAAAGAACAGCATTATACTGGAGCTGGACGCCAAACAGCTGGCCTCGTCCTCACCTTGATGTAAGCAAGGAGAGCGTGACATGCGAGAGGCTGGCTCCTAACACCGTTAAAGTCATTGATTCTCTCCACCTCGCGGCTAAATGACGGCGCTCCCGGAGTCACAGGCGCTGGGCTCCGTCACCCCCTAAAGTCGCATGAAAACGCCACCCAGAAAAATGGGCACGGCGCTGCCGTCTGGCAGGCCTGAAACACGTCTCTCTGCGTGACAGGACACTGGAAACAATTCACATTTTCCACTTGACACAGAGGCAGCAAAGGATCCTGGGTGATTCCACGTGTTTGGCTGCTTGCCTCCGGCTTTTGATGTCGCCTTTCGGTCGAGCAATTGCCCCAATTAACATGATTGTGCGAGTGTGCAAAGTGGACGATTAAAAATAAGTCTTTTTGCTTTTTTAACACCCCTCCCTCCAAGCCATCGCCGCGACGACCGAGCAGAGGGGAATTCATCAAATGGGATTTAGCGGCGAGTGGAAAGGGAAATCCTCATTACGCCGCGATCCATATTTCAAAACTGGTAACTGTATTTTTAATGGAACCCTCAGCCAAAGAATTTCACCTTTGTGGGGGAGGGGAGCAGAGAGGTGAAGGAATGAAGAGAATTAAAGTTTCATATGATGAATGGATGAAGGCTGGATGAAGAATGATGGGGTGAATAATAATGGTGTGCTTTTCATACAGAGATGGAACTGGAAGAGGAGGAAGGTTAGAGGACAAATCCTGTCTCAACACAAACCCTCGTCATAGATCAGTGAAGCAAAACATCTTTACGTGAGGACCACGGACCTGGGCCGCGCTTCACACACGGTGGACAGATCTATTCATTCTGATGACAGCGAGGGGATCCCGTCAGGTGCTAAGACTTCCCACGAATCCCCAAACGTGTCTCCTGCGGACAGACGGTGTCTCTGATCGATGCTGAAGCTGCAGCGATGACTCCATCTTCCTTTCATCTCTGAAGCGAGTGCCTGCAGTGAGTGGAGCCTGAAGACTCGCCGGTTCCTGGAGGGGCGGCTGTAGTGCGTCTCGACCATATGTTCTTTTTCAGTCACACCTTTTGCGCTCACGCCCACTTCCACGTGGGACTCGCATATCAGCAGTTTCCTACTGCCGGCTGCTGAGTGGACCCAGTTGAGGCTCACATGGTTCTTTGAAAGAATGAATCATTTTACAAGCAAGTTGTTGTCTTATGCCACTTTCTAGTGAATTGCAAACTAGCGTCTAATTAACACCCTCTGCTGTAGACCAGGATGTGAATTAGTTGGGTTTAATTCCCAAAAAGAACCATGCTCGTCCCGCATTTTATCGTCCTCTCTGTCCCTGACAGCCTCGGTAGATGGAATCCACAAGGAGGCTTCTTCTTCCCTCCAAAGGCTCCGTCTTCATTTTTTAAAAACCTCACTCAAAAGGTTGCTGTAGGAGGATGTGTTTGCTGAAATGGAACTTGAGTGAGCACCCTGGAGTGGTCTTTATTGTTTTGTGCCTACTTTATCACATTATATTCACTTAAAGTGCACCCAAGTGGGCACTATTCCCATCATTTTCACTGGTAGAGCACACATCACGGCACCTTATGACCCATCATTTTGTATTCAGGCACACTCACACACACACAAATGCAGAAGTGGACCAAGACCACTGGAACTCAGAGAGAGAGAGTGACATTATTGTCTGTCCTTAATCTGTTATAGCGTTATTAGCAAGTATCTGTTAGCTGATATATTTATTATTTACTGCTTTTCAAACAGACAGGTAATGTGTCTGCGTGTGAGCAGGGCGAAGACCACATGGGCCGTCCCCTTGCTTCATTCGTTGGCATCCGAGTTCCCGCACCAGCGTCTGGGCTGCAGCTTAGGTGATTATGAGCTAATATTTGATAAGAGAGTATGAGGTCATAACAACAGCCAGGTTTCTTATGGATCCGTTTCGCAACACTCACTCTGTACATGACTAAGAAACGTAGAGACTGATGGTATTTCTTCAGTAAAAACGCGTACAATGCGTTCAATACATGAGCCATTTCTTCGGGTGCTGCAAATGTAATGATCCCATGTCAGTTAAAGTAACATCAAATGTGTCACCTGTGGAAATGCAGTAAAGAGCAACTCTGTGCTGTCGGAGGTGCCGTCTTGGCAACTGTGCTAACTGCTCAATGTCAATGTAACAGTCGACAGTCGCTTAAAGGGCGCATCTGAGCTATTGTATTTAGTTCCACCTATTTTATAGCAACAGACATTGACTCCACCTGGTGCTGTAGGCGTGAAGTACAGCAAAAATGTGTTTTCAAATATTTTTTTTACGCTATCCCAACCCAGGTTACCACAACAAATATACGTCAGTCTAATGAAGAAGAATAGACTGATGGCTGTTGGGATACAGACGCCTCACAGTAGACCAAACTTGGCTTATAAACTAAGAAATGAAAGCTAGCTTGTGGGTTTCGTGTTGAGTGTTGATGGGATCTGACACATCATAAACTGTGTATAACGTGTTCCGGGACTTGTCATGTGTTTTATTTGGAGCTATTAAAATGACTTTTCTGTTGCATATTTTCACTTCTATGCAGTAATGGGTCAATGCCTGGGCTGGGAACCTGCAGGGCCCTGGCCACGACTGTGATCTCTAACCTCTATAACTTCATGAACAGCTGTATAAGTCCCACTCTTGGACTTTGATTTAGTACTGCATTTGACTCTGTTTAATTCAGTGTGTCTTTGGTGCATTTGAGAGATAAATGTTCCCCCAATGACACACTACCTTCATCATAACTACAATTTCCTGATGACCATCTGTGTTTTATTTATGCAATTAAGGCTCACATCCCTGGATAAAATATTAGCTGATCTTATATTCAGATCCACCGGATTGGCTCATTCCCCTGAGACCTTCTCAAAAGCATCGATTCAGTGTTTTTATACCATAAACCTGGTTTTTGAGTTCTCACTCAGCACCTTATCTTGATGAAGACATCTGTTGAAAAGATCAAACATCCAGGAGGAGCAAGGCTCATTCCCCCCGTAGCAGAAGTTAGCTCAGGGTCCAAAGATCTGCGGAAATCAAGTCCAAGTCTTTTGGTTATGGTCTAACCATGAGGGTACAGTGGTAATCGGAAAAGGAGCAAGAGGACCTCAATTCCTCTGAATCCCTTTATAGTAATGACAGGACCAGAAGGATGAGGTATTGTTCAATATGCTAGCATGAGCAGAAGAAGTTTGTGCAACTGTTTTAGATACAGGAACACCTGATACAAGGAAGCTAAAACTAATGGGAAACTTTCTGAAATACTTGGAACTTTTTTCATTACCAGGTTTCTATTAGATTGGCAGGATTACCACTTTTCTTCAGGCAAGAAAAGGATGTTGGATTAGCGACAATACTGCTGGAGAAACTGTTTATATTCAAAAGTCTGATTTAAAGTTTTTGGTTTAAAAAAGTAAAAACCAATCCAAAAGTACATAGCATTTCAGAACTTTACTTTTCTTTTCCTTGTAAGACCCATGATAAATTTAGGGGAGAGGGGTTTAAATCCTATAATACAACCTGCCACCAGGTGGCGGTGAAAACGCTTTGGAGTCAGCTCAGGTTCAGGCTCTCTCAAGTCTTCACTTTACTTATATAAACAGCCTTAGTTTCCATTTGTTAAAGAGAAAAACATCAACCAAAGATTCATAGAATGCCATGGTGTGAATCTCTGCTCTGAAAAATGAAGAGCTCAGAGTGAGAACTGATGTCTTCCAATGAGAGGACGTGTACAGTTTACTGAGGCTAAAAACGTACTTGCAGACATCCAGTCCCGAGCTTCAGGTACAGCATAGGTTGTCTGAGAATAATGCGCACAAAAGTCCTCTTAATGATGGATTTTATGATGCAGGAGTGAGTTTTACGCAGGATCCCTTACGGATGTGTATGTTCTGAAGTTGTGCAGCAGGAGCGTTAGCTTATGTGAGGCACAGCTACATGCAGTTCTCACAGGCACCCACAAGAAGACCCATTTACACAGAGGGCCTAGATCATCCACAGCCAGCCTGTCCAGGATAAACAGACCGGCGCTCGGACCCTCCACCTCGCTGCAGCAGTTAACATCAGCCTCCGTGGAACCAAGTGAGACCGCATCAGCCCCAGACGAGTTTTACAAGCCCCGTGCTCTCTATTCTGCCCTCATACAGCCCACCCCTACTCCCCCAAAGGCGCCATACAACATCTAACACCCCTCCCTCAGGCCCCGTTAGCACTTTTGACTTGAGGTTTAACTTTAAGAAAATGTTCTTTTAGACACAGCTGCTCCCGAGACAGAACAGTGTGAGAGCCAAAGACCAGGACTATTGTGCAGGCTCAGCCATCAAAGAAGCAGATGTGGGCGGCATTTGTTCTCTTCATAGTTTCAGATTTCTTTTTATTTATTTGTATTTTTCCCCCCATCGCATACTGGTCAAATGTGTGACCAGAAGAGAGGAAGGAGGGAGGAAACTTTCCAGCATGTCAATAAATTAGGTTTCCCTATTAATGTATGGATACATTACGATGGAGAGCAGAGACCAATCGCAACTCCCTGAATGAAACCACACCAGGAAGAAATCGGAGCCGAGTCGTAGGAAAACCACAAAGTTTTCATTTCATGAAGCAATAAGAGCTTGAAGCACCATCTCAACGGGAAGCATGTGCTGGTCGGGGCTTCCTTTCAGGTGTAGTGCCTGGTTAAATATTAAATGCTTAAATGAATACATTCATCTTTTTCCATTCTCCTCAACAGTGAATGAGAGAAACCAGATTTCTTTGCACTGAATTGTTAGCTTCCCTTTCATGAATGGGACTAAAACTGATCTAACACGCAATGCTGAGCACACAAGCTCCCGATCCTTGAGATTTGTAGGGCAAGCGTGGCTTTGATTCTGTTTAAAAATGCCATTTTAATGGGATGTTTCACTAAAATAAGACGCTTCATTAAAATGATCCACTAATCAGTCCTCTCCCGGAACAGTTTTGATGCTCCTTTTTTTCTTTTTCCTTATTTTCCGTGTTTAATCTGCACCCCTTCATTCGGCTGAGGAGGTCAGGTGTGGCGATAGCTGCCAATTTTAATCATAAGTCTTTTCTGTTTCAGCGGCAACTAACAACCCACCAGAGATTTAATCGTGCTAGCCAGACCGTTTCTGCTCGACTCTGTCAGTCACGTTGTTTTTCTGCAGTTCTTCTTTAACACAACCAGCAATTTTTACATTTCTCTGAGAATTATTGACTCGTTGCTGCTTAGTTCAACCTGTCAGAGGCTGGAAACATGCGTTGAAGCTTTTCTCTGCTCTCCAGATGATTTTCTCTTTTCTGCTCATTTTCCTCTCATCCGTCCCTCCACACTTCCTCCACAACTATCTCTCTCCCATCTTCTCCTTAATGCATCCCTGAGGATTAGCGGGGCCATGTCAGGGCCGTAAATCTAACCTTGCTGTCTCGCCTCTTTATGTCTCATAACTTTCCTTAATCGGCCCAGTACAAGTCAGGCTTTATTCCCGGTAAATGTTTTGGGGGGCGGCAGGGATCCCTGTAAATAATGTTAGCATGTATTTTACAAATCACTTCACAGGCTGGGACATTCATCTTGTTCTAATCACTGCCTGGAATGGCTGATTTGGGGCACAGCATCCACAGCCTGATACAACATGGACTGGAGATACAATCCATGTAAAAACGACCTGCTTCCTGACCTGAGGGTCAAGTTGTCCCCAGCGATGACTATTTTGTCTCCTGTTGCTTTCCTGTTTCTGCAATGATCACAGCATAAATGGATCATGATTCTCCACCTCAGTCCGTGTAAATCCATCCATGGAAGCAGTGGAAACAGTTTGGATTCTGCTGGGAAAAGGCCTGCTGAGAACTTAGCAACGCCATGATTCTACGGGATGATCTACTCTCTCTGAAGGGTCTTTTTTCAACAATGGGATCATGTGGTTTAATAATTAAAAAAAACAAAAGAACTCCCCGGTTCTTTAAAATATTCTGTCAACGCACTTCAGCTGCCATTAACTCAATCTTCAACATATTTGGATTGCAACAAAGTTCCTGAAACTCAGGAAATGATCACCTGCAGTTCCTCCCGGCCCTGCAGAGCTTCACAGTCCGTCTTTTCTTTTTCTATTCTCCAATTTTGCTGCTTCTCTTCACTCTTTATGCTCTCATAATGCTGTTTCCAGCAGCATTAGGTGACCGTGCGCTTGCAAAACAAACACCGGAAATATTAAAGCATTGAACAGCTACGATCCTCCCAAAGAAAGGAAACATAATTCTACCCTTTAAAATGTTGCTGCACCTAAAATCCAAAGTGCATCTGATTAGCCGAGTATGTACAGAGAGTGGCGGTGCGGCGATTTTTAATCTGCCAAATTGGAATTTTAAATCTTGCTTTTGTGGTAAACAATAAATACACAATATTGTTTATCATATAATTTTTTCCCCAAATCTGTAAATGCTACATGAACGTGTTCAGTTTTCAGTTATCTGCTGGGTTGGGTCAGGCTTTAAGTCTTAAAGTTTAAGTAGTGATGGTCAGCGTCGGGGGCTGGGGAACGCATTATCAGTGAAAGTCCTCACAAAGATAGAAGTACAAGCAGTTTGTTTAAATGTGCGTGTGTCTTCATGTGTGTGTGTGCGTACGTCTGTGTGTTTTTGTGTTGAAGATTAAGACCATTTCTGTTGATGTTTGCATGATTATTACCAGAGCAGACAGACCATCAGATTTTTTAAAAAGCATCCTGTTGGTGTGTGTCTTCCTGTGCATGCCCTGATATGCATTTGTGTGTGTGTGTGTGTGTGTGTGTGTGTGCGTGTGTGTGTGTGTGTGTGTGTGTGTGTTGAGAGTATGTTAGTCATTATTGAGACTGTGTCTCTAATTGTGTCCACACGCTGCATCAGGGCTGAGTAAGTTCACTGGTTTTAGCTCACTCAGGTCCACCAGGATCTGTGATCCGATGACTTTGACCCCTCTGACATCAACCTCCACCTCAAAACTCTGATATCAGCAGCAGTCTTGTCTCGTGTCCCATAGAGCACGTTATCTCTCGCTTTGTGCAGCAGACTGTGCAGATGTGAGCATGCACTCACTCTGTGCTTTTTCATGAGAAACTCCTTAAGATTGTGAGTGACAGGAAAAAAAAGGTGCATTACTGTTGTCTGAGTGTAGGTTTCACCGTAGGTGAATGTGTCTATGGGTGTAATAATGACAGCACCATTATTCCCTCTAATGGAGATTTCATCCTCCACTTCAACAGCTTCCTGTCTCTGTTTATATACTTGTTTTAATGATGTAATGGGGACCTTTTGGTGAATAAACTTTGTCCTCAGAAGGCCAACATTTTAATACATTCTCTTTCATTCCTGTTCTATCCTAAAACCAAAACCACAGAGCCATCTCTTATTATGGATAGTCCTTAATCCTGGAAATGAATGCTACTTGCTTATTATACATGTATTACAGCCTAGCAGAAGGGTTAGGCTAAGGCTGTAGCATGTAACATCCTGTCCAGAACTGTGTGCACCCTACAGCTGAGTCGGCTCGAGGGTGCTAACGTTTCACCGCAGAAGATTTGTCATCTCTTCCTGCTGTGAGGGTTATTATATCCATGCCTCCTCCAGGTGCTCGGACTTTTACTGCTCCCTCGCTCTAATTTCATTAATCACGACTGTCAGGCGTTTCTTTTTTTTTCCCTTCAGAAGAGCGAGAGACAGATGATCCCGGTTCCCACAAACGCACTTGTTTGATTTCCGCCAGCGCCTTTCCTCTCTCCAGCCACCAAATGGAACGCAAAACATGACCTCCTTTGACTGCCGTTTCAAAAGCCCTGCCGGAGCCCAGCTCGGGTGGCGCGTCTGTGTGTTGTCTTTAGATATGGGCTCCATCATATGGACTCCATGTGGTTTTCCTGCTGGGTGAAAATCTAAGAGGAAAGAGGAAGAGAAATGTTGGACAGCCATTACGGCGGCCATTATTCTACCTCAGCGAGGGGGTATCAGTGTCACGCGGGGATACAGGCGATTTCATTTCTGCCTTTTTTTCTTCTTTTTTTGGTAAATGCAAACCACATTCACATTTTTCCCCTTTTCTTACATTTAATGATTTTGTTGCACCCGTTCAGAACATTTACACTCTTTGGCTAATGGACAAGCTATTTAACAAATGTTTACCTTCAGTCTCTGTTTTTAATGAGTTTTAAATTTCAGTCATTGAGCGGATTATGTTACACACCGTGTCTTTTTTCAAGAATTCCAGTTTTTGCACAGTCTATGCTTTTGCACGTGTTAATTGGTTTAGTTTTCTGTCACATCTGGTCTTGAGGTCTTGGTCTATGGTTTATACATCTGTGAAACATAATTGCAGAATAAAACAAATTTAGCTTATACCTGTCATCTGGGAGTTTCAGGTTAGCATGTGGCGTCGGTGGGCGGAACAGCAAACCTGATGTCCAGAAGAATTTTCTCTGTTATATGTTGGCCTCTCCGGTAATCCAGAAAAAAAAACAAAGTTCAAAGGTCTTGTGACTAAAATTGGATGATCAAACAGAGCAATTATCCTTTATCAATTAACCTAAAGATCTTTCTTGGGAGCATGACAGAACTTAAGAAATGTGCATTTCTGTGCAGTGGTAGTTATCTTTCACACCTTTAAAGGGCTAAAGGTCTTCCATGGGGGTCTGTGTGCGCGGTTAACGCCTGCGGTTACATATTAGCGTGTTGAATTTGCCTGTCTTAGCTTGTTGTTTGGATTTAGCTCTACGTTCAACTTTGATTCTAAGTACTTTCGGCTTGTCGCCACAGTTCCATTCTGGAGAAATGTCCTGCTGAATTACAAATCCTCATTTTGCACTGTAGGGAAATGCACTGGGAGTACTTTTAAGATCTTTTATGAAGTACAAAAACAGTTTTATGTTCTTTCAATAAAGTCATGAGGAGAAACCCAACTTCTCTGGCCTATTTCATCTCCACGACATCTGGAACAATGCCCGTTCTGTAATGACTTTATAACATTTGCAGGCGTGCTTAAAGGAACAAAAGTCACACGTTTGATCCACCAGGTTCTACATTTTGGAAGGTTCATTTCCTGCAAAGCTTCTGTTTCATCCTGTGGGCATCAAGTGGTGGGCAGGAAGTAGAGCTCCGTGTCATGCAGCACTGATATGAAAATACAAGTCAGCACATTGAAGCACTTTGTGGTCGTCATGGATCGTGTCTTTCTTCAGTTTCCTGCACGGGCCTTGAATGATGGATTTGTGTGTGTGTGTGTGTGTGTGTGTGTGCGTGCGTGTGTGTGTGTGTGTGTGTGTGTGTGTGTGTGTAAAGGAGGAAAAGAAGCATAGCAACTTAAAGATGATGACATAACATTAGGGTTAGAAATATTGTAAATATGTTGTATTTGATATTGAAAATCCACAAGAGAATGTGCACAAATAAAATAAAGTCCAAGTGTGTCTTCCTTTCATTAATGGTCACTATGGTTCTGTGTCATGCTAACGATCTGTAGATTTTAACGTATTTTCCAAATCAAGGGTCCCGACTGCACAAACTTATGTAATTATGCACAACCACATACATCCAGATGAAAATCAGAGGTTTCTCTGGTCAGGTGGGAGCGAAAATGAATAAGGTATGAACTTAAACTAGGAAATGGAAGGGAGCAGACTCCTTCTCTCCAAAAACAAAGCAGTGGTTCTGTGTGCGTTCCACTGACACCTTGGTGCCAGTTTTTGTCCAAATTCAACTTTAACAGTCGGTCATCAGCAGCCAGGCAGAACTCAAATTAAAGCAAAAATTTACAGAGCAAAAAGCAGCTTCCTACATTGAAAATAAGCCAACATGTTAACTACTGACCAAGACCTCCCAGGCTGACCAGGCCACGTGGCAATGCCATCTACAGCATTTCAAAAGTGGATATCCTGTTATAAATACCATCATGTATGTACCGGTATTTATCCTAAATCTTTCATTTATACTGGGACAAAAAATAGAAACATCTACTCAAAAGTGGCTGCTCTTGATTAGTTTGGGCTCCAATAATGTGATTTTTAATCAAAGGTTCACTCAAGTAAGGGGTTGAGGACTAACTGTTTCTCACATGACAGAGGATTGGTGTTTAAAGTAGCATCCTTTAAGGTGTAAATCTGGAGCTGGAGCCTGTGGATTTGACAGTAGCAGAGGACCAGCTCCTCCAGAGACGGAGGAGATAAATGATGATAACTGGGATCAGGCTGTGGAGAGTTTTGAAGACATGAAGCTGAATGAGCATCTGCTCAGAGGCATCTTTGCGTATGGATTTGAGAACAGCGAGCCATCTTTCCATGCATCAAAGGACATGATGTCATCGCACAATCACAGTCAGGAACTGGAAAGACAGGGACCTACGTCATCTCCGTCCTGCAGAGAATTAATGTGACCATAAAAGAGACCCAGGCTATTATCCTGGCACCCACCAGAGAGCTGGCTCACCAAATTCAGAAAGTTGTGCTCAGTCTGGGGGACTACATGGGGGTCTGTTGCCATGCCTGTGTTGGAGGGACAAGCTTTTGTCAGGAGATAGATACCCTGAAGTCATCGAGTCCTCACATCATCGTGGGAACACCAGGACGTGTCTTTGACATGTTAATGTGCAGGGTCATCTCTCCCAGGGCCATACAAATGCTGGTGCTTGATGAAGCAGATTGGATGCTGGGTCAGGACAAGGACCAAATTTATAAAATCTTCCTTAAACTGCCAACTAATATCCAAGTGGTCCTAATGTCAGCAACCATGTCACCTGATGTTCTGGAGGTCACAAAGATTTTTATGCAGAATCCAAAGAAAATCCTTGTTACAAAGGAGGAACTGACCCTGGAGGGGATTCGACAGTTCTATGTTAACACTGAAAAAGAAGAGTATAAACTGGAAACCCTGTTTGACCTGTATGAGACTCTCACCATTAGCCAAGCTGTCACTTTTGTAAACACCAGCAGGAAAGCAGAGTGGCTGGCTCAGCGGCTGACATCAGAAGATTTCACAGTCCTGCATGGAGAGATGGAGCAGAGCGAGAGGGATGTTGTCATGAAGGAGTTTCGCTCTGGCTCCAGCCGAGTGCTGATTACCACTGATCTGATGGCCCGAGGAATCGATGTTCAGCACGTGTCAGTGGTGAGCAACTACGACCTCCCCACCAACGTGGAGAACTTGTGGCTGATCTCCTCTGAAGTCGTCTTCCCACCGTTTTACCTGCAAAGGATGAACTGAGCATAACAGAAAATTGAAAATAACTAGATATTTACTGAAAATAGTTTGTAACATGCAGTGTTTTTCAAACCTTCCATTGTGAACTCACAAACAGCTAAATTCTGCATTATCAGACAACTCTCTGTTATATAGTTTTGTTTTATAGTTTGAGCTACAGTAGATTTCCACTTGGATCAAGCCAACCAGACGATGGTCTGACCATCACTATTTGCCCCCCTCAGATTAGATTTACCCATCTTTCCTGCTTCTAAAACATCAGATTTGTGGGTTATTCTTTGCCTGATAATCGAGGCGCCATGACGAAGATTATCACTTATTCAATCCTCTTGTCATAATCTTTGTCTGATCGGTGTAATGATCCTCATGGTTCAATTCCTTGGTTGCTACCAGGGAATGACAAAACTGCATCAAACCGCTTTTCCAGTTTGAAATTGTTTTAAAATAAACAACGGAGGGATAGAACAGAACTATATAATGGGCTTAGAAGGATAGAAGGCAACATTCTGTCAAAAAAAACACCCGTAGCAGCTTCTGTCAGCCTGTTAAACAAATCTGTAACCATGGCAACAGTCTGGACTCATCACACAAGCTGCATTTGTACAGCAGTTCAACATTGAGAACCATTTAGATTCAAGATTTCCTTTATTTTTTCCACAACGGGGAAACTTACGGCACTACAGCAGCAAACGCACAGAGGAAAAGACATTCAGGAATGCAAGGATAGAAAAAGAAAAATAAGTATTACCGTAATAATAAATATATAATAAAAAAATAAGAATAGAAAATATGTTAAAAAAATATATAATAATCCAAGATAAATAGATGATTAGTCTAATAGATAATTAGACTATAATTAACACGGTAAAGAACTCAGCAGAGTTTAGCAGCCCAGTCATCTCCACACACCCAGAATGACTAATTCTGCATTGAATTTTGATCAAGTCAGCAGTTGAGACGCATCCACAAGATTATAATGCCTTAAGAATCCTAGATTGTCCAGATTGTCATTGCTCTTCTTCATTAATCATCAGATGAACTAATCAAGGCATAATTCTAACATGCATATGGTTATTTACAAATGGTAAATGAAATCAGCTAGTTCAATTTTCTGGAGCATCCTCACGGAAGAGTTGCTAAATAAAGGATCAAAAAGCCCATCTCAACCTGTTTGGGGCCTGGTTCTAAGGCAAGCAAACAAGAATCGTGGCTGTACGGGATCAGAGCGCAGAAAGGAGGTGATGAACCTCTTTAACAGGTCTTTGTTGAGAGGATACAGGAGGAAAGCAGGACCTTCCATGGCTCCTCAAAGCCAGACTATATATAACCTGCTCAGCTCAACATCTTCATTGAAGACAAAAATGTTTTTATCTTGCAGCAGGTGAACTGGGTCAACAGATCGATTCAGCTCTTGACTCATCGGCTGTACAGAATCATGTTCTTGCCTCAAAGGTGGGACACGAGGTGCAGTTTGGTGCAAAGGTCAATAAACCCTTTCACAAGTTGGTTAAATCACCAACCTAAAGGGGATCAGGTCAGCTCACCTGCGCTACAGCTCGGTTTGATTCTGGATTCTTTAGTTTGGTACTAGCCTAACCAGACCAGGTCAGATTTCCTGCAGAGAACATTTCTGCTGGTGTTTTTTTTATTGATACATTTTCACTCTTAACGTCCTCCTGGACTGGAGGCTGAAGTCACAAGGCAGAAAAACTGACACACCGCTTGTTACTGTGTGTTGAAACGTGTGTGTGTGCTGCCACCATTTACCACTAACTGGCTCGGTACAGAGACCCTCAGCGGGGCTCAGATGCTTTTTGTCTTGCTGTTGATTCAGCCTGAGTTACTCTGAGGCGCCACTATCATCATGGGTGGCATGTTGAGTCGTTAACACACACGCACATACACACACACACCTCACATTTCTATCTTTCATAGACATAATACATTACCCAGCTTTCTCCCCTAAACCTAATTTAAATTCTACTCTTAAAACCTTGTTTAACAGTCTTTGTTTAACAGTTATGATACACAATGAAATGACCCCACTTCCCAAACATGACCCGATTGTGCTAGTAGAAGAAAGATACACACTTAAGCTACTTCCCTGAGGACGGCACAAATATGGAGCACATGCATTAAATCCAGAGGAAAATGACAGCGATGTAAGTTTGTATTTTCCGTCCACTTTTACAAAAGGACGCTCGCAGTCACACCCCCCTGCAGGGTTGCAAAAACAAACTCAAAATATGGCATTTGTCTTTTGATTAAACACATTCCGGCATCGTGGGTCCGGCCTGCTGGGCAACAGCCACCATATTGACGTGCAGTTTGTCTGGGTGATTTCTCATGAAGGGAGGCTTTATGGCGCAGCCAGCTCCATATAATCAGTTTTAAATGGCCCAAATGGTGAGAAGGACAAAACGCCCCCCGCTCTTCATAGCAGCCTGTCAGGCCTGGGAGTCAGGAAAGACACAGTCGACGACCACAGAAGACTTGATGAATGAGGAATGTTTGGGTCTCAAAGAAACCCCAGAGTCGAGTTTGCAGACCTAAATTTAAACTCAAAATTGTCATTTACCCAATTTTTATGGCCATTTCCCCCTGAAAGATTAAATATATGACTGGTAAACAAGCTCTGACTTAAACCCATGTAATTGTAGTATTTTAGTAATACTTAATGCAGATTTCCTGGTTGTTGTCAGATTTTATCATTTCTAACTCAAAAGCCAGCAGCATTACATGAAATCATACGAATAGACACAGAGTCCATTAAAATCTTTCTTTTTAATCAAATGTATAACTGAATACATCAATGAACCATAATATGTTCAGGATTACCTCTATTATTTCAAGGCATCATTGTATGATTGACCTTTCTCTCAACTTCACCTGGCTACAATTGTGGAAAAGTAATTTGAGTAAAAACCTGCAGATGAAGCCGCTGTTTGAGCTGTGCAGGGTGAAACATCTCCCCTCTATTCATCGTCACTGCTGGAGTTTTTTGATTTGTTGTCGTCGGTCATGCAGATCACATTAAATGAGCTGAGCTAGAATGAGACAAATGAGTTGAAGTTAACAAGGCGCAGAGCATCTGGTGAAAGCAGGCCTTTACAAGTCCCAGACACGCAGCCAGAACTGCAAAAAATAGGGACGAGATGGGATGAGGATGGCTTTATGGGACAGCTGCATTACCCTAAAGAGCAGGGGGAAGTGCTACGTTAGCATGCTAAGGCTGGTGGTCATGTTTAAAATGGTTGAACACTTGTTTACTAGCACAGCTTTTAGCCTCATCCTACATTGCTGGAGTTGAATTGCAGCTCAGCTCATGAGAACAAATGATCTGAATCGTGCTGTTCTACCTGTGTGTCCAGCTTGTGAAAATATCACCGGAGAACTGTGCAGTAAAACGCCAGTAAACACCGCATGTGTCTGTCTCGCGGCGTGTCAGAGGCAGCGCGGGTTGCTGCCTGCCTGCACGAGCGCCTAACCTCAGAAAATACCTCAAAGTCTCTGGGATACTTATCTGCATAGCAGACAAAATTGAAACCTCAAGAATGCTTGTCATACCAGCCAGGGAAAGAGTCGATAATTTGAAGAATTAAAATTACCGTAATTATGAAAATGCTTTTCCTCAGAAGTGCAGCAGTTTGCATTTGAGTTGTGGGTTTGCTTTTAAATCAAGAAAACTTCCCCAGGCATAAAGTCATAAAATAGTCAAGCATTAATTAAAAATGTAGTCGTACTTTCCATTTTTGTGGGTCTCTTCAGTTTACAGATCACCCTAATTTGTACTTTTGCACTGGAGTGCTGACCTGCGACGTCAAACCTTAAGCAATCATTCAACATGTTAGCCAGCAAATGTTAGTACGTGGGGTGACAGTGTGGATGAGTGTCTCCAATCTGACTTTTCCCTCAGCTCAGAGCTCTGGAAAACTTGCCAGCAGCCGTAGTGTTTTGTTGGAACGGAGCATTGGAAGGTTCACTGGGAACACTGGGTGCAGTTCACCTCCAGGATGGAGATGCAGCACCAAAGCATTATCCCAGATGTGCTAGGCATCACGGCCTGTGCTGTCCACGGGACACGGCGTCAGAAGGACCGTGGATTCGGTGTCTTTCCAGTGGCTTTATGACTGCTGGTCTTAATAAAGTGTCTAAATGACTTTCCAGCGTGTTCGTTCTCCCATATTCTCCTCAATGGTGGAAAGTGAGGACTTTCTAACTACATCTGAGGAGATTTAAAGAGCTTTGCAGGTTTTGAATGCACTGCTTTTCTTCGATGATTCATCACTGTCTGTGTGTGTGTGTGTGTGTGTGTGTGTGTGTGTGTGTGTGTGCGTGTGTGTGTGTGTGTGTTGGGGGTCTGCCAAAAGGCTTTGCTATGATTAGTACAAATTCTGTCCTCTCTTTAAAGGAGGTGATCAATTTTATTTAAATAGGTGACGACTTGGATCAGTTTTGAATTTCCTGCAGACGCCAACAGGCTAATTTCCCCGCAGGATCCTGCAGCTCATCAGGCCGTGGACCACCATTTCCCCCCGGGCATGTGGTGGGCATTCAGATGTACTTTTAAGAAGGTCTCCACAGATGACATCATGCTGGGAACAAGGACAGCACAAAGACCGAGAACCTCTACTTTCATGTAGAGGAAAATGTCCTGTGTATAATAATCTGGTGAGTGCAAGTGGCAGAGAGGAGAACTTTCAGTAGGTTAGCTGCAAACGGAAACAGGCAGACGTCAACACTAACATCGCACCATCGTTTTGAGATTGATGCAGCTAACACCATAACAGACATTAGCATGGTTGCTATCAAAATGTGAAGTCTGTTTATGAAATAGATAACGATATAAACAAGAGGTGGTTAAGGTCTTATGCACAGCAACCAAAAATTAGGCTGGTGCAGTTTCTTCTGGGGAGCTAATGATTGTCCAGTAGCATTCCATCCATTTTAGCTTTATTCAATCAACATCTATTACACAATTGTCTCTAGGGGCTTTACATAATGCCAGAAGTGAGCTGGGTCAGGCACATGCAGAACACATATATATAAGCCAGTTCATCAAGATATGAAGGAAAAATGTGAGCAATGGGCCCGCAAATGTGGTCGAGGCTTACCAAACTAAAACAGTAAATGCACACTGTTAAAAAAAGTCGTCCCGTCCGCAGCTGAGTGTCACATATTTACACCCATAGCAACCTGGAATGCCTCTTTGCTGATGTATGTTGCCAGAGAACCATAGATGCGTTCTAACTCTTTAGCAACGTCTGTCACGTTAACCTTAACTGGCTCGTGCAAGTAAAAACAACCACGGCCAGAATGTTGCAGCATCGGCTGAGGTTGGGGGGTGGCGGGCGGGGGTTAGGAGACGTTCAGGGACATTTAGAAGCTGACGTGTTTTCTCCGGAACAAGAGCTGACCTCAAAGTCCCGTAGTTGCGTTGCTGTGTGAAGACTGATAGCTGCACAAGCAGGAACAGTGCATTTGGAGTTTAAATAAATACTTTTCACGCTGAATTAAAAGAATTGATAATGTGAACTCTCAGCACGTTAACTGCAACAATTAAACAGGCTTTCAAGACCTTCATATTTTCCACCATCTGCTTTTACCAGAAAATAATTTCCTTCATCCACTTCAGATCAACATCCTTGTGTTACCTTGAGACCACAATGGGCTGCACTGTTTGAGACTTTTTAGCCCCCGGGCAGGTATAAACCTAAATTTGCAGCACTATTTGGATTTGAGTGACTGTTAATTACGTGCTGATGTCTGACCTTTAAAATAATGCTGCGATTCACCACAGTGTGTACCAAGCAGGCAAACAGCAATCAAGGCCAGTGAGGGTGTTTAGAAGTTACCAACAAACAGGACAAAAATGAAAAATCCACCACTGCGTTTTTGTTCCAGCATCGTTCCAAATCCCTCGGCCACGGGAAAGTTGTCGGTAGAAGATAGACGCATGTTTAAAAGCCTTAAACATGATGAAAACTCAGCAAGAACAGGACAGGTAAAACTGAATGGGTTGGTTAGTGAAGAAATTGACCAGTTCAAAATGTTTTATGGATTTTTGTGTGCACGTGCTAATGTGAGCAAATGAGATGAGACTTGAGCTTTCATTGGTGAAAGGTTGCCTTCATTGGAAAATGCTAATGAGTATCTAAAAGACATGATAGCATGTCTTAAGCTGTCTGATCAGATATAATTAAAGTACATTTATGATAATTAGGGAACCGATATCAATCATACTGTTGATCCTTGTAAAGCCTTCATCAGCAGCTTCCTTAAGAGTATTTAAATGTCACCTCATGAACTAAACAACCGCACATGCATGCATTGACATGCACACAGACTCCATTCCTGGCCTCAGGAAGCACAACATCTGAGCGTATGTCTTCCTTTTCTACGTTTTCAGTGTCCTAACCTCTTCTGTATGAGGCTTAAAATGTGGGTCCTATGATTTGGAGTCTGAAACATTGTGCTGTCAATTAAGGTCAGGGCCGAGATTATTTGGGTGAGGCCCTAGAAGAAATTACTGGAACTGGGTGTACAGGCCCCCATAAATAGAGCTGTTCAAAGCTGTGTGAATGATGCTTTTTAACCCAATTTGAAACAAGTGAGTGAAACTTGCCACGCAGGAACCCAAAAAAATGGCACTAATAAGGAGGACCACATGTGGGAGAATATTTCAACATGCCTGGTGGATCTAATGAATTTTATGTCGTATGACAAAGCACTTTCCTGCCATTACTGGCATGATGTAGATTCTCTTAGGATACCCCAACAGTTGAGGCACCAGCTCAACCAGTTTCCTCTGGCTATGCCCAGTGCCAATTATTTTTTATGCCCTTTGTCAACCGAAACATCTTAGCCAGGTTTCCAGAATCGACTTTCCGACTCAAATTTGACACTACATCATAAATCCCAAATGGGTAGTTGTGCCAGAAACATCCTCCGTTTCTTCAGATTGGTTAAAAACAGCCTTTAGCTCAAATCCAAGAGCTGCGTTAGCCTCCAGCTATTGTTATGTGATGTGATCTGATCTGCATTTAGCTATCCTAGCCAGACTTAATGCGTGTCTCGGAATATTCCATGCGGCTGGCTTCTCAAAACGGCTTCATTTTGTTCTGTAGGATGAACAACAGCTCTGCTTCAACTGCCACATATGGATTCACTTCATCTTTGTCAGTCTAGGCCTTGTTTTCTTGCAGCTCTCGACGTTCCTTTCTCCTTCGTGTCTTTCAATATTCTGATATCCGTAAATGAAATTTACAAATATTCCAGATAGCAAAGACCATTCCAACCATTCCAATGGTTCCCCCTCAAAACTGGCCCTGTAACTCAAACTCTCCTCATCTCCTTGTTGTGAGCACACTAAAATGGGTCCTGGAGGTAGTGTGGAGCTCCTCAGATGTAACAGCTGTGGCATCTGGAATCAGGTCGCAGGTTATTTTCATAATTCCAGCCTCCCTCAGAGGTAGCTGAGCCACGGAATGTGATATCACTGACCCAGAGTGGCGCGTATTTACCAGCGTGATCGTGTAAAACAAGTTTGTCTTGCCATTCTATAAGTTTGTGTCAGAAACGCCAGTAAAATCTGAACTGAGCAGTCGAGCCAACAGTTGTTAATATGCTGGATCTACGCTAATCAATGCTTTAATCAAGGGAAACGTTTCGAGCAAAGTTATTACGCTGTAGCCTCACAAGCTCAATGTTATTCTTTTTTTTTTAAGCCACTGGTTGCTTGTGAAAACAAGATCAAAACGTTGAACATGAGGCAGACCGACTCCTTATGTGCAACAATCAAGTTCAGAGGCTTCAATCAACTAAATGAGATCATGGAAATGTCTTAAACCAGCCAAATCAATGTACTTTTTGGACACCTCCATGTGTTCGCCTAGAACTTACGTCAATACCTTCCTGAAGGTAAGAAGTTTGGAATTTATCTACCTATTCCAGAAAAAATAGACTTATCAGTTATATTTATGTGTCTCCATCTCGGACCCGCTCACGTGCACAGGTTTGTTATCATCTGACGGTGCAACGAGAGGTTACTGAGGGAGCACGTCAGTCAGACACGTTCACACCCAAATGATGACAAATTGGCGCTCTCTCCTCCACTCGCCTCCCAGTCAAGTCCAGACCTGGATGTTATGCATGTGCGGCTCCTGAGAACAGAGCTGTGTGGTCACAGAACACAGCTGAGTTTCAATGGGGGTCCAGATTTGCCTGTTTTAAACCATCACACGTTCAATTTTTTTCCCAATAAAAGGAAAAAAGGAATCAGCACAATTGACCAGGTCTTTGATGGTACAGAGACAGTGTGATGGACGGAGAGTCTTTACTTGTTTCGGATCCCTGTTCAACTAGGGGTTGTTTCCAGGGTGACATGATGTCAGCCAACAGTGCACATCTGGATAGAAGCAGAGGCAACTTGATGGAACCCTTCTGCACCTGCTGAAGTTAAATGACGCTCTTTTACTTTTTCTTTTTCTTCTAGGAGCTAAAGAATAAAAATGCCTTCTGTTGAACATAGAAAGTAGTAAATTAATAATCTCTTAAGTATCTGTTGTGATTCCCGCCCCACACAAGAGCTCTTTGATGTGATTGGATCAAAATATCCATCAATTAATTTGTTGCGTGTGGGGGGGATTAAATTTGAGCTAATCCACAGAATTTATGGAGAAAAAAAAAACAATCCCAGACCTCAAATGCAAGCAAGGTAACCTGACTCACTACCCACTCCTGCCAGGATCTGCCAACTTCAAATTAGCATTGAATTAGGAACAACAGAAGCTTTTGTCTCAGAAGACTTTTAGAGCATTTGGCTCCGCACGACTTTCATTTGTCTTGCATTTGTAAAACTTTGCCGGTGAAGTGGAACAGAAGGCAGCCCAGTCGCAGGTGGACTCTCTCTATTATCACAAAGTCAGGAACCCATTATGTTTTCTTTGACTTATTGTTGTGCTTAACTGGAGTCTACACTAGACTGGAGCCATTCGGAATATTGATTTCAGAGGTTCAGAACTTGTTTGTAAGGTATTAACAGCAACTTTAGAGGGACTGTGAAGCTTTGTGCATGTTTGGGATTAAAGAAACTGACCTTGGTGACCACAAAACGCTAATGTAATTACAGGTTATGGTTAGCATTAGCTATGAATTATGAGGTCTGTGCCTTGTACTACACAGTTGGAAGTATTTTTTTTTTACTTACACTGTAGTGTGTCTGTGTTTCATCGAAACCATATTTGATCTGAATATTTTTTATTTGCTATCATGATGCGATCATAAAGTGTTAGAAATGTGACGATACAGCCGAATAAATGATGTTAAACCACAGAGAGGAAGGTAATGTTGAATAGAGTGAAGCTCAGGAATGAAACCTCCTGGAAGGATTTCTATCCAGCACACAGAACATGAAACATTTAATAGGAACAAAGCCAAGGTTTAGCTAGTGGGGTCAGGACTCTGACTGGCACCATCCCCAAGGATGTGTGAAGTTCAAAACAGTCCTAAAGGCCACTAAATGCACTTTAGGAATGAAAATGTTGATGAAACATGTGACTGCTGAAAATAATGTGTATTTGTAATCTAGAGATTGCGCAGTAGGGAAAATAAAACCATTTCACTGAAGCCAAACCAATAAGAATTTATTTTAGTTGAGTTCTTTTTCCGTGGGGGTGAAGAACAATCGAATTTTAGAGTTAAACTGCCAGTAAATGCAACATTGATGCCAGTAAATGCATCTTTGATGTTTTTCTGTACGACAAAGGTCAAGCACCTTATTATAGCTGTTAAATCCTGGTGTCGGTTTACTTTATTCATGGCTGGGATTTTCTGGCACCTGAAAGTTTCAGGCAGTAGTAAAATGAAACTATAGGCTAGTTTATTATTATTGTTATTCTCCTTTCTATGATCATTATTATTGTTGTTGTTGCTATTATCTTCTCCCAAAGACAACTTTATCTTGAACATCTGAGGTTAATAATTAGATAATAAAAGAGTACACAAGCTAAAGATGATGCTTTTGTGTGCACGGTTGGCGTTAACGTTAGAACCTGGTTTATGGTTTTGGACCTGGGTTTAAAAGTAAGAGGGAAGCCACAACATGAAAAGCTCCAAAGAAGGTGAGGTATGGTTTGTCAATCTGACTTTAAGTCAGCATAGAGTCAGACAGTTTAAACAATTATCAGCTGTTTACTTTAGTTAGAATAAATTTTCATATCTGGCACTGGAAATAGTAATTCTAGATGTTTTTAGGACGAAATACAAGCTTAAAGACGTTGAAGCAAGAAATTGAAAAAAGATGACAAATAAGCCAAACATAATTATAAAAGGAATTAAAAAGCAGGAAGAATAACATTTGGTAAGCACGTCTGAATGAGCAATAATCTGACAAGCAGAGGAGGTCAAGATAAAGGCTCAAGAGGCTTGAGTAATACAATATCTGCTCAAACATTCACAGAACTCCTCCAAAACCTCACAAACTACCCAAAAACCTGGTCAATGTACCGTCAAATGAAACATCGGTTAAACATCACTTGGGTTGATGTTTGTATTAAGATCCTTAAAGTGGAAATTTGCACTTTTAGGGCTGCAAACAGGATGAGACATTATGAAATATGAAGTTAGATTTCTCGCAGGATTTAGAGCCAACACACTGAGATCGGAGTCACTGCTCGCTGGAGGAATGGAAACTCAAATAGTACGGAACATTTTTGGCATTGAAGAAGATACGGTCTATTACCAGGGATGGATATCTCACTTCACTTTTAAGGGAAAAATAAACCGAACATTTTCTCAAGAGCACCCAGGCCACAAATCCAAATCAATGTCATCTATTTTTCCATGTTTTTTTTTACCAGTATATAGTTTATGTAGGCTTGAAACTGCACAGGTAAGTCAGAGAGGAGGTGATTGATAAGCTTGTTTCACCCTGAAAGTGGACAATTACACATTCAGGTATGTCTGGTCTGATGGCCAGAAGTGTATTTTGATGTAATCGCAAGTATTATTTCCAATTATGGATTTAATCAAACCTAAGGTTAGCAGCATTTGAAGTGTGTGTGCTTTAATCCACTGCTGTTAGGGGACACTGCAAAGCCATAAAGTACTCAGGCACGTATGTTGTCTGTTGCATGCCACTTATATATGTGGCAGCCACCTTCTTTAATTCAGAGCTCTGTATCTGCAGACTTACTCACCAAATAAATGCGCCTTGTGGGTGAAATATTTTTTTGGGTGCGGATGTGTTCCCCTGAGTCTCGAGCTGCTGCCATACTGCTGCTGTTGTACTGTTTGAGTCAAAAAGTCTTCTTCGCTAACCAAGTCTTTTTTTCACCTACTGTGGCATCTGCCATGATTAAAATGAGCCATTGGGCTTTGAACCTCCAGTAGGAAGGTGATGGAGCAGGTAAGCTCCAGAGGCATGCCAGGGCAGAGCATTCATTTAAAACATTCACATTTTCTCCTTCACTTTTAGGCTGATCCTTCCATCTCTGGTACATGAAGATATCGCCGCCTGTTTCTTCCATCACCCCTCTGCTTTCTTTCATTCCTCTTCTCTCTGCTAGCCTCTTCTCTCCATTACTCATTGGCTTTAGGAGTCGGGAAGCGATTCGCTGACTCCTTTCATCGCCGGCACTTTGGCAAACCGCTCTGATACATACCACGATGGTCCAGTTCCAGGGAGCCCAGCCATTCCATATCATCCTCAATATGATGGAGTAAGTGACTACACGGCACAAATGTGGGGCCCCTCACTGAATATAAAGCCATATCCTCATAAATCCTTTCAAAAAGCAAGCAGTCCCGGGTGAATACATGAAAAGGGCCCATTTATAGATATGAAAAAAAAACTTGCTTCCTTTCAACAGACTTGGAGTGTAGCGTCCAAGGAAAACAATGCGCCTGGCCAAAAAACGCGAAGTCTGAAACGTACTGACTTAATTCCATTCTCTCGCATGAAAAGACAATATTAAAGCTCAGGTTTGGCTTGGGGGGAAGTCACAGAATTCAAATAGTGTGTGACTGACAGAAGCACTGACATACAGAGTGTCACTCTGCACACCGATCAGTCAGAGGTTTAGTCACCGCACGGGCAGCCTGAGCGGGGCGGCGATAGAACATAAGATTTACAGACGGCTTCGCCGCAACGTCGACGACAGCACTGATCTGATGAAAACGTGAGACAGGAGTGAAGACAGAGAGGGGAATAAACAGAGCAGGAAGTATACAGTCAGAGGAATTCTCCATTAGTGCAGAGAGCAACGTCCCCGCTGAGGGATGATGGGAAAATGGCCGATCCTCTAGGGTAGCTGAAGTGATGTATACTTCTGAGCACTTGGCCAATTCCACCTTTGTCGGCTTATCGCTGGCGTAAACAACAGGGGGCCCTCCTACTGGTACTGATGTAAACGCCAGTGACTTTTAATCTGATTCTTTCAAATCTGCCCGGCTGCATATGGTTGCATGGCCGCTTCCTCCCGTGATTGATCCTTCACACGCTTTACAATCCTAATACCTTTTAAGGTCTGTGAGATTTGGTAGCATCTAGTGGTGAGAATTTACATTGCCAAAATTGAGTACTGACATTTAGTCCTGCTCTGGGGTCACAATGACCGGCTGATTGTGTCAGTATGTTGCCTTAAGCTTTTTTCTTTGTTAATAGGAAAAATACAAGATAAATCCAACAAAGCTGAGCTAATCCTGCAGCTTTATCTCACCGTGGCAGCTTGATTTTGCGCTCTGTCAAAACACCGGCGCAGTCTGGAGGTAGTTACCACAGTGTAACAAAGCGCAGCCAAGTACAAGCGCGGATCTGCCCCCGGAGTGTGAAACCGACCAGAGAGCTCGGTGCTGCGAAACCATTTCCACTGGCAATGAAAAGATATCGCAATCACGCTCGCTTCTCAAGCGCAGCTGTCCCAGAAGCCCGGGATGTGAATAATAGGTGCAATCTGAGATGGTTGTCAATTTTTCAAATAACTGACAAACACGTTGCGGGTGATTGTTCTCAGACAGGGGCCGCCGAGGACAGATCGCCAAAATTGCAGCCTTTAAAAGACTTGAGGGGAGTGATCACCATCTAGTAAATGAAAGCCCTCCTCATGGGAGGCATTCAGACTCGTCCATCACACCCTCGCAGACTGACCCTCGGTAGTGTGTAACGTTTGAGCATTTAAAGGCCGACATGTTTTTGTACGCCGAGAGATAAGCAGCGGAACGACCCTTCTCAGGGCTGTCTACGCCAGAGTTTTCAACCCATTTCCTTCACTTGTCTGGAGTTCAGCCTCCAATTTTAAGATCTCTTGTTCCTTTTGTGTGGTGCGGTTTACCGCAACTTTTAATTCCTGACCATAATGAAAGAAAATTTCCTTTGTGAGGACCATCAAGCCCTGCGTTAGACACAATGAGGTCTTAACCTTCTTAAAGAGGAAAAAATAATTATAACCTACAGATGGGTTTTTTTCCCCCTAATTGGGCAGTTTGAGGAAAACCATGTCAAGGCTGAAATCCATCATGCTGTTGGCCTTGTCTGTGTGGAGCCAGGGGGAGGGTGGTACTGTGTGGGGTTTTGTTGGGGTTCAAGCGGTTTTGGACTAATGCACATTAGGTAGTATCTAAAAAGGGTTAGTAAGCCCCCCATTACCTCGGTTTAGTCGTCAGAGCCACTGTCTGCAGCCAATGATTAATAAGTGACTCCCCACGTGTGCTTCTGACGGACCCGCCACACGGACCTGATCTGACGCCGGCTTGCAGGCAGCCCAGGGGGAATGTGGCTGCAGTTAAGAAGACCTCTGACAGGGAATTTTATGGGAATTTGATCTCCAGTGGCTGCGCGAGAGATCCCTGTCGCAGGAAGCTGCTTCTCCACTCTGGTTTAGCCTCTTTGAGCCAATATGACAGTTTCTACAGCTCACACACACCACAGTGGGAGCCTCACATGCAGCGGCTCAGTTAGGGAGACCCTGCTGGTGATGCCTGTGATGGCTCATGGCCATATTATAGTAATTTTTTACTTTATTACAAACCAAAATTAACAAAAAGGACATGTCTGTATAATGTGTTGTCATTTGCTTCCTTACAGACTATTGTTGTCCTCTTGTACTTCATTGATGCTAAGTAATCTCTGTCTTCGAATTTCTCCAGAACCGTTTGTCTGCATGCTGCAAACCCAGACTGTGCAGCACATCACCAAGACCGACCATCAAAGCTAATGGTCCGTTAGATGAGTACTGATACCAAACATTCAGTGGTGTGGAATGGATCTACACTTCCTACTGCATCTCCCAGCACACCCTAGAACACCAGGATGTTGACCCACAGGAGCTGGAGGACAAACCCAGTGGACTCCCCAGAAAGGAGATGTTCATAAGTTATATCCATCTTTGTGCTGGACATCAGATACTGGAAGGACCGGTCCCGACCAAACTGCCCGATCTTTTTGCAGCAGTTTGACTAGAAATACACATGCACACATTTATGCCTTCGGTCAGGTGAATGAATAAATGTCAAATTCAGTCAGCTTCTCCTCAGATGTCAGTCATTGTTTATTTTCCCTTTAAGCTGGTCAAATTGCAGCAATTAGGAGTCATAAACATGTTAGGACCAAGTTTCCACTCACATTCCACTTTCAGCTGGCACTAATGCATGAGACAACCGGATATCTCCCAGTGTGTGTGTGTGTGTGTGTGCATTTTGGCAAACATCAGATGCAGGGGGCGTCATGCCCCTCATACAACACACACACACACATCCATATCCTACAGGAGAGAGTATGAATGGTCATTCAGCTGCAGTCAGCCCTATCAAAACAAGTCCAAGGGAGAAAGAAGAACAGGAGGAGGAGGAGGAGGGAAAAAGTGGGAGGATGAGGGATGAAATCTCTGGCCAAAAGCAACATGGTGGGCTAGTCTGTCCTCCCCATCCCGACGAGCACCCCAGGCAAATACTCTGTGAATGAGAGCAAATTTTGAACCCCAGGTTATCCTGAGAGGGAAGAAAAAGGCATGCAGGAAAGCTGTCTTATGAACGATGTTGTAAAAGACAAGCTGGTTCTTTAATAGACGTTTCCTAATGAACGTCTATTTCCTAATGGTGCGCCTGTGCCTCCCGCTGTCACTCAGACCCATCTCGTTTGAACAGCCCAGGCTGAGATTGAGCTGTTTGTGTGGGCAAAGGAATAAAACCTCAAGAAAGCCTTTTAAAAAATGCACAAAACATTTATAGTGAGTCATAAAGGGAAGATGGTTAACCGAGTGCTTCAACACTTGCGGCGGCTCGTGCTGAAGTTACAACCAGCAACTCATCAGCTGCAGCTGACGAGTGTTCTCTCTCCACCGCATGCGACTCGCCTCAGTTTTGACTTCTTTTTTTCTTTAAAACCTTCAGCATGAATCAGAAACATTTGATTCAACTTTTAAAGTAACCCGCTTGTAATTGTACACATTTGATCGATAAAGTACTCTCAGGTTTCAATCAATCAATTTGGTGGTGTGTCTTTTTCTTTTGGAAGGAACCTGGATCTGGACACACACTCAACCAAGTCTGACAACTCTCAAAAGTGGTTTCAGCCATGAATATGATGGCTCAAGTTGTTTGAGATAAATAGAGTAGGGCTTTAAGGGGTTAAAAAGTCCTCACGGCGTAACAAAAAGAATTTTCCTGACTAAACACACACTAACAGCATGTTTAACCAACATGTGGAACAGAGATGAGGTGACTGAAGGACCATTTGTTCTCATTGGACAAAGCATGTTTTTTGGAATATACCAATATACAGTCGGAGCAAACCACGTCTGCTTTTCTCTTCTTTTTATGTTGCGGGGAAGTAGTAAACTGAAAGGCTCTTGTACGTTTGCTGTGGGTGTGACACACTCTCATAAACTCTGAAACGACCTTTGAAGTGGCAGCTAATCGCTGCGCTGACGTAACTTTGGTACGGTGGCTACAGATGCGTCCAGGGAGTCGCAGCAGTTTGAATCCAGGCTTTTGTCCCCTTTCAACAAATAGAGTGTTGGCTGTCAGTCAAGATGGTCCAGAACTTTATCCATCCATCCATTATCTGGTATTCCTAATCAAAGTCATGTGGGGCTGGAATATCTGCAGAAACCCCACACAGACCCAAGGAGAACATAAAAACCATCAAGCTGGAATTGAACCCATAACCTTCTTTCTGCAAGGATGACTGCACTAACCACTGTGCTGACTGTGCTAACCACTGCAGCTCCATGCCAGTCCACCATATAGCATCGAAAAACAACCGAAACCCACAAACGATTCGATGACGAGGATTAAAAATAACAAACTGTATTAGTGGCCATTATTATCGAATTATTGACAATTCTTTTTTAAGGAATATGACCAGTTCAGATATGACTTTTTTTCCAGGTCTTCCAGATGATGTTAGTAATGTGAAGAAGCTTGCAGGAATCATTCAGAGAACATTAGAGCCTTTTGTTTGCTCTTCAGGAGACCTTCACCTATATCCCTTGATATAGGTGCTAAATGAGAACTTAAAAAGTGCTTGTTGATGCTTAGTCATTCATGTTTGTTGAGGTGTGAAGAGATCTGAGCCTGTAGAGAGACATGTTGTCTTTTTTCCACAAGCGAGACAATAGTAACATATCCGCCAGATGCCACTTTTCAGGGCATTGACCCATCAAAAGAAAAATCTGAAGGTCAACATCAGTGTTTCTGACCCTGTTGCAAGCAATTAGACAACCTCAGGCTGAGTGATAACAGGATTTGATACTGGGCCGGGTGGAGACAGAGATGCTGCCTTGATCTTTCACTGAAGGAGCTCGACCCTCTGAACACACCAGTGTTTTAGTAAAGATGATCCAGGTCCCAGCCCAGTTCTTTATCTCTGCTGCACGACACAGTGGTGTCAATGGGAGCCTTGTGATCCCCGTCCTGGCTAGTAGGAGGTATTTTAATAGCCGTCTGACCTGTGGCGGCTCTGCGCCAGCAGCCATCTGTCTCACAGGGACACTATTGTGTTGCATCACATGCAGCAGAGGAAAATTTCAAAATAAGATGTTGATTTTCTGCTGTTGGTCGGCCTGTCACGCAGATTTACGAGCTGGCCGTCGGAGCTGACGTCACCATCCCAAATCTGGTACCCCAACTCTGTTTCTCAGCGGCTGTTCCAGCTTATTTCAACCACATTTAAATCTGCGCTGATAGCAAAGATTTTGGTTGCGTTTCTGCAAGGTTTCTTCTCAGAGTTTTGGGTTTGTGTCCCATTCCCAGTAGAATAGAACCAGATGGCTCCGCTTGTGCCGTTAAAATGCAAGTGAAATGTTTTTCAACATCGGCGTGGTTTTTTCCAAAAATCCGCACCAATCACTCAATAAGCCATTTATTTATTTAGTTCATTTTCTCTTAGCAGGGTACTGCTAAAGTCAGCACAGATAATGGAAGGCAAACTGCTACTGCACTAAAATAGAACGTTTTTCAGGTGGTGGAAAGGTCATTTGTGTTTCCTGTCCCATTGGCATCAGTGGCAGACATTCTGCAGGCTGCTTCTCTTCCTTCTCCTTTGTTGTGATGTTCAAATCATTTCCACATGTCAAATAATGCTTTTAAACACTAACTCTAAGGGTATTTGGCTGCAGCTATCCCTCAAATACCATCAACCATTTTATTTTATTTTTTAAAACACTTCCAGGTATCTACAAAACATGTAGATAAATGCATATATGGGTATTATACAAGGTCAATAAATGTGCAAGGGGGGGGGGGGGGCAAGTGGGCAAAAAGAGAAGACAATAATATTAGAGAATATTAAAACATGGGCCATGCATGTTATTATTGATAAGATAAGACTTTAGATAATATCAGGGATTGGAATTATGAGTCGAATCTCTAAACCTTTTGGTACCAAAGTACCAATTAATACTTTCGACGTTTTTGAAATCCGAATTAATTCAATCTTCCCTTAACTTTCCTCTCAGATAAGTTTCACGTGTGCGCGCTCTGTCGCCCAACAGCCGGACATTGACGAGCGCGCCTCCCTCAGGCCCCGCCCACCGCACCAACAGCTGTGGACGGTGACCCGTGGAGCGCGGAGCTGACGCGGATTACCTGGATACCGGCTCGAAGTCTGAGTGGGCGGCAAAAGCAGGGAAAAGTCACCTCTGACTACACTTTAATGGAATAATCCTCTCCAGCTTCGACCATGGCGAGCAGGATCTTCTACACCACGCACTTGTTACTGATTCTGGAGTGCAGCTTGGGCAGACTCCTGACTGAGGATCTCGCTCAAGCCACCGATGTCCCGCTCGCTGCAGAGGAGCGCGTCTTTACGCACGACGGCGCCACCCGGGACATGGTCTCCGTGAGCATGTTCAAAGTGTATGAGAGGTACAGCAAAGAACCGCAGAGGCAGAGCGACGGAAACACAGTGAGGAGTTTTAAAGCTGTCCCGAGTGAGTGATCGCAGTCTGCATGAAAGTATGAGCACAAAGGAGGGGATGCATTCAGAGTCACCCAAAATGTCGTTTATGCCACCAAACCCATAGGATTTGTTTAAAAAAAAACTAAAAAAAAACCTATTTGTAAAGTACTGTATTGTGTTTTATTTTGAGGGTTACCAAAGAAAATTTCAATCATTAAGTCTCACTAAAATGTGAATTTTAGTCCTAAAAAGCTAGCCATGTTGAATTACACTGCTTGGTAAACGTTTTGCTTAGGCATTATAATCCTCTTTCCACGTCAACATAATCAGATTTGTTCAGATATCAGCTTTTAATACCCACCGAGTGGGATGACTTATTGAAATAGGCGACAATCACACCGGGGTGCTCTTATCCGGTAGCAGCAACAGCCGAGGTGTTAGACAAGAGCCTATTATCATGCTCAGATGGCGGCCACAGCGAGGTAAAGCCTCAGAGGAGCTCTTTCTCATATAAGCATTTCCATATGCCCGTGACAAGCTTACTTGGCTGATCCAATGTTTGTCTTTCAGGCTGTGGAGGAAGTGTAGGAGACAAGGTTGGACTTCCCGATAGCGATCTAGGATGAGGCTTTTTGGTCATGCGTGCAGGAGGCACTTATACCTTAATATCTTCCATGTTGCTGCTCATGTCAGTCAGACGTGTTGAGCGAGATACGCTCGCGGTGTATCGGCCGCGGTCGGTCAAACCTGCCAGAGTGAGATGGTAAGGGAATGTAAAGGGGAGAGGGGAGGAAAAGGTCAAGGCAACAGCTTGATTTTACCCGCACATCTGCGCCGTTGAAGCAGTGAACACAGCGCTCTTGACTTTTTTTTATCACGTCTCTCTCAAAAAAAAAGATTGAGTGTGGAAGCGGGATGACAAAAAAGCTGGGGTTTCACCAGAACCCATGTCATTGGTCTGCTCTTCTTTAACCCAGGGGTCCTTCGCGGAAAGGACGTGTTCCAGTTCAACCTGTCCACCATCCAGGACTCCGAGCTCATCCTCTTCGCCTCTTTTCACTTCCTCTACAAGTGGCCGCGCCACCACCACCGGCGGACTTCATGTTTCCAAAAGCGTCGCCTCCAGCAGCCGCCCCCCGATGCTCCTCGCCTCGTGTTTCATGGAGCTCTGGGAAATGTAACGCTCGCACCCTTTAAGAGAGACTCCTGGCAAACCGGGGATATAACTGCGGCGGTGGAACGTGCTCGGGAGGTCAAAGACCTTGTGTTGACAGTGGAGTTTGACTTGGGGTTCAGGGCGAAGCAGAAAAAGGACTATGTCCAAGCCGACCTGCCGTACATCCTGGTGTACGCTGACGATCGAGCTATAGACGAGCCGAACAGCGTGGCCTTGTCGCTGCAGCGCTACGGAACCCTGCCAGTAAGCGAGGAAGCGCTTCAGTCATCATCAGCCTCGAGAATCCGGAGGGAACTCCACCATTACCAGATCCAAACCAACGACATCCCTGAGGTGCCCTACAACAGCCTGAAGACCCACGAGCTGTGGCAGAACACGTACTTCCCCACCAAGGCCAAAGCGCAGGCCAAAGGCAGGAGACCAGGTCAGGAAGGTCCCAGTAAGCCACAGGTGCTCAGCTTTGATGAGAGGACTATGAAAAAGGCCAGGAGGAGACAGTGGAGCGAGCCCAGAGCGTGCTCCAGGCGCTACCTCCGGGTGGACTTCGCCGACATCGGCTGGAGCGAGTGGGTGCTGGCGCCCAAGTCTTTCGACGCCTACTACTGCGCCGGCACGTGTGGGTTCCCCATCCCCAAAGTGAGTTCATGTGACATCAGTCGCCCTCTCATCATGCACCTTTAGTTTTATTTCACATTTAGCAGTTGATGTTTTCAATGGCAGAAGAATGGATGACATCAGTGAATTAAAACATCTTTATTGCCCCCTGGTGGTAGGAAGCAGTGATGAGACAAGCCTCTCGTGTTACCTTTGCTCAGGCGTGGACCAGTGTTAAACTCATCTCTTGCTTTTTAGGGAACACATATGAGATTCTGTAGGTTCTCCTTCCAAAGCATCTCACCTCACATCCACTGTCAACATGTTTTTCTATTCTATTCCCTCATCATGTCATCATCACCAGTATTCCTCTACCTACCTTTACTTTAACAGTTTTACTGTTGTCTCCGCAGCTGGTGCATCCTTCCAACCACGCCACCATCCAAAGCATCGTGCGAGCAGTGGGAATCGTCCCGGGCATCCCGGAGCCCTGCTGCGTCCCGGAGAAGATGAGTCCTCTCAGCGTCCTCTTCCTCGATCCCGGCAGGAACCTGGTGCTCAAGGTTTACCCTGGTATGTCTGTGGATACCTGCGCCTGTCGATAGATTCCCTGGGGTTGGTGAAGAGGAAATATGAAGAGGAAGAAAAGTAGACGTCAGGAACAGTAACGGACAAGTTGGTAATGTCAAGGACAGCTGATCATAAACTCATGACTCCTGGACTCAGATGTCTTTTTGGAACAGGGTCCACCTGTCTATCCGTATCCGGAACAGTCTCCATGGATTTGGACCTTGACTTGTATGTGGCGCATCACAGACTCTAGAACCAGAGAACCGAGCCCTCACGTTGTAAATATTGTAGTTACAGAAGGAACCACGTGGATATTCTTTCATTCTGTGTCAGAGTGACATATTTAATAATTCAACGCCTCCCGTATATCTGCAAAATTAGTTATGCATGAGAGGTCATATCTTTTGTAATCAATAGTAATTCCTTTGTATCGTGTATATAATGACACCTACTGAGTTGATATCATATTGCATCCGTGGATTTGTTTTTATTTGTTTTTCTATAGCATGGAGGGTCATGCGGTACGTTGCTGCCATCTAGTGTCCACATGTGGTAAAACGCCTGGGCAGCTTTTCTCCCTAATGCATAAATAAAGTAGCTTAAGGAACACCTACACTTTCTAATAGTAATGTAATAACATAATAATAATATCTAAACGTATTCATGGATTTGTTTGAGTATTTATGTTGTGTTTTACAAATAAATTGCCTATGAAGTGTACACACAGTCACACACCAGGGTTCCAAAACGTGTACATGCAAACATTTGCCCAAGCGTGAAGGTGTAGCTGCCCCATAATACCTCCTGAAAGGTAATAACGGTTTAATTACCTATTCACAAATGGTTCATTGAAATTACAAAATCATATCCCAGTGACTCAAAATAAAACAATAATCCTCATGAAAAATTGGAGAATAAGATGGGGCTGTTGGATGTTTAGATGTCATTTTGAAAGTTTCTATTCATAATGACTATTAGGATGCACAGGATTCATGTAAAGCTTAACTCAGGCCAATGTCCCCGGACGCGTTGACTTGTGGCTGCCGTGGCGACAGCCCTGAAGTGATAAAGACATCGCGGTGCAGGCGGCCACCAACACTGTGGGATGCTACATTTGCATGGAGCCGAATCTAAACGCGTGTAATAAAAGCGTCAACCTGTCAGCCTGAAGATGAGCTGACGGTCAGTTCTGACACAGAGAACACGCACCAGGCCCTGGTTCTGGTGGAGGAACTATAACGTCCGCAATAAAGCCATCAGTTAAATGAGTCGGTAAAATCTAAAGATCTAAACCTGTTTTGTCTGGCGTTTATGTCAAAGAGCTGCCAAAAATGGCAGCTTCCTGTGGCGTTTTCTGGGCTGGCGTTTTGGTCATTTCCCACCAGTAACAACAGCTTTTCCTTCAAAATTAGCCGGGATTTCACAGCCGAGGAGAGCGGCTCACTCCCTTTTTGTTTCTGCCGGAAAACATGCAGCGTGTGATGTTTCCACATCGCTATGAGGAGCAGTAATCGCTCCCCACGTGGCCTCGAATGAGCCGTCTTATCCTGTCGGAAGGCCGCGTTGGGACGTAGGAGTGATCTTTTTTATCACCGAGAGGGTAAAGATGATGCCAGACAGGAGCGTGACCCCCACCACACGTGTATTTAAGACAACGTCGTCGGGGGGAAAGAGCGCCGCGACGTCGGTGGGGAAGATGAAATGTGTCATCTAACTGTCCTCATTTCATCACCGAGCTGGGAAAGAAGGAATTTGATGGAAATGTCTGGTTCGTCAGTCATTCCAGTCCCTCATTATCGTCCTGGAGTGTTTACAGTGTCTTCATTAGCAGCCAGCCCTCTAATGATAACAAAGCCTGAAAGAAGGCATCAATGGCAGCGATAAGCACGGACAAGCTACTATTTTGGTTGACACAAGTCCTCCTGTTTACTCTGGGAGCATGGGAGCGGACACCAGGACAGCGGTCCTGGAGTCGGGGATCCCCATATTCCAACCTTGCCATCACAAAGTGTGCATTGAGGCAGGGAAGAAGGTAAAGTTTCCGTGGCTTCGAGGGCGTCCGACTCCACGATGCGCGGCTCCAGATGGTTCCTGCTGCGGCTGTGTCTGAGCCTGGTGGTCTCCACGGGCTCCTGCACCTGTAAACCTCTCCACAATGACATCCAGAGCGAGGAACCCGAGGAGCTCTACTCTCAGCTGTCAGAGGAGGACCTTCTGGAGGAGGAAGATACCAACACCAGGATGGAGAACCTTCTGGGAACCATGAAGGAGGGCTTTCTGAGGAAACTCAACCTGTCAGATGCTCCTCAAGAGCACAGCAAGATCTCCCCTCCTCAGTTTATGATGGAGCTTTACAACAAGTACGCCTCAGACAGCTCAGCAATCCCTCAGTCTGATGTCATACGCAGCTTCGGTGTGCAAGGTAAACAAATACACAGCTCTCGTTTATTTTGACACATATGAGCAGCGCGTTCATTCGTGGTTGTACTGAAGAGGAGGCTGCTGAAGCTTAAACATTTACTACTTTTGACAAATTCTCTGTTTTTCATATTTTCATCGGTGCCTTTTTCATGTTTGAGGCGATGATTCGTTAAAAGAAACACCTAATATTTGTAAAGCAGCGCTCGGGAGATAGCGAAAGCTAACGTTAGCGACACTATTCCTGATCGAGCAACACCCAGGACGGAGCCTGAGTCGCTTCCCGCCACCTCCTCTCACTCCTTTGTGTCCTTCTGGCAGACATCTCTCTCTCTGTGACCGACGGCACAAAGTCCAGACACAGGCTGAGGTTCAACATCACCATCCCCGGTCATGAGAAGATCACCGCTGCTGAACTGCAGCTCCTCTTCCTTCCAGACCAAAGTCCACGGGTCACCTCGCAGAAATACAAGGCCACCATTAAAGTGTACGAGGTGGATTACCTCAACTTCACGTCCACGACGCAGCTTTTGGTGGGCAGGGAGGTGTCGGCGTCGCAGGGTACGTGGGAGACGTTGGACGTGGCCAAGGCGGTCCAGAACTGGATCAGGTCGGGCCACGGGGCCACTGTTTTTGATGTTTTCGTGGACAGGAAGGACTGCGGAGGCGACGACGGCGAGGGCTGTCTGAACATGAGCGTTACCGTGGGAGACAACACATCAGCGGCTTTGATCATCTTCTCAAACGACCTCGGCAGCAGGAGGAGGGAGGCGAAGAAGGAGCTGAGGGAGATGATCCTCCACGAAGAAGACACCATCTTCCACTCGGGCGCTGACTGGAGCCGAGACGACCCGCTTCCCAATGAGATCCTAGAGGTCCTGCATCCGCGGAGAAGGAAAAGGAAGGCCGAGCGGGAATACTGCAGACGGACCTCTCTCAAAGTCAACTTTAAAGACATCGGCTGGGACAGCTGGATCGTGGCGCCACCCGAGTACGACGCCTTCGAATGCCGAGGCCAGTGTTACCACCCCCTGACAGAAGAAATGACCCCATCAAAGCACGCCCTCATCCAGACTCTGATGAACATCAGGGACCCCAAGAAAGCCAACATGGCATGCTGCGTTCCCATCAAACTGGACCCCATCACAGTCATGTATCAGGAGAACGGACGCCTCACTATCAGATACCTTTACGAAGAGATGAAGGTCGCTGAATGTGGCTGCAGGTAGTTGGAGAAGTGAACGAGCCGGTGCCCAACCTGCTGTTATTTAAATCTGATCATACCTGATGAGTTCCATTGGTGTTGTTTCGTAAAATAGCTACTCAGTTTCAGCTAAACAGACAGGAGCCCCAACAGCTAACAGCTAGCCAAGACTATAGAGTACTTGTTCTTACACGTTAGCAGGAGAGCAGCTCTCAGCCGTCTTTCACTGCATTAAGACCCACGTTCACGTCCAACATTTCTACTGCTACCAGATATCGGAATGTGCTAAATTAGAACTTTATCAATTCAATTTATTTACTGGTTTTCATGGAACTTAGGTCAAGTATGTCAGCACAAACACAATCGCAATGCCGACGTAGCAGTTTTATATTTTAGAATGCCATTGAATTACGGAATGTTTTTATGAATGCATGACACCAGCACCTCCGAAGCCATGGATGCACAGAATATGGTCATACACTTCTGAAATAGAGCGTACAGTAAGTAGGCTTCATTTCCAAGCATATGACCAACACACCATCGGAAATATCCACATGAATTGATAGAATATATGTATTTAATATTGTGTTATATTGTATGTACATAAAATTCTCATTAGTCTTTTTTAAAAAAAGCAAGGGGGTGATACATTTCTGATATATTTGGTAGTGTATGATCCTCCAATAAGTAATTCATTCTTTTTAACAATTTCTTTGGGTTCCACAAGATATATTCATTTTATTATTATGGCCCATCAATAAATGTGTTATTATTATTTTTACAAAATGGGAAGAAAATGATCCTGTGCTCCCTTTAATGTAAATCTGTACATTGTTATTGTAACTATACGCAGTATAATTTGTTGTACATTTCTGCATGATTACTAACAGCTTGTACAGAAAGGTTAGCTTATAAGGGTTAGCTTATACAGGTTAGCTTATAAGATTAGTTTATAATGGTTAGTTTATAAAGGTTAGCTTATAAAGATTAGCTTATAAAGCACGCGTCCTTGCTTAAGTTTCATCCAACTTGTGTTATGTAGGGTGATAAAAGTCTACCACTACGGTAGAAAAGATAAGTTGTCATAAAGATAAGTTGTCATAAAATTATTCGGCATTTAATAAAACCTGACAGATCTATGATTAAAGCTGATTAACGTACACTATTGAAGGTCAAAGTTTTTTTTTCCTGTTTTTTTTTTTTGACCCAACAGTCTTTTTGTCTCATTACACATTCATTTCCAGGAGTATTTAAAGTGAAGTCTTGTACAAAATGGAAATGAACTGTTTTAAAATATCAATCTGAAATCCAAGTGGTGTTTAAACTATTTTATTGCATGTTTATAAAAAAAAAGAAATACTACAATTTTAGTGATAGAAGAAGAAAAGATGCAATATCATGAGCAAAATTATTGGGTTTCATGAGATCTATTGAATAGTGAAAACAAGTAAATTAGTTTAATGTTAGCTGCCCTTCGGGTTAAGCCTTTTTATTTCTATCGACTATCTAAAAATGTACCTTTAATTTGTTCTTCTTTAACGCCTGCTTTTGTATCATTAGCATCTAGCTGCTAATGCTCTGCTAAGGTAGTTAACATCTTTGGCAGGAAATTAAGATGATGGGCATTTAGGCAATATTAAAAGCGTTTGGCTAGCTTTTATCAACACACTTTCAGTATAACTCTTTGTGTGAACAATCTAAATTAATAACTTTCTTACTGGTTTATCGAAGAGAAAAAAAGAAGAAACCATGAAATCTGCTCACATACCATTTACTGATTGTGAATTTGACCTCTGCCTCTCACACATCCTTTACACACCAGTAGTGAACACGCACAGGCCAGGCACAGCCGCAGTGGGCCGCACCCTGGACACAAGGAAAATTCTGTGCCTTGCTCAGGGGCACCCCAGCCTGTGGTTTAAACACCAATTTCTTCACTGTGAACCATGACGATTTATGGTGATTTATTTGTTTGAAATTGATCAATGCATTTTCTATTTTTCTTACTTTTATCTTTACTTTTGGAAATGTCAACGCGATTTCTGGAGCCAGGGACAAAGCGTGACCCAGTGTCCAAAGTGGGGTTGCACGTTGGAACAGGCGAAGGGGATTGCCAGAAATTGTGTAAGGCATCAGGCAGCATTAATGGTTTAGACGATGAGATTAGCTTGAGCACCTTCTAACATTCGGATTCAGATAATGCCTCGCTGTGTAATTCCGAACTGGAACACAGTTTAAAGATCCTGTTCTGCACTGTTGATGCTCATTGTGCAAAACCGGATAAGCGCAGAAAGAATTTAATCCAGTGAAAGAGCGAAAAACATGCAGAAGCTGTTAAATACTCACATGATCACTTTACTCTCACCTGAAATTAAACAGCATTCGTGTTTCCAAAGAAACCAAGCCCAATTCAGCAGGCAGACCTTCTGAGCAGCCTTCGGTCTGCACGGAGAGCTTCTTTTGTCTCTGACAGAAGCCTTTGCCACGTGTCTCCAAACTGTGTAATCATGTCAGTGATCGAGTGACCCAGACATGAACCCTAAAGCTACCAAAAGACTCCCCCATTAAGCTTTTCCAGCCGGTCCAGCACAGAGTCAGAGGGAGCTTGTGCTTCAAAAGCAAATCTCCAGGTGGTTTCGTCACATTAGGCGGTACGTTGAGAGATTGGAAGATGGTGGAGATCGATGCTGTGTGCTTCCTAAATGTGGAGCAGAGGAAACCGTTGAGAACCCGCAGAATCGCCCGTTTCCTGCTTTTTACATTGTTATTGTCTGCGCTTAAAGCGATTAAAGGTTTATGGAGGACAAAGCCTCTTAGGTTAGTGTCCAAAAACCAGAGAATGACGATGGTCCCGCTTACAAAACAGATGTGCGTTATCATAGGCAGGGGACAGAGAGGACGGCTGTCTGAGTTGGAAGACATGGCTCCCAGGACGCCGGTGCTCCTCTTGGTGCTTCTTTTCTGTGCTCTACCCGTCCGCTCCTTTTATCAGCACACCTTGGTGTTAGAAATGGCCAAACTACTTCTGGAAAACTACTGCATCCCTGAGAACCTGGTCGGGATGCAGGAGGCCATCCAACGAGCCATCAAAAGTCGTGAAATTCTGCAGATTTCGGACAGGAAGACGCTGGCCACCGTGCTGACAGTGGGGGTCCAAGGAGCGCTGAACGACCCCCGGCTGAGTGTGTCCTACGAGCCCAGCTTCAGCCCGCTGCCACTGCAGGCGCTGTCCTCGCTCCCTGCGGAGCAGCAGCTCCGGCTGCTCAGGAATTCCATCAAGCTGGACATCTTGGACAGCGACGTCGGATATTTGCGGATCGATCGAATCATTGACGAGGAGACGCTGTTGAAGTTCGGGCCGCTGCTGCGGGAAAACATCTGGGACAAAGCTGCCCAAACCAGCTCCCTGATCCTGGACCTGAGGTTCAGCACGGCGGGAGGATGGTCCGGAATACCTTCCATCGTCTCCTATTTCACCGAGCCTCATTCGCTCGTCCATATTGACACGGTGTATGACCGGCCGTCCAACACCACCACAGAACTCTGGACGATGTCCTCAGTGAGAGGCAAAACCTTTGGTGGGAAGAAGGACATGATTGTTTTGATTGGCAGGCGGACAGCAGGGGCCGCCGAGGCTGTGGCCTACACGCTAAAGCATCTAAACAGGGCCATCGTCGTTGGGGAGAGGTCCGCCGGTGGGTCGCTCAAAGTCCGCAAGTTCCGGATCGCCGAATTGGACTTCTACATAACGATGCCCGTGGCGAGGTCCGTCAGCCCCATCACGGGAAAGAGCTGGGAAGTGAGCGGCATCTCCCCAACGGTCAACGTCGCTGCCAGGGAAGCTCTCGCGAAGGCCCAGACCTTCCTGGCGGTGAGGAGCAGAATCCCAAAGGTGCTGCAGATCGTCTCGGATATCATCGGGAGGTTCTACGCCTTCACCGACAGGGTCCAAGCTCTTCTTCAACAGCTGCAATCTGCAGACCTGTTCTCCGTTGTGTCTGAAGAGGACTTAGCAGCCAGGCTAAACCATGACCTCCAGACCGCGTCCGAAGATCCTCGGCTGATCATCAGGCACAAGAGAGACAACATTCCCAGAGCAGAGGAGGAGCCCGAGCTCCACGCCGCTAACGACCATGATGGGGAACTGGTAGAAGGGTTCACCGTGCAGGTTCTCCCTTACAATACGGGATACCTGCGCTTGGACAGGTTTGTCCGGTGCTCCGAGGGGGACAAACTAGAGGAGATTGTTGCTGAAAAGGTGTGGGGGCCCCTCAAAGACACCCAGAACCTGATCATTGATCTCCGCCACAACACCGGCGGATCCTCCACATCCGTCGCGCTCCTCCTGTCCTATCTGCGAGACCCCTGGCCAAAAAGGCACTTTTTCACCATCTACGACAGCGTCCAGAACACAACAACAGAATACGGCTCCCGGCCTCACATTCCGGGCCCCTCTTACGGTTCCGAGCGTGGCGTTTACGTGCTGACCAGCCACTACACCGCAGGCGCGGCCGAAGAGTTTGCTTACTTGATCCAGTCTCTACATTTTGGCACCGTCGTCGGTGAAATTACATCCGGCACTCTGATGCATTCAAAGACCTTTCAGGTGGAGGGAACAGACATTTTCATCACCGTCCCCTTCATTAACTTTTTGGACAACAACGGTGAGTACTGGCTGGGGGGGGGCGTTGTTCCTGACGCTATTGTGCTGGCAGAGGAGGCCTTGGAACATGTGAACAGGACTGCAACATTTCACCAGGGGCTCCGCTCCCTCATCGGGAGGACTGGGGAACTTTTAGAGAAACACTATGCGATACAGGAAGTAGCACAAAAGGTCGGCGGCGTGTTGCTGAGCAAGTGGGCTGAGGGGCTGTACCGCTCGGTGGTGGATTTGGAATCTTTGGCGTCTCAGTTGACCACAGACCTGCAAGAGGCTTCTGGCGACCATCGCCTCCACGTCTTCCGCTGCGACGTCGAGCTCGAATCGCTTCACGGCGTCCCAAAGATCGCCGCCGTCGAAGAGGCCGGATTCGTGATCGACGCGCTGTTTAAAAGTGAGCTTTTGCCGCGTAATGTCGGCTATCTCAGGTTTGACACGATGGCAGATATCGAGGCGGCGAAGGCCGCTGCTCCCCGGCTGGTTAAATCGGTGTGGAACAAACTGGTTGACACGGATTCGCTCATAATCGACATGAGGTACAACGCCGGCGGCTCCTCCACAGCCGTCCCTCTGTGGTGCAGTTATTTTGTTGACGGGGAACCGTTGCAGCATCTCTACACCGTCTATGACCGCACTACAAAAACCAGAGTCGAGATCATGACGCTGCCCGAGGTCAGCGGTCAAAGGTACGACCCCGGCAAAGACGTCTACATCCTCACCAGTCACATGACGGGGTCAGCGGCGGAGGCGTTTGTCCACGCTATGAGAGACCTGAACAGGGTCACGATCGTCGGGGAACCAACGGCTGGAGGGTCCTTGTCAAGCGCGACCTATCAGATCGGAGAAAGCGTGTTGTACGCGTCTATTCCTAACCAGGTGGTGACGAGCGCAGCCACCGGGAAGTTGTGGAGCATCTCGGGGGTTGAGCCTGACGTTTTCGCCCAGGCCAGGGATGCTCTTCCTGTGGCACAGAGAATCATATCAGCGAGGCTCTTAAAGAGAGAAAAGGGAAGATAGATCCTAGCTTTGTGTTCCAGTCCGTCCTGAATCATTCCCCCTGGTTTGTTTGTAGAAACCAGCCTTAAGACCATATTTCTCCTTGCAATATACATTATCCCACTATTTTATTTTATGTTCCCTGTAAAGTGCGAATAAAATCCTTTCTTCTCTAATAATTACTCTCGTTGTTTAAATGATTTTTAATTTACTTTTGATGTTGACTATTTTAATTTTTATTTTGAATCATACTTTTTTAGTATCTTGCCATTTTGAGAAACCACTAATTAATAGTCGGCCAGCAGAGGGCGCCCGGACCAAGCAAACATGAGCGAGTGTAGCTCCGCCAGCCTTGACAAGACCTTCACCACCAGAGGCCTCTGAAAAATTTGATCAGTTTATCAACCACACAACAGAATAGATTTTTTTATGTTTTGAGTTGTTATTGAGAGTTGAGGAATTTAAAAATCAGATCATCCGCATTTCTTTTAGATTTTCTCTGGCCACAGGTTTTTTTCATCCTTTTTCTTGTTACAATTGAGAACTTCAACACCCAAAAAGTTCAGTAGGGTGGATAGACTTTGCATTCTTGACACAAGCATGTCACAGACCTGACCTGTTATGACACAGAATCTTTTAATTACGCATTCAAACCCCCTTGTTTAAATTTAATATTGGTATTTTTGGCCACACACCCATTTTGACAAGGCTGTTATTGCTGTAGAAAAGTACTAAGGATAATGCGATTAGAGGTTGATTATGGTGCAAATCCTCTTAGAAGTGTGTTAACAGAAACAGTGCAGCCAAAACAGTACCATTTCTGAGCGAGCTCCTTCAGAGGAGGGTTGGCTGGAAGAAGCTCAACATCCCACTAACTGTGTGAACAAACTGGTCAAAATGGCAAAGGCTCTCTTCCTGGTGGCATCCCTGCTGCTTCTGGCAAATGATGTCCTTGTCAGAGCTGCTTTTCCGCCCAGCCTGATCACAGATATGGCAAAAATAGTTCTGGACAATTACTGCTCACCGGAGAAGCTGGCGGGGATGAAGGAGGCGATCGAAGCTGCCGGCACCAACACCGAGGTGCTCAACATTCCAGACGGTGAGTCCTTGGCCAGGGTCCTGAGTGCCGGAGTCCAAGGCACGGTCAGTGACTCGCGTTTGATGGTCTCCTATCAGCCCGACTATGTCCCTGCAGTTCCCCCCAAGATGCCCCCTCTGCCCCCAGAGCATCTTGTCGCTGTCCTCCAGACCTCCATAAAGCTGGATCTCCTGGAGGGCAACACCGGCTACCTGAGGATCGACCACATCCTCGGGGAGGACGTTGCAGAAAAGGTCGGGCCGTCGCTCATCGACTTGATCTGGAATAAAATCCTGCCTACCTCGGCTCTCATCTTTGACCTTCGCTACACCAGCAGTGGGGAGATCTCTGGCATCCCCTATATTGTTTCCTACTTCACTCAAGCCGAGCCCGTGGTTCACATCGACAGCGTGTACGACCGCCCCTCAAACACCACCACCAAGCTCTTCTCCCTGTCCAACCTGCTGGGCGAGAGGTATGGCATTACCAAACCGCTCATTATCCTCACCAGTAAAAACACCAAAGGCATTGCAGAGGATGTTGCCTACTGCCTTAAAAACCTGAAGAGGGCCACCATCGTGGGGGAGAAAACCGCAGGAGGATCTGTGAAACTCGACAATTTCAAAGTGGGGAGCACGGATTTCTACATTACAGTGCCAACGGCAAAGTCCATCAACCCCGTCACCGGCTCCTCTTGGGAGATTACAGGTGTTAAACCTGATGTGGAGGTCAATGCAGAAGATGCCCTCGCTACCGCCATCAAGATAGTCAGCCTCCGTGCCCAGATTCCAGCCGTAATTGAGGGCGCAGCAACCCTTATTGCTAAAAACTATGCCTTTGAAGCAACTGGGGCTGATGTGGCAACGAAGCTGAGGGAGCTGCTGGCCAAGGGCCAGTACAATTTGGTGGTCTCCAGTGAAAGCCTGGAGGTGGCGCTGTCTGCTGACCTGCAGAGACTGTCCGGGGACAAGAGCCTGAAGGCTACACAGAACGCCCCAGTGCTGCCCCCTATGGTGAGACTCATGAATGAAACATTTAAAAAAAACATTGTTCTTCCAATTATTTTTGGACTGAACTACAAAATGGTATGCTTCCAGTCTACTGAAACACTCATAGACATCCAATAAAATGTGTGTTCTTCTCCAACAGGATTATAGCCCTGAGATGTACATTGAGCTGATCAAAGTCTCCTTTCACACTGACGTATTTGAAAACAACATCGGCTACCTGCGTTTCGATATGTTCGGAGACTTTGAGGAGGTCAAGGCCATTGCCCAGATTATTGTTGAGCATGTCTGGAACAAAGTTGTCAACACTGACGCTCTGATCCTTGACCTCAGGTGGGTAATCCTGCTCATGTCAAAATGTGAGTTCAGAGGGAGGTGAGAGAATTTTAGAGGACATATAATCCGCCAAAGCTGCTAACACTAATCGCTCTGTGTCTAAATATGGCAGAATAGGGAGGGTGAAAATATAGAAGCAACCACCAAAAAACAAAGATCTGTCTACAGCAAACTTTTGAGGGTTTTTTTTTATTGCAGGAACAATGTTGGAGGCCCAACAACAGCTATTGCAGGTTTCTGCTCATATTTCTTTGATGCTGACAAGCTGATTGTGCTGGACAAGTTACACGACAGACCGTCTGGCACCACCACCGAGCTGCTGACGCTGCCTGAACTCACCGGTAAATAAAGATTGTTGCCAATAGTCACAATACTAGTAGTAGCGGGAGTCGCCATTATGAGTCAAAATGGTTGAATATGTTTCCTTCAGCAATTAATAGAGAACCAGTCAGGGTGTTAATCGAAGCGCTTCACCTGGATCTTTTTGGTTTAATCTTCCCTTTAAGGACAAATTTTCGTAGATGATGTTTAAAATGAAGCTAAAATATGGATTTATGATATAGCTAATATAGCTAAATATGCAGCTCCCACATCATGTGTGATTGCCACAGAGCTGCTAATGGCTGTGGCTGTGTGTGCTCTTGCGTTCTCTCCATATTAACGCTAACCCATCATGCCCCACAGGCGTGAGGTATGGTTCCAAGAAGAGCCTGATAATCCTGACCAGTGGCGCCACAGCCGGCGCGGCAGAAGAGTTCGTCTACATCATGAAGAAGCTCGGCCGCGCCATGATTGTGGGTGAGACCACCGCCGGAGCCTCTCACCCTCCGCAAGTCTTCCCCGTCGGTGAGACCGGGATCTTCCTCAGCATCCCCACCGTCCACTCCGACACTGCTGCCGGACCGGCCTGGGAGGGAACCGGCATCACCCCCCACATACCCGTCTCAGCGGAGGCCGCCCTCGGGACCGCCAAGGGCATCCTCAACAAGCATTTCGGAGGGCAGAAGTAAACTTCTGGACAAAATCGGGAGAGCGGCGCTTAATTCGGCTGCAGCTCTGACATGTTCTCACACGTCTGATGCAGAAGTGATGATTGTAGTGCATAAGTTTAATTTGTGATTCCTTCTCTCAGTGCTGAAGCATTATAGCCTGTGTTTGTTTTAAAGCAAAGTTTCTGGCTGTAGAAAAGTGGTTTTGGTCAAAATAAATGTGTTTGTCTCAACGTGTAATTCAAAATGTCATTGTGGGAAAAGCCTTACAAACAGGAAACAGGAAACATGCGTTTGTGCTTCTTCTCAAATGTGAAGGACCGCGCTGAATCCACCAACTTTAGTCTCAGAACCATCGCATGATGTCTTCAGTGTGTTTGGAAAAATACATTTTGTCCCCTATGTTATGTGGTTTCTTTTTTGTGGGGGGGGGGGTCTCTGTGATGATTCACAATTAAAAAACACAACAGAAAAGAGGAAAAATGCGTTTGAGTCATGTTTTTCATCAACAGACAAGGAGCCAAATACCTTAATGAAGTGCAGGAAATTCCTTTCTAAAATGTTAACCAGAATCAAATTATCTAGGCCAACAGCTGGAAACAGGGGGGGAAACAATCATCCCATGCACAGCTTAATGGGCTTCTACATGTGCACCACACTCAGGTCTCGTTACCTCAAAGAACCCTCCAGCCAACAACAAACATTGGAGGATTTTATCTGAAGGTGTTAGCTGGAAGGGCTAATGCTAGCCTCCCACCAACCTTCAAAATAGGTCAATAGGTGTCAGTCAATCTCAAGCTGAGGGTAGAAGAGAAAGAGGAACTGCGCTGCACTTTAATTAGTTAACTACAGGAATCAGGCAGGATCACTCCAATGAGGGAAGGTTTGCAACATCAAGGGCCCAAAGGGTCAAAGGGCACTGCCCTGGTGCGTGAGCAGGCGCGTAAACGTCTCATGCTTGAAGCTCTGAAGATGACTTTCTCAGAGCTGGTGTTTTTCAGGGACCGGTCTGCTTCGTGGAAGTGACAGGACAGACCATTGGACTTAAATTCTATAAATATTTTCCAGATAAGGAGGAAAACAATGTTGAGCAGTTGAGCCTCTGCTTCAGCCTTTACACAAAGTTCCCTAAAAAAACTTCATTCATTAAAACAGCAACTCATCATAGGAATTTTAGACGTAAATATGTTGAACAATGACTTTGCCTTCTCATTCAGTTTAATGGCAGAGAGACATTTCATTCATTTGCTTATTTGTTTTTCACTCTATCTGAGTCTTGGAACACCATGATACAATGTAAAAGTCTCCCAATTGTAATCCTCCGAAAAGGCAATTTCTTTGACATAAACACAAAATCTTTTATAGTTTGAAGCCATTTTTCCCCCTGGAACATAAAGCAAAAGCTCGTTTTTCATTGCTTTTGTTTCATGAAAGCCATAAACAGACAATATGTTTCTTCTCTTAGCCCGTAAATGCCGCGATTTTCCGCTGTCTCTGCTTTATAATGGTGCAATTACGCAGCATGTTGCCCTTCATGCCTCCAATTAGAAGAGAGGAAAACAAAAGCATCTTGTTGTGTGCAATAGGGGGAACATTTCGGGAAGGTGAAGGCATTTTCATTGGCTGTCTCTGATCGAGGACAGTTTGAAACCTCCTTTTATCCATTTTGTCCTGCAGTGCCCCGTTTTGCCGCAAAATGCGCCGCATGTGCCACATGAGGGAGGCGCAGAATAGGATCTTGACCCATTCCCCCGCCCCCCCGACACTCTCTTTTTTCGGTCTCTCCTCCTCATCTTGAAACATGAAACCTGGTCCATTACAGCCAAGTCCTGTCCCCGGGGCTCCTAGTTTGTCCTGCGCCGGCGCTGCTCTGCATTAGATGCGCGTTTTGCTTCTTTCCGACCTAAACCTGATTGGACACTTTGGCTCACTTTATCACCGACCCACTCACTTCACCACTCAATACAGTCCATCCCATCACTCGCATTGGTTTTACCCCCCAGGTTATTGCGTAAAGATCGCAGTAAAACAGCTTTTCGAGTTTCCAATTCCCAAAAAACTGTCCCGGCAGCTGTGAACAGGATGCGCATGTTCGCCGCTCAGTAACGAGGACGCGTCACCAACCTTCCACCTCCTCAGTCAGCTGCCTCTGGGATGTATTCAGCTGTTTTTTGAAGTCTTTTTTTTATCCAAAAAGGAATAATTCAATATTTGCGAAGCATGGCGAATTGTTTGATGACCGCCCGTCTTGTGCTGCTGATATTCGGATTACTTTTGCTGTCTTCTTCACCCACAAGATCCGAAGCGGAGCTGCAGGATGAAGAGGAGGAGACGAGCTCCTGTCAGGGCGCGTTTGACCTCTATTTCGTGCTTGACAAGTAAGAGAAAACAAAGGAGCTGTGAAAGATAACGAAGTCTGCATTGAGGATTCGAAGGGTCTCAATAAGAAGCCACGCAAAAATAACAAAGAAAGGTTCATTTCTTAATGGAAAAAAGTTCCAAACGGAACACGATTTTATTGATGTTTTTCTCAACAGTTCATTTCATGGTGATGACTTTTATGCAAGTTATAGAAAACGCTTAAAAAGTGTGTTTTTGTGTGCGTGTGGTCGAGGGCATAATAAATTGTGTGCTAAATCAAAGTCCGGTTTAGAGATGCCTCGAGCGTGCGTGTGTCCGTGCGTGCTGACGTCAAGCGCTGATGTGTGTACAGTACAGTGCATTTTGCTGACCGAGCAGATTAAATGTAGAATCGTTGAACTCTGTTCAACTCTATTTACTTGTTTGTGTGTGGAAGAGCTGCTGAAAATGTAGCGAAACCGACATGAAACTCCACATTTACTGACACGGCACCATTTTGCATATTCAGGAGTAATTCGATTTTCCGGCTGCTTACTGGGTTCATTTACCGACAAAAGGAAAGAGCAGAAGGAAAAAATGCTGCGGCTCCTGTAGAAATGAACTTAAGCTCAGGAAAATTTAAATATCAAGGGACTGAGTCTGCTTCTCTTTAAGACTGAATCACAAGATCATTCGTGCATATCATGATTTGAACCAGACAAAACCCCGGATCTCAAAGTAAATGAACAAATTGCTGGAGCCTTTTAAACCAAAAGCCTTAAATCCAGCTCAATGTGAAACTACTTTTTTTTTTTTTTTTTTTAAAGAAACTTTCTGGTCTTGTCCCTCAGCCTGTGTTGATGGAGACGTGCAAGCAATGAGCTGAGTGGGAGGACTCAGCAGGGAAGGGCAATATTTATGGAAAATGTAGTCTTAGCACAGTATAGAAAGCAAACCTTTGCATGCAGGACGCCTGGAGACTTGTATTTTATTTTAATGCAGTACAGAGATCCATGAGAGAGTTAGCATAGCAGTGCATTTGTTGAAAATTCTGAATTAGTTCCATCAAAATAAAGGAGACTGTCTTGTATGTCAAAGTAGAATACTAATTATCCGAGGAGCTTCTACTCATAGGACCCAACAACACAGCATTTCCAGATGAGAGCTGGACGTCTCCTCGGAGACTGCTCCCCAGATGTGAACAGTTGCATTTGCCGTGTGGCACGCAGGAACCTCTGATGTGCTATAAATAAAGAGACGGCTTCATTCAAAGCGTGTGTGGTCAGCAGGTCTAGTCAGGTCTTTGGTCCCACTCTGGAGGTGACTAACAAGGACTGGACATTAGTTGCAGACTTCAAACGAGAGGAAGTTCATAAAGGAGCCGTGTTGGCCGTCCCTCAGGCCTCAGCTGATTTTATGAGTCACGGTCTGATCTCTTTGACCCAGTGTGAAAAGCAGCTTCGCCTCAAAGAAATAATGTCCTTTCCAAAGATGGCTGTCTGTCAGTATTGTAGCGTTCCACTACTGACACTAACCGCCTATTAATGAAGTAACCGGCTGGTTAAATGTGGCTAGTTGCTACTGACAGATTGAGAATGCAGATGAAAAAGAAAATGGACAGATCCAGGTTGGAGCTGTCAGGGCAGAGCGATGACTCTCTTTGATTTAAAATGAGAAGCAGAGTTTGGCAATGCATTATGGGTGGAGGGGAGAACAAATAATAAAGTAAAGGTAACCACTGAAACATTCGCGGCAGGCTCCAGCAGATGATGTCATGTCATGGCTTGAACATAGACTGCACGCAGTCAGATATTAGACTTGTTAATGACCGCACGGTTGCCCGTTTGAATTGGGGACGTGTGGAATTCTGGAAGGTTTCGACCAGAGTGAGCCTTATTAAACCGCCGTTGTACCGTACGGAAATATGAGAATGTTTAAAATGTTAAGAATATAAAAAGGTTTAAAATGAAAGTTTGATGACGCAACCCAAAAGGTGCAGAGAAACAACTGCGTGGAAACAAGAACAGCTAGTCCATGTTAATAAAAGTGAGGCAGAGGTCGGGGGGCCAAAAAATTCCCTCAACCCCAAACTTTCCCTGAAAAAAGTACCTAGTTGAGGGTGGGATTTTTTAGCTTCCCCGTAACCCCTGAGGGGCGGAGCTGGGTGCTGGACGGCTAACTGGTACCTCCGTTCACCTGCCATGTTTAAGCCAGTGTGGGACTGCAAACCTGTTTTTTCATTAATACAAATTCACTTCCTTTGTGTATTGATCAAAATAGAGCAAAAGAATGGAAGGTGTGGATGGGCGAGGAGTTCAAGGCTCCCCGTGAGCCTCTTCACCAGGGAAGAAATTCAGCGGTGACTTGAAACGAGGCTGTGGACGAATGTCCGAGCCAAATGTGGAGCTCAAAACAAGTCCATGAGTAGTTGAAGAATTGATGATAAAAAAGATGATAAAATCTTAGCACGATCTCCTATCAGCCAGATTTGATTTGAATAAATTTTTTGGAACTTTGAGGCGCGGTGGAAAAGCAAACCATGCAGATTACCAGGAATTATTTTACCCAGGTAAACAAAAGCTCCTGGAGGTGTTGGTGGAAAGTGGATTATTCCCGTGTGTCTTTAAACACTGGCGGTGGGGGCCGATGGAGGAACGGCCTGTCTGCAGGCAGACTCTGTCTCTTGTGGTGTTAAACATCTGCAGGTGCCTTTTATATGTTTTCATGTGCTGAATTCACAAAAAAAACCTACATTGTGGCAGCTTCCTGTACGGCTGTACAGCAGCTTTGCCTGGGAAATGAAGTGAGATTTATCCACTTATTTGATATTAAAAACCAGATGACGGACAACACTTTGGGAGGACGACACTGTGTTTTTCAAATGTGATTAACAAGCTGCCCTGTAAGATCTTCCATTTGCCCTACTTTCTCTCATCCATATATGCTATGATGTCATGGTAAAATAGTCAAAATATTTGAGTTGTGGGCCTGAAATCAAAAAGACTCCTTCCCTCCCTGAGGTATCCCAGAAACCCTGTCTTAGCTTAAATGAAACGTTGGGGTCTTTTTCGACAAATGTTTTCTTGTTGACGTAACTCGAATCCTGGCCAGTTTGTAGAAAAACCAGGCAGCTGCTGTGAAGTCACGCTCGAGCTGTGCTTGCTTAATTTTGCATCATGACAACATGCAGGAAAAGGCCGTCTCGGCAAATCTTCTCACGCTGTTTTTACTCCCCCAGGGATGAGAAATAACAACACCCGAGGGGATTTTTGAAGGAGGTGATGTTTGATGCACTCTGACAGGCTGCCGTATTTACAGTTTAATGCATTTTCAATGATGAAAACAGGTCTAGTTCTCTGGCTTTTTTTCCAGGCTGTTCTAGAATAGTCCTGCTGCATTAGCTCAGTAATCACCCCATAAAGACTTTGACTTCGACTGTGGCTGTAAAAGTAGGTTAGCGGTTTTAAACAAACAATTGCTTGTGCCCACTCAGTTAAACTGGAGCACCGTCATTGGCTCTGGCCTGTAGCGGTCCAGGCAGGCCAGCTGGAATTGCCGCTTGGCTCTTTAGCGGAATAGGAAATTTTCTCCTTTTTTTAAATTTTCCTCTGTTCAACACTTTGAACCATGAGAATGAAGCTGAGCGCCCCTAAAGCCGCAGATCCAGCAGGCTTTTTCCCACACGCTGTCATCCCACTGCCATCAGGGAGCCAACACAGCTGTCAATCCTGAGGTATCGCTCAGTTTCAACATGAGGGATGTGTCATGACAACTATAGGATACACACACGGGATTAATCTGCAGCTATTCAGTGAATCTTCACAGCAATAATCACACTCAGTCATACACAGACAGAAGGTCCATCTGTTTGATTTCAAACCTCATTTGCCCACCAGGTTAACTTAAATACCATGAGTCACTTTCCAAAGATGCTGTGATTTAACCGTCACAAAGGCAGGAGATAAACGAATCTCCCGCAATGAAAACGTTTGAAGGTGTTTTTCTTTTGTCATGACAACATTATCCAGATTCCCGTCTGGTCTTGGCATCGCTGAAGGCCTATTTGCTCCCTCTCTGCCCACAGATGTTTAGAAACGGTGGAACACAAATACTTGATGTACCCACTGCTCCTCTGTGTCTGCCTTATCTCCTTCTCCTTTGCCCGGCTGGTCATCAGCACCCCACCTCCCCCATGAACCTGGTCCTGCTGACGGTATCTCATGTGGCTCTGGGTTTCTGTGAAGCCCCCAGAGGCACTCTTGATACAGATAAATGACTTCAACTGAATTTAATTTCACTTTTCAACAGCAGCTTTCCCACACAAAGTTTACAGTAAACTCGCAGTAAAAGTTTCACTTCAGAATCTTTCTTTTTGCACACATGTTATGCATCTTGCTGGTGGAATCTGGTCAAACCCAAACACGCTGTGAGTGTAGTCTGATAATTTGCCATATCATAACTCCAAACTTCCACCAAGCGCGCTCATTTGTCAGCAACTTTTAACACCCCCACACATCTCAAACCCTTTATTTTCTGTGTCCAAACCGCTGAACTCCAGTGCTGCACTCCGCACCATTAAAATTAGATCAAAAGAGAAAACCGTAAATCGCAGAATGAACTGGTCCACTTCCTCTCCCAGAGTTGTTTAGACAGGTGAGAAAAACTGCAAGCTGGTCTTCAGCCCCATGTCTGGAGCCAGCTCAGATAGTTCAAACCCTGCCAAGGCAAACCAAATTCATTATGTTCCCAAATGAAGATAAGCACTCAAAAAATCCAAAGGTGGGCGTCCTCACATTCACCCTGATGTTAAGTAAATAATAAAAAATGAACCCCCCACCCGCCCACCCCCTCCAACCACCACCACTGCCCCTCCTTTTTTCAACTGTTAGCTACAGTAACGTCTGGCCAGACGTTTTCCTCCCTCCTCTGTTGCTGTAATGGAACAACTTACAAAGGAAACTGGCTGCTGCCAATTGCAGTTCACACGCTCTGTGTGTGTGTGTGTGTGTGTGTGTGTGTGTGTGTGTGTGTGTGTGTGTGAGAGAGAGAGAGAGAGAGAGAGAATATTTCTGTTTGTGCTGCAGAGTCTGATGATAAAACTCCATGATAAACTCTCCTCCAGCTCCTCCATTCTTAGCCTGCAGGGTTCTGCCCTCTGCTTTTTGCAGGCATACAGTAAACATCAGTGTGCAGAAGAAAACTAGATCAGCTTAGAACGTTGCTGTAGATACCTTTGTTGTATAGAATCAGAGAGAGAGACAGCACAAGCTTGGGTATTCCAACCCAAACCCATATCTGAGCAATTGATGCTGTTTATCATTGTTGCAGTTTATATAAGATATAAAATAAAATATACAAACTTTAGAGATTAAAAAGCAAAACATTCTTTTTTACAGGGTAAATTTGAGATTAGACAGACACCCGGCATTATCCCGACTCTTGTTCAAGTAGGATTGATTGGAAAGTCCCTGGTATTCCCTGAGTGTGCACGGAGGCGTGTGGTAAAACAATCATCCCTCTGCACTCCGGCAGTCGCACTGAGACAGCCCAGGGCACGACCTCAGAGATGCACCGCTGTAGGAAAATGCCATTATAGGACCTTGGCTATGTTCCTGGTGTATCTCTCCTAATGTCACTCCCAGGACACTGAACTCTTTGACGGTCAGCAATGTAAACAGAGTTAAGGGTGAACGACCGTACTCTATTATTTGGGGCATAGTTTGGTATTCATCTAAAAAATATCTCTCCACCTCTCTGATTTTATTCATTTCCCACCGGTGTTTTTTAAAGGTGGAACATCTCATCCTCTTCCTCATGCTGCTGTTAAATGATTCACTCAAGCAATTAGGTTGCCTTTAATTATATCATGGTCCCATTTGAGACTTGTCAAACCAAAGAAGAGATGAGTCTGCAAGTCCAACGAGCAAAGCAGATGTTTTGAAAGAGGCCAGAAATGAATGATTCAGCGTGTTAGACATTATTCCAGCACAGTTTCCTGTGTTTGCTGCATATAAACTTCAACTGTGCATACTTAATATAAAATATCTGAGATGATTAAACGGATCCATGTGGCTAAATAAACACTTGTGAACCTTCTGACACATTTCAGAGACATAACACGTCATTGCTGTCCAGATGCCATTACATCAGCTCTGAAGCACCTAAAATAATATTCAATCATCCTTCCGCTTTTTTCTGAGTAACATTCATCCTCTAAACAGTCACTCAGCTCATTTCCATAACATTACCACGTCCACCCCCAGCGTGACTTGTTAACTAACGGCTGACCCGCTGACTGGCCACATTATGGTGGAGGAGACCATCTCCCCTATTGCTAACGCTTAATAACATTACTACTCACACAAACAGAGTTTGCTCCTGAGGAAATGAAGCCAGCTCCACAGGGAGACTTTTTTGGGTTGTTTTTTTTATAAGAGGCTAGTTTTATATTTCCCCTGGGAAGTCCGACAACTATTTCCTCAGCCTTCAAGGGCCCTTTGAGGATACGGTACTGTGCTAAATTACAAACCAGCCTCTTTTATGTTAACACTACCTTTTGGTCTCAGAAGCCTCATTAGAACTACTCAATTCATTTATTCACTTAGTGTTGTTTGTAAAACATGAACAGATTGGGTCATGTGTGAAATTCTGCACCAGGAACGTGAAAAATGTGAGAATGTAGTTCTCAATGGAAGTAAACGTTCAATGATATATGGACATATGAGTCTAATGTTTGCCATTTGGGAGAAAACATTATGTTTTCTGTTTGAATTCTCCACTATAATCAGTATAGTTCTCCAGTCTTTAATCTTTAGCGTGTTAATCAACTGGTATCGGCATCATGTGTAGACCGTTGGACTGGTGGACAAATGAACACACTTGGAAATGTAGCATAAAGGACATCAGTTATGAGGAGAACAAGTTCTGCTTTGACACCATCTAAAACTTCAAATTCAAAAGGTAGTTTTTGACTCATGTCATTCAGTACTTCAAGGCTGTTACTCACCAGCCGGTTAAACAGCGCGTAAATAAGCATCCAAAAGCAGATGTTCCAAATAATTGGGCCAAGTCCTGAAGTTATATGAACACTTTAAGAGTGCAGAGGATCCATAGCCTCTGGCATGTGGAGCAAATTGAAAAATAAAAAGAGAGCCCCTGTTGCTTTTGGCAACCAAAGCTGTTATTTTCTTCTTCTCTGACTACTCCAACATACATGTTGATTAACTTAACAGAACGGTTGGGTTTGTTTTTTTAACCATTGGTGTAGTGAAGACATGTTCTTTCGGCATGTTTATGACATCAGGTGTCTTGTGGGACATTCTCTGCTAACTTGTTACTTTTACTTTGTGCGTTCGTGACAGTGATGCATCGTGTCTGAGTCCTTTTTTTTCTTTGTCGCAGGTCTGGCAGTGTAAAGAATCACTGGGAGGAAATCTACTACTTTGTGGAGAATCTAGCTGAGAAATTCAAAAGGTAAGAGGTGCTCTGAAACATAGACTTTCATGGGGACGGGGGGGCAAAACCCGACTTTCTATGTGGACACTGTAACAACTGAAAGTTTTTATAACCTGGCTGTAATCCCTTAGAGGCTAAAAGGCCTCTGCTGTCGACATCCTGGAGCCCAGTAAAGAAAAATAGAATCTGCCCGAGCTTCAACTGGCCATACGCTAAAACGATCAGTGTCCAGAGCGAATGTGGGAGGTGCCTGGTGTCAGTGAAGATACCAACCTTTGGGTTACTGCATGTTGGATCTGACATTTTAGCATCTGAATGGAAAAAACCCTGTAATCAATTCCATCAATTAGAAACCACTTCCACGTGTCGCGTTTCAAGTTCCAACCTGCAGGATGCAGATCTGCTCCGGATCATATGTGGGCCTAAATGGGACAGTTTCCCGGCCCCGGACCATGATCTCTGAGTGAGCTGTAGCACCATTCACAACAGTGGAAACGCTGCTCACTCAGAATAAACTTTGTATATTAGAGCCGCGTCTTCCATCATTGTTCTGTCAGAATCATAACAAATGTGCATCCGCAGTCAGAAAAGACCTTGGGAATAAACAGTGTGTCTCTGAAGTAGGAAAAATGTGTTTTTAAAAGCTGATTTATGGGCTGTCATCAGTTCCGGGTGGTTTTGTTTTCATCTGTCATGTTTTAAAGCCATCACAATGCATCTGGGAGCAAACAATTGTTGGCCCTTTAAGTTTCTGTTGTCAAGAAAAACAGTATTTACATGTTTGGGGTGTCCACATCTGAAGGCTCAGCGATACCCAAACTGCTGAACAGTGTTCTGTTGGCATCTCTGTGTTAAAGGAACTGCTGGAGGGACCTCCAAGGCATTAAAGAAGATGCTCACGATGTGTTACCACACTTCTATTATGGCTTTCGTAGAAAGAACATGCTGTCGTGATTCTGTAACCCAGCACTGAGCCAGTGTTTGGAGTTCATTTGTGGCTGTTCTCCTGGTCACCTGATTGTTATTTTCCTTTTTTGTTCCAGTCCCATGCTAAGAATGTCCTTCATAACGTTCTCCTCCAGAGCGTCCACCATCATGAAACTGACAGAAAACAGGTAACAAGTCCAAGCTGATGTTGTCTGGCAGTTCTGACAATCAGGACTTGTCCCAAAATTGCCATCGTTCTTCAAGCAATGACGAGTTGAATATATATATATTGCATCTTTATATTACCTAATTTGAAAACTTGTAATGACCAGCACATAAGAGGCACCAAATAATTCAGAAACGTTCTCATCAGCACTAATGCAGCTCTCTGCCCTCTGCAGGATAGACATCAGAAAAGGACTGAATGCTTTGAAGAGAGAGATTCCTGGTGGAGACACATTCATGCACCTGGGACTGCAGAGGGTATATTATAATGCTTGTGGTTTATTTAACACTTAAATTCCAACCTACTAAACTAAAGCCTTGGAAGTTTGGGGGAAATCTGACTCTGATTTTATTGTTATTTTAAGGCAAATGAGCAGATTCATCTGGAGAACTTTGGTAAGAACCTGCCAGCTCTTTGGTTTAAACATGCGAGGATGGTTGCTTGATGCTGACACGCCCACCTGTTTCCTCCAGGCCCGGCCAGCGTGATCATCGCGTTAACCGACGGAGAGCTGCAGGAGCAGCAGCTCATCAGCGCGCAGGAAGAGGTAGCCTCTCCACGCTCCATTGCCTCTGCCGCTGCGTTCTGAGCTTCAGCCCTCCGGTATTCCAGCTGTAATAGATCCATTCCTTGTTTTTTATCCAACAGGCAGAGAAGGCCAGATCTCTGGGAGCCATTGTGTACTGTGTTGGTGTCAAAGACTTTAATGAAACACAGGTAATAGCTCTGCCAATCCAATGAATCCCCACTGCCTCTGGCATCTCAACACCTTGTTCATACATGCCATACATCTGGTTTGGAATAAGAATCATTTCCTCAGCTTCATCATAATTTTCCACAGTTTACAATCGTGCACTAAAGCCCACATGTGCTCAGGGAAACAAAAGCGTTCTTACAAACTGACTCTCCAAAAATTAGTTATCGTTGCCGAACTCCTGAAAGGGATTTTTAATGCAACACATTTAGTGGCTCAGGGAAAATATCTGCACAATGCTAATCAGTCCATCATGTCCATCATGGAAATGAGGATGACTCACATCGGACTTTCCAAATGAAAGAGGATCTGTCACAGGAACCCTCCTGAACAAAACAGCACTTTTTAATTGACTCCAACTCTCCTTTCTCCGTCCCCTCTCTCTGTTCCAGCTGGCCACCATTGCAGACAGAATTGAGTATGTGTTTCCTGTGCTGGGGGGCTTCCACGCCCTGCGGGGAGTCATTAATTCGGTAAATAGCATCCTTTGTGTGAATCCATTGATTCAGAAAGTTTTGACCTTATACATTTCTATGACTGAAACAGAATGGAATTTGAATTGTGACCCATTGTGCTCCTCTAGATTATCAAGAAGTCCTGTATTGAGATTTTAGCAGCTGAGCCCTCCAGTGTCTGCGCAGGAGGTGCGGAACAACACACACACACACACACACACACACACGCACGCGCATTTATACTTCTGTCTTTGTAAGGACTCGGGCCTTAACCCTCAGACAGACCTCTGAAGGCGTGAGGGCCAGAAAACACAAAAACACGTCACAAGTGTCCTTACTTTGCAAGTGAAACGTAAAATTCTGGTCCTCACTATGTAACATGTATAAGAACATCCAGTAATGGTTGTTCTGTTTCCTCTTCTGTCACTTCATTAATGAGTTTCCCTGCTGAAGGCTGACCACATATGGGCATTCAGGTCTTCTGGAGGAATTCTTCTGGGAAAGGCGATTTCAGCGGGAATGCTAATCCAGATTGGATTTAAAAGGTTGTGAGAGTGGCAGTTGTTCCACTGGCAGAAGGTAGACTGTAAAGTCAGCAGAGGGCTCCGCATTAAACAGACATTTAATGGCATAAAACAGATTAAAAATAGGGTTGAAAACACACTTTTGGCAGGAGCAGAAACAATTTCACATCTGCTTTTGTGTTCTGTTAAACAGAATTTCTGTTATCCTTCAACAGAAAGAGGAAAATTATAGCTCTTTTTAGTGGATATTATTTGCTGGCCTGCTGCAGTGGGTGTGGTCCTTCCACACTTAATCAACTCTCTGTGTGGTTTTGACATGATGACAGTAACTGAGGGGATATTGTAAAATCAACACAAAATGCACTGTATCCAAGCAGACTCCATTTGGATTTTGACTTTTCTCATTTTTTAAACCTCTTTTAAACACTGGGATGTATCGTATTGCGGGATGGTTTTTGCTTTTAAAATATTTACTGTCTGTGGTGGTGCTAAAATCAAAGAAATCAAAGATTTTGTCAATCAATCAATATTCCAAAAGGACAAATGCAGATTTATTCTCAAAATGATCATTTACATTAGGACTCTTCTGTTAAACTTTAGCCCTGGTGACCTTCACCATAGCTGGATTATCTTTGAGATATTTCCACAGCTTGATTGGAGTCCACACAATGGACACACTAACTTGTCCATAGAAGATCTCCCAGCTGATATATCCAATGTAAGAGGTCAAAGAACAGATCAGGAGGCTACAAAAACATTTCTGCTGCAACAAAGGTTCCTGAGAGCAGGTTTCAGGACTCTTCTCAGAGTTGATTGACCAATCTGAGTAATCTGAAGAAGAGTTTCTTGGTCTGAGACACAATAAGGACCCAGTGCTGACTCTGGAGGAGCTCTAGAGAATGTTCCAGAAGTTCAACCATCACTGCAGCGCTTCAATCAGAGCCTCATGAGCGAGTGTCCAGAAAGACGCTTCTCCTCGTGGAGATGAAGCACTCATCTTTGGAGGAAACCAGGCAGAAACAGATGACCGCCTACTCATTTTTCTTTCCTTTATATGAAGTTTAAAATATATTTTTAAAATCACATTCTGATTTTGTCATTCTGGTCCATTGAGAATGTCGGTAATATTGAACACATTGAATTACTAAAGAATTTCCACTTGTGCTGCGTTTCTGAGCACAGATTGAGTCTTTATGTGGTTATGGATGCTCAGTCCTTTAACTGGGAGTGAACCTCGTGTTATTTTGAGTTTAAAAAATAAATAAATGCAAAATCGTTTCTGTGTTTTGTAACCAGAGACATTTCAGGTGGTGGTGCGTGGAAACGGCTTCCTCCATGCCAGAGACATCGACCAGGTGCTCTGCAGCTTCAAAATCAACGACACCTTTACAGTCAGTAAGTCCGCACGTGATGCCTTCACTGCTGTTGCTCTCTGATGTTCAACGTTTTTTCTACAGTGATGAATTTGTTCCCCCCTCGCAGATGAAAAACCAGCCGGTGTAGAGAACACCTTCCTACTGTGCCCGGCTCCTGTCGTCGACGAAGTCGGCAAGTACGTGGCCGTTTCAGTTTATTCAAACAAGCACCTGGCTTTATTAGCGCGCTTCCACATGCAGCTCGGATCACGTTCTTTCCCCAAACACAGAAACACATGTTTGGTTATGTGCGTTTATGGCCACAGGGCACGAGAAGCCTGCCATACATTAGCTTTTTTTACAACCCTTATCCGTGGTCACATTCCACATCTCTAATTCCCAGCACGGCTCAGCAGAATGTAAGAGACTCGGTAGCTGCAGTTCCATCATTTGTCCTGCCTCTTCTCCATTAAAACAGGCAACAGGTCAGATTATGGGTGCGCACTTCTGATATCTCATCCAATTAGTTTTTCATTAGCAGGGATGGAACTGACATGTCTGCGTGTCTGCTCCAGCTGTTAAACATCCGGTCCCCACATCACTTCAGCCGCAGCCTCTGGACCCTCCTGTCTGGTGCCGCTGTGGCTGTGGCCACTCCACCACCGACACCTCCTCTCTCTGTGACCACCCCCCTCCGCTATCTGCCTTTTATTTGTCTTTCTTTCAACCCCCACCGGTCCAAAGCCCACTCGCAGCAGTCTGCTTGTCCAGCCTCGGGTGATCAAAGCCAGGAAGCAGCTAGAGAGTCTTTCAAACATGCAGTTTGTTTCTCTGCAGGGTGGAAAATCCCTGAGAAAAAGCCCATTCATGTTTGGATTAATGAAGCCGGTTCGGATCCCCAGGCATCACATTGATTCATGCTGACTTGCAGATTGGACAGTGTTTAAGTCACCTTGCCTGAAACGGAACAGTCATGATTCCCTGTGTTGTTCTTTAACAGTTAAACTGCATCATTTCATTAGAAACATCATCATCCCAACATGTGTACGTCAGTCTGCTTCTCTTCTTTGTTTAAAAGCCGTGAGACGGCAATCTGCATCTTATACCCCCCATTTCCCCTTTTGCTTCATACCGTTTAATGACTTTCTCTTGTCTTACTGATCTTTCGCTTCAGGCAAAACCCATTAACTAATAAATCACATTCCGTTGTTTTACTGGTTAGCCCTCCATCACATCTTGATCTGATTTCTTCATCAGTATCACCATTCTATGCAAGCATAGAAATGAACTTCATCCTTCAGCCCTGTAAACATCTGTACAGTCCTGTTAATCTGGACCCTGCTGCTGTCAGCAACAAACACCGTTTTCGTGTCCCTTGTTCGTGACCTTGAACTTCACCCTCAATGCCAGTTCTGTTTGTGCATCGGCTTCACCAGTCAGATGGTCTGCTTTCCATCTGCCGTGCCCATGTGGCTGGAGGAGGAGGTGGGGGCTGTTGAAAGTGTACGGCTTTGAACCATTTGTTTTATGAAGGGACCAGACTCCAAAGAGACCGCTGGGGCTCACGTGAATTTCCCAGAATTGTTTAGTCCCAGCCCGAAGGGTCAGGGTTAGGGACCACGAAGACACTCGTTGGCTCAGAAATCCCGGAGACGACGTTTAGCAAAGCAGAGTTGTGTGTTGAGTTGTGTGCAGAGTTGTGTGTGCGTGTAATACGTTCTAAACAAGCATGTGACAGGATCTGTCCTCCTGATGTCAGAGGATCCGCTTCTCATTTTTACACCTCTTGTTTGATTCCAGGGTGATTTATCTCCAAGTGAGCATGAACAACGGCCTGTCCTTCATCAGCAGCAACGTGCACGTCACCACCACCGAGTGTGTAAGTGATGACTTCACTCCTTACACCTGTTTGCTTCGTCTGCGCTTTTTTTACGCTTCCGCATTTTATGAAAACGTAAATCTAAGAGTTGTGTGTTGGATAAAAGAGATCCTCTAAACCTCGAGAAGCAGCTTCCAGATGGTGTGAAAAATGAAACAGGCTTGTGGTTCAATCAAGAAAGATAAAGTTTAAATCCCTTCACTTAAGCAGTTCCAGTCTTAGTCCTGTCAACAAGATCCTTGTTATTGTTTTCCAAACCACATCTTTGCTGGTGGAGAGAGAAAATTCTTAGAAGCAGACGTTGGTTCCGGGGATTTGCTGAGTGTGACGGACCCCTCTGCTGAGTCCAGATAAATACCCCTCCCATGTTTTGACCACAGGATGGAGAGGGGAAAGCCTATCCACATGTGATCTTCATCAGCGGCCCGTAATGGAAAACATGTTTGGGCCATTTCAAACGAGTCCAGTCACCGATTCATTCATCATAGACACAAACACAAACTTGAAAATGTGATCACTGTTAAACTGCTGCTGCCAGAGCGGTCTAGGTGCGCTTGTTTTCTTTGCCTTTACCCTGCTGCTGCTGTGTGTGCTGATAACTGTGTCTGCGCTCTGTCTCCAGTTTGATGGCACCATCCTTCTGATCACCCTGCTGGCGCTGTTCCTCCTTCTGGCCCTGCTTTTCATGTGGTGGTTCTGGCCTCTCTGCTGCACTGTGGTAAGTATACGTTACATTCAGGAAGTGGGCCCTTTTAAAAGCAGACCCACTAAAATGAGCATGTTAGAGTTTGTTATGGGTCATAGAGATCCCCTGAAAAAGTCATTTCTCTTCTTCTTCTACAGGTCATCAAAGAGCCACCCCCTCCACCTCCTCCCGAGCCGGTCAGTAGTGACCGTCTTCTATACAGAATATGACAACGATTTATGATAACGATTTAATGATAATGCAGCATTCTTTCAACTGGCCAACAGAGGGAGACATCAGTGGTTTAAATCAAAACTATTACTTGACAAACAAAAACTATTTCAAATAGTTTCTCCATTTCCTTTAAGAGGTGCTTGTACAGGCAGCATGGAGGAGTCGCTGTTGTGTGGATTTAGGAGTGATTTTCAACACTCCAGTGCCTGAGAAAGATGATACTTTGAATGTAAAATACCAAACTCAGTAATCTGTAATCTGAATATGTGTATCAAATATGTTTTTAAGGAGTCTGATGATGAACAGGGACTGCCGAAGAAAAAGTGGCCCACTGTGGATGCCTCCTATTATGGAGGAAGAGGAATCGGAGGAATCAAGAGGATGGAGGTGACGTGCACGATGCAATGATACGACTGCTATTAAAACTACCCTACGATTCTGGAAAGGCTCACAACGCCCTTGTTGTTGTGGAACAATGTGCTGTGTGGTGTGCAGGTGCGTTGGGGAGGGAAGGGTTCGACCGAGGAAGGCGCCAAGCTGGAGAAACCCAAAAATGCCGTGGTGAAAATGCCAGAGCAGGAGTACGAGCCGTTCGAGCCAAAGCCAAAGAAGGCGCACAAGAAGCTGCCACAGAACCGGAAGTGGTACACGCCCATCCAGGTGAGCCCGCGTCAGCCATTTCCCACAGAACCCAGGGGTCAGCGGGGGTCATAATCGCCCCTCCTAGTCTTCACAACCGGACTCTGAATCAGACCTGAATCGGCTCTGACCCTCAGTGATCCAGTGTTCCTACAGGAGACCACAGCTGTGTGTTGGAAGTAGCTTCATCACTCACATGTGAGACTTTTGGCCTCTTTCCTCTTCGGCAGTGTTTGCTATTGAAGCTGGGACCATGAAAAAGTCCACTGCCTCCCTTTTTTAACCCTTACTGTATCATCCATGACTGTTTTGAGGTAATTCTGTTCTCGTACAATCTAATATCTGAGTCGGTTCGAGGATGCCGTTGGCTGGATCTGGTAGGATTAGTTTTGGATTGGAAACACATCTCAGGAGCACAGCCCAGAACCGGGAGACAACAGCTCTAGTTTAAATTCAGACACTTGTGTTGTGTGCGGTCCAGCTCCTGACCCTGGTCTTCTCTGTTCTGTTCCGTTCAGGGGAAGCTCGATGCCATCTGGGCTCTGTTTCGACGCGGCTACGATCAGGTCTCCCTGATGAGACCTCAGCCTGGCGAACACGTGAGTACCCTGATGGAGACCTGGCCCTTCCTTCACTCACATCTCATCTTCATTAGAGTGACTTTTTTCAGTTTTCTGTCTCCAGTTGCAGTTTTAGTATAAAATTATACCAAAGCAATTTTCAGACACCAAAACTGTGGCTTGTCAAAACAAGTTTTATTTTCTTCGCTGCCTCTTAAATGTTTGGTAATGTAGGTTGTTGTTGTAGCGGAGCAGCACGAGAAGCTTTCGAAATGATGTCACCTCAACCTTTCTGGCCACTTTAAACAAAAACATCTCACCAGCCCAGACGCTGGCTGAATTTATGCTTCAGCAAGGAATAAAGTGAAAACAAGCCCAGCACCGCAGCTTTTCCCACAGTATCAGAGCTGACTTGACTTTCAACCAGCTAACTGACATCCCACACACACACACACACACACACACACACTCTGCTGTTTCTTTAAATCTGTTTGTTTAAGCTTTTGATTGGACGTAACTGAAACCTACAATGAACTTGAACTCAGAAGGAAGCGCTGATCTGTTCGAGACCCATCTGAGCTGCGCTGAGTCACGAAACCACATCTGTCGAGTACATTCTCTCTGTCTCCCTTCATGAAAAACAAGTCTCCTCATACAAACGTTGGCTCAGGACGAGTGTTTATCGCTTCCAAATCTGACCTTGTTAAGGTTGCGAAACAGCAGAAAAATGTTGTTATCAAAGTGAGTTTCCAGGAAAAAAACATCACAAGTTTTCAGGAATTCTGCAGTAGTGTGCATTTCCACTTGCTACTGCTAGCGCAAACATTTAGAGAGGATTGTTGGACGCGAGAGGAGGGCAAACCATGACGACGATGATGTCAACGCCCAGTGAAGAACTTGGCAACTAAAGAAGAGCAGCAGTCCTGCAAACCAAACTGCTCGGAGTTTTCTTCACTAGTCCACCATTTGTTAGCCTGCAGCTGTTTCTTTTATTTGCAGCACATAAATTACAGCTTGATTGGAACGCAGCTACAGACCCCAACTGTGTGAAATCAGCTCCAGCTTCCATGTGTTTCACACCCAGAAATGTTCCTGTTGTCAGCAAGCTAACTTATCTAACTTATCTTAGCACGCATGGTGGAAGAGGGTTAAAATGGCTTAAAATGGCAGCCGTCCCTCCCAGTCCCCCTCGCTCGTCATTTTCCGCCCTGTAAGTCTGTGGCTGTAATCCCTGGTGCTGGTTATGTCACCGCGCGACCACATACAGCCACGCAGCAGGCGGAGTTACTGTTGTGGCCTCAGTGAACTTCACATATTTCTGAAAGATTTTTAGCTTCTGACCAATCAGTGGATCACTATACTAACACCTATCTGTCCTCCCTTTTAGGGCCGATGCATCAATTTTACAAGGGTGAAAGAAGAGTCGGCCGCAGCCACCGCCCAAACTCGCCGACTGATTCACACGCCATCGCCGCCACCGCCGGACTACGGCCCCGCCACCGACTACCCTTCCTCACCTCCTACGCAAATCAGCCCTCCTGCCAGACCCCCCCCATCGAGCCAGCTGCCACCTGGACCTCCGCCCGCTCGCACACCCCCGGGACTGCTGTGTCCCCCACCATCACGCCCTCCTCCAAGCCCTTGTGTCTGAATCAAGCCCCGCCCACCCCGCAGCGTGCCCGTTTCAGTGTCACCTGGTGCTCGGCTGAAGGGGTTTTTCATTTTGAAAGTCGCAGCGCTCATTGCCAAAGATGTCAAATCGCAGTCCCACACTCCTCGACCTGTATGGGCAAGATTGTTAGGCGACCACCTAGCTTAATGCTACGCTACATTTAACAAGAGTGAAAATGGAGTTTTAGCGTATACATTTATTAACATTCTGCTCTCTACTGAGGATGGACAGGGTGACGCAGGGAAATATTTCAAGCGCTGGCACATGTGAGGGAGATCAGGGAGGGTTGTTGCTGGGCACCAAAAGGACATTTAATGGACAGGAAGTCTTCAGAAAACTGCAACGTTGTCTGTTGTCAACTACTGAGTTTGGCCAATGTTGTTAAGAGCAAAAGTGGCGGCAAGTCAGCACAGTTGGGGGTGTTAATCGGTAATGATTTGGATGATTTGCTAAAAAAGTTAAATCACTAATGACATTTTTATTTTTTATTTTACCAACATGCTAACATAGCAGATTCTGACCCTACGACTCTACTATATTTGATAATTACAATGCGCGGTGGTCCAGGGAATGGCAGGGACGTGTACAGATGTGATTGGGTTTTTTTGTATGTGCATTTTTAAGTGATCATTTAGTTTTTAATCTTTGAGGCTTTGGATTTTTCCCCCTTTCATATAGTTTTATATTTCAATTACAGCTTTATATACAGGGTGTTTTTTGTGGGGAGGGCACAGACTGTTCATTTTCATATTTTTAATTATTATTTTTATTAGCATGAAATCAACTACAAATCAGGTTAGCACCTCTCCTGGCATTCCTCCTGTACTTAGATATCAGTTATCTGTTTGGGATTTTTTTCTTTGACGGCTTTCTTCACTTCTCAGATTGCAACTGCAGGGCAGTTCCAAGAGAATCTAATTTATTCTGGTCCCCCAGGAGAATACATAACAGAGTACTTGAATCATGACAAGGTGTCCAACCACCAAAATGGACGCTGTGAGCACAGTTAATGAACACAATAGCTTTAAAGTCTCATAAGACTCAACAGTTTTTCTCTGCTACAGTAAAATGCTTTAATGTCAATCATTTGCTTCATATGTTTTATACAGAAAAGGTTGTTGCCGATGCTGTTAATGCTTATATATCCTGTGCCTTCTGAAACGTCTCCTGATATTTTTCTGATTTCTTTTAACGTATGTCGCTGTTTTTACAGTGTAACTGAAAATGGCCATTACCTGGATACAGATATCACCAAATCAAGTTCAGTGTTTATAACAAGGCGAAAATAAGCGACGTATGTATGATTTTCATTTGTTTGTTTTCTAACTTTATCAATAAAGGTTGACTTCCAAGCTTCTCCCAGAGTTTGTGTGTGATCTTTTTGGTGCGTTTAACACAGGAGTCAGTGTGTCCGATGTCTTCTATCCCCGGTGGAGCTCCACCCTCACGCGCGTGTACAGTGAGCAACTGTACGGCTCACACTACGCCCAGTGTGTGCTACAGTATACTGCACATATTCAGGTTCTCGACCTCAGAATCATGCTGCAGTATAAATTACTGAGCCAGACAATCATGAAAACAGAGTTACTTCTGAGTTCTGTGCTGTCTCCTGCTCATACTGCCCCCTGTAGGCTGTGTTCTTCCAGCTGAAATCTGATAATATGCAGTTGTTCGCAGGCAGGATAACCAAAGCCGTTCCTCGTGACCTTAACTCAGAAATGATCCCCGTCCGTAGCTGCAGTTTCTGTGTTTTTCCGCTCGGAATGCAGACGAGATGTGGGCTGATCAGAAAGCTGGAGAAACGAGTGGAGAGACTGAGGTGGCCTTTTGCTCAGGGCTGCTGAACGAAGCCAGAAGTGTCGTGCACTCCATTTTGGATACACCCCTCCTTCAGGTCAAGGCCACCTGTGTGGCTTCTGATCACACCATTCATCTCTTTGGGTTATTTCCAAACTCCAGTTTGATATTACGGGTTTTTTTCCTCTTTTGTTGGTCAGGTGTCATGTGACGTTCCTGAGTGCCTCTCATCTTCCTCGCCTGTGTCTCATTGTTGCTCCTCATCCTCTCGTCCGCTTCAGGTTTTCTAAACTTTGTGTCCGAATTCCAGCTTCCTTCAGTGTGTGCCTGGATTTTTAACTTGAATTTGCCTTCAAATTCAAACAACTTGGAGATGAATAACGGCTAGAAAAACAATGAGAGAAACCTTGAGACCGTTGTAAATCTTCCAAAATACAAACTAAATTGAAATTAAAGAAAGTGCCAAAGTAAAAGAGTACAGAACACATTTTTTCTTAACCTCTCTGAAAAGAAAAGCAGAGCTTGTTTGCAAAGTTGCATCCGAGTGAACCACAGACGTCTGGAACAATGTATTTTGGACAGCCTAAATTGGAGATGTTTGAAGAAAAAATATGCACAAGCAGCGAAACCAAATAGGGCCCATCAGCACAAACGCCTCATACCAACTGTCAAGCGTGGTGCTGGAGGGGGTCGTTCAGTAGCCGCAGGACCTGGGCACCTCTCAGTCACTGAGTTCTTTGTGAACTTTTCAGAATGCAGAAAAGTGTTCCAGTTCCAAAATATGGTGATATGGGTAAAGAAATGCCAGTGTTGGTCAAGACAGCAGGAACCAATGACGTTTCCAGACTCGCACTCCTTCAGTTCGACCACTAGGGGCGCCGGTGCGACAATTGTTCCGCTGGGCACGCTAAACAGCATGTGTGGTCCTACTGTTTTATCGACGCCACTTTCAGATGATGTTCACACCTTTTTACCGATTAAACTTGACTGTAATTTGACTTGGACAAAACAAGCCTCCAATCCACACATCAACAGACAACAATTGTGGGAAAGAACGACCATGAAGACTGGAGTCGCGACTCCGCCGACGTGAAGCATGTGATTAGAGCCTCCTATAGGCAGCAGCGGTATGCAGAAATACTGCTGTAATGACAGAGTCTTTATCCTGATGATTTGGTATTTACAGCAGCTTTTCTCTCTGCCCATCTGAAAACCACATCTTCTTCTCTTCCTTTCTTTAGACTGCAGGAAAACTGAGGCCTGTTGGAATGTGCTGATGTTTAATGTTGGTCTCGCATTACTGCCCAGACCGAACCTCACTGACCCAACACACGCCCACATACACACTGGTATTTGTCATTGTGCCTGTATTTTGAAGCTTCTGGTTTCCACGGTAACTGTGGTGCGAGCGCAAACAGCAGGGTTGTGGATGCGGAACGCCGTCCTGCAGCCTTTGAGTCACAGTTACAGCAGAACTTATGGGACCGAGCTCACTGTTGCTGAGCTTCTATGGACCAGAACAGCAGGAACTAGGGTCTGTCTGTTGCATTCTGGTTCATTTTAATCATGTTAGCTTCTTCTAACAGACAGAAATCTTGACCCGCCTGTGAATGTGAACCGTCGCATCTCTTCAGTCATCTTAAAGAGGGGGAATCTGTATGTGAGGTCAGCATAAAGGTCATGGTGGACTGGAAGCCACCAAATGTACTTACAGGTCCCAGACCTCCCACTGGTCGAGCGCTGACCAGCAATACTGTAAAAGGTGTGTGGGTGTGTGCTCTTAACCTGTTACATAATGAAAAATAAGCACATTTTTATTGGTTTGACTGGTCGCAACCTCAAAGGTTTGAGGGGGAAAAGTTTGATGTTAAGGTTTAGGGTGAGACATCTAGTTGAGATGGGTAGTTAGGGTAAGGATCTGTGGAATTTAATGTCAATAGACCTCCAACAGAACCCTGCAGGAACATTGAAATTTACCCAGGATTGTAACAAACCCTGGTGGGTTCCCGTCACAATGACCCAGGGAAGGAACTTCACCTGTCCTGTCAGGTTCAGGCTTTTTATGCAGGAAGGGATTCAGCGGGAACTCGAGCCGGTGACCCAAAACCCAAAAGTCTGTGGAAAATTGCAAACGTGGGACATACGCTGATACAAATTCACGAGAAGCCGAAGAATGTCAAGGACCACAGCAGTCACAGTCTGACCGCGCCACAGCTCCCACGCACACCATCAGCATGGTTTGAATACGGTTACTGGAACTGCGAGGAAAGCAAACAGATTACAGGAAAACCAGATAAATAAAACCGTGGTAATCACCACTGGAGGAAAGGAGCTAATGAGTGACTGAAGTGCACACGTGTGTGTGTGTGTTCGTGTGTGTGTGTGTGTGTGTGTGTGTGTGTGTGTGTGTGTGGTGTGTGTGTGTGTGTGTGTGTGTGTGTGTGTGTGTGTAAAATAATTACTGTGGTGTTCCTGTTAGCTTTCATTGTTTTGCTGACTCATATTTCTAAAAAATAAATAGTGTGTGTGTGGGAGGGGGGTAGGTTCTGTCATAATTACACAGAACACAGGTCTTGCTAATGTTCATTGGTTTGCTGACTGATGTAAACTCTGTGTGTGTGTGTGTGTGTGTGTGTGTGTGTGTGTGTGTGTGTGGTGTGTGTGTGTGTGTGTGTGGTGTGTGTGTGTGTGTGTGTGAGATGCTATGGGGTTATTAAAAGGTGATGTTCCAGGAGCTCCAGTGCGTTTACAGTTAGCACCTTCTTTTATTAGCGTGTTAGCTCCACTGATTTGGATCATGCAAAGCAACCTTCAGTTCTTCACCTGTTCCCTGAGGGTGGTGCATCCACCTACACTCATGAGCTGCAGCCAGAACCAGGACTCTCGGTTCTCCTTGGCTCTTGACCCACACCTTCTGGTTTACAGGCGCCGAGCAAAGTGGAAGATTGTGGTTTGAGACTTAAAAGATCACTGAACAACATCATGTAAAAAATGTAAAAATTAAACACGCAGAATTAATGGACAGGGCGGAACTCCCCCTTTTTCCCCTCCCTCCTTCTCAGTGCCAAAGCCCACGCAGCGACCACTCTTGCCCCAGGGGCAACTTGTGTGGCACAGAATCCCCCTCATCCCCACACAGTCAGACGCTGTTCTGGCTTCAGGGAATCTCGTCCCACCCACCATCGTCAGGGGAAAAGAGAACGGAGATCCAGGAACAACAAAGCTTTCGCCAACAGTCGCGCACGATCCTCGAGATCAAAGGGAAACAGGAGGACGAGGAGACAGAGGGGACATAGGTGTCGATGTCCCCGCTGACGTCCCATTCACACCTTCACTGGTGGGACCCTGAAGACGCACAGAAGCTGAGCACTTTATTGTGGCACCTTTTGGTTGGCTTTGATGTGACTAAGAGAACATCAAGCTCCAGATGCCCTCAACTCAAGATGCCTAAGATGTGGACGACAGAGATTCTACAGAAAAACTGACCTCTGGGAGTTTCAGGCTGTGTTCAGAGGCCGTATCTGTGTCTAAGGTTTAAATGGAGACCAAACAGGAGAGCAGCCAGAACACCCACAGCCTGCAGGGCTGGTTCCCATCCCAGAAATGTGCTCATGTGAATCTTTTCCAAACATTTAAGGTAGATGGCAGAGTTGGTGTGCATGAATCCTTACGTCACTTGTGTCTGATAGAAAGTTAATGGAGGAGAACTCTTTCCTGGAGCTTCATCCTCGTATAAAGGGAAGAGTCCAGGTCTTACATCAGTCATATTTCTGAGGGTTTTGTTGCTAATGCATAGCTTTAGATCACATTTCACAATCTGTAATTGTGCCAAACTTGAGACGACGCAGAGTTAATGCGTTTATAACCTCCTCCATATGTGCCCATATCCTGGTTTGTGTTTTCACAGGGAACAAAGCTTCTTTTTTTCCCCCCCACCTCACATACAGATTCCCCCTCAAACTGCAGCTTTGTTTTCCCATAAATCTCCAGGTTTGAGCATGCTCTTACGTTTGACACACACCACTCGTGAAGTGACCCAAATCGGCGCTTCTCATGTGCATCTCTGGCGTGACCAGACTGTTTAGCAAAGCTCTCAGAACAACTGCACAGCTGAGAAACCAGATCCTCGCATAAATCTGAGGAGCAGAAAAGGTCTCTGTGCATCACCGACCGCAGGATGGAACTAAACAGCTGTGCAACCTGATAAGACAAAGATCGAGCTGACACAAATTGTCCTTTTTCCACTATTCCGCCGCACCGTGTGGGTTGGATCGACGTTATGTAGGGCAGCTACACTTATGCTTTATTAGCCCTGCGTGTGTTCCACCACTGGCAGAGCTAAGCCGTTTGCTTCCAAACACGCAGGATGTCGACGAGGTGACGCTGTGATCGGTGGATCAGGTGTTTTGGTGAATAAATGAGGATTTTCCTCCGATAGCTGCAAACATGGCTGCCTGACTGTCAGCAGGTCCCAGACGAGTCAGTGGTGCATCCTGGGAGTTAAAGAGGCTGTCTGGGCAGTGTGTTGATCCTGGATATATAGTCCAATTAACTCGGCTCCTGCGTAAGGAATTTAGGCTGTGAGGTTTATTTTTACCTTGTTTGTGTATTTTAATCCACAGGCCCGAGCGCAGACGGGAGTTACACACAGGCGTGCGCCGCTAATCTTTGAGCTTCCTCTCATAACACCTGTGAGTGGCGGCAGCGACGTTGTCCATCAGGCCATGGGGTGACCAGGTTCGCCGTCATGGCGAGAGGCATTTAATGAGTCACACTCACTAAGCACCATAGTATTACCGTAGGAAGGAAGGTGGGAGAGTTAGGTAAGTGGATGAGTCTGCCGAGGGCTGGAGTTCAAGGATAAACTCTAAAGCCACAAACAATCAGGCGCGCACACACACACACACACACACACGAGCGTTTGTATGCAGACACTGGAACACACACACTTTAATGTGCTGAGATTTGAAGTCTTCATTTATTCCAGTTAGAGACCTGTGTTACTGAGGCCTCTCACAAATATCCTGAGGACTTGGAATTCACCTCCACAGCCTTTTAAATCAGCACCAGAAAGTCAGAAATCTCTGAACTGTGTAGTGCAGCTTTAAGGCAACGCAACAAAGATCAGGGCCGAACTATGAAGAGCGAGTTCTACCCGTCTTTGCGCTAGGCCACAGCGCCACCCCGTGGTACATTTGTTTCCTTGCAGTCTTAAAAATCAAATTTGGCTGTAGGATTTTTAGTAAATTACAAAATAAGCAGTGCAACTATGTACAGATCGATAGCTAGACGTCTTGAACGTGTCTGACATTAATGTCTGCAAATATAGTTTTAAAATTCAAGTTTATTTTGTTTCTCAATGTTCCTGCTCCTAGGATTATGTTATATATTTGGATTGGGGGAAAGGGCCATAAAATAAGAATAAGGACTAAGATTTAGATTTAGAAAAATATTTGAAACCAAAAAAGGGGGAAAAAAGATCAGAATCCCCCAAAAATACATTAAACTGTAAAAAAAAGAAAAGGTTTCAATATGAAAATAAAAAACCTGAAAATTAGTAGATACATAGTAGATACAAAAAATACTTTAAAAACAGATTGAAATAAAACCTGAAAATAGTTGTGTGCAAATATTTTCTATTATAACATGTTCAAAACCTAAAATTTTAATTTTGAATGAACTTTTTTTAATTTTGAATGAACTTTTTAATTTTGAATGAATTTTTTCCAGATGCATAGATGCTTTGCCCCTGTTCCGTCTCCGTACGCCATCTTTGTACCTCTGTCAAATTCTGGAAACTATTGCGACACAGCAGTCAGAAAGTTTGTGGAGGAATTTTTACTGTGAAAAATAAATGGGCTCATGTTAGCCCAGGACAAGAGCTCAGAATACATTTTCAAGTGAACGTTTGAGACAACAGAGGCAACAGACTCCATCAGGCCTGCAGCCCACAATTCACTAACAAGCTGGTGCTCAGAAATTTGTAGACGCCCAAATAAACAATAACACGAGGTCTACTTCTATTGTATTGCACATACAGAGAAAGATGCTTCTTCAAGTTTGTATATAAACATTACATATTTCCAGGAGAAAAAGAAAAGTTAAAGACATTAATTGTAATGACTGAATCTAATTGTAAAATTGAACGTTTTAATCCTGTATTGTGCTGTGGCTCAGTTAGGCGTCGCTCATTATGCTGCTTTTTTCGTTTATCATACCAAGACCTGCGACAGGACTGATGAAGGGGGAAAAAAAGACAATTGGGAAGACTGTCTAAGAGCTGCACTCTGACACAGACGGGCTACATTCACCAAACAGCTTTCAGTTCTCAACCGAACCTGACAGAAAACGGATGTAATGCAGTGACCTCACTGTGACCTTCGGGGTCGCTGCCTGTTTAAAACTCTTAGCAGGAAAGCTCAAATTGTGCAAATTCAGAATTGTTGGTTTGGATTCACAGATGTACACACACACAAACAGAGACAGGGCAACAATAAGCAAGGGGTGAAAAAGGTAGACTGGATTGGAAACTAAAAAGGCACGTGAAAATTTGGTCCTAAATTCTGCTACATGGACAGCAATGTGACATTTAACTGCTAGCACGGTGCCTGCCAGAAAATTGCACAGAAATGCAAAAACAAATTTAGGTTGTGAATCCTGAGGGTGCTTACGCATTCAGCAGTGGATACAAATCACCCACTGAAAATCTTCTGCATATAGCACCAAAACTGTCCTTTATCAACTTTGTTGTAGTGTTCTAAATGCAAACAAACTGATAAAAAATAAACCTGCAATATCTAAATGGTCCAGTGTGCAAGTCTTTTAATAACCCTCATCACAATGGTAATAAATTAATGTTATATACACACGTGCTAAGTGTGTAATGATTAAACTAACTCGGCATACTGATCGCTGTGTTCTCTTGGAATCAGCAGTAAGATCTCTCTCTGAATTCTCCAGAACCAGTCAAGTCTACGTTCTCGCCACTAGATGGAGCCAAACATCAACATACATATTGTACGCATGAATCTTTTCAACTACTTGATTCACAAAGATTAAGGTCCGTTTGGAAAGCCACGTCTTTACTGAGCTAAACTTAAGGGGGTTTCAAGTCTTTTTTTAACTAAATAAACGAGAATAAAACAGTAGTGGCAACAATCATTTAGTCCCCCATATCACATACAAATTGCCCAAAAGTTAGGACCCTGCCTCCTCCATAACAGAGGGGAACACGTCTCATAAAAGAGCACGGCCAGTTGAGTAATCCAAGCAGAGATGATAGCAATAACGCCAGATATTGATATAAGCAGAGTAAACCTATCCATGTCACCCAAAAGACAACACATTCCCTGTGTCAATGCCTTCATCCCTCCTCTTTTCTAATCATCTCTCCATATCCATGACGATAAGTAGCCTGTATGCTGGTACCGAAGGTCAAAGCCTCAAACAGACGTAGTGTAGTTGTCTTTAAAACTACCACATGACTTATGCCCTCTAGTGGTCATTTACTCTTAAAATGAAAATGTGTTTACCACGAATATTCTGTCGGCTACATCATCTGAGATGTTTCAGACGTGCCACAGGTCACATGGACGCACACATATATTCATCTGCAAGAGTCACAAAATTGTTAGAAAAAGGCAGCACTTCCTGAATATAGCTTGGATTGAAAGTGTTCCCGAATCTAAAAAATACACATCTGAGCCTTGCAATAAAGCTACTATCATTCAGGATGTTAAGCATCTGATTTGTCTAATAAAAGGCACACTACCACAGAGGTTTAGTCAGAACATCTGAATGTGCAAAACAGCTCAATTTACATGAATTCCTCGAGATAAGAAAGAAAGAAAATAACAGAAATGCGTTTAATCTCTGGAGCTCAGAATTGGGTGTTTAGCGGAGAGGGGAAATCCATCTGCACAACATGATGTGCAAGTTCTGCTCGTTTCGTGATTTAAAGACACGTGAGGATCTCCAGCGTGATTCGAGAACCGAGCACGGCCGAGGAAACAAAGCAGCACTTTTGAAATTCTCCCTCTCATTTTTGCCCCAAAGTCGTTTTTTTCTTTTTCTTTCCACAGCAGCAGCCGTCCACAGAATGCTCCAATCCAGCAATAAGGAGCCGCCCCAGGCTCTCCGGGTCCCTCCAGCCTCCATCACCCTCAGTTATTCAGGCGTGGGCAAGGACACAGAGGAGGTGCGTGACAGCTTCTGGTCTTGAAGGGCCTGCGGGTTGACAATGACTTGGATGACAAAGTCCTTCTGGATTTTGGTGTCCTGGAGCCGCGTCTTATCCGTGAGCAGCTTCCCAGAGAAGAACCAGCGCTGGTGCGCCGTGTCAATGTGGTTCTGGGCCTGCAGCTGCTTCTTGAGCTGCCCGATCGTGTCGGCCATGCTGGCGTTGAGACGCAGATCTTTGCCCGTGGAGAGACGCACCTGTGCAGAGAAGAAAATACCTATTAACCTACCTACTACGTACCTATTAGCAGCTTTATGTAGGACAATGGACTTAAGGAAAACAGGACTTTTTTTCCAAGTTTCCAAAGTCTTGTGTTTTATCTGAATGACATGAAGAGAAAGAAAAAGAAAAAGCTCAATCTAGATCTACTTATAATCCATTAATTCATTAATACTTTGAGCTGGAATTCCTTTTTGGGTGCTGCAGGAGGCTCGGGGCTGTCACTGGTGTCCTCATCACTGCGCTCTGAGATGAGGTTTACGGGCGGTGCCAGGCAGTAGACGGGCAGCTGGTAGCGGTTCCCGAGCTCATCATAGCACTCCGTGAGAGTACCTGCGTGTCAGAATAAAGGGGAGAAGCCGTCGTTTTCATGGGATAAATGAGAGAGACTGATTTACATGTCCTCGCTGCTGACCGTGTGGCAGCGTGATACTGGCTCCGTCCACAATAGCCTGTGCCAGCTCATGATCGTTGCACTCTAGAGCCACAGCTGCCGCTTTCAGGGCGTCCCAGATCTCCTTGCGGCCCTCAAAGGCCGGCGCCGTGTCCCAGAACTCGTCCCGCTTGCTGCGCAGCTGGCCCTCCGTCATCGGATAATCACTTTTCCACTTGGGACGATCTTTCTTCAGAGGCTCGTTCCTCCCTGCGGGAGAAGGGAAAGAGGCCAAAAGTTCAGCTGGCATCGCCACTGGTGTCTGGACTCTCTACAACTGTGGCTTTTTCTGAAACGGCCGCTGGGACACTTCCAAAACCTGTTTCTACGCGCCTGATGGAATCTCGAGCGTCACGTTCAAAAGATGTGCTGCAGACGTGCTTTGCTTGGACTGGTGAGAGTGGTTGTGCGTTTGTCGACTGGTGTGTGTTCCTTCAAGTCAAAGTCTTCCAAGTTAATGGGCTATTTCAGATGTCTCCAACGCTACTCTCTCAGCGGCTTCTGCAGACTTACAGTGTATCTAGATCAGGCATGGGCAAACTAAGGCCCGGGGGCCACACGCGGCCCGTTAAACATTTTAATCAGGCCCGCCAAACTTGAAAAATTAAATGAATAAACCTTGTTAATGTTATATTTTCACTGCAATTCTGGTGTTTTCCCACTAGAAAAAAGACAGTCAGGAGGAGAGTGATGGTGATATCCTGAAGGATAACAGAACTTTCAGTGCTTTAAAATAGAAATGGTTATTAATTTTTTTTTAAAAAGGCACATTTTATTCATTTGATTTTAAGTGTTTTAAGACTCATTCCAAAGTCAGATATTTTGTTGTAATGCTTCTCTTCATTTTCATTTGAAATTAAAGCACATGTTTTCTCCATATCCCAAGATGTGTATTTTTTCTCCAATGAGGTGAGGTTACCAAAGCACTCCATCCATCCATCTGCTCCTGGTCCGGCCCCTTTGTCAAATGTTAGAACCCATTGTGGCCCACGAATCAAAATGTTTGCCCACCCCTGGTCTAGATGTTTCTATTTATAGCGCTCATTACAGAAACGCTGCTACTGTTAGTAAGATATCAATTTCTAATTTCACTTTCTTTAGTGTCATGGAGTCGAGATGATTCCACACTATATACACTTCATCATCTTATCCATGGCCTCGCTTTTTGTTGAGTTAAATCAAGAGAGTGAACGGCTTATTGAGGTAAATTGTAATTACCCATAACCTCTTCATTATCCACGTCTCATTTGAAGAACTGTTTTCCACTGGCTGCTCCAACCACATTCATGACAGTAGTCTCGGGTCACGTCATTTGAACTGCCAGAGGCCACAGGTGATTCATTACACATCTTTTCTTTTTTTCCCCCACCTTTAATTCATGCTACACACAGGTGAAAAGGGTGATAAATGCACTCATCCAATGATATTATAATGTGCAAGGTCAAGTACCAGTATGGGCCCTCATCTAGGCTCCACACTGCCTCTAACCCGAAGGCAGCTGGAATCGACTCCAGCAACTTCCCGCAGTCTGTGAAGGACAACACTCGTGTGTGTGTGTGTGTGTGTGTCACACTTTATCTCAATGGAAGTCACATTGCCATTTATGCACTGTGTCAACATTGAAGTTTTTATGGTTCGGGCTGCAGCTGTGCCAAGTTCCTGGATGCATCAATGGCAGGATGAGGATACACGTGCGGTGTTGCTTTGTGCGGAGCAGAGGAGGCCGGGAGACAATGCGCTGGTCAACAACATGCAGCCAGATAACTCGCCGAACCGACACACGCAGCTTTCCACCCTGCTCTGCTACGTTATCCTAAGCTAAAATTAGGTCATTCAGAGTTTGAAATATGCATGAAGCTCATGTGGCTTGACTTGTAACCTTACCTGTTTCCCACCATTCAATATTGACACAAACTGTGCCGAGGTTGGGAGCGCATTTACACAAGTAGAGCCACATACGCGCTAGTGGCAGGCTAGTGAACTAACCCACTTCACTTCATAGTTAGACTCCTTTACATCCACTCTCAATGTACATATTCAAAGTTATGGTTCAAAGCCACACAGTTGCCACACAGTTTAGATTGGGTTCCCAGAAATTCCAAAATGCCTTAGAGGTGTCGCTGAAGAGCAGAGGGATGTGAAACGAAGGAGTACGAAGGAGACAGCAAGCAGCCGAGAGCTTGCTAATTATTTATAGCAGAGACAGCTGAAGAGGAGGAGGCTGGCCGACACGCAGCGGAGTGCAATCTGCAAGATTGGAGAGTCATTCAATAGCAGCCTCGTTTGAATTCATTCTGGGTTTTAACACTCAGGACGGCGCTCACTTTGGATAAGAAACTTCAAGAAAGTTTATCTTCCAGATCGGGTAACAGAAGGGTTGCTGTGCGATGTGTTACAGCTTATCAGCTTCTTCACTCTGCGGTCGTCAACACAGGAAGATGCCTCCAAATACTTGCCGATATCAGTGGATGTAATGCCAAATGCCAAAAGGTTTGCATGGCGCAATACACTCTCCTCTGCGTGACTTTAGACTGCTCCGCAATTGCACAAAATATCCGGTGATATGGAAATAAAGTGATAGTTTTGTGTTCACTGCTGCTGTGTTTACACAGACGGCGCGGCAGCATATGAGCTGATCTTTACATGCCGATCGTTCCTGCAGTGCCAGATCTGTCTGCAGCGCACGTCAGATGAAGCTGCGTTTGGCAGACAAATGAAAGAATCTGGTTATTTATTATCCATCTGGTGCTTAAAAGCAGGCGGCGCGTGATCGGGTTAGCATGAGGCCAAGTTTCAATAAAACATGCCATAAACGAGGCTTTTGCTGCTGCCGGGCTCAAGGTAAACACCCCGCAGGCACGGTTGGTTTTTAAAGGCTTAGCGGACGTGCAGCTCTCACAAATATTGCTTTGACTCCATGAGGGTGATTGTCAGGAACCGAAACTCTGTGAAGATTTGTTTTAAAATGGTTGAAAATGTCCACTGGGACAGCTCAGTGTTGAAGAATGAGGAAAAAGGGGAAACAATGCCTACAAGCTGCAGGTGCGCACTACCGCTGTGCACACGCACTCAGAAGAACACACCACACACACACGTGTTCTCAATCTGATTATTAAGTTGTGAAATCAGAGCTCAAGGTTATTGCTCTTTAGTAAACAAGAAATATGTGACCACATTTGGGACAATTACTAAGCAACTGGGCTCCGATGGTTATTTTATGCCACCTCAATGTTAAAGTTTACATTGCGATGATATAGCATTAGGCTAGAAAACTGGAGCTATGCATGATTGACTCAGCGCTGGATCTCATCCCCTCAAACAGAGATTTGCTTGATCAATGTTCTGATTTTACCATTAAGTTGCTGTTGAACTCCTGAAAGAATTGTCTTGGATTTTCCATATTGTACTTTCACAAACTTCTGGTTCTGTTGCACTAAAATATTTCTCCGGGCGATGAACAATCAGCAACTGTAGAAGTTTACTTGACACGGTGTAGTTGCCCTCTGGGCTCAGATGTACTTCTCTGTTAAAGATTTGTACAAACATAAGGATGTGAAGCCTCACATGATCATTTCTGCTCGCTCCGACAAACAAATAGAAAAAACAATAGAAACAAAAAGGTAGACTCAAAACTCAAGGCAGGAGCTACATGCAGAGTCAGAACAAATTATTTGCTGCTTAGTTATTGCATAGCAAGCACAATCAAGAGCTGTGTGTATTAACTTATCTATTTTGCAGATGTTTCTGTCTGTGCACGTAAGGGTGTGTCAACAGAACTCAAATAAAGAAAGCAGCCAATAAAGCAGGACGTGACTCGTCCTTTTTGAAGTCTGTCTGGCAGGGAGTGTCTCTTGATACACAATCAGGGTGGGAAAGCACCACGAGAGGCAGCCAAAGCCCGAGAGAGAAATGACAGCATTAACCTTGACTCTTCTATCCATCTGCAAATCCTGGCAGGTAACCCGAGAAAGACAGGATTTCAAGAATTAACATCAGAGGTCAGTTTGGGAAATATCCATGTTGCTAGAGGTCAAAACAGTCAGCAGGAGTCAATCACAAGAATGTCTTGTTTTGTGACGTACACTAGAGATGGTCATCAAGCGGAGGGACTGAACAACCGTCCATGGATGAAATTCTTCATAGCACCACAAATCCTGAAGGTGGTGAGAAGCCCCAGGGTGCACCCGCGCTAGTGAGCAATGCCGTGCCCAAGCCCAGATTTCCCCTAAAGCGTGGATTTTTTTGGCTGGTGTGAGTGCAGCCATGCCGGCACAAGCGTGGCCCGTTTCTCCCTCGGGGCACGGTTAGAAGAGGTGTGCTTGGGCACGGCACAGTTGTTCACACGTGCGCACTAGAAAGGCAGTCGTGATGTATGGACGCCACAAATTGCCACGTAGTTTGGTCCAAAAGAAATCTGGACATTTGCAGGGGCGAAGTGTTGTGAAACTTGAACGCGAAATAAAGAACAAAAGCATTAAAGTGCGAGCTACGTGTTCACGCTGCTTCAAAGGTGTATAAACAACAGTTTTAACGACGGCTGTGCCTGTGTGGTCTATCGACGTGGTGGCGTAGATGTCGGAGGAACCCGCGCTGGGTAACGGCACACTTTGTTCGTGTGAATGGGAGGCAGCGGGGCACGCGGAAGGGGGACATCCCTACTTCGACACAGCGTGGACGAAATAGCCCTCGTGCACACTTCCAGTGCCCACTACATTGTCCATCAGTCTGCAGAGCCCCCCCCTCCCCACACACACACGACTTTCAGTGTTGACATGTAGCTTGATTTTACAGGCATCACATCATTCTTCATGATATCACAAAAAGGTCAGAGTAAACATCACTGACACTATTATTAATGGTTGAGACAGAAAACAAGTCGGACTTTAAATTGTTAGGGGTCAAAGCTCAGAGCGTTATCAAACATGAGCAACAGGAACAAATCGTGGCCATCTGCCATTGTTTACAGCAGAATATGATCTTCCAGGTGGAACAGAATGCATTGGCAGCCTCTATTAATACGGCAATTGAAGTTAAACGCAACAGCCATGAATAAAACCAAAGAAAAACTACTGACATTAAGACATTGCAGAAGATTATTGCTGCAGGACGGAGTCACAGACTCAAACATGGGAGTTCAGGTCAGATGAAAAAAATTTAAAGGTCATTTGTCAATGAAAACTACAACTTAACATTCTTCTGTTTCTTTAAAAGTATGTCCTGTTCATTAAGTTCACACCCTACAAGAGGACAGAACAATATGTTGTAAATTAGGAAGGTAAAATGAGCCCTAAGGCATCCCACCTTGTTGCAACTTGACTGATCAGCTTCCCAACAGAAAGACAAAGGTCAGCAAGTGCACCAAAACCTCATCAAGCAGTTCCTGAGATGTTTTAGAGCCCATATGGACCATTTCCTGCGCAATGGATGTTTTTTCAGGACTTGTGTTAAATGTTGCATAACTAATCCCTGAATTACCACGCTGAAAAATTAAAATTGAGCATGCATGATTTGCCGATGTCCTCCGCAGTGTAAGAAGAATCGGCCCCTATATTCTCACCTCCTCGGCCTCCGTTCCTGGACGATCCTCGGCTCTGGGCGTCCTCCCAGCCGTCCAAGTATCTCCCCATACACCCTCCCATAGCTGGAGGGCTGTTTGTGCTTTCCAAGCTTCTTACTAGCTGAAATGGGGGGGCATCACGGGCGCAGACAACGATCTAGGTTTAACGCTACAAGCCTGGTACCTCCGGGGGGTCATCCGAAGCGACAGAGACGGGAATCCGCAGATGTTTCGAGCCTAAAACGACTTCAACGTTGCTGCGATGTTGATTTTACGCAAACAGTGAGTTAGAACCCCGTGGCCCGCAATAACGCTGCCGGACTTTGGTGTTCAAAGTATCAAGACGAGAGACGAGACGGTTCAAGTTTCCTCACGGCTACACTGAGACTTTCATCCAGCAGACAGGGCGATTGTCCGATAGGGCTGGTTCCAGCGTGAATGTTAAAGTCCGCTGGTCTAAACCGCACACACCTTTCTTGCTAACGAGCTAACGTGCCACCCAGCTAGCTACCACATCAGAAATCAGAAAACTTCCCTGAACCCTTGATCTCATCATTATTTTCTTCTGTTCCCCAACTTCAAAGCTGAGTGCCTGCCTAACGCCAGTTTTCACAACAATCCACGGCGAATCGTTTAAAAAGTCTGACCCCCTACCGCTGTATACACTAAAAGCTCCCAAACGCTACCTCTTAACAAGGAAAAGGTGACTGACTAGCAGCAGAGCTACTAGCGCCGACGAACTTTTTCGCGCATGCGCGGTAGCACGCTGCCGTGTTTTCCCTTACGTCAGGATGAAAAGCAGTTAACGTAAAAAATGGAAATAATGTATGAAATACAACCCAAATAACTGTCTTTTTGATATGTTATAGGTCTATTGTTAAGAACCGAAGCGAGCAGTTTGTAACAGTCATTTTCCCGTTTCGTAAATTTGACACTAAATGCAGCGCGCAAGAAAGCTTTTTTTACATGCTGCTGGTATGCAAGTATTATAAATAGCGCTAAACGGCAAAACAATGACGCAGCGATGTTTATTATGAGTCCTGATTAAAAGTTTGTGTATTTGCGGTCCGCTTCACGCCTAACTTTCCGCTCGCGCATGCGCGGTCTGAGCAAAAAGGCACGATGGCTGCGGACAGTTCGTTGTTGCCGTCCCTGGTGGAGGAATATGTCTCTGGTTTACAAGACAGCAAGGCTAAAGACACGGCGACGGGTAAATAATGCCTAAACGCACTAACTTCCACACTATTTCAGAGAATTTCGTCGAGAAAAGCCTTTGTGCCGTGGCTGAGGTGCCAATTCAAGGATGCACAGAACGGCATGACGGTAACTAGCTAAAGTAGCTCCTCGACATCCTGTGTGGTTGACCCCCTCCATAATACACAATGTGACACAGATCTCTTTTGTAATCACAATGGCAGCGTGGTCTGAATCGAGTCCTGGCAGGTATTCGCGTTGTCAGTTGTCTGATAAGGGGGGTTTCGTGCTTCCACCGCATGTTATTTGCTAGCCGCCGTGTTTGTCTCCGGGTGAAAGCATCCTGTCAGTGAACTCTGGACCTTTGACCCGAGAAAATACTGTAGATGGTTAAACCGCCTGCATTCTGTGTCTAATTGTTTGTGTTTTGAACACCTTCTTACTCATCTGGCTTCTCTTCTTAGGTGTCAAAGGCGGGCAGTTTACCATTCTGCAGCTAGTAGAAGCACTTGGGTAAGAACTCAACTCTCCTACAGGCTTCCAGACCAGCCATTACAGATGTGCAACCTGGAGCCCTTGTTCATAAAGTCTTGTTCATTTCTAGGACCTCTTTACTGTAGTTTTATTAGTTGAAGTAATTAAAATATAAACCATTGAACTTTCAGATTCTGAATGTTTTCTTTAAAAATGCAGCTATCTCTGCTGTACAAGGATTTTACACATATTTTTTTAAAATGAAAAATATACATTATGTTCCTCAGTGTTTCTTTATGAGTCTAACCCTTTGTGTCCCTCAGTCACTGCACACTGTTAATGTTAACTTTCCTCTCCTCCTATGTTCTAGCCTGAGTCTGACCAGCTCTCAGCCTCACACTCGAGCCAGAGGAGTTCAGCTCCTGTCTGAAGTCTTACAGGAGTGCTATGGTGTTTTCACTGTGGCAGAAGGTGACCGTCCATTTTACCTATACAAAAAGTTGTTATGTTAAGGATTTTAATGCAGTGGCTTTGTCTCCTTTTATTACAGTGGAAGTGCTTATTTCCTTCTATGAGAACCGTCTCAAAGACCATCACGTCGTCATTCCTCCCGTTTTACAGGGACTCAGAGCGCTGGTAAGGCCTTATATTTGGAATTTCTGATATCAGGGACAGCCACAGAAAAACACTGAAACTGTCAGTAGGATAGTTTAGAGTTTCCTATCTTGTGGTGAAGGCCAGCAGTCACTTCCTGTTTCTTGTCTTTTATCTCTTCCAGACAAAGTGCACAGTGTTGCCTCCTGGCTCCGCTGTGGCCATGCTGAGGGCTCTGTTTCAGGATGTTCATGTTCAGGTGAAACTTTGTACAATTAAGATATTGTTATCGCTTTTGGAAGCTTCCTGTGATTCTTGATTGCTGTATGTATGTTTCTACAGCAGCTCCAAGCTGCCGTCTTGAATAGGAACTTTAGTATTTGTTAGGATTGATTGTTAGTTTATCCCTCACCACTAGATGCCACCAAACATTTCACACTGGAACTTTATCATAATACTCTGAAAATTGAATATTTTCTCTTGAAGTATGATGATTCCTTTTAAATTAATCTGTGGCAAATATGATAAACTTGTTCCTGGATCACACTGTGTTTTTTTGTTTCTTTTTCTGCTTGTTTTTCTCCAGTCTTTGATGCTGGCAGAGAGAGCTTGTGTCTACAACATGCTCCTCAACCTGATGGAGACCAGAGAAGCTGGTAAGAAACAACACATTGGAGCCACATGATCTTATAAGGATGGTGGCTCTTCTGGGAGTTTAAATGAATTTAGTGCAAACCGCAGGGTCATCTTGTAGGTCAGGTACAGTGATGAAAAATAGAATTTTAGTTGATTTATTGCTCTTTTGTCAACAGAACTGAAAGGTTTGGGTGCAGACTTTGTGTTTGGTTTTGTGCAATCGATGGATGGAGAAAGGGATCCTCGTAACCTATTGCTGGCCTTCCAGGTGGCCAAAAACATCATCCAAAGAGGTTATGAACTAGGTGAGACTACAAACGTGAGCTTTGTTTGATTACTTGTCCAGTTTCAGTATGATTTTGTATGTTCATTATTCCTCATTTGATTTCTCAGGTAGTTTCACAGAGGAGATGTTCGAAGTGACGTCCTGCTATTTCCCCATTGACTTCACCCCCGTAAGTCCCTGTTTGCTCAGCTGTTTTTGCCCCAGAGCTGACAAAAGCAACACAGACAGGAGCAATAATAAGCTCTTCATCTGGTGGTGATATCCGTCTGTGTGCCACGTGAAGGTCAATTGTTTATTCTCTGGAGAAAAACAGTAGTCACCACAGATTATGATGTGTAATTTAGTGTAACACAAGGATGGCCATTAAGTTTCGAAAAGCTATTCAACCCTCCAAAAGTTTCCACATGTATCACAATAACTTTAAATCCTATTAAATCTTTTGATTTGCTGGAAATTGTGGTTTAATGGAGTTCCAACCTGACAGTCAATGTGAGATCTTTAGAGTACTTGAAATATCTGCAGTATTTGTCCAGCCACACTAACCTCTGCTGGAGTTTTATTCTCATCTCTGTATCGCCTGCTCCAGCCTCCTAACGACCCCCATGGCATCACCAGAGAGGAACTGGTCGTGACCCTGAGAGACGTCCTTGTTGGGACGCCTAAGTTTGCTGAGGTAGGGCCGTAGTCTCCACTCATTTGTGCCTCTCCGTCCACCTGGTATAGCAGCATTTTTTTTTTTTTTGATTGAGACATTTGTGTTTTCTGCAGTTTTTGTTACCACTCATCATCGAAAAGCTGGACTCAGATGTCCAGAGTGCAAAGCTAGACGCGCTACAGACTCTGGTGAGAACTCTTCTCTAAGTTGATTTGCAAAAAAAAAAAACCTCAAACCACATGTAGGTGGGGGAAATGGTTTTGAGCATCTGTAGCTGTACCTCTGACTGAGCCTTATTTCTTTTTTCAGACTGCTTGTGTTACACGATATGAACGTAAAGACCTGGCAGAGTTCCTAGGAGGGTTGTGGGCATCACTGCGCAGAGAGGTACGTTGTGAGATTTGTACAACATAACGTCCGCTATTGATAAAGGATTTATCAATATCATTACAAAGTAATGATAATGAACAATCTTGGTCACTGCAGGTGTTTCAGACAGCGAGTGAGAAAATCGAGTCTGCTTCCCTTGCTGCCGTCACCGCACTTACTTCCTGCCTGTCACGTTCTGTCCTCAAGTCTGACTCTGAGGACTCTCTCCATTCCTTCCTTGAACTTGTTCTCAAAGGTAAAGTAACTTAATCTTCACACATAAGATGAATTTACATTATAAATATAACAACACAGAAGAAGCGGAGAGCTGCAGTAGGTGGACAGGAAATTTCATGACCGTGACGTCAATGCTTCACATTAAATTATATTGTGCCATCGTAAAAGGCAGCATGACTTCCCAGTGTTTTCAAGAAAAGGATCTGGTGTTAATTAAGTAGTATTTTTTAGACACCAGAGTGATTGAATTATCTTCATGCTTTAGATTTTTTTCTTTCTGGCAGAGGAAAGTATTAATCTGAATCTGATTTACTAGATTATTTAATGACAGATTAACCTGACGAGCCAGATCATTGTAGTTCCTGAACTATTCGCTGTTTTCTTCCGATCTCATGTCCCGAGAAGTTTGTTGTTATCTAGGTGTGATCTTGAGCTCAGTTAGCTTCTACGACTTTGCTGAACAACAACACAGCACTGAGAATGAAATGAGAAACTCAATTTTCCAGCAGCTGACAGTGGAAGAACTCCCTTTAATAAATAATGCTTTATTTGGCCAGCAAACACAACCAACATCTTAGGTGCATATTTGTTTTAAGGGAGCACCTTGGATAAGTAGCTAATACAACTGTTTTCTATAAGGAGTTCAAAACGCTTCTCTGTTTTGTGGTAATGGAGGGGGGGATGATGCTGCCAAAGCAGATGAGATGCTACAAAACTTTCAGGATGGATGAGAAAAAAAGGGCAGATAATTTTGTCTATTTGTCTGTGTGGTTTTCTAAGTGCACTGATTTCCGTGTTGTTCCAGGCTGCAAACACCACCTTTGTGAGCCAGACCTGAAACTCGTGTGGCCAAGTGCCAAACTGCTACAGGCAGCATGCAGCGCCTCCAACAGGGCGGGTCACATCATTACATCCGCTGTCATGCCTCTCCTCACCGAGCAGTACCACAGCAGGACAGAGGTAACAACTGACCCCCTGTCATTTAAGATTTAATAAAAATGTGGCTTTTGTTTTCTATTTAACATCTTTGGTCAGAATGATCACAACTAATGAATTCTCTGATCAGTGTTCCCACAGAAGAACATTATTGGAGGTGGTGCAGAAATTCATCCAGGCTGTAAAACCCCGCCAGTCCTCAGAGCATGGCAAGTACCCATTTATGTCATCTCGGTGTGTATGAAAGATTTGGATTTGGATTTTGTTCTTGACTAAAATCTGCAGGTTTGTGCGTGAGCAACTGTCATTTGGAGTATTGCGATTTCAGACGTTTCAGCATGTTGAAGTGCTTCATACTAGCAAATCAAAACTTACTATAAGATAAATATTGAATAAGGAAGTCATACATATTACTGGTGGGAAGGATTTAAATTACTGTATGTCAAATATAAAAACAGGACTTTGTTCTGTAACAATTCTTTTCAGATGTTTACTTAATATATGCATTCATTAAACTTATTTTAATGTACTAATATATGATTTAACAATGCAAATAAGCTTTAAGATTTGCGTAGGCTTTGTGTATACATGTACAGAAAATCCCCTGATTAACGTATTTTTTTCTTTGTTTTCTTTCAATTATTAGAAGAGAGTTTGTTTTTAGCCTTCCGTCCGTCTCTGTGCAGCATGGTGTTTTCAGCGCTGGTGGAGACTAACGCCAGCCTGCAGATCACTGCTGCCTCGGTTCTTACATTACTGGCACAACAAACTGGTGAGAGAGGCCACATGGTGCACGGTCAGAAATCCAGCTCCACTTCTAACACGACGAACATGTCATATCTCTCAGGTTTGCTGCTGGATTCTGATATCGAGCTGGCTGTGGATCACCTGACCAGACTACTGCTGACAGAGGACGACGACAGAGTCAGGTCTGCTTGCGTTAAACATCTGCTCTCCTCTGGAAGACTTTTGGAAACTGAGTTTGAAAGTTCAAATGTGAATTTATGGTGTTGCAGCAGTCTGTCTTATAGCAGGAGGACTAATTTAATAGTCTAGAGTCAGCTGTATTTTTTTTTTTTTTTAAATGTAAATCTTGTGTCTTTGTATCTTTCTTCCAATAGTCTTGCTGTGGTGGAGTGTGTTGGAGCATTAGCCGAGCTGTATCCAGCAACTTTTATTGCTAAACTTATTCCAAAATTGAAGACGGAGATATTCTCTGGTAATAACAAAATTCAGAAGAAATATATGCACTAAGCTAAATTTCTATGAGATACTACCATCTGTATTTGAGTATAAAACTATATAATTGAGTACAGTGTATATGTGCGGACCAGCATGTTCTGTCTAAACCTCATAAATGTTTTAATCATGACAGAGGTCATGGATCAGGACAACAACACTGTGGCTTCTGAGCAGAGTTCCCATCATGCATTGCGCCAACGATGCATGGCTGCCCTAGCTATGGCATCCACTCAACCAAGCGTCGTGTTGGAAAGTACACCTGTCCTCTTAGAGGTCCTCAGCTCAGCACACACAGGTAATGTGTCTGGAGAGAGAGAGGTAGCAGCTAGTCTACAGCCCCCCTGTGATTAGTGTCACACTTTTGTCTGACTAATGAGGTTTTATTCTACAATAATGTAATATTGAGCCTGGTTTGATGCTGTTGGCTGTTCACTGGGGCCCGTTTGGACCTGTTTGTGATGGACTTAATTAGTTGTTAAATTTGTAACCGATTATATCCTCCATGGTCATGTTTTTGTTTTAAGGTTAGTTCATGTGAGTTGGGGTTTTTTGGGGGTTTTTTTCAAAATTTTTATCTCTAGAGAAATGGGAACGTCACCTGAATGTAATTCTGTTATAAAAATCAGAGAAAAAAGCCAGAATAACTTTCTTTACACTCCCGTTCACTAAACCTAACTAGCCTTATAGGTCTTCCTGCTGCAATATTTTTATATTTCAAGATTGGTTGGGGGTCTTAAGGAAAAATTCCTGCAGAACATCCCTTCAGCAGACAGGAAATCTTCTTTTAAAAAGGCTTTTATTGTGAAACATTTGCTGAAATGTGGCAGCTGCGCTGACTTGTACGTACGTTTTTTCAGGTAGCACCAGATTCTCAGTGGCTGAGGTGGTACTGGCCTGTCACTGCCTCCAGAAAATAGCAGCGCGAGCTCAGGACACTGAGGAGACAGGACGGTGCTTCCATGATGTCATCATTCCACGCTTGTTATGCTTGGCTCTCCAGGCTGCACTGCGGGGTGAGCAGCTTCTACAGTAAAAATGATGCTTTTCACCTCTGTGGCCTTACAGCAAAACCAAATACCTATTTTCCTCACATTTGCAGGAGAGGGGCCCTCTGATCATCATAGTCCTCTCCTGGAGGAGGCCGTCCTGTGCGCTATAGTCTCTGTCATTAGCACCGCCTGCTCCAGGCTGCAACCCTCGTCAGTACACTCCCAGCATGTTGTCTTTTTCTTATTTCATCAGATCTTATTTATAGATTTATTTTCAAGGACTGTAACACTCTGGTAATTCTATGACTAGATTTGAACCAGTTAAAACTGTCAACCTTTTAAATTTAAATATGATCTTCTATTGACTCTTACATTACTGATGTATTTTATATCTTGTACTTGTTGTCACTCATGCTGTGTGTCTTTAGGTTAGCAGGACAGACGGCCTCAAGAGCTGTGTCGCTCTTCTTGGATGGTGATGTTTCCTTTTTGCCTGATAACTCCTTTCCTTCACATCTCCAGCTGCTCAAGGTTGGTATATTGTCCATATAATTATACATTTATTAAATATTGGTTTGTTTGTTTTTCTGTTTTTTCAGTTTGTCTCAAGTTCTTGAAAATTATGTTTTTTTTCGTCTGCAGCCAGGGGATTCTTGGAGACAGTCCCAGTTGGTTTGTCTGCTCATGGCATGTGTGTGCACGTTACCTCGCAGTGTGAGTCTCAAAATGAAGCTTCAATAGAAAGCAGTGTTGTGCTGTGTTGTCGAAGATGTGGCCTGAGGTTTGTGCGCTGTTGTCCAGGTGGAGGTGCCCCAGATTGACCGACTGCTATCACAGCTGGAGGAGATGAGCTGCACATGCAGCCACCAGCTGTCCTACTCCTCAGCCGCAAAGTGCTTTGCTGGGCTTGTTAACAAGAGACCGCAGGGTTAGTTTGCGTCTGCTCACCTCTGTTTTGTTCAGCATCAGATCAATTGTAATGGTTTGGGTTCTTCAGGCGATGCTCTCGACAGACTAATTCAGGGCACGATGGCGAGAGTGTGCAGTGAATTAGACTCTACATCTTCACCTCTGCGTTCCCAGGCTTTCACCCTCATGATCTGGGTAAGGTTGTTTTCAGTGGCTGATGCTGGTTCAGAGTAAAAATGTTTGTATTTTCTAATACAAATGATGCCCAGACATCATGGAGCCCTGAATATTTGAAATAAAGTAGATAATACTGACATTTTGGCTGATAAGACATTCCATTATTAAGTTCACCCAAAACTGCAGGGTTAAAAGTCCTAGTGCACATTCAAATTTATATGTGTTTTGGTTATGATTGCTGCTATGATGTGGGCATGCGTTTGTCACCTAAGTTAGTTAGTTTGTAGTTTTAGATTCAGTGTAAGTTGACAAACAGATCAGTAGAAGAACTTGAGTATGTTGTCAGTAGCCATTAGAGCAATAAAGAAACTGATGTTTACAGGTTGCCAAAGCTCTGCTTCTTCGATACCACCCTCTGATCACCACACTGACTGACAAGGTACACACACATCACTTTCTCATGTCATCATGGTTTTATGCACACATTAAACGCAACGCTGTTTGTGATTCCCTCTCCCTCGCTCATCTTCCTAAGCTCTTCTCTCTGCTCACTGATGACCACCTGGGCCACCTGGCAGCAGATGGATTCTCTCTGCTGATGACTGACTCTGTCGACATCCTGAACCGCAGTTGCCACGCCGACGTGCGCATCATGTACCGCCAGCGGTTTTTCAGTGAGAATTCTCCCAAGTTGGTCCAGGGATTCAATGCTGCACGTCAAGGTAGTCGAATTTTGAAGGCTGACTTTGTTCATAAACAGCTCTGTAGTAGTAGTTTCAATGTAAGCAAGCCTCAGGTTTTGACCTTTCTTTGCTTCCTCACAGAGAAGAAGCCTAACTACCTGAAGGCTCTGTCAAACATTGTGGAAAAACTACCCAAACAGGTTCAGGTCACTGAGCTTCCAGCGGTGAGTCCAGAGCAAACTGTCCATGTACATTTATACATATATTTTATAACCCGAACCTGCTTATATCCATCTAAACATCAGCGTGACTAAAGTATTTGTGAACTTCCAGCTCCTGTCTCTGCTGTTAGAGGCGTTGTCATGTCCTGATCAGGGCGTCCAGCTGTCCACATTGTCCTGCCTGCAGCCTGTCCTTGTGGACCCTCCACCAGCTCTCATACAGCAACTGGAGGCTTTGTTCTCCAGGCTTCTGGCACTTACCTCCAGTCCATCTATGGTTAGTTTCACATCATTTGCAGTGTATAAATATGTTCAATGGTGATTTTCTAGTTTAATTTTTATTTGCAACTTTATTTTAAAGCTAGATCTTGGAGGTGTAAACAGCATTTGGTGGCAGTATTCACTTTGTGATTTGCATATGGGGACCATTAAACCCATTGTTGTTTTTGACCACTAGTGGGCAGCAACTACACATTGCTTCTTTTCCAGGATTCACATATGCTTGTCGCAGAGTTAACTTGAGTTTTCATACTTCTCATTTCCTTTCTGTGTTGCCTCTCCTTGTGTTTCTCACCCGAGATGCCAGTGAAGGAGGTACAGCGTTTAATGAATGAAATGTCCTTCCTTCTGCCCAGAGAAAACTGCAGTTAATTAGAATCATCACTATCCTGAACCGTGCTGTGCCGTGACATGTCTGCACCTTCATGTTTTACGATTCATTCATTATCCAGAGCTCTAACTTTTGTTTTCTCTCAGAATATGAGGATTGCATCGCTGCGCTGCATTAAAACCATTTCGCACTTTCCTGTGCACGAGGTAAAAGTCTTAAATCCTCCACATCCAGGCAGCATTTCTGCATTTTTCTAATGAATTGATCTGTGCCTGTGTGCACTGCTGTTCAAAATACTGCAGTCCAGAGTTTTACCACCCACTGCATGATATTTTCAGGTGCTGCCGTTTCGGGCTCGAGTGCTGCGAGCTCTGGCTCGGCCACTGGATGACAGGAAGAGACTGGTCAGGCAAGAGGCTGTTCAAGCCAGAGCAGAGTGGTACGTTGTTGAAAAGTCACAAAGGTTAACAGTCACTGTGCTCTGTTCCAATGACCCTGTCTTATTTGCCCTCTAGGTTCCTCTTAGGAAGTCCAGGAGGGAGATGATTTTAGGTCAACTAAATCTTTAAAACAAGATGTAGGGTAGTGAAACGGACCAGCCCCGGGCATCAGAGCTGCTCAGCCCCAACTTCACTGAAATGTCTGTATTGTCATGAATGCACAAGTGTGTATGGATCAACCATGGAACATTATGGAGGTTAAATGAATGAAAATGACCTGTTTCTAATCTTCTGTACAAATGAGACTAAATGCAACTTTACATTAAATACAGAGGTGAGAGGATGGAATTCGTCTACTGCTCAGTTTAAATAACAGGAAATTGTCAGTGTTATTGTATGAACCTTTTTTTCTCTCAGTTAACAAATTTAAGATTGTTCTTGTTTATCAGCATCACATTTGCATTAGCCAAAGTTCTCACTTTTATATCTGCTGATGAACACGGAATGTGAACAGATGAGCTCTTCTGTGTTTTGTGTCTCCATCATATGCCTCCTCACTGGGATGGTTCTGTCACCAAGCAGCACATGTGCATCCTGCTGTTCCAGATGTTGAACTGGGAGAAAATGAATGTGCCTACTGGCTTTTGGTCTTTGGGGCAAGATTAATCTGCGTATATCGCATGTGCAATGACGATCAAAATTTAAAGCTCATTTTTCATAATGACATCTGTGTCAGATGAACACTGAACTAGGACTAGAGTGTGCCACCATTTTGTATATTCAACATTTCAACACATATTGATGCTGTCACTTCAGTCATCTGGATTGGCTGATATCTCAATGTATACCAAGGACAATATTTAATGAATAAATTAAATTAACATGTCATTAAAACATTGTAGTTATTCAAAACATTTGCTGTCATTTTGATATCAAATATCACAGGATAATTAGAATATTTTACATTATCAAACATGTATTTCATTCTTTTTTTTTTTAAAAACCAAACAGCACAGCTCCCAGCGACTAGAAATGATGCTGCAGCTGGACAAGTTTCCATGGCAACGTCTATGCACTTCACAGCGTCCTCGTGATGGCGTGGGAATTAAATTTACAGTCGACAACTCTCTTATTTAAAGGCTCAACAGCCAAAGAAGGCACTGGGCTTCTTACATCTTTGTCAAAGGATCTGAGGAGTGCAGGGGCTTTGACCCAAACTGACCACGGTCCCAGTCTCCTGGGATTGAAAATTGAATGGGTATGTAATGTAATAAAACTTGGTTTTAGCAGAGCTGCCACCCTTGTGTTTAGCAGGTGATGACGACTGCGGCCAGACCTGGTGGCAGGTTCCTGTCACAGTGGACCCATGTAAAGATTAGACGGCCATAGGGTCTCTTCTGTGAAACACATAGTCCCACACGATACCATCTTCACTTGGGGGATGTCCAGATGGCAACAGAACCCGCGTGAACCAGTGACTGGGGGGGCAGAGGGACAGGCTTTAAGACTTGCACCAACCTTTTTGAAATATAAGGTCTGGCAGCATCAAATTGGTTTTGCATTAGCAAGAAAGAAAGCTGTGCGTCATTAGCACTAAGACACTAAACTGGGATGTGAACTCTGGCAATAATGTGCTCATTTTAAAGACGATGGGACCTGAACTCACCTCCTTTTTTCCACACCGAACAACAGCTTCCAGTTGTTTATTTTACCGTGATGATATGGATTCCTAAAAACCTGAGAACAGTGAACAGTTTTTTTAAAAAGCCTTTGCAGATGCACAAAGAGCGCTGTGTCTACCTTTCCGATCTCCCACAGTCTTTTGCTCTCTTTGCGATTGATATGTCGCTCCACGCTGGTCTCCCCCCTGCTGATGAGTATGAAGTGCCACAGGGTGAGTCCTCCAAGCGCCACTGCTACCGAGCTGTGGGGGAAACAAACGGTCATCTTTACTTATTCAACCAGAAAACCTTCAGAGCACATGTCCTAGGTGTCCTTGGGCAAGGTACTGAACCCAGAAATGCTCAGATAGGGTCCTGCAATGAGCTAGCGACTCATCCACGCACCCTCCCCGTGACCCAAAAAGGGACAAATTGATCAAGAAAATTAAATCAGGTGGGAAACATGCGTACCTGGTCAGCACCCAGAGGAAGATGACACACTTGTGAGCGGTGGTCACACTGAAGGTATCGCTAGGGGAGGGGGTCTGACTCTGGTAGAGACGGGAAGATGCGGATATTTTAGCGTTTGTTATCGCCCTTGATGAGTTTACGTGTAGATGGAGCAGGATTTTAACCCAACACAGATCACATTCTAACCAAAGAACCCTAATGGTTACTGTGGCTGTCCGCTCTTCCTTGGCCTCATGTCCCAGCAGTAATAATGAAGCCATAGCTTTGCTACAACCCCACTCCTGAAAGTGGCCAACATAAAGACCACGAGACATCATATAAAGTGGCAGATCGGCAACAGCATGAGTCATTAGCGTTAGCCTACTAAGATGGCAGAGCGGTCGAGCGGTTGGCTTCCCCAAAGCTCACCATTCTGAAGTCATGAATACAAAAATCAACAATATTTAAGGCAGCTTTTGACCAATCATGATCTGATAACTTCAAGGCTTCAGCGCCTCTAAAGAGGTGTGATGCTGGACTGTTTAGACTTGGCAAAGATCTGCGAGCTTGCATTGCTCATTATGTTGAAGATGCTGGATCATGTTCCCCAATGTATAATTTGTTGGTATATAAACAGAAGTTTGTTAAGCAGCTGCTGCTTTAAAATCCTGGATCAGGAAAGTGTGACGCAAATATCTATTTCAGATCTCCTGTTTCACACGGTGGTCTTCAGCAATTGTCCTTTCTCACCTCGATGGTGCCGTAGGCGTCCAGAAACAAGTCCTTGCTGCTGATGCTGCAGTAAATGCAGCCTAGGGTCATGTAGAGGCAGAAAGAAAAAAAGTAGCGATGGTTGAAATGTCCCACGCAGTTGTTCAACCAGGCTAGGAACATGTTGAGTCCAAATCAGATCAAAAAATGGAGAATGTAAAGACCCTCACATTTATCTGAAGAGAGGTTTTGTTAAAGGATACGACAGTGGTGGTCCATCTTCAACACGCACCTATAATGTAGGAGAGAGGTTCATTTATGATTGTTGAAAACAACAACAATGTCATGGTGTTGCTTTTCCTCCCTTACGTGTTGCAGATGCTACAGTGATGCGTCCTGGCTGGCTTTGGAATGATGCATTTCTTGCAGAAAGACACCGAGGGAATAACAACTTTAGCCTAAAATGAACAAAAAGGACATTGTTGCAGAGTACAGAAAGCAGCAATATTTAAGCCACAAAAGAAAATTCATATTTTTAGATTCAAACACGTCAAAATATAATTCAATGACATTAAGATATGTTAATAGATTCATTAAAAATAATAATTAAGCTATTCATATCATAATATACTTATAAGCAGAATTTAGATTTTTTTTTTTCACTTTTGTAGAATATACAATGGACTACTGAGACCAGGGTGGTGGTAGCTCAGTCTGATGAGGACTGGGCTGAGACGCGGAGGGTTCTCGGTTTGAGCCCCAGTGCGGACAAAACTTGAAAGATGTTCTGGTGGTAGAACAACTTCACTGCCGAGGTACTCCTGAGCAAGGTACCAAACCCACAAAAGCTAACATATGGCCCTGCAATGAACCGGCGACTCATCCAGGGGTGGACCCTGCCTTCGCCCATATGTGCACCCTCCCCGTGACTCCGAAAGGGATAAAGTGGTCAAGACGAGAGACTATTGAGAATAATCACAATTTTTAAAAAGTTACATTATTTATAGTTCTAAATTTATAACCATGTAAACTGGTATAGTTTAATGTCTTCACATCTAACTGATGGATAAAACAGGGACACTGGAGTTGAAGCCTTATTTCCTACCTTGGGTGGGTGTCCTGGGGAGGTGGTAGTGGCCTTATAATAATGGAAGACCACCATGGTGAGGAGCCAGTGGCCGCAGACTAGGTGCCAGATGACCCAATGCCAAGAATAATTACTGAGGATCGCAGGTAAGACGAACAGGTAGACGATAAGCACAACTGAGGTGGTGAGCAGTATGACCAGGGAGACAAACACCTACAGGAGGATGACAAGTGTGTGAGGAGGAGGAGAGCGAGCGAGATGAGAGGGAAGTGAAACACCTGCAACTCACCACTCCAAACCAGCAGGTCACGTTGTCCACTATCCAGTAGACTGGTTCAAACACGCAGTCCAGCAGGGTGTCAGAGTTGTTCTGGCTGTTGAAGTAGAGCGACTTGAGCAGCAGTTTGCAGTAAATCCACCATTTCACAAAGCCTCCTCCTTTGCTGGCTCTCCGTGGGCAGCACACCCGGCACCAGCGTAGGGCGAGCCGAATGGCCCGAGTGAGCTGCCACCGCCAGCTGCTGCCCATACGCATGCCACCGCCGCCCCCACCTGTCCTGGAGTCCATGTACACACACAGACACACAACAGCAGTTTCAAACACACAAAGCACAGAACGGCAGGTTCTGGAGCCCGATTAAGGTTTCCGTCGTCATCTCAACCGTCTGTGCGCAGAACCTCGGAGCAAAAAGTGAGCCGAGATCCAACAGCTTGCACACATTTTCACAGAAGAGGCTAATGTTCAATATCTTCTATGGTAGATGGCAGGATGAACAGGAACCATGGCGATCAGAAGCGCTCCACTGCCGCAGCTCTACTGCTGTTAATAATTTATGACAAAACCAGATTTATGCCAGAATCATGGAATCTTTTAAGGTCCTGATGTTGTTTGAGGACATGCAAGTATATTACTGTCCTAATAGTAAATTTACGGCTATTCTGCTTGTAAAACAGCATTAAACATTCGATTATGAAATTTTAAAAACCTGTCAGGAAGCAGTAACTGCTAATTTTGCTCCATATTACCGTTTTGAACACAAAGATGTTAATATAAGCCTAAAAGTGTAATGAAAATATGTGATACCTGTTTAATCTGTCAAAGTACTGATACAGCTGCAGCATCAATAATTCAGGAACATATTCATCCAGCAAATAACACTACTGTAATTGTTCCAGACCCCTATAGTGATAAATCATTCTCATAATGAATTTAACATTATCTGCAAGAACTGGTAGGTGTTTTTATTCCAGATATTGAAATAACAAAATCCCAAATAAATTTAGCATAAACATTTCGGGTGTACTTTTTAAATACAATGCCATGTAAATCCATAATTACTCACTCATAAAATAATATTTTAGTGCAAATAAAAACACTGGTAGAAACCTTTGACCCCTGAACTACTGCTGGACCAGACGCAAGAACATTACTATTTCACATATAATTTACCTATCATCGACCCTATGGTGGTGGAAATGTTACAGCAACACAGTTTTAACTTTATCGTTTTAGCTAGGCCAGGATCAAAAAATAGAATTTTAAGACAAAATGTCATGATAAAACAGTTTAAACTAGTCGAGGTCATACAAAACCTGATTATTAGCCCCAGTGTGCCTCCTGCCTCCCTGTTAGCGCACTGTTACCTCCCATCGCAATGCAAAAAGGCGCCGATGTGATTGGAGATGAGAACAAAACATTCGAAGAATTAGGATGAAATATGGCAAAAGAACGGTTACCTGATCAGGTAAACAGACAAATCCAGCTCCGGCTAAGACATAGTAAGGCTACATTGATAGCTTAAACTGCTGCAAACCAGAGGATGTGGTCAAAGATTGTCTATTGTACAGAGGTTTCCTTCAACAGCAGCAACAAAGGTAAAATATTTTCTCTTCAAGTAGTTAAAGAAAGTTTGAAAAAATATACAATATCACATTGACAATAAATGAATTGCTTATATTGTCCCAATAAATTACCCCATTTATACTGAAGAAAGTTTTCTAAATTATATCCAAAGTCAGACCTCTTTTTACCTTGGAAGCAGATAGATTGAATATGCATCCTGGGTAATGTAGTTGAGCTCTTGTTGTGACATTATAACGTTATAACATTATCACATTATGAATAACTTTGCCATTTATATTATTATTATTTATAATATCCGTTTTTCATTTGATATTAAAATGTTTTTCCAAAAAAATTGTTGCGATGTCCTAACCAGGAAGTTGCCAGGAAGTCATGTGATGGTTAGAAAAAATGGCTGCCGTTCAGTGGTGAGTAGCTTTTTCTTCATTATAAAATAGTCTATGCATTAACGAAAGCCAGTTGGATGTTCCTATTTTCGTGCTAAATATCTTTAAGGAATCAGAATGAAATACATATGCGCATATAATGAGCTTCCATGTAAATTGTCATGGCCAAATAGAATGACAACATATTTGCAGGTTCGCCTTAGATGTTTCCATGGTTTGTTTTGGTTATGGGCGGCTTTAAATCAAATGGCCACTTTAACAACGGTTCAGACTGGTTGAGTTTACCTTCTGTGGATGTTTTCATAATTTAGTAACATTGTCAGGTTTATTTCTTTAAGACAAAATGAGTTTTCCATCGCTTGCCAATGATTGTCTTGTAATTTTTTTTAGGTTTTGCACTGCTGATTATGTTTGGAAAAATAGTTGTTTTGTTTTTTTAAAAAACAACAGTGCAAATTAGAGCGATAATGACTTGTCACTGTTACAAGGTATTTTCCTTTTGTAATTGTAAACAAGGGTAATTATTTGCCAGTAGAAATACCTAATATCTGTCTACTGTGTCCTGTCTGACAAGGCGTTCCCGTGGTCGCAACTACGAAGCAGAGCTTCAGAAATTCCGGCCTGAGCCATTTTTGGTTGAGTTTGGAGAGTACCATCCCCTCAAACCTATCATGGTATTCTTTCTGTCTTCATCTTGTTCTTGAGCTCTCATTATAAACATTATAATTATTCCATATACTCATGCATTCACCCATAATGCAACTCTGAAGATGGGTTTGCATCTGAGCTATTTTCAACTTTCTTTAGGTGACTGATACAAAAACCCGCCGTGGGGCCCGCAAAGGAAGTACTTCCTCTTCCTCGTCCTCATCCTCTGTGCCCACAGATCCGCTGAGCTCCATGCTTGATGGGACAGACCCTCTGTCCATGTTTGCAGCAGCATCAGCCAGCGAGGCTCCTAGGATGCAACACAGCACCTCCGCAGGGGTGAGTGCAAACTGCAGGGGTATTTTCATTTAAATGTCATTTACATTAGTGTACATTACAATATATTCCAGGACCTGGGCAGAAGAAAGAGGGACAAGGAGGAGGACCCATTGGGCCCAGATTTTGAGCCCTGGTCCTCCAAGCGAGGAGAGATCCTCGCTCGGTTCACCACCACAGAGAAACTTTCAATTGTAAGTCTTAAAATAAGAAGGTCTCTTACTCTTACTGACCAGATGACTTGAAACTCTTTTTCTTTATAGAATCTTTTCATGGGGTCAGATAAAGGTATGACATGTTTATGTCAAACTTGAATTTAAGCACTGTGGAGACAGGGCATTTTTTGTGATCTAAAGCTAACAGAGGCTCCTGTTGTCACTAAAGGAAAAGCTCCAAGTCCGGGCTCAGCAGTTTCAGAGAAAGTTCGTACCCGATTAGAGGAACTTGATGATCTAGAGGAGGTAAGTGTATTTAATATTTAAACAAGTACTTCTGTGTTAATTCCTTTAGGTCCTCCTTAACTTACGGTAAATTTTATAAATGTTTCCTTTAATATTATTTGCCTGACTAACCATTTTAATTGATATGCAGGGTTCCCAGAGAGAGTTGCTTAACCTCTCTCAGCAGGATTATGCCAACCGCATTGAGGAGTTGAACCAGTCCCTGAAAGAGGCCTGGGCAGCTGACCAGAAGGTCAAAGCCCTGAAAATTGTCATCCAGGTAGCACCACAGCAGTCCCCTATGCTTACACCTCTCCAACATTAGAACTTGTCTTCACTGTTGATCCGTAATGTGTGTTCCAGTGTGCTAAGCTCCTGTCTGACACCTCTGTGATCCAGTTCTACCCTAGCAAATTTGTTCTCATCACTGATATCCTCGACACATTCGGTGAGTAGTTGTGCCTTGTTGGACTCTTAGTGATAATGCAAGCGTTTTGTTTTTCCTGATTTCAGTGTCACATATTTTTAGGCCGCCTAGTGTATGAGAGAATCTGGACCATGTGTTCTGACCCAAGACCCCTACCAGGTAAAAATGGGTGGTTGTGATTTTCATTCATTGGTGCAACCATTACTTTTGATATTAATTTTACAAAATCAAACAAGATATTATGTAATATCTCTGGAAGTGCAGAATGAATGTTTCCCCATATATAGTTTTTTAATTAATAAATTATTTAGAAGCATTTCAGTTCCATTATGTTTTTTCTAATACATCCTCAGATGGCTTCACAGTGGACGATGTAAATGACACGGCCAAAGAGACGTGTCTCAACTGGTTCTTCAAAATTGCCTCCATCAGAGAGCTTCTGCCCAGATTGTATCCTTGTTTCATGACATGGCAACGTTCCTCATCTCTTTCATCCATTACCTTTATTTGCGTGGAGAAGATTTCAGACATATGTTTTACCCTTTGACATGCATGAACAGATACGTTGAGGCAGCCATCCTTAAGTGTAACCGCTTCCTGAGCAAAACGTAAGCCTTTTATTTTACAAATCAGAATCATATTTTTAGCATTGTAGAACAAAGAAAATCCTAACTCACAATGAAGATATGTTGACAAATAGTAGGCAGTCACGAGCAGGGGCATATGTGTGATTGAGTTTCCATGTCCCCCTCCTGTGCAGTGGTATTCAGGAGATTCTTCCTCGCCTGACAGCCATGATCAGGGGGATCGGTGACCCTCTAGTTGCAGCGTACGCACGAGCCTACCTCTGCAGGGTAAAGACGCTTTTCCTTCCTCTTCTCCTCTCTCATCCTCTATTGTTACCTTTCGGGCCCCCCGGTTTATTTCATGCTGTCCTTGGAATTGTAAATAGAGTTTTCATCAACTGGATCCAATTTAAGTGTGGCGTTGTTCATGGAAGTAACAGCTGTTGTTCTGACCAGGTGGGCATGGAAGTGGCCCCACAGCTGAAAGACAACCTCAACCGCAACTTCTTCGATTTGCTAGGCACCTTCCGGCAGATTAGCGGCGAAAACGTGCAGAACCAGCTGGTTCTGCAGAGGGTGGAGGTGCCAGAGTACCTGACACTTTATTCACCTGCCATCAACTGGATCTTGCAGTGCATTGCTTACAGAGCCCCAGAGGTGAATGTTTCCCCAGTTTTAACTACATTTCTCATGTTAAAAGATGTGAAATTTGCCAGTTTATGTGCAAAAGTCAAAAGTGTATTTTTTGGTTTTTATTTCAGTCATTGTTGACAGAGATGATGGAGAGGTGTAAGACACTGGGCAACAAGTGAGTGTTTTTTGAGTACAGGATTTGTGCTCTGTGACACATTACGCGTACGAGACCATCCTTACTCCCAGTGTGTGCATGGTTCCCACAGTGCTTTGCTGCTGAATTCAGTCATGAGGGCATTCAGACCTGAGTTTGTTGCGGCCCGTGCCACCGATTTCATTGCTATGATCAAAGACTGTGACGAGGCTGGCTTCCCCAAGGTCAGAGGTCACAAACTAGCAGAAGGACTCATAGGTTGGCTTTCCAGCAACCTTAAAGCTTGAAAATAAAACGCACTGTTGTTGTCCCATGTCCAGCACCTTCTGTTTGGGTCTCTGGGACGCAGTCTCGCCTGTGCCGACCCCCCTGAGTCTGAGCGGCTCACAATCCTGAACGAAGCCTGGAAGGTGGTCACCAAAGTCCGAAGCCCTCAGGTGCTGTAGGAACACTACTGTTGTCACTCAGATCTTTCTTATTGGTGGTACACATTTGACCTGAGGGTTTTTTTGTTTTTTTTTAGGATTACATCAACTGTGCTGAGATCTGGGTGGAGTTCACCTGCCGACACTTCACAGTGAGAAAGCAGAGCGAAAAAGAACAGATGCCACGTTGTGTGTTATGTAGACCTTAACAGTTCTCCTCTTGTTTGCTCCCAGAAACGTGAAGTCAATACCATCCTGGCTGACATCATCAAACACATGACCCCTGACCGGGCATTTGAGGATGCTTATCCTCAGGTAAGCAGCTCATTTGCTCACACTCTGTTCATTTAAAAGTGAACCTGTTCATCGTCACTCCGTCTTTGGTTTGCAGCTGCAGTCAGCAATCAGGAAGATCCTCCTATACTTCCACAACTTCTCTGTCCTGTTCTCGATTGTGAGTCGGCCCCCGTGACCTCAGACGATTAAATGTTTTCTTGTTAAAAGATAGTTCCAAAGTATTCTTCAATGTTGCTTTTTTTTCCCGTCCCTCCAGGAGCGTTTCCTGCCGTTTCTTGACATGTTCCAGAAGGACAGTGTAAGAGTAGAGGTCTGCAGATCCATCACGGATGTCTTCCTCAAGTAAGAGATGGTAGATTGTAGCTAAATACAGTGTTGAGGTACTCAGTTTTGTGGTGTATAGAAAATCCCCGTGGATTGTGTTCCCACGATTTTATTTAAAAATCAAACTTATTTTTTGGGGCAGCTCGAGCCCCATGTATGCAGTTTAAAACAAATGTCCGCAAAATAACAACAGTTAAAGTAGACATTTCTTTTGAATTCTGTATTCGTGACGTATGATGCTTTCTCGCTTATGTTAAGGAAATGTTGTTCTCCCACAGAAACCAGGTGGAGCCCACCAGAGACCCCGTCATCCTCAACGCCATGTTACATATCTGCAAAACCATGCACGACTCTGTCAAGTAGGGCATCAGTGCAGTGTGTGTGGGTGTGTACACTACCTAATATATTATATTTTTAGCTACAAGCATGCATCTCTTCTGCTGTTGCAGTGCCCTCACTCTGGAAGATGAGAAAAGATCTTTGGCTCTTCTCATTATCGGCTTTATCCGCATGGTGAGCCTCCTCAGAACATTGTTATTCCTTAAATCATAATCCACAGAAACAAATGGACCTGTCACTCTTTCACTTTACATTTGTTATTTTTCTAAGCGATGCTAAACTGAATGTACTGAACAGTCGTTCCTCATCTGGTTCAGGTGTCTTTTGGCCGTGACTTTGAGCAGCAGCTGAGCTTCTGTGTGGAGGCCAGAGCTACCTTCTGTAACCTAGAGCCGGTGTTGGTGCAGCTCATTCACGTTAGTAAACATCAATTTAATTCATCTTGGCTTTTGTTGCATTCCACCTGTAATTACTTGTATTTATTTTTATAATTTCCAGACGGTTAACCAGCTGGCAATGGAAACCAGAAAAGTGATGAAAGGGAATCACTCCAGAAAAACGGCAGCCTTTGTCAGAGTGAGTTCTTCTCTTACTGGGATCACGGAGGGAGAAGAGCTCTGTGCTGCCACTGGTTTCTGACTTGATTTCTGTCCAGGCATGTGCTGCCTACAGTTTCATCACCATCCCATCACTCAGCAACATCTTCAGCCGCCTCAACCTTTATCTGCTGTCTGGTCAGGTCGCATTAGCCAACCAGTGTTTATCTCAGGGTGAGAGGCTGTTTTCCTTTATTTTCGGATTGATCTTTCCCAATTCTGTTGTTTTCCCTGGTTCTTTTCCCATGCTCCTGGTTTACTTTAAGATTTATTTTCACCCTTAGCTGACGCTTTCCTCAAAGCAGCAGTCAGTATCCTACCAGAGGTTCCTCGCTCCATCAGTGTGGAAGGGAAATTCCGCTCTTCAGAGAACTTCCTGCTGGACTTCATCAACAACTTCCTGGCCACGCTTCTCGTTGTCCCGGTAACACAAATTATCTCCTTTTCTCAGAAAATGATCCGCCTCCTGTTTACAGATCTCAAACCCAACATAATAGTCACATGTACAGTGTTACGTGTTTGTGATGGTAGGATCACCCGGAGCACGGCGTGCTCTACCTGGTCCGTGGTTTGCTCAATATGGTCCAGGATTACACCTGGGAGGATAACAGTGACGCCAAGGTACGGGTGTACACCAGCGCCCTGCCACTGTTGGCGGCCATGAGCCAGGAAACTTACCTCTACTCCATCCCTAAAAGTAATTTTGCACACGCTCATTATTTTCGTTCATAAAACAATCTGATAAACGTATTTCTTTTTTCCTGCAATCTGGATGTTTTCAAAAAAATCAAATTCATAAGCAAACTTTTTTCCCACTTTCTGGGTCTCAGTGGACTCCAATGAGACACTATATGGTGGAGACCCCAAGTTCCTATCAGAAATAAATAAGTTGTGTGAGACCCTGATTGGACAGATCCTGGACCACTTGAAGGCACTCAGCAAAGATGAGGTGAGGCAAAACTGCTAAGACCAAAATGATGTGACGGAACTAGTTGTTCCGTTATGCTAATGAGGCACAGTTGTTTTCTGAAATGACTTGTCTTTGCAGCAGAGCATACGACGTCAAGGTGCTCTAGCCTTTTCCTTGTTTGGTGTCGTGTTGGCTCACGGAGACCTGAGAAACAACAAGCTGAGCCAGCTGTCCGTCAACCTGTGGAACCTCAGCCACAAACATGGCTACTGTGAGACCCGGATGTCGGTGAGTTCACATGCAGACGTACAGCCTCACCCTTCAAGCCTCTGCTGTGGTGATGCTTGATCATGAAAGCTACAGGCTATCCCCCCCCTTCCCATCAGGTTCGGACTCTGGAGTGCATCAAACACCAGGCCCAGCAGCATGACATGACCCACCTGACAGACGTTGTCCAGAGACTGGCTCTGCAGTCTCGCACCTGAACCTCAGCCACGGGTCAAGAACATGTGACCACAACGAAGATGAAAAGAAAAAAATGCCTTACTGTGTTTTAGGAAACACTTTGTATACAGCTTGTCAGTGAATATTTTCCATCACTTATTATTAAAATATGTCACTAAACCACTAACTCAGAATGGAAACACAGGTACCAAACAAGCCAGGAATGACTGTTGCCTACAGTGCTCCTCATGTGTCAAGTGTACCGGTAATAGGAAAAAAACACGTTAGAATGTGATACTTTTGGTTTATACTTCCACGCATGCACTACATGCATTTGTAGACAAATGTTAATCCGTTGTTATTCATTTCCCCCACACATTAAATATTATTTAATTCTGATTTTGCTTTTTCTTTCTACTGTTCTTGATGCAATAAAACAGGAGAGAACCTTTATTTCTTTACATTCTCAAACTTTTCTCAGTTGTAGTTTATTCAATCATTTACTGAATCATCAAAAAGGCAACACTTTCTTTTACATCTGTAAAGGAAAATAATTATTCAGATCAAAAACCAACAGCTGAGATGCTCTTCTGGTATTTGGTCACATTTTATTCACTGCCAGAAACGTGGAATTCCAAAAAAAAAAAAGACTTTTAGGTCAACACAAAAACTCTTGTTCTTGTATCTGAAGGAAAAAATAGCTGTGAGGTGTCTTTGAATCTTTTAGTGCTGTCAAGGAACCTAAAAGTCAGTTTAATGTGGATTTTCCTCATACTGAAGTCTTCAAGACAATTTACTTCTACCCCTTTGTAGATTTCCTTCAGCTACTGTTAATTCTAATGACAACCTCACACTAACGTAGCCACAGTAGAGCGCAAATGCATCACTATCTTTCCATAGAACTGTAACATGAGGTCTGTTGAAATATTTTGAAGAAAAAGTGCCAAAGACTGTAGTATTCTGACAAAAACCCCTCGAAATGATCATTTCGACAACATTAAGGGGAGACATTTGATACCAATTCCTCACTGCCTAATAAAATGTACTTAATTTTCCAACAATTAAATATGGGAAGTTTTGAAACAGTCCCAGAAGTGCTGAGACATGTTTTGGAGGCCAGATAGTAGTTGAAGATTGGATGAGTAAGAAGTAAGTTTGGTGTAGGGTGTTTATTGGAACCAGCACGCCTCTGAAAACACAGACCAGCACCTCATCTCAGCATCAACACAGAGGTGGAGAGAGGTGACACAGACTGTCTTCTTTTTTTGTTGTTTGCTTTTTAATCTTTGTCCTGAGGTGGGATTAATCCAGCTCGATAGGGCTGCTGTCTTCCTGGGCCTCCTCGGCCATGTCGTCCTCCTCACCTGAACCCATCAGGCTATTTAACAGGTTTCCTGCAGCAGGCAACACAGTTGTTTTACTTGCTCTTTTGACTTTTAGCAAAATTGCTAGTTTTGTCAGAAATTAGCTAAGACAGAAGCTAGTTAGTTCAGCATTATGACTGACAAAGCTGAGATGTGTCCAATTACACACAACTATTTAAAAAAATAAAATAAAAATTGAACCGGCTCACCTAGCAGGCCGCCGTATGATGGAGACTGTTTGGGTGGAACGCCGAAGAAAAGCTGCCCTATTCTGTCGAGATACTGAGGAGCCACAAACAGGAACAGGGCCATGGTTATAAGAAAGAAACCCACTATAAATCACATTTTATACAAGTCTAGTGTCCATCTCAATGCTAACACAGTTTTGTGCAAAATAAGGCAGGTAAATATGCCTGATGTGAAAAAGCACTTTTACTCTCACCTCATTATACATGGGATCCCTCTTCAGAGAAGGTTTATATTGCTCACATAACACTGTGAAAACTGTTAATTTACCTCTGTGGAAACACAAAAGAACACAAAACTGAATGAGTTGTAAAATGGATCAAGGATGTCATAATTATTATATTGCTGTGGGTTCAGATCCTGGAAGGATTTGGGTACACAAATTTGGGTCTTTATTTTGTTTTATTTTACACCATATAAAATACAAAAAAATAAATCCACACATTGAATTATATTTGTCTCTTACCCGTCCACTGCTAGCAGCAGAAACCAAATAAAGTTTAACAGAGGTTGGACGAAGGGGGGGCCTTTTTCTATGGACGGGTGTTTCTCTGTGTATGTGCTGAACACCACGGAAGCACCATTTTTGTTCTTTAAGCAGAGGAACCTGGAGGATGGAATTAAGCACAATAGGATAAAAACATGGGAACAAGGGCATGAGAAACACATACAGACAAGCAATTCATCAAAAATTGCTGTAAGCTTGTAACAGCTCAGAATAATAACACTTACTGTAGGACGGCCTGCGCCACAAACATGTCAACCTCACTGTGGAAGCCTCGTGACGCTGAATACTCCACAAGCATCTGTGCACAGCCCTCCCCGTCAGATGAATGCAGAAAGTGATAACGAGACTCACTGTAGTTTTGTTCTAAAACACGCAGAGATCAAGTCTTCAGTAAAATCAGAATACACAAAAGGACTGGTGTGTCCAATCCAGGAAATGGAGATACAGAAGCATCGCTGAGATACACAACACATGACAAAGCCAACCAAAATTGTGACATCTAAGAGAACGATTACAATGTTAATCACTATTGTCGATGATCAACTATTGCAAGAAGCATGCACTGTCCTTCACCATCCTATACCTTTCCATAAGGTAAGAGCCAGCAGCTGGTGTAGCCTTGGGTGTCCCAACTTGCCAGATCCCCCTGTAGACCATTTCAAGGCTCTGGATACAAATGCTACCCGCTCTGGAGAGTTCTGGTCCATCAGACTAAACAACTTAACCAGACATTCTGATTAAAAAAAACAAAACACACAATATCATCAAGACCGGCATGGTCCTCTACAAACACAAATTTAACACAGCACAGCATACCACAATAAAAATAAAGATAACAAATATAGCTAAACGGTTCAGTTAAGCATTAAAGCTAATCCAAACTGGATCCATTAAATATCTGACTACTTGAAAGATGCAATCAAATGTAGACGGATTCATATATCATTGCAAAACTATAAAACACAGTTTCAATGCTGCCACAAACCTAATATTTCATCTTCCACCTTTCCCTTGGATTTCTCCAACACCTCCAATACAAGCATGGAGAGGTCAGCTGCACTGTTTTGCTGATTAAGGATTAAAACACAGACAAGCGCATTCTTATTTACGAACTCCATCTTACTAAACAAAGTAAACATGTAACACATCCAAGTGGGCTCCTAGGGATATTGGTAACTATGCAACTGAGTATTGTGCTTTTAAACTAATTGATGATTTTTCCACATATACTCTGAGCAAATGAAGCAGATGTCTTGTGTAGAATGTACCTGATTGTAGCTGAAAAAGAGCAAAGCTCCATTGTACATCAGCTCTCTGGCTTCAGCGTGTTTCGCCTGTGACATGTATCTGGAAAATACAACAGCATCACAGAAACATGACAAGTTGAGGAATGGTGACCATACGCCATTGGCCTCTAGGATTAGTCAACTAGGTTTAAGTCAAAGCAAACTGCCAGATGGGGAAAAACAAACAAGTGATCTCTTTAATAACCAATATACACATGAAAATGTTATAGTTAATATTTCAGTCTTTCAAATGGGTGAATGAAATATATCCTCGGGAAAAAAAGCAACCTGTTTTTAGGCCAAGACCATTGTCATTATCTTAAGTTAACGAACATAACTAGCTGTAAATCACGACTACTAAAGCGGTATTGCACTACAAATGTTAGCTGTCTCGCCCTATGCTAACTGCTGTGTAGCTTCAACACGCGTTGAACAAACGACACTGGTTGTATAGTTATTCCTCCACATACACCTTTCACGTATATCTTTTACTGATATAAAGAAGCATAATGTATTTTTACTGTCTAGCATTACTCTTCAGCTATTGCTAAATGGGTTGCTTAACATACTGTAGAGTTAAAGAAGCTAAGTAGCTATCGTTAGCACAGCTTTAGGCAGCTAAAGATCGACAGCACATCCAGCCACACAAATACTCAGATTCTCGTAAAGGGGCGGGACTAGCCTGGATTAAAACCAATGAGAATTTACCAGGGACATAAGCACGGTTGACAGCCGAACGCTATGGAACAGACAGGCAGGCCCCAGAGCCAGCGGACTACTAAATATACACGTACGAAAATGGAAAAAAGTCTCACCGAAAATATAACGTCCTATACATTTGATGTGCTTCATAGTAATCACCCTTTTCGACACTGGCTCGTAGCTTTCCTTCGACCCGCTGGACGCCTCCACGGTTTCTGGCACTGGAACACCTCAGAGACTCTTGTTCCGACATCGTTGCTCTGCAGCCGCAGCAGCGCCTGAACTGTTGACAGAGCCGGAGTTCTTGGCTCAAAACGGACCCTCCTCTCTCGCCGTACCTGGCCCAAAAGAGGAGCGGAAATATTTATCTCTCTCAGTCTGACACAGATCTAATGTTTTTTTATAGTGATATTTAAAGCCCATTTTTGACCATACGAGCCACATTGAAATTGTTTACTTTACAAGCAACTTTTCATATGTTATATCAACTTATATTTGCATGTCACTGGTCCCCATTTTTGGTTTTTATCTATGGTGAAGCCCACTGTCTATTGAGATACACTGCATTTTTTTAGGTTAACTTCAAACGTACAATTGCGTTTTACATCAAATTTTGATCAATTGCCTAAGGCAATAGTCAGTCATTTTGATTCTTTTTTTTTGTTTGCTCCCTTGGCGTATTTAGCTAGCATTGAAATATCGTCAAAATAATTAATTTAGAAAGAAAAGGATTAGTTCCTGCAATATTTTGCAGTAAAAACTTTGTTGTGCGCATAGTAGGACACTAGATGACGCCAAATAACCTGTCTGGGTATTTAGCCCATGTGCAATAATAATTATGTAAACAGTGTTTGTGTACCGGTACTTATGATGTTCACTTATTCTCGTTAAATACTGCGTTTGACCATAACAAGCATAAAATGACCTTCGATATTTTTTCAGCACAGGAGACAAAATGGGCGAGTTCCTGAAACTATGTTGTGAAGGAAGTGGTTCTTTGCGTCCCACGTAGAGGAGGGTTTTCCGGTTAAAGTTTCCTTTGTGATTCGGAAGTGGTAGTGAGATGCGAAATCCGTTTATCTTCTCAGAATCATAAGCGGCGACCATGAAAAGTAAGCGTAAACGTTTAAATACCATGGGCAGCGTCATGACATTAGAGAGATCCACTTTATAAAAGATCGCGGCGTAACAGTGGATTTAGTTTGGACAGCGAACCAGAGTTAATGGCTGGTTGGAGTGCAATGCTAACATGTTGGCTAGCTAACTTTGGGTGCCTGTGTACAGTCAACAAGGATGCCGCGTAGGCTTCAGCTGTAGTCGGCAGTATCAATCTGTATACTACACTGTATTCTGCATTTTTACACGTTCGTTCCGTCGCATAGATGTTGTTATAGATGTAAGAATGCAACCAGACTGCTCATGTTAACTCCCACCCAGACAGGCTAACAATAGCTTAGCCTGGTCGTGTTTTTGACAGTGACAGCTGAAGGCTGATGCCCCATGGCATCTGTGGAGCGGCCTGTTTGCGACGGGAATTCTAGCATGTATTGTCAGTTATTCTAGTGCTGTTCAAGTATTTTACATCAAAACGGCCTTAAGCCAAACGTGATAGTCGCAGTGAATCCGATAGTGGGTGATCATCCGCAGAATGCTGGAGCTGAAGGAAGAGGGCTGTTTGGCAGTGAATGAGAGCGCTTTTTTTGTGCTTTCTTCCTCAGAACTTTCCAATCCTCCGTCCTGCTGAAATGGGAAAACCCCTCTATAACACTGACTAGTACTGGTAAGCAATCATCCAGATTATGGTGCTGATAACTTCATAGTTGTATGAACTAATGAGAAGAGAGAACTTCATAGTTGTATTTGGGATTACTAATAGACCCTTTTATATGGACATTGAGGAGTTATTAGCAGTGAGGAGGCATATCTTGCTTGGTTCCATTTCAGTGGAGTTTGCATGGAGCTGTGGAGGAGAATGCTGGAATGCTACCAACACAACCCACTACACAAGATCAGTAAATGACTGGCCATCTTCCCCCAGCTCACGTCCATCTAGAGCCATTTTATGACCTGCACAAGTCATCATGTCCTAAAATGCAACCCAACATCCTGACGCTAAAATTGATTATATATAAAATAAAGATCAGATTTTAAAATTGCAGTTTCAGCACTGCTAAATTTGCATATTACATCCAAACCTGATAGACCTCTGACTTGGCTCTTCAAGCTAAATTTGCATTTAGTGTTTGCTTAGTGACATGTGATTTTCATGTTACATTTGAACAAGGCCAATGTGTGCATCTAAATGTCATGTCTGTATTTCTGCTTATGTGCTACTACCCCTCCCATGAGCAGGTGATTTAGCATAGATATTAGATCTTGTCAACGTTGCTCACCCTGTCATGATGACAGTGTAATAACATTATCCTTCACTGTGGTAAATTGGGTGTTGTAACACAAGGTGGTGAAGGAGTTGTGGGCAATGCAGTACTTGATTTAGTATTACTTGCACCATCAAATTTCAAGCTGTACGCATGATGAAGAAAGCTGTGGCAGAGTAAATATTGTAGGTTTGTGAGAACGTGTCCTCTGAGGAGTACTCCAACAGTCTCCATCAGTACTCAACCCTGCTAACCATTAGCAACGTCCTTGTTCTGTTCTTTAGCATTTCAAAGTGCAGCAGCTGTTCTGAGGTTGTTACAAATATCACCCAAAGTAAGAGGTATAAGGAATTAACCCTAAATCTGACATTTCATTGTACAATTGTATAATGACAAATAAAGCATATTTTATTCTATTCTAAAGCAGCAGCCACAGCAAAGCAAGAGTTTCTTGGAAACAGGCCTCTAATATGTTGCAGACTGTAGAAGTGTTCCAGATGTCTTTTGTCTTTTATTCTGTTCCACAGCTGAATTCAACACTCAGAACTGATTTATTAACATGATCAGTCTGAGGAAGTTCTTGTATTTTCCATTCCTTACGACATAACACTGTTTTCCATTAACTGATGGGTCATAACGTACTAGGGAAGTAGCACATAGTATGTGAATGAGGCAAAACCTCAGCAAAGAAAGGATTGGGAGGATAATGTCATGAGGGCATGGAGGAAAAACAAAATATCAGATTTCTCCAATTAAAAGATACCTTATAGCTGATATTATGAATGCTGTCACAAACTTGAAAGAATATTTCAGCAATGATTTCTGGCTTCACAAACTGTAGCTTTTTAGGGAATGATGGTCAGTTATTCATCTATGAGGAAGAAGCTACGAGTCGGCGCTGTCATTTAAGAGCATGATACTATGAATGTTTTGATTTCATGGCAGGTAGGTGTCCTTGTCCCCTTGGCAACGCTGCTCACGGAGAAAAGGAGGATCCACTCATCAACAGCATGAAAGCCGCCAGGGTGCAAGGCTTGGTCCCGAGCATTCAGAGCGAGGCGGTGACCAGCGAGCTCCAAGAGCTTTCCCTTCACCCTGCACCAGAGCCGGTGCCTCTGCAGGAGAGGAAGAATGGTGAGACAGTGCAGCACTCCCACTTTTGGCTCTCCCGAGCCTAGTGTATGCTTCTCCATCGACATGAGGGAGGGGGTTGTGTCAAGATTGCTTCATTTTTGGACCTTTTGTCACCACCACATGTACCGCATCTCCCAAAAATTGTAACCAGGCGGTGAGAGGACTGACCCTACACAGACCAGGGCGAGCCGTGATTAGTTCACCAAACTACATAATATCCAGTTGTGGCTTTTCCGACTTTCCTACATATTGTATTCTAACCTTGATAGTTTTGACCAGAGTGATCTACATTTGTTCATTATCCATTTAAACTAAAGAAAGAAGCTGCTAACACTAACACTATGCTAACATGCTTTCAAAATAAGATCCACCTCAAAACAAATGTAAATACATGAAACATGCAGCTCACCATAACACTAAATCAATGAGAGTCCCGGGCTTGTTTCCCTGATCCCTGATATGGTCCCATCTAGGGATAATGTGAGCCAACGACACCCAAAGTGTGTTTTTTATGTCTAATCGACTCCTTAATTCTGGTTTGGTTGCTGTGACTGCAGAAAACCTCGCTTCACACAGATGCGATGGCGGAAATGGCAACAACTGTGTCTCGATGTCCTCTTCTATCTCCTCAATGTGCCGAGTGACGGCAGTAGCCCACAGAGGTACCTGTGATATGTAAAAAACTACACTGCAAACGTCTTTATTGGCAGGAAGGATCAGTTCTTCACCAATAGTGAATGGCTTGTTAGGTTTAGCAATACGGTTAGCCTCCAAGTATGATGCTCTTAGAGCACTCGCAGTTGTTGATGTGGAGGCCCTCACTAATTGCTTCTGTTCTTCTTGTTCTTGCTTCTGTCCTTCCAAATACTCCGAAGGTTTGTTTTTAATGCAGAGTGCTTGGTCTCCAAGCGGTGAAGCAGTTTTGAAGGTTTCACTGCCTCATCGGAGAGCCGGTCGCCACATATTATGCAGGGTGGGCTTTGGTGGCAGGAATCACCAGTTATTCTAGTCCTGTCAGTTATTCTAGTCCTGTCAGTTATTCTAGTCCTGTCAGTTATTCTAGTCCTAGCTTTCTTTTTCTTAGTGGTCAAAGGCTCTTCTTCTGTCTCCTCACTTGGCAAAGAATATTTCCAAAGATGTCTCTTTTTTAATGGTTTTACTAGCTTGTGTGTTTAAATTAGCATTAATGTGTCCAGTACCGGTCCATGGGTCGGGGATGGGGAACCGCTGATATGGCCCCATTTGAGGTACATGACGAATGCAATAGCTCATCTGATTTTGTTTTGGCTTCCTCATAGTGTGTTTCTGACCACTAATGTGTTGTTGTGTGTGACTGGCTGTTCATATATGAGGAATGCGTAATGAATCAATACTCGGGAAGTTGCACAGCGAACCAGGCGACAGTCCGCCAGAGCAAAAATGATGAACCCCTCTATGCAGGGAACAGGTACACGTTGTGGATCGGCTACACAGAAGCATGTTGAGCCCTCTAGCCCACACCTTTGTGATCAGGCAGCTTGGCCAACCCTGATGTCTGTTAATGTCTGAACATTCACAAGCTCCTCCATGAACGTGCTGGAAGCACAGGCCAGCCCCCCTACCCCCCCACATCCAGCTGAAGTGAATATTTGGATGAATTCTACTCATCCTTCACAGAGGCGGACCATGTCCAACATAAATTCCTCTCAGGTTATAAAACGTGCACGGAGAACATGTTACATAAGTTAAAGCAAAGAGTGGAGGCGCGAGATGCAGCCAAGTAACAGAAGTTAAATGTCAACTGCGTCCGTGTGTTTTGTTCTTCTGTCCAGGGAATGTTTACCTCTGTTTAAGTGCTCGGGTGAACTTGGCGTGCGCCTGCCTGTGTGTTTGTGTTAAAGGCTGCGTATATTCTAGTCTGCAGAAAGAAAGGAGTGAAAAAGCCACTGTAGCAAACGTGACTAGATTAGTCCATGCTGCACGCGTGCTGTCCAAGACCCTGCAAACCTTTTATGTCTGGACTTGGAGCACTTGGCTCTCTGTGCAGGATGATGTACATGGGTTTGCCCTGCTTTGAATCATGCTGGGAAACTTGACATCAGCTCTCCATTTTTGTGTTTGAAGTGTTAGGGCAACTTACAGATGCACACAGGTTTCTTAAGGAATGCCAGAAGCTCTGGTTATTGGCCTGGCTCTTGTTAACGTGACTTAAGATTACAGGTTGGAATAAAGTCAACGTTAACAAATAACTAAGTAACTAAGGGGATTTACACTCAGTACCTTAACATGCACAGCTTAAATGAGATATGCTCAGAATTGGACTTTGGCGTCTGTCGGAATTTGTTCCTTGTTCCAGTTGAATTCATTGGAGAAAGTCAGATGGCTGATGGGAAGACGTGATGTGCTCTGTGACTCTAGGTGGTGATATGCATCTTTTCAGAGAAGCACGTTTTTTCTGTTCGAGTTCCGTGTACCGAAATAATCTGCTTTTTTTTTCTTTGAACCAACTGAACCGGTATTTGTTGAGTGTAGGTAAAAAGGCTGTCCCAAACAACAACAGCCATCTTTAAACAGCTAGTGTGACATATAGGTCAGCCAAGAGTGCCACTTCTAAACTAGGTTATTTCATCCTCGCATTCCCACGTGCAACACAATAGGAAATAATGGAAGGGACCAAGGCCACCAAACTCAACTCGTATCACATTTTTTACAAAGCTTTGTACAGGTGAACAATTGCAAAGCTTTCAAACAGCTGCTGTGAATGGTTGGTCATTCTTTGATCTAGTTCTTGGGACAAACTCTGAACATGCAGCTGACTGACGAGAGAACAGCCCATTTGAAGCTCTAAAAACAATACCATGTTAATTCTTATCCTTAAATAATAAACAGTAAGTGACGTGCGGCCAAAACTGGAACAGTGCCAGTCAGCAAGTGAGCGGCCACGACCTACAGTGACCTACACTAATCCAATTTAGACCGAATTAAGGCATGAATATCCTCCCCTAACGTCATCTTGGCTAATATCCCCAAGTGAAAGAATCCAATCCAACTTTGACCTATGAACTCTGTGAAGCCTAAAGGTGCCATTGATGATTGCACCCAAATTCGAGGTGTATAGACTAACACATGTCCTCACTTGTTCCACATGGAACAAAACTGCTGTATTTAATATCAGGTTTACATCATATGATGAAAAGTTTAATAGGCTTGTGACGTGTGCTCACAGGCCGTGTTTACTTTCTGGATACACACATGCAGGAACACATCCTCAGGACACCACACCCAAATTTTACAGCTCCTTCTCTTCACTCCTCTCTCCACGCTTGTCTCTGCTCCCTGAATGCAGACTTGTTGAGGTGTTTGGGCTAATTACGCTTAAAGATGTTGAGTCTGTTGTAAACATGACTGCACATGTGTCATAATGGAATACCCTCATCGTAAAGCTTATCTCTAACGGCAGGTTATGTAATGTGTTAATGACAAAAGGTTGGAGCGTCAGTCACGGGCCAACACATGGGTATGCAGGCAAAAATGTAAAACGTTTATCAAGATGATCACTCTTTTTTTTGGTTCACATGCACATTTAAAGGATTTAGTTAAAAATCATTTAATGGATTTTGTTGAAAAAACTTTAAAATAAAACCTTTAAGGGGTTTTGGTTAAAAATCTAACAAAGGCTGCTTCATGGCAGCCTTTGTTATAAAATGCAGTAACGGTGACATTTTTGTCTGAAAGAACCAAAGCATGACGTAAAACATGATGTTCTGAAATCGCTCAAAACTATCAGGTGGAGAAGCTTTTGGATGGGGTCGGCTGCAGTCGAAGGAAGACGGAAGAAGGGGGGAGGTGTTGTCTGTAATGGCAGCATTGCATAACTTCTCAGAGAGGGAACAGAAGGAAAGTGAGGGGAAATGCAAAGCAAAAGAGGGCGTGTTAGTTGAGGAGGTGAGGCGTGGAACTGTTTTCTTTAGTTCATATACCAAATCGGCTAAGAAATGAGGACGCATACCCAGACTTTTGAAGTTCCTTCAAGATACATTTGCACAGAATTTAGAGAACAGAAGAAGTGACACTGTACTTTTGGGTGGACCTTGTTGGTAATAAGTGAGTGACACACAGACCTACACGCCCTCTCTGGCGGGACAAGCACACGCTTGTAGACGGGACAGTCAGAGGAAAGGGAATGTGAGGAGCACTACTACCTGTGGAGCTGCCGGTGAGAGGATAACACATTCAATGTGGCTTTTTCTGCTGCTGGACCTCGCTTGTGCTTGATTTCGCACGTTTTTCACTGTGCTTTTGCCGGGAGTGTAAAGCTACACTTCATCATGGTGCAGAGGGATATGACTATCCTGTCAGGTAAAGTCGCTGCAGGCTGCAGCTCGCACGTGCATGTCTGTCCTCCAGAACATGCTGACAACATGTAGTTGATGAGCTTTATGTCGTCAAGCCACGCTCATTCAATTTTTTGGTTTTTCGTTTGTTATTGTTGGTGGAATATAAGATTAGCCGTAGTTTATTTTATTCAAATTGAAAGTTTGGTGAAAAGTGTAGGGGCTGCACATCGCGTTTCTAAACCTGAGATTACAGGGAATGTTCAGTTTTGCCTGAAGTGTTACATCAGAGAGACCCCAGAACAAAAACAGGTGGGGCAGCAAAGCCAGGTGTTGGTGGGTTTAAGGAAAACTTGTAAATCAAGTGTGCTGCAATGATCCAAAGGTGTGGTTTCTGTATAGTAAAGTCCACTCTACCCCCCCTTTACTCAGGGGGAATAATGATCAGAGCTAGACAGCCCAGACGGGCTGGAGGTGGAAAAGGGAAGACAGCCTAGGCTCACTGGAGCCTGGAGCCAGAGAGGCAAAGTAGGTTAAATGCTCTGCTCTAGATTTAGGTGGAAATGCCCCAGTCGGTACTGCCTGAACAGATTTGCACAGGTTAAACCACAGACCATAGCTGCAGCACAGGAAATGGTGTCTTTCATTCAAACTCATGTGCAACTGTGGTTTAAACAGTATTATGGGATCTAAAACTACTGCAAATGTGGGTGGTGTGATTCCTGGTAAACCAAACTAAAACCCCATCAGGGATTTTCACACATGGTGGATTAAATTCACCACATGGAGAAATGAAAATCCGGCCGTCTTGCCATAATGTCACTATGGCTGTGATGCGTTAATAGTGATAGTAGTGCGGACGTAGTGTTCCCTGGTGAAAATCCAGAATCTACATAGACAGTTTCCAGCAATGGGGCAGCGCTTAATGATACCATAGCAAGAAAATGCATCCTGACCTGGTCAGTCTAGCCCAGCAGTGATTCAGGGAGTCTGACGGCGCTGTTATGTAACAGACTGGGAAGCAGCCAACAGCCGAGGCCCCACAGCACTTTGTCAATGCTGAGAGTAGGAGGAGAGCAGAGAGAGGAATGAGATAAGGAGATTGATAGATGGCAGGATACAGGAGGAATCAACATGAAGGGAGGGGAAAACAGCATAGATAGAAAAAGCGGATTGAACAATTCTCTAAACAATTAAAAAAAGACATCGGGGACTAAACACAGGGAAGGAAGGGTGGAGTTTCAAAGTTTTCTAGACACAGCTGCAGTAAACTCAGTCCAGTTGTGTGTCTCCTTGTTTTTCTTCCAAGGACTGCGTCATGACATTAGATAATCACTGTATTCCCTGCATTATAAATCTCCAAAAGAAAACATCTCTCACTAGGCTTGCAAGACACATCAGACTGAATTATAATCAGAATAATCAGCTTCTGATATAAATTATAGCCTAGAAATGGAGCCAGTTACATTTAGGCAAGTATCTCTTGCTTAGTATTCACAGTACCCACATATCTGATCACAGATGATTGATGCTTACTTGTTAATTCTAATTACTATGGTTCTTTTAAGATTCTTATAACACAGTTTAATGTGTTAACGTTTTCAACGTTCCAGCAATGATGCAAAACAGGCTGAATCCAAACAAGAAGTCAGTGATTGTTTCAGTTCAAATAGCGCTCAGTCTAATAAACATTTATTCAGAAACATATTTATGAGAAAACTTTGCAAGTGGCCTCGGAACCCCACACACACCCACAGAATATGTATGACTCACCGTCACACACGTACACACACTACATATACACACTTCTCAGTTCGTATCGCTGCCAGGATCTGGACATGCACTTACAAGAATTGGTAGCCTTCCATTTACACAGTGTGTCCTACAGCACTGCGTTTAAACAAGCACCAACACACTCAGGCCTCTGATTTGTGATCCAGCAAATTCCTGTTGGATAATGAGAAGTGAGAGAGCCACACTCAGATTTGCTGCCTGAAGCTAAAGAAAAGCACCTTATCAGCATCAGAAACATTTGTACAAGCCCACTCATGTCGTGATCTTTCCTGGCTCTCATGCACGTGCACGCATGCACAGCAGTCTTAAAACCTGCATCCTTGAGCAGCCCAGCATGCAAATAGATTTCACTCAAGGACTTCATACAGTTTACATTTACTAAAGTACTATAAACCAGGATATACGTCTGCACTTATTGTGGAGTGCTGAGTGCTTCCAACACAGCTGCAGAACACACCCATCTGTACTTTTATATTTAACTGAAAGCATTATGGGATATTTATACAGCATGCACTGACATAAATGAACTGATATTGATGGAAATTATTGTGTTATGATGACTGTCATAGCAGTTTTTGCATAATGTTTTATAGCTGGATCGTGAGGGAATGATAGCTTCCCTGAGAAAGTTTGGTGTAATGAAGAATTTTTTTGTTTTCTTTACTCGATTACATTAAAACCAACTCAACCGAACACTGCCCTTTGCTATGTTGGAGCTTTGGGCCGAGGATTTGCTTCAGCAGATGTGGGTCTGTTGTTTAGTGCATTTCAAGCCTCATTGTGGCGTTTCTGAGTAATAGCCTGTCATTTAGTCTGTGACTCATCGGCAAAAACCATGTACGACTTATTAGTTTACTCGTGGATGTAGTTGAGGCCACTTTAAGCTGACACTTGTTATGTCATTCAGCGGCTAAATAAGGGAAATCCACTATTATCAAACCTTTAAGGATTCCAGATATTTAATGTGGAGATCTTCTTTCATCTGTCCTCACTGCGGTGCCTAAAATGGGTGGCTTTCATCACACCAGATTAAAGATCCTTGTGGTTATTGTGGACTTCATAGTTGCTCAGAAACCCACCATTCTCACATTCACATGTTGTTTTCAGCTCAGTGGGTCCATGTTTTGCCTTTGTTTGTTGTTTAGTACTGTGGCAGCTTGGTGAAAACATGTTGTTCTTTTCCTTTTGTGTTTTTCGGAATTCTGCACACTTAAACGGTTAAAAACATTGTGTTACTAAATTGGACACCATTAATGTCAAAGCTGCTTCAAAGGTCAAAATTTGCTGCAGAAAAAGATCTTGGAAAAATGTGCAGTATAACATGTTTGTGTGGGAGGAAGACATTTTAAATTCCATACCAAACGACAGCCTCCTACCACAGATGCCCAGCTTTGTTCGCCTTTATCCAGCTTTCTTTGCAGCTAACCTACTCAGAAGGTTGACATTATGATGGAAAATAGTGGTGATGAAAGTATATTTCCTTGATATGTGGGGCAGGGGCATTAGGGGTTCATATAACAAACCCTATTTCCCATTTTTGACTTATGCAACAGTTTCTTCTAAAGTTGTTATTGAGGGAACACCCAGCTGTGAGACTGTCTTTCCTTCTTTTTTACTGTCTGAAAATGTCCTTTACCAAACATGACCTTTTTTTTCCCCGCTATTCCATCACCCCATGACTCAGTTCGGCTTTACAGAGAAGGAGGCTTCATGTTACAGATATGAACAGCTGCCAGCTGACAATTTAATTTTTCCTTCAACTTACAGAAGCCTGTCTGGCCTTCAACAGTGTGTAATTAGTGAAAAGACCATAGCTGAACTTGTCTCTAACACCAGATGTGAGACAACAGACATTTTGTACGAGAGCCATTACCTACATAGCCAATCAGTGTTCAGATTTTAACTTATGCAATGTGTATGTGTTCATGCACTGAAGGTTCAGCTGACATCGGTGTCATGGCACTGCTTTTTTTAGCAGCCTGAAACATTTTTTACTACTACTGTTGTTGGAGTTAGATGTAATGTGCCAAACAATCACTATATAGATGAAAACATATCTTTTAAATGTCTGTACCAGAAAAGTATAAAAAAATACCTATATTACTGGCAAAATGGCTGGATAATACATTGGTTTTTCACTGTCATTGCAACATGAGGTATGCCTTGCGTGCAAATCTCCCCAGTAACTAACGTAGACACGAGAGATGGCTTTTCACAAAGCTATAGATGTCTGCACATTGCAAAGCTGAACTCTTTGGTGATGGACTATGAAAGGAATTGGTACTTTCACTTATTTAGTGAAGCTTTTTGGAGCAAATTCACCTATTTGGAGGGTAGCAGGTCATGTTTTCAGTGCGATAACTGGCTGTACGCTTTATGAAACACTGTTTTGTACCAGATTTCACAACTTTCTTTGAGAATAGATTCACGGCTGCTATCAGACTTCTTCATTCGAGTGCCTTGCTTCAGCTCTTGGAGGAAAGAAGTTGTTTACCTGATGACATCATTGGCTCATAGCCAAAGGCAAACAGTGTTGGTACATTCCTCAGGAGAGTGGGTGAGGAAAGAGAAGGGAAGGGGTCAGGGAACAAGGAAGTAGCAGACAACAAAAGGAGCTGCTGGAATGTTAATGGCTGAGCTGACCTGTAACTTTTTCTGTTGATTGTTGTTTATATGGATGATGTCATATTTGGTTGGTTCATTCTTTGTCCATATTTATTTTGATGAGTTAATATGAAAACCAGCACAAAATCTTGCAAATTGATTAGTGATATTCACCCTTTTGGTTAATAGTACTTAGTGATAAGTAACTGATGACATTGATGTAAGAAACAGTCCAAACTTTTCCAACTATTAGAATTCATATGAAAGCCCCAAGCGTACCTATTCCTAGACAATCGTTTTATGTATAAAAACATTGACGTTTTAAATACTCTCTTGTTTTTCATTTTTGCTTAGTTGTCATGGGAAGGTTAACAGATTGTTGTTGGATATTTGCTTTGGATGAGTTGTGTCTGGAGGATGTATATTCTGCCTTAGAGGGTCACAATGTTCTGCCACCAGTGTAAACCTGAAAATATTTAGGCTGTAGTCACATTACTCTCTCAGCTTCAGACAATTTGACAGTAAAAAAATCAAGGTCACTGCATCAATGTTCAACTTGGGGGTCGTTTTAAATGCAAGCAGGGAATATTTTTGGCTCTTCGGCCCAAGTAGCACCAGAGATCCAGGTTAGAATGACCGAAGAGACACAGCGTGGGAGGTTTTTTTTATTTACATACCCACAGGACGATTCTCATTGGCTATCTTGACAAGAATTTAATGTGCCTTTTGTGACAGAAGTGCTGTTTGATAATAAATGGTAACCCTGATAAGAATGTTCACATAGTTTTACTGGAATGTTCCCAGTGTCAGACTCCTGACAGCTAATTTCTCTCACAAAAGGTTAACCAACATTTACTAGAATGGCTGCGACTTGGGAGAGAGCCTTGTAAATGCGATAGTTTGAGAGTAACTAATGAATCCACTCTTTAAAGGACTTTTCTGAACCTGATGCTGGCAGAATAAATTCCTGAAGAAGGCCTCAGAAACGCTGCCGGCAGGGTTACATTATGAAGTTGACAGATTAATTTTTTCGGGCTTCATGATTCTTGAGCCACACAGATTAAAATATACAGCTATGGTTGGCATCCGGTGTGTCAGTTTATGTACGTGTGTGTATTGCTGAGATTGGCACAACCCACATAGCGACACTCTAATCCTAGTGTGTGTGTTGTCATCTCTTGTTTCCTGCCGAGACTGTGAATCATAACAGCAGGTGTACTCTAATCACAAACTCGGAACAGACAGTTACGGTAGGTCGCAGCCCCTGTTTGTTCAAGGTGCTGCCTGTGATTTCAGGTGCGCTGCAGTCATCTGTGTTGCCGCTTCGATGGGGCAACATTGGCTTCAGTTGTTATTTTTTTCATGGTTTTCTTTACTGTTATAGTAAAAAAGAAGTTTTGCAAGTGTTTCTTTAGGTTGAGCGTCTTAACTGTGGTTCTGTCTAAGCACAAGCTGCTTAAAAGTTTTATTGTATATTTTGAGGGTGCGATGTGTGTGTTTCAGAGTAACTTAACCCTGCCAGCACACAGGTGATTCCAAGCTGAATATAGCCCCCTCAATAGCCAGCTGGCCCTGCTATTTAAAACAGCAATGAAGAGGGGGGAGGACTTGGTGGTGGTTGGTGCCCACAGGGAGGTTTACTGTCGTCCTTCTGCAGGAACCACAGTTGGTTTCGTGACTTTTTCAGCCACAATGACTTGTTGGCATCACTTTACCAGCTGTGCCAGTATTTCCTCATCTGTGTGAATGCAAGGACTTTATCGAGACTGTCCCACTATTGCTGTGGTGATCAAGCATCAGTTAATCATTTGAAATGATCGCCCCCGCGTCTGAACAAAAGGTTGATTGTAAATGATTGTGTCAGCACTGAAGTCAGTTACTGCCATTTACCAATGTCCAATAAAAACTGCTAATAAACCCAGTCACTTTTCTTGAGACAGCTCAAGAACTCAACCGTGTCTCAGGAAGTCGGTAGTTCTATATTCTGTGTTTGTTAGACAGTTTTACATGCGGCACCCCCCTATCCCCACCCCCAGCTTATAACGGTGAATGAATGGCAACAGCTGAGCAGGAGAACTTTATCGGCAACACTCCCTGCGAGAGAGAGAGAGAGAGAGAACAGAAAAGAGAGATTCAGCAGGAGCTGTAGCTAGAGCACTCACTGAGATCACCGCTGTCCTCTTTTCCTCTGACGCTAGCCGCTATTTGGTTTATTTTGCTTCTGGTCTCGGGTTCTTTTCATCCACTCACCCTTTGGACCCCCCTCGTGGAGATCTTTATTGTGTTGTCGTGACTCAACGGCTGCTACTGCATAAGAAGGAGAGAATAGAAGAAAAAGAGAGCGAGAGAGAGAAGCTGAGACAGACCAAATCGATTCCACTGATACTGAAGAGAGAGGCAGCAGAAGAGAGGCGGCGAGGCTGTTGCAGCATTTTTCTTATATTTTGATTTTTAAAAGAAAAAGAAAGCTGACTTGTATGGAGTCTTTTGAAGCATTAAAGCCACGTTCCGCTAAAGTGAGGACAGCTAACTGAAGCGACAGCTGGTGGGGCTTGGACACATCAAGGACTACTCTTTCCTCCATAATCAGCAGTGTTCCTCTTTGAATGAGGACTTCCATTGTTGCCATTTGATCTTGGTTACTTTTCGGAATGATAATGCTGGATACCAACCATTGCCTGTCACTGGAACCTTCCCCTCCTGGCTCTCCTCTAATGGGAGAAGATATGGAGAAAGCTGGGCTGATATTGGATCATGAGAGACATGTGTATCACAGCCTTAAAGAAGGTGGGCAAGCCATGACAAACAAGATGAGCCTGCATGTTGGCTTAACCTCTGCAAAGGTTACGTGTCAGCCGGCTTTCTTCTGCCTTTGTAAATATAATAGCTAAAGAACCTATGAATGGATTTTAATGAAATATCAAGAGCATTAATGGGCCAGTGAACAGATGATTACATTTTTGTGACATTCTGGATTCCAGAGGGACTTCCAACTATACTGTACCATGGGTGTAGGTCACAATATGGGGTGAAATGACCTGCTTGCTGGAGGTCTGTGGCTGTGCTCTCTGGTTGCTTTTTTCTAGTATAATTATGGATTTGTCCAATTAAACTGATCAATGGAGTAAATTGCTGAGTCTGGCTTTGAGGTCACTTGCACTTCAGCAGCCTTTTAAGTTGATGGTGCCTCTATCCTTGAAGAAGGACCGCAAAGTCTGAATGTGCACCAAAACACACATGTATTTCTGTGTTGCCGGTTGTATTTATTTGTATGTTCATGGTGCATTTGTGCACAGTTGCTATCTGACAGGACAGCCCCACGTAAAAATGTCAGAAGTGTTGATGCTCAGGCAACACTTGAGGGTTTGAGTCGAGAGAAAAGAAAATGCACAAAAAGGTGTAAAGGATTTCTGCAGCCACGTAGCAACAGCCGACACTGAGTGTGAATGCGTGACTGTACGGCTGATAGTTGGAAAAAAGAAAAGATTGATGTCTTCTGTCTCGTGAGTTATATTGCTGCTGAAAATATTGGTGAATGTAAACGGCAGGGAGCCATTAAAGCTTGGAAAATACAACTCATCCTCCTTGCACTTTAAGATAATTAGTATTCACTGTGAACACTCGTCTTCATCAGACTTCGCCACACAGGGCAGCAGTGCCAAAGCATCAAGAGTCCCTCCAAGTCACAAAAAGCTTTCACCTTGTATTGTTCTTGCCCTTTAGCTGCTGCCACAATTTGTCGCAGTGTGTCATGGCATTTATGACTCTGTGCCACAGATGCAATCAAACTGTGGTTGTTACAGGATGAGCTCATGCCGGATTTCTGAATAGAACATTTCCAGCACTGATGCCAGACATTTGCTGTGTAGCAGCATCCGTTTAACTTTTAATGTGCCTCAATGCAGTATGTCATGATTGGTTTATGTGCAGGTTTAGGGTGCAGGTCTTTGAGGACAGTGATGAACTCAGACATGTGAAAATCAGGTCTATGACACATGAGTGGCATTAGCCTAGTTGGCCGCCAAGAGCTTGGCTCTAGTTCACCAGACATTTCCTCTAACCTTACACCCAACCTTGAGGTTAACAGACGCCGTGTAAGAAACTGCAGTCTTGTTTCTCGGTCTGAATGTGAAGCTCCTATCGTAGGTTTTGCAGATGCTCTACATTTTGGAACTAACGGTTGTCAGTCAAGCTGCTGATATCACTTCATTAATGTAGTTTTGTTAGGTTCTTCGATAACTTTGAAAAAGCACACTTGTTATTCTTGTGGTATTTTATGGAAGGTCACTATTGAACTAAATCTGTATTTCTCTGTGGGCTGTCATCTTTACAACAAACCGCCAGGATACCGAAAACTGTCAGGCAGTGTCTTTGAGGGAACCAGCAAACGGCCTTCATTTGTCTGATCTGAAAGCTGTAAATGTAGAACCATTTGTCTTCTCTCTCTCCACCCAGCACCATGGCTGTTTCCCAGTAAACCTGCCCTACCTTTAATTGTCTTTCTTAGATGAACCCCCATAGATATGTTATTGCTCACATTATTCTAATGCCCATTTTTTACGCTAGTGTGGATGAGTTTTAAGAACATTAACATGACAGTTATTGTGTGAAGATATGAAACATTACTGTGAGGAATAACCTGCGTGTTGGAGGAGATGAGCGTAAATGTTGACACACACTGCAATAACCTCATATTAAACACGGATTTAAACGCATGTGAGCATCATATTATCACATTCCTTACAGATTCCTTGCTGTTTGTTTCCTGCATTACACATATAAGTTTTGATTATTTTTGATTGGTGTACTGATTTCTTTTTGTTTCCTCCAGCTTCCTACACCCCCCCATAGATTTTCACACTGAAACCTTTCGCTGACACATTTAAGGTGCTATTCTACAGTATATTAATGGTTTTACTTACTGTTTTGTAAAAATAAAAGTAGAGAGCAAACTGTGAACTGCGGTGTCCCATTTATAAAAGAGTGTAAGGAGGGAGTTTGGAGATGTGTGGCTGAGATAGAAGTGTAAGATTCTCTTTCCCAGAATAAACCACCTCTGTGGAAGTGTTAGGTGGCTGGGTATGTTATCCTGGTCAGAGTCATGGCGCGGTCAGCTTCTTTCTATCTGTGTGGGGTTTCTTCCCTGGTGTGTGTTCAGGCAGCATGCGAGTCTCGCAAGTGTTTGGCCTTTTTGTTTGGCACTGAGGTCGAATTCATCTTAGCGGCCGAACATAAACACGAGCTCTCCTGGCTGTGTTTAGGTCTTCATGTTTATGTCGCTAACTGTAAGCTGACATGTTATGGCGTCTAGAGGGAAGACTTTAGAGTAAGTCCAGTTCCCCCAAGACGGAGAGCACAGACTCGAGGAATGACATTCAGCAATCTGCCTATTATTGTGAAATCTACGTCGGAGCGCTATCATCAGTCGTTCAGGGGTTAGCTAACCTGCACCGATCAATAATTTCACTTTTGTTAATAGGAAGGAACAGGTGCTGTTGGGGTAGCAGAAAGAAACCTATTCAGACACGCTTGGATAGACAGACACTGCTGGTACGCATAAAAAAAGACTTGCAGGAATTAAGATATGCATGATTAAGAATTAAGACAACGCTTGGTGACAGCATTTTAATCTGAAAATAAATTCATCTCCCCTGGTATTACTATATTAAACTAACAAAAGCCCCACTGTCTTAAGATTAAACACGATTGTAGAATCTTTATTACATTATAAAGTCATTAAACAACAGTGTTGCACAAACAAACCCTTCCACAACTATGTGCATGTGACCAAAAGCCGCATGTGTAGTAAATGACAAAACACTACAGCCACGTTTAAAATCCCATTATTTTAAACGCATGTTTAAGATACTGCTGTTATTGCCTGTTCAACAGGTTTTTAATTTCAAGAATGAAAACCAATGATAAAAATCATGAGCGCTGCATGTAAATTAGCAGTGCGTATCTCCCTCCTCTGTGGAGAGGCAGTTTTCTATCATTTTGAAAAGGGACTTTTGTGCATCGCACTGTTCAACGGTAAAAATAGTGTGTCTGCACACAAAAGTCAACATAGTCCAGTTTCTTTCGGTCCTCAAGCCCCTTGTACTGTTATGTAACATGCACTTCCTGTGTTGTACTATCAATCCTTTCCATTTCTTTTGCTTTTTTGTTTCGGTACAAACTGCTTTCTTGCTTATAAACGTAAGCTTGGTTAATCATTTATTATTATTTTGGGTTGTAAATTTCCATAGAAGTTGCAGACATTTACACCACAGGAAGACAAAATACAGAAACAGGAAGTGTGTAGTAAGCCGTTCACGCCCTCTCCGACCGGCCTACTTTGTAGCTTCAAATGAAAAAACCTAGGGGGAAATGTGATGATAAATCGGGTCCTCTCTGCAGCTGTGAAGTACCACAACATGGTTGTTTAAAATTGGATGATGGACTGCTGATAAAAAGAAGACGGTAATTGCCACTGACGATCTGTTCTGCCCTTGTCTCTCCCCACACCTCCTCTGTCTCCATGCAGTCCTCCAGCTCAAACTCCAGCAGAGACGCACACGAGAGGAACTGGTCAGCCAGGGGATCATGCCACGTAAGTCGCTGCATCCAGTCTTCTTAAAATTTAAATGCAAAGTTGTGACACAGCCTGTGTTACACCATGGAATTTCCTACTAGATATCAGCTCCAACTAAATATTAAAGTATTGATACTGTCTTTATAGTACGCCGTTAGTCATTGTTCCTCAAATGAACGTGGTTGTTATATAGTACCAGTGCAAACTTTCTGTGATGTCGGGAGCATTAGAATTTAAATGCAACATGTGATATTATATATCTTATTTACTGTGCCTGGTGTATTTTTCGATGATTACCTCTGTTTAGATGATATATCCTCCTGCTATTTGAGCTGCAAAAGAGCTGCTGGTATAATTACATCTGCTCTGCAGGTCATATTTAGAAGCGACATTATCAAACCAGGCAGCTTCCCCTACTTCCTGTTTCACAGTTCCGCACAGTGCAAGTTGCAACTTCTTGCTGTTGTTTCCCTCGACATTTTGTCTGTAAAGCATAGCGATAGGTACCGGTACTATAATAAGTGTATGGACCAGGCACTTTCTGAAGAAAAGTGAGTGAAAACTTATAGTATAGTAAGAATGTGTACATGATAAAGTATGAGAAAGTGAGTGCAGCGTTAAAATAATTTCAGTAATAATGCTTTCTTTGATTTTAACTCTATAGATTTTGGGATAAATTCCACCTGAAAGTCAAAATCGATGTCAAAGCAGAGGTTTAGGCAGTCTCTGTCGTAAGGAGGGGTGTTCCATTAATATTCATTGTTTTCCCATGTTGCCTAAACATTCAGTGATCGTTTGCTTGACGGCATTTTGCTTGGTTAATTTGGCTCAGTTTAGTAAATAACTGTTGTATTAACTGAGGCACCACCTACACTCTGTTGCCACAGCTACAGAGGAGAAAAATATGCATTTTGCCAGGAAATATACAGTATTTTTCTCTTTTTAGGAATTGATCTCATCGGGAGAAAACTTACTGCTCTGGGCATTGTTTCACTATTTTGCAATATCTGGTTTAGAACTGGCATCTTCTTTTCTTAATCATTGTAGGACGGAAACCTGGGCGGGGGGGGCAAGCAAGAGCTATAAGCACGAAAGCTGAATGTCTGAAGGGAGAGAGATGCAAAGCATTTAAACTAATTAAGGTGGCTCAAAGTGCAGTGAAAGAATGACTGAGTGGCCAATCTGACCAAGCACTAGTGGGCTACGTCCACTCCATTTATTACTTACGATAAATCTGCCTGTATCCTTCTACAGCAGGCCTCGTGCCAGACCACTGAATTAGCATCAGTATGTAGAACACGTACTACATATACCGGTACCTCACCGTCCAGCTAGTCATAAGATAATATGAGGAGACAACCTACAAAAAGAGGGAGAACTAGATAAATGCATGTTAACTACACCTGACCTGCCTGCTGCTGTTACCTGTTACCTGTCCACTGTTTGTTTTGACATTGTGTGTCTGTTCTTGATACTACCTAAAGTTTGATTCTACCTCAATTTACCCGTTATTACCCCAATTTCATAGTCAGAGTTTGTCATTAAGGTAGTAGTTAAGGTAATTATTTAGTTTTGTTTGTAATTGCACAAGCTTGGTATTTAGGTCTTCTGTTTTGAGTGTCGGGGGCTATGAAATGAGGAATACCTCCACCCACTGCACAAGTAGTCATCTCTCACACACATTGTCCACTCCCGTAGCTTGAGGGAGGTGTGAGGGATTTCAGCAACTGTTGACCAACCATATATTGGCTGTGTTGCATCACCGTAACTGCCACTATCCTCCCTTTGTCCTTCCCTAAATTCTACAGATAATTTTTGTTTGTCGTTGAGATGACATTTTTTTTTTAACTTTTGCTAAAGACTTGGTCTTTAAAATGTTTTCTTAATTTAGTTATACTAAACTAATTACCTTTATATGCATTTGAGGGAAATGTCATTGTAGATTAGATAGAATCGATTAAGACATATTTCTGATTTCATACAGTTTTCAACAGTATTGACAAAACCTATATATGTGATCATACAAAAGGCTACCTGGATAATGGCAGGAATACCTGTGATTGATACATGGCACTTGGATCAAATCATTTACTCAGACAAAACACAAGCAACACAGTAACGATCAAAAGATATGAGCTGCTGTCGCATTTCCTAATGATAACCATGGTGAAAATGACGCATTATTTACCTTCACATCTCACTGCAGAATCAGTAACAACATTTTCGACCTTCTAGCCCTGCAGGCCACTTCTGCTTTGAGTCTTCCCCTGGCTGTTTTCACATATTCTCGTATACCTGAAGTGAGCTCCGTGACTCTCAGCAGAGTCAACATGAACCACATTTTCATCCGTCTCTCTTTGTTTTCCCGCCTCCGTCCATGCAGCACTGAAGAGCCCGGCATCTTTCCACGAACAGCGGAGGAGTCTGGAGCGAGCAAGGGTGAGAGTCTCGATGTGTTTCCCACTGTTTTTATTTGTTGCAATTACACAGACCAAAACACAGTTACAGCAGTCACAATAAAGCACTTTGTTACGTTAGTGAAATGGTTGGTGGACGGTTCCCCTTCCCACGCTCAGGGACCACTTCAGTACTGTATCTGCAACGGTGACATAAAACTATTATTGTTCAACTTTGAGGAATTAAATCATATGCTTTCTGACTGCTTTCACGTGTACTAACAAGAAGCATCAATGTTACATTGTGCCAAGTGTGCATCCTTTTGTGATCATCTGCCTATAAACTCTTCTGTCTCATGGTTCACTCAGACTGAGGACTATCTAAAAAGGAAGATCCGGTGTCGTCCTGAGCGCTCTGAGCTGGTCAGGATGCATATTCTGGAAGGTGAGTTGTGTGATTTGTACAGTAAAATTAATAGGAAGAAAAAACTCAAAATGTTACCTTTGGTAAACAAGCTTCACTAGAGACTTCTCTTTTTTTAAAGATAGAAGATGCTGTAGACAGTAATTTGGTGTTAAATTGGAGTCAGACCTCAGATATTTTAAATGCTCTACTCTTGCTACATTAAACTTTCTGTCAGAGATCTGTCGGAGATTTAACACTCTTATCTTTCATGCTTCTATGCTTTTCACTGTAACTTTAACTTGATCTCAATATTATTTCCTCTGTAGAAACGTCAGCAGAACCGTCTCTGCAGGCTAAGCAGTTGCAGCTGAAACGAGCACGATTGGCCGACGACCTCAACGACAAGATCTCCCACAGGCCCGGTCCCATCGAACTGGTTCATAAGAATATCTTGTCCGTCAGCTGCTCTGTGCTCTCACCACTGGGTACTTGAACATCACGCACCACTCAACCACAAATAATAATTCTGCACTCACAGTAGTTGTATTTCTAGTATTGATGAAGTGTTGAGTGAGGCGCCCACAACAGTGTAAGCAGAAATGAGTTAGTGTTGGAGTGAAGTAGAAGTCATTTTACATTCACAGGCCTGTTCTCGCCACATGCTGCCGCACACTCAAACACCCTCATGTAATTTAACAGTCTTGTCGTGTTTTGCTCCACAAGGTGTGAGTGTCTTTTCCTGAGCTGTGATGTAATTATGCCGTTAAACCTGATTTCCATTCAGTCTGAGCACACTTTAAATTGTGTAGGGTAATTGCTTCATCTGCACACTACGATACAGGGTTTCAGCACATTCATGTTATGATGTTTAGAATAAAACCACACCTTTGAGTAACCTCACTGCAGAAATTTTGCAACAAACATGTTTGGACACAGGCCTCTTTTGAAATGTACATTTGTGTGATTCACCACGTCCTTATACATAGTTGTTCAGTACCCAGGAAGAGAAAAGGTCTTGTCCTTATTTTGCACTATTTGCACTGAAAAAAAGGTTTTCCTCATGATCACAGATTCTCCAAAGGGGGCTGGAGGTGAGAGCTCATCTCTAGATGAAGACAGCAGTGATGCTCTGTCACCAGACCAGCCAAACAATCATGATTCTCCTTTGAGTGCCGTCCCACAGCTCTCACCCTCTGACAGGCTCAGTCAGAATGGGGACATGTCGCCTCCACAGGTAAAGAAGCAGAAATGAGTTTAAAGAAGAAATGAAACCTTCTTGACTTTTATACACAGTAAAGTTCTATGAAAATTAGTTTGCCCTGATGATTAAATAAAGATATGTGGTAAAATCTTTCCATCATTAACCAGCACACTGTTTCCACAGTTCATTACACAGTCCCCACCTCCACCCATTCCTCCCCAGGTGAATGGAACAGACTTCCCTGCATTTCCAAAAGTGGCAAATGGACTCACAGGAACCCTTTCAATCCCTCGATCCTCTCCTGGACAGCTCAAGGTACTGGAATACTCCTTATTCTGTCACAGATACATTAAATAAATTCTTATCGTGAGTTGAGCATCCTGCAGATTTCATTACTTGTGGGAAAAAAATCTGACCTTAATCTTTATTTGGGGAACTGCTATTAGCAGCTAAGTGACCTTTTTCTCTTACTTTTTCTTCCCTGACCCCATTTCTCACTCTGTCATTTGTCAGTCTCAAGCAAAGACAAGTGCAGAACGTCCTCCGCAGAGATCTAAGAAACTAAAGGACAGCAAGCCCAAGGTCAGCAGGTCATTTGATATCAGAAGAAATGATTCAATCTTTGGTTCAGTTCAGAATAATCTGCTTCCGTTGTCAAAACATCAGTATTTTGGTCTGTTTCTCAGAATTCAAGGCTCACTACTGTCTTTCTCTGAATTCAGCACCATGACATTTAAAATGAGAGAAACTAATTTTAATTAGAAGAGGAACAGATACTCTTCAACAGAATCATAAGCATAGTTGGATTTCTCCCTCCTATATGGTCTTCCTGATTGTAGGTGAAGAAGCTCAAATACCACCAGTACATCCCTCCTGACCAGAAGGCCGACAAAGAGCGCCCACCTCAGATGGACTCGTCCTACGCGAAGCTCCTCCAGCAGCAGCAGCTCTTCTTGCAGCTGCAGATTATTAATCAGCAGCAGCAGCACTACAACTACCACACCATCCTTCCTGCCCCTCCAAAGTGAGTAACCCACGTGTGAAAGAGCCGGAAGACTGGTTGTCATTCTCTTGTTTGAGACCTTCCCTCATATTATACTAGTAATTAACCAGTTTATTTCTGCATCAATGCTTGCAGGCACCTCTCTGTGGCTTCCTTACTTCTCAAAATGTCTTGGTGGTTTTTGGGTGTTTATAGTGTCTGAAACGTGAAAAAAATATTTTCTCACAGCTTCGCTTCACAGTAACATTATAAGAATGTTGTTTGCATTATAGCAGGGATAAGTAGTCATTTTGAATATTTTATTTAATATATGCCAAAATGGAAATTCAGGAGGAACAATGTGGTTTTCGTCCTGGTCGTGGAACGCTGGACCAGCAATATACCCTCCCCAGGGTGCTTGAGGGTTCATGGGAGTTAGCTCTGTTAATGACCGTCCGGTCTCTGTACCATCATTGCCAGCAGCAAGTCAGACCTGTTTCTGTGCATGTTGGACTCCGGCCGGGCAGTCCTTTGTCACCTGTTCCATTCATAATCTCTATGGACATTTGGACTCTATGGAATTTCTAGGGATAGCCAAAGGCCGGAGGGAGTCCGAGAAAGATGGAGCTTGAGATTGACAGGCAGATCGGTGCAACTTCTCTCAGTCTACGCTCCTACTCTCACCTATAGTCAGGAACTTTGGGTAATGACCAAAGAACAAGATCGTGGCTACAAGTGGCCAAATTGAGTTTCCTCCACATGGTGGCTGGACGCTCCCTTAAAGATGGGATGAGAAGCTCAGTCACTCGGGGAGGAGCTTGGAGTAGAGCCGCTGCTCCTCAGTGTCAAAAGGAGTCAGTTGCAGTGGCTCGTGCATCTGTTTCTGATTCCCTCTGGACGCCTCCCACCAGGAGGATTCCCCGAGGCAGACCCAGGACACACTGGAGAGACTCTGTCTCTCGGCTGGCCTGGGAGCGCCTTGGAATACTCCCCGAAGAGTTAGAGGAAGTGTCTGCGGAGAGGAAACTCTGGGCATCTCTGCTGCCCCCACGAACCAGTTCCAGATAAAGCGGGAGAAGACGAAATGATAATAGGAAAATTATTATCGAAATCATACAAGATAGTTTGGAGCAAAAATAAATCCACGGTGGTATTTGAGTGCAGATATGTGTTATTGTCCTTCTTCATCAAACACTGTTTTTTTAAAGACAACACCAAGCTTTTTCTCTGTCTACCCTCAGGTCATCAAGTGACCCTCCTCCCACAACCAGCTCTGGTCCTTCTCCTTCGCGCAACATTTCCACGCCAACCACCCCCACCCCCTCCAGCCAGAATGCAACTGCGCGTCAAAGTCAAGCCGGAGTGGGAGGAGCTAAACCGAGCACTCTGCCCGCCAACCTGGATGAGTTCAAAGTAAGGCTGGGAACACTTTGTATCTGCATAAACGCATGAGCCATTTACAAGCCTAAAGCTGACAGAGTTGGATTGAACTGACACGTATCAGTCATTCTGATTGTTCTCATTTGAGTCAGTGTCTGCTAAATAAAAGGCTTCTGGTTTCTCATCCTCTAGGTTGCTGAGCTAAAACAAGAACTAAAACTCCGTGGACTGACCGTCTCAGGAACAAAGAATGACCTCATCGAGAGGCTGCGCAACTACCAGGAACAAAACGGTTCCAAAAACTGCAACCAACAGGCTGGCCAGCAGACCTCAGCTGTTAGCAGCTTCACACCTTCTCCTAGCACAGTCACCACCTCTGAGCAGCAGTCAGGAGAGGTCGGGTTTAAGTTAGCATTATCACCCCTGACACAAATGGTCCCGGGACGGGTCATGCGATTTGGCAGCACCAGTTCAAGCCCTCCAGTGTCTCCTACCCCATCTGAGAGATCGTTGGCTGGAATGAGTCCAGATGAGACGAGCTGTAACGATGACATGTTTGGAGAGATGGTGAGCTCTCCCCTGACACAACTCACCTTGCACCCCTCTCCTCAGCACCCACCAGTCTCCACAATGTCGCAGCCTCTCTCACAGGTCAAAGAGGAGGTCCAGAGTTCATGCAGCCTGGCTAGGTCTTTACCAGCGCTGTGTCAACATTCAGAGGCTCTGCCTTCATTTACAGCAGAGATTGTGGACAAGGACCAGATGCTCCAGGAGAAGGACAAACAAATCGAAGAGCTCACCAGAATGCTGAGGCAGAAGCAGAGGCTGGTGGAGACCCTTCGGTCCCAGTTGGAGCAGGGAAAGATGACCAGTGGAACAGAAAAGGAAGTAAACGAGAAGAGCAGCACATCTCCAGAGGTCAAACTTCCTCCTGTGATAAAAGCCTCAAGCCTTCAGTCCCCTAATCTTCCAAATGGCCTTGTAGTGAAGGTAAAGAAGGAGGTGGACTGCGAGGAGGAAATGGAGGGGATTACAGAGGAGGCCCAGGTCAGGAAAATGGCTCAGCCAACGCAGTGCTCTCAGGAGACGTTGCTCAGGCTGCAGCAAATTCAGCGGCTTCAGGTCCAACAAGCTGTACTGCAGAAACAGACAGTGCAGCAGAGTCAAATGCAAGTGCAGAACACAGCAGAGAGTAAGCCAAATCCGCCACAACAACAGCAGCCCAAGAAAGAAGCCCAGGCTTTGCTGCTGCAACAGCAGCAGCAGCTGCAGCAACTCATAATCCAACAAACCCAGCAGAAACAACTCCAGGCCCAGCAAAGGTTAGCGCAACATAAACTCAGCCAACAAAAGCAAAGTCAACAGAAACTGGTGCAGCAGAACCAGCTCAAACAGGCTCAAGGGCAAGTGCAACAGAGCCAGCAGAAGAACCAACTAAAGCAGGTTCAGGTCCAGATCCAAAAGCCTTTAGTACACCAGACCCAGCAGAGGAGACAGCTGAAGGCTCAGCACAGGCATCAGCAGAGGCAGCAGATGGCAGCAGCCCCCACGCAGCAGGTAGCACAGCTCCATCCAGTCAGACCTTCACAATGTTCATCGCATTTATTCACACAAATGCATCTTCTCTCCAACCCCATTTTGTATCGATAACAGGTGGCACCGGTCCTCATCAACCAACAAAACGGCACCCAAGTCCACGCCCAGACAATTTCATTAGATCTCCTCAAAGCCAGTGGGACACCAACGCTGATCACTGACAGCAACGGCAATCACTACCTGATCGCTCTGACCAGTAACACAGCAGAAGGCCAGAACGGGGTGTCTTCATTGGCCAGAACGAACGGACACATTATGCTGCAGGTGCAGTAGACCCTGTGAACTCACAGCTTGTTTCATTTGATTAATACCTGGTGGTGACACGCTTATCTGATTTAAGAGGTTGCAGTCAACTCCATCTAAACTCCCACCTGATGACAGCCAATCAAAAAGGCAACCAGTAGCTGAGCCTGTGGGCCAACCAGTCAAAAAGGTGCTTTGTCTTACAGTTTGATGTACAGCGCACAGTCACACATAGGAGAACACTTTAAAATACACATGCTAATATACTTTCCTGCCCTATGTCACCTGTCTGTCTGTCTGTCTGAACCCTTTCGGATGCTCTTCTTACAGGGGCAGAAGGTTGGGCTTCACCTGGAAACCAATGGTGTGGCTGAACCCAGCCAGGCCGTCACAGCCCCTCCCAATCTGCAGCCTTTCTTTGACGACATGGCTGACAGCAAAACCCAAAGCAGCCTCTCTTCTCTGAAGGTAACACCTGCACGCCGCGCTCCACCCTCAGCTAATATCTCTTTCCATCCAGTCACCTTTTTCTTTTTTAACACTCATAACAATTTTTTTTCTCCCCGTTTCCTGTCTTTATTCAAACCGGGCAGAAAGAGCAAGTGTGTTTGCCTTATGACTGTCACGCACTCTTCACTCCGCCCTCCCCTAAACCCAACACCTCCCCACCTCTTCAGCGCCCCAAAGTATGTCCATCAGCATGTCTCTGTGCCCATCTCTTCTTTATTGTTACTCTATTCCATTTCCATTTTGCTCAGTTTGTGTCTAATGCTGGTGTCAAACGTTTCTGTCAGCTCAGTTGTAAGATTAATTTGGGATGTGGGACCCGAGCAGAATTTTGATGTGATTCAAACTCATGATTATTACACAGGAATTTACTTATTTAATATTATGGATGTGCAAAAAGGTTTGTCCGTTGTGACCAGAAGAGCCTAAAAATGGTTGTTTGATGTTGCCTTTAAATGCTGGCGTGTGTGATCATTGGCTGACTTGTGATATTTCCACTGTTAGGTGGAGAACGGCGCCAACACTCAACAGATGGACGACTTATTTGACATCCTGCTGAAGAGCGGAGGTGATGAAAGTCCTAATCGTGGCAAAGATGTCAAGCTGCTGCTGCGTCTAGCTTTATTACAGCTTCTGTTTGTTTTCTTTCAGAAATCCCAGGCTTAAAGGCCAACCCAGACCCTTCCTTAGCCCCCCTCCACTCTGACCCACCCTCACCAGCTTCACCCCCATCCCCACTCCAGCTCTCCTCTCCCACCCAAAAGGAGCCCCTTACATCTCCACCTCCATCTGTGGGTGACACCTGTGCAGGGAAGATCCGCCTGGAAGACTTCTTGGAGAGCACCACAGGGAGCCCCCTGCTGGGTGTGGAGCTGGACGGCGCCCTGACACTGATCGACGACCTACACAGCCAGATGCTGAGTACACCCAGCATTTTGGACCACCCCCACTCTCCTATGGACACGTCCGACCTGGGCTTCTCCACGCACTCCACAGGGATGGACTTTGACCCCTCTTTGGACAGCATGGACTGGCTGGATATATCCACAGTGGGGAGCAGCATTGGAGGGAGAAGCACCGGAGGAGGGGGAAGCGGGGAAGGCGGGGACGGCGGGACAGACCTGGCCCCGTTGGCGCCACACACCCCACCGAGTGTCTTTTCAACTGATTTTCTGGACAGTACCGACCTGCAGCTGAACTGGGAGTCGTGTTTGTAGCCCGACATTGGCTCCGCCTTTATTTCATGCACATACAAAAGAAACGTCTATGCTGTCTTTACCACTGCAGGGGTCGCTGGCACATGCACACACACTTAAAAAGGTCCCCCCGTCTTTTACTGGCTGTTGTTGAGTGCAGGATGAGGTGAAGGAGCCGCACAGATAACATTCAGAGTGAGGACTTGTGGAAGAACTGTTGTGGACTTTTTTCTTCTGTGGATGGATGACAGGGTTCCTGATTTTGAACCAGTTTGAAAAGAACCAGCAGGGAACTGACTGCAACATTTTGACCCACGGAAACACTTTGATAGGTGAGAGGAGGGACTGTCAGTTACATTTACTTGGGCTTCTCCATATTAGCTTGTGTTAGTGCCTCTTAAACTTTGCACTTATGCTGAATCAGATGGGTTGATAGGTGGGATGTTTGGGGTCGACACTGAGTGCAGTCGCATTCTCAACCCCACCCACACTAAAAAGTAACAGCCAACATTGGTTGATAGTTGCTATTGGAATGATACATATCAGTGGCAACAGTTTGAACTGAAGCCTCATTGGGGGTTGCATTTAATGGTAAACCACTATGTATTGCTGTATATGGGGTGTATATTATCAATTGTCTATATGTCTATTTTTCTTTGCTGGTTGCTTTAGAGTTGAGCTGTCCAGCTGGGGAACGTAGGGTGAGGGGGGGGCTTCCAAAAATTCTTGGACCTTGTAATTTTTTTTTTTAAGAAAAAAAAGGTTTAAAAAAATAAACACAAATAAAAAATGTCACAGAATCATTTGTTCTTCCTTCATGTCACACAACTGAAACGGTCAGTATCTTAGATGGTAAATTGTTTTAATATACGGATATACGTTCATAACATGTAATACCAGGCATTGACCGCAAGATGGCGGCATTTCAACGAGATCGCGTTTGTAAAATTTTGTGTTCTTTCACCGCTTTTATAAAAAATATAAAGTCCACCTGAAAACTTGGAAAGACTTAAGTTTGCCCGTCCGACAGTGCAACATTAGCAGTAATGAATGTAAGGCTGCAGTGACCTTGAATTTTGACCTTCAAAATATGATCAGTTCATCCATGAGATGGAATTTGCTGTTTAACTTAAATTTGCACACCTCAAGGTGTTCCTGCCATGTCCCCTAAATACAATCCACTGAAATTCTGCGGTCGTTTACATCACATTCAGGAGGGAGATATCCGTCCATACACCCTCATCAAAGGTTCAGTGTCATATTTTATTCCCTCTGGTGGAGAGAATATAGAATGCACTGAACATACTGGTGCGAGGTGCTAGCACCCACGGAGGGGGATCCTATGCTAAAGGCATGACACCGTAACATGTATTTAGGTGTGTTTTCCATTTGATTTCTGGCAAATGATTTACAACAGGCCTTTACTGTGGCAATTAAAACACAAAAACAAAATCTATGTCAGAAAAGGAGCTGTAGTTTGGGACAGTGAGAACAGACTCTGCCCTTCATCATCTCTTCCTCCTCACGCCGCCAGACTGAACTCACGGGCTTTAAAGGTTCGCTCAGTCGGCTCTTCGTCATCTTACAAAGACCCCCCAGCGGGCCCTCGATGACTCCATCTAATGCTCGCAGCATGCCAACGCCGTTGCCCTCTTTCTTCCAAGCTAACTTGACATACAGGTTGCAGCATCAGCACCATCACTCACTTTCACCTGTGCGCAGAGCAGATAAAAGTCCTGAGGCCGTGCCACTAATGAGCCCACAGATCTCTTCTGTCCTCCACGGCTCAGCGACAGGAGGCTCCACCCAGCTGCCAGTAGACAGGTTTAATCACACGTGCCCTGCCACCCTTTCATCCCCAAATATGAACACTGCAAGAAGTGATCAAAAAGGCTGCGCTCTCAAAGGGGCGGCGGGTCCCGATGTTTGAGTCGTCAGCTGACAGGAACTTTCTATGGCAAGTTTTAATAATCTCCCTCCGTCTGTGTGACTTTTCTCATTTTACCCAAGTTTAATCTGGCAGTTCAGACGTTGCTTGATGTCTACAAACAGGGACAGACTGGCCAGAGGCCATCAGGCCCCCTCTCTGCCCCTCACTTACAGCTGGAGCTTTCCCTCCTTTCTGAGGAGCTTTAAACAAACCGAACTCTCCATAAGCTGCGGTAAATCTGCACATCACCACAGTAGAAACGGCGGGTCTGAGACGTCGCCTGAATCCGATGCACCGTCTGACTGTTGCTTTTGCCGTGTGTCCCTTTCCTTCTGTTGCGTGGAGGTTGTGTGATGTGAGAGGAGCAGTCAGCTCTTGGTGGATCCTGCCGCGACAGAGGAGTCTTTGATAGCAGAGGATGTGAAGGCTGACATTTGCACGGAGGATGGGGGGCTACCTACAGAAGTGTGGGAGGCAAAGAGTAAGAAGGCTGCGAAGAGATTAGCAAGGAGGACTCCTTTTGTACCTGTTTATTGGGAAGGTAGAAGGCAAATATTTTTACTAAGTTTTGCTCCCTGCTCCCCAGGAATGATGTTCGGGGCAGCGGTGAAGGTTGTTTTAGCTTTACCTGTTGTTGACAAATGATGGAAGCAACCGTAACTTCATAGATGTAAATCCTTGAAATTGTTTCTTCACCCCCTCCCTCAGTTTCATAGTGACTCAGTAGAATCTGCTCAAAGTATTTCAAGGAATGATGGGTTGCGGATCGTTGATTAGCATGTTCCTTCCTGTTGCCTTGTGGAGTCCTTGACAGCTGCCAGCTTTTTTTTTCTCTTCCTCAGGATGAGTTTGTTTATTTAGACACGAAATATTGGCTCGATTGTAGCAGCCAGTAAAAGCCATACTTGGGAAGCCCCCAGCACGAGATCACTCAGAATTCACCGACCACTTTGTGTAGACAAGCACGCTATAGACGAAAGTGAAGTGCAAACGTTGGTATTTGTGTTGCTTGCCGCTCAGAGACAACAAAACAATTTCTCACTGCGTCAGCGCAACAGTGCTTCGTTTATTCGGTCACCACATACAACGCAGTTCTGGAGATGAATTAGGTCCATGAAGACCCCCCCCCCCCCCCCCCCCCTTCCCCCTTAGGATTCACTGTTACAAAATGACTTGGAGGAAACAGTAAAGCCACCAACGAGAAGGCAGGCAAACAATCCGACCGCAACGACGGGGTTGGAGGTCATGGCCTGTACCAGAGTCACTGGCAGGTTTGGAGTAGGGAAACCCCCTTGGGGGCCCCCAAGGGGGGCATAGGCGACTCTTAAAGGCCATGTTGGGAGGTAGAACAGGCGTGAAAAGCCTCGCCCTCTCTTGAGCACAGACCTGGGGACGGTGACCTGCGCTGGCTGACTGTAGACCAGCTCACTGAGCCTTCAGCTCCTCCTTAGGGGCAGGTCTAAGGTCAAACAGGTAAGGCGTTTCTCCAGGTCATTCCTTCAGCCCACGCCAGACAAACCGCTGCCTCTGGGGGCCGTGTCCATCAGCCAGGACGTCCCATTTCGCGGCGGACCAGATGATCTTCTGTTGGGACAGTGTCAAACGGAAAACGGTGCCCAGAGATGGTGAACAGCAGCCAATCAGTTTGAATATTGGCAATTAGTCACATCTCAAACTGGAATTCAGGTTAAAATAGTTCGATTTTGTCCTAAAAAGTAAATGACGCCATGGCAACCTTGCTGCTGGTGGAGCTGGACCAACCATTATGTAATTATTAAAGCCCTAAGATGACCTTAGGAGAGCTACACTGTGAATTACACAACATATCCACATGGGTCCAGCTTTCCTGTTTTCGTACTGAAAGTGAGCCTCAAATATTGTTTCACCTGCTATAAACTAACGAGAGCTGGAGTTCAGCCGAGGTCTGAGCGTGCGCTGCCTGCAGAGATGCATTCTTTCATGCTTCAGTTGTTCCACACTGGTTTAAATAGTCTCCATTAAGTTGATTAGCCCTAACCCTAACCCTCCAGTTTACACAAGTTGTGCTGTGACTAACTAATCAGAATCGACACATTCAGCCATAACAACCACCCCCCTGATGCTGGATTTTTATGTTCCCAGGCTTTACGTAAAACGTTTAAATTCAGTCCGAGATGGTGGCTCCATGCTGCACATGAAGCTGCTCAAGCTGAACATTACGGCGTTTATTAGCATGTCTGGTCACACGTCGTGGCTGGCTAACAACAGCTAATGGTGCTAACAGCGATAGGTTTCATAAAAGTGTCCCGTGGCTGCATTCTTGATGAGGCAAATGTGAATAAACCAACGTTCCGTTGTGGAAAACGTTTGGCTGATGTACCGGTTGGGGGTCGAAAGTCTATGCGTGAGTGGGAATCAATGTCTTGACTGCATTAATGGATTTCATGTTGTAGTTTTCATTATTTTATTTTTCTTCTTTGACATTTGAAATTAAGCTAAAAAGAAAGTATCACAAATACTGTACCACCTTGCATCGTTGAGCTGGCTGTGGATCAGTCTTTGTTGACGTGTCCATGATGTGTCCGTGCGTCCATCCATGTACACATTCATGTTCCGTCTCTTTCTCCAGTTCTAACACACATTCAACAAAATCTATCTACTGTATATCATGGATGTGTTAACAGCATAGATTTCCCGTGTTAGGTTAAAGCAGCTGTGGCACAGTTGGCACGCAACGGTTGACCCTGACCTCCTACAGCCAGTGTCCAGTTGTCCCAGCTGGTCTGAGGGGCCCGTGAAGCAACCGGAGCAAACGGCACAAGCGCAGCGTCAAAACATCTGCGCATGCCTGTTAAAATGCCGGGTTGTTTGTGATGTAAACACATGAGACTCAGTCAAATCATGTTAGAATAGTGTTTCCTATTTTTAGTTTGACTTATAACATGAACAAAGGCTCAGCTTTGTGCCATACCTGAGTCATATTCCTTGATTAAAGCTAACGAGAATGCCTCCATGTTACCATGGTGCCCCATCGCCTAAACATTTGGAAGACTTTGGGACACAGCCACAGAAGAAAAACTTGTTATATCCCAAAAACAGCCACGTGTGGACCTTTAATAACCACAGTAGCTGATGCATGTGTGAATGTTAGCATCAAGTTTGCTGTAAGGAAAATGACCTTAAAACAGATAAAAACAATGTCACAGTTTCAGGTGAATCACATTGTGAGTACACATGACCCAGGACTGTAGCGTACATCACCGCAAGGGAGGTAAGAGCCCTATTTGGAAAATGCCTGATATTACAGAGAGAACTCTTCTTATTTTAACAACTGTGATGTCGGAGAACAGTAGCTGTGGAGGGTTAAAGCATTAAAAACGAAAGCTGCGCGAGTGCCGGAGGCGACACAAATGGGATTCATTACAGTTCACTTTAGAAATGATGCCTTTAATGACCCGGGAGTGTGTGGCGCTGTCGTATGTGTGGAGGAGAGTCGGCCCTTTGAACTGTTAATGAAAGGTGGCCCGTAAGATTGACAGCTCCTCTCACCAGAGCGCCTCTGCTTCAGGAAGTCGGTGTGTCGTGTGCTGTTGTAATGGCCCCAAATCAAGCTGGATATTTGCATCGCCTTTCACTCGGTAAAGGTCATTACTGACAGGGAGGCCCGGAGGGAGTGACACACACACACACACCACACACACACACACACACACACACACACATTATCCAGACTGGATGCCAAACTGCCGTGGTGTTTTCGTTCTTTGTCATGCATGAGAATCTTTAAAAATGTGACAGTGAAGGTCTGATTTATGTTTTTTGACTCTGGGGGGGGGCACCGACGCTGTGCAGCTCTAACAGCGCGTAATCCTACCATTGTGTTTATGTGTCGGGTGGAAGACCCGGGCTCTGATTCAGGCCCTCGGGGCCCCGCTGCCCTCTTTGTCTTTGCTTTGCTAATTGCCTGATTGAGTGCAGCCAGGCAGTCAGAGGAAACATTACTGATCATTCACCTAACTGGCTCTAATAACTCCGCTCGCCTCTCCTGGACTCCACACTGAATAACTGATTTAAAGGCACACAGGCAGCAAAGACCCCGAGTGGGTGGAATTCCTGCCGGTTCACACACACCAACCCCTCCTTTAATGTCAAATTCTCTCGCCACAGTCAACGTCGTGGCTCATTTGTAGATTCGATGTTTGCATGTGCACGGGGGTCATTTCAATCTTCAAAGTCCACTTCTTGGTATTTTAAAGTCATGGATGGAGCTGCTGACGGACCTGACGCAGGACAACTCACATCAGAACGTCACAAACGGGGCCCAAACGTTTACTCACTCGCTCCCGGAGGCTGCGGCAAATTAGGCAAATGTATGAAATGTCTAAATATTTCTGATGATTCATTCAAAGCAAAGCTGAGAGGGCCAAGATGTTCCCGCTTCACAAGCGTTTAGGGACAGAAATACATGCAGGACAAATGCACGATTACCAAAAATGTGACGTCTGTCTTTGTGGTGTTTGTTGGCAGGCTGCTCATTTTTAATGCATCAATTGCAAACGAAAATGTAACAATGAATCTGTGAGTCACCTCAGGTTGCCTCTTAAAGCTGCGGACCAAACGCGCTCTCGCACGTTGATGCGTGAGGGAGCAGACGGGGCCGAGGAACATGCGAATGATTCTTCGGGCAAACGTTTCCCGACGTCAGCGACAAATCAAAGACCACCACCCGAAGCAGAGCTGTGAAGTCGGCCGCGTTTAGCCCGCGCTAAACATGCACGCTGCTAAATGTCCCCGACGAGAAGCATCGTGTCAGTTTGTCAGGCCGCCACGGCGCTGTGAGGATACCCAGTTCAGTCCTGCAGGGCTGCAAACATCAGACTGACAGCCTGAACGCACACACACACACACACACACACACATACACACATACACACAAACACACACAGAACCACAGTGTCATCCTCCTTTTGCTCATTCTCTCAGGTACTTACACTCATAAGCAGTCACCTTTCACTTGTGTTTATATTTTGTAGAGACACAAATAAAGAAACAAACATGAAGCACAAATTCCTGCCAGAACCTCAGCGACACACAACGAGAGACGCATGAAGGTAGGTTGTAATTACTGTTTCCAGCTCTGTGAGTATAAAATCTGAATATAGAATGTGAACTGTTGGGACCCTTACAAACGACAGCACGCTCGCACACACACACACACGCACACACACACACACACACACACAACACACACACACACACACACAGTATGCTGTCCTGTCCAACTAGATGCAGATAAATTCACCGCCTGAATTAACATACTTAATTGGGATTAATTAAAAAAATGCTGCATGAGGAACATTATTCAGTAAGATCATGACCAACTTACTGCAATATTCATAAATACTCCAAAAATAACAACTTAATGTAAAGTGATGCGTAAGAGATGCGGGGAAAGGATTTTATTCGCACAAATGTGGAAATAAGTAACAGTCGGAAGGTTAAAAAAAACAATGTTCTGTACGACAGTGTTAAAGTGTTAAATTCGTGCACGTTAGTCATGACTTAAAATTAGAAGATCTTTCCTACAAATGTATTTTAAAGGCATTTTATTAAAAAAAATGCACATAATTAAATACAATATACAATTGAAACATGCAACACTGTTACAGCCCGAGTCGCTTCCATCATGACTACACATACACACACACACACACACACACGCACGCACAGACACACACATGCAGACACACACACAGATCAATGCTCTGATTCCTGTCATCCATCCACTTCCAGTTCTGTCAGCCTGGTTGTCCCACAGGAGATGACCTTAATAATAAGTCTGCACCATCATTAGAGCAGCTGAGGTCATCAAACAAAACACACACACGCACGCACGCACACACACCACACACACACACACACACACACAGTTGTATACCTGTGGACTTGTGAACTTAGACACCACTCTAGTAGCTTCTTGAGTAAACCAGAGAGGGAATGTGTGGAACGTTTCTGTCCCCTCATCTCCATCTCCCTCCAGGTCACTGGGAGCAGCAGTTCCTGCAGGGAAACATGGTGCTCCCAGATTCTTCCCTCAGCTCCTCTGAGACGATACGGAGATATTCCAGTGCCAGATGGGTGATGTTCTCCCTGCAGCGCGTGCTGGGTTCGCCCCAGGATCTGCTGCCAGCTGGACATCCCCAAACACATCGGGAGTCTGAGAAATGTGCCCCGATGATCTTTAACATGTTCTGAAAAAACACGACTCTGATCTGGACCTGCAATTCACGGTCAGCGACTCTTTGTAGAGAAGTTTCTCTCTTCCACTCTGGATAAACTCTGATATTTAAGCTCGGCTCATGTGACCGCGTTAATCATCCTCTGATTTTGGGATGCACAATCGTCACTCATGCACACAAAAATAAATGCCAGGTGCAAACCTCCTGCACGACCGTGGTCATGGTGGCTCTCAGCCTTTGTGCAGACAGCCATGATTGACATGGCACACTGATCGTCTTATAAACGTCAGCTCATGGACAGTGTTGGGCTTTGCCTTTCTGAGAACTTTTCAAATTAGCGAGGTATAATGAGTTAGGTCGGGACGGAGAACGCTATCACGCGCCGCAACCAAATGGATTCAACAACATAAACACTTGAATGTAACCTCAAAAGTGATTATCAAATAAATAAAAAGTCACGTGATTCAAAATTTGACACGCGTGTACTGGGCAGTTTTGATGTATACCAGATGTCACCACTAGGGGGCGAGGCGGGTGCCTTGGTGACACAGTTGATGACATCACATAAATGAAATATCTATTATGCGTTGATCGTCATTAACATTTTAGTAGCATTTTAATCAGAACTAAAATCGACACGAATTTACAGGAAAAACTGAGGAGAATCTTAACCAGCTGATCAGAAAAGGAGAGACTGGCCTCAGACACCTCAGCTTGGGTTTGTCCTTTGTGCTCCGACTTTTGTGTCTGAGAAATGATTTATGCTTTTAAAATTTTCTAAACTAAAAACCCTGAAAGTGTTCCTTGGCATTACAACCAAAATGTGCAAAACGGGGTTTTAAATACAGTTTCTGCTAAAGGTTAAATGTCATTCGTACATCCCCCACCCTCCCACATATTTCCCAGCGGGAAATATCAAGTGAATATCAAGAAAATCAAGTGGATCAACTCATTAGGTGGATTTTGCTGTGATCACTAAACAGCTCCGCAGCTTCAAATCACCCTCACAAGGAAAAATGTCCTTCTCTTGTGTGTGTGTAGGGTTGTGAAAGTACAGCTTTGAAACAAACAACACTAACTTCCCAAAAATCAGAGAACTCTTCAAGTGGTCAAGAGACCTGATGGCTGTTTGAGAATCAGCTTCAGGATGAGCTCTACCAACACACACACACACACACACACACACACACACACACACACACACACACACTTCTCATTTAGAAACGCTGACCTCCATTTTGCTGAAGGTGCTCCTCCTGCAGAAAAAAAAGAGGCACAAGAGCGACAGAAACATCTTTTCTATTCTTCACCTGCCATTTAGGCAGGTGAAGGCGTTTAATGCATTTAAATGATGAGCATTTCCAAAACTATTGTGGCAGCCACAAAACAAAACTGGCAAAGCATCTGCACATGTAATTCTGCAGACACTGGAAGGATGTTTAAGTACCACCAATAGCACGCACGGGAAGGATTATATTGTCATGAGCTTCACAAATGGGAACAAAATGTTCTTTTTTCAATAACCTCCATTTGCAAAGGCTTATTATGCAGAGAAGGAACTGAGCAGTAAAATCCAAATACAACAAAATGTTTAAAAGCGGATTTTTTGAAAGCATGCAGGCTTCTATTTGTGATAATCTGACTGCTTGTGTCAGTCTGTAACAGCACAACTGACACAAAGCTGGATAAACATGTAATCAACAATTTAAGACTCTTGAAATCTAATCATTTGGTTCGCCCCCTGGTGGCGGGTTGCATCATTGTGAAGGCTTATGGACTTAATTCAATGATTAAACCGGACATGTAAATGCAGCACAACTATTTACACCCTTTCTTCCCTTACTTCCAATCCTCCTCACCCCCCTCCCCATTGCCCTACATCCTTTTCATTCTCCTCAACACAGTTTCTCTCCTCTTTACAGCACCCGACAGAGCCTGAAACAAAATTACAGTAAACTGAAGGAATTGTCAATCTGGATTATGATTCCATTAAAGTCGGACATGTATTACTTTACTTTGAGGAAAGCTCCTATAATGGGCCTTGGTTCTGTGTGTGTGTGTGTGTGTGTGTGTGCTTCATAAAGTCAGCAGGGTCCATCTCCAGCTTTGCCTCTGCCTTTGTGTAAATCCCAGGCTGCTCAGAAGATGCCAAAACCAGAACACTCATATACACACACACACATACACACACATGTACACATACATACATACACACATTCTCACACACTAATTTGATCACAGACATGAAAGCTGCAAAACAATGTGTTATCTGAGACTACCAAACAAACAGAAGGTTAAAAAGACACGTTTGGAAATGAGAGAAGAAAATGGATTTGGGGGGATGGTGTGTGTGTCTGTGTGCGTGTGTGTGTGCATCTGCGTGTGTGTGTGTGTTGCTGCCTGTGTGGGCATGAGTGTCAAACGCTGCCAACAGTGGACAGTCAGCATCTGCTGTGGTCACTCCTGCTCATCATCTGCTTACAGCACCTCATCATTGTCAGCTTTCTACATCCCTTAATTCTCTCTCTCTCACACACACACACACACACACACACACACACTGCACCGGTCTCTCTTGGACTTATTTGAGTTCGCAAAAACAAAATCTGAATTACAGGAAGGAGTTTTAAGAAATTTTGCCGGGAAAAACCAAGCAGATTATCATTTTTCGTTTTGTTTTGTTAAAAGTAGATGTTGATGTGAATTAGTCGGTCTAAGACGCTGTTGTGGCTCACGTAGGGAAAATGCTGCTATTGGATAAGAATGAAAGGAAACACAAATCTGTTGATTGGGTCCTCACACTCTTTTAAGCGCTTCAATGCTCAGAGATCCGGCCAAAATGTCCTCACAATGCTGGTTTAAATCCAAAATGTGCACACACAAAAAGAGAGAGCCCCAGATACACACACCTAAATCCTCTTTTTAAGTGACAAGAATCATTCTGTTACTGTTCTTACACCCCCCCCCCCCCCCCCAAGCTTTATCCTTTGGGTATGACAGATACACCAACCCCCCCCCCCTCTCTCGTACTCTCTCTCTCCCTCTCTCTTGCTCGCTCTCTCCCTCTCTCTCCCCCTCTCTCTCTTACGCTCTCTCTCCCTTCCTCTCCCCCCTCTCTCTCTCCCCCCTCTCTCTCTTCTCTCTCTCTCTCTCCTTCCCTCTCTCCCCCCTCTCTCTCTCTCTCTCTCCCTCTCTCTCTCTCTCCCCTCTCTCTCTCCCTTCCTCTCCCCCCTCTCTCTCCCTCCCCCTCTCTCTCCCTTCCTCTCTCCCTCTCTCTCTCTCCTTCCCTCTCTCCCCCCTCTCTCTCCCTTCCTCTCTCCCTCTCTCTCTCTCCCTCCTCTCTCTCTCTCTCTCCCCTCTCTCTCTCTCTCCCTTCCTCTCTCCCTCTCTCTCTCTCTCCCTTCCTCTCTCCCCCTCTCTCTTGCTCTCTCTCTCCTTCCCTCTCTCTCCCCCCTCTCCCCCCCTCTCTCTACCTCTCCCCTCTCTCTCCCTCTCTCTCCCCCCCTCTCCCCCCCTCTTTCTCTACCTCTCTCTCTCTCCCTCCCTCCCCAGCAGAGGTAAACAGAAGACCGACGAGCTCATTCGGTTCCAGAACTGTTGCTGTGTTTAGAGCCGTCTCCCACATGTCGTCTCTCTAGGCAAACACAAGGCACACGGTGCTACGTGCAACAGTAGAGCCCTCAAGCTGTCCAGAGCAGCTAGCGAAGGGCGAGCAGGGCTGAAAGAAAAAAGTAGTGAGAAAAGAAGTGATCGGGGAAGAGGGGAAGAGGAGCGCTCTGCTTCGTGCTTGCTTGAGCCCGCTGGATTGAGTCCCCTGACAAGGATGGAGAACACATGAGGAGAGGGGACAAACATCTGTGGGGACCAACGGGGGAATCATGTGGCTGAGTGCCGTTTGTGGAGGTCGGTAGAGGGAATCATTCAGCCCCCGAAGAGCAGCGAAGAGCAGCGGAAGGTCGCCTGTGATCGTAAGTGAAAAAGGTGAGAGCGCAAAGAGTTGTGGTTTAATTAGTTTTGGACTTTGGCTCTGACTGAGCAGGTCCTTGGTTCTGTTTCACCTTTAAGAGGAGTCAGGCTGGTGTAGATCCTGGCTGACCCGTGAAACATCCCCTGCTCAAGTCTATAAACCTGTGCCATCAATAGATACATCGTGTGTTTCATGACATCTGTTCGGGGGAAAACGCTACTTTTTTCTACATGGATACATAAATAGATCTAAAACACCACAATTGTTTTCTCATGTTTCAAACTTTTTCTGCAAAGGTGGTTCTGCAAGTGCTTCTTTGGGCCAAAGGACTCTTCTAGCAACATGACACCCACCAAACACTCCTGCTGCCGTCTTTTCCTCGGCTGCCTTCTCTTCTTCCTGACCGCCCACCCCGCCCTCTCCCAGGACTCGCCCGTCTCCACCGTAACCGCGGGAGACCCCTTTATCGTCCCGGCCAACCAGACGACACCCAGCTACAAAGACACGACCCAGAACACTCCTCCAGAGACGGGTCTGTCCACTCCCATCAGCGGCGGGGATGCGGATGATGAGGACGATCCCCCTGTTGGTGGGACGCGTTGCCAGGGTTACTATGATGTGATGGGCCAGTGGGACCCGCCCTTCAACTGCAACGCCGGGGTCTTCCTGTACTGCTGCGGGACCTGTTTCTACCGCTTCTGTTGCCAGTTCCGTCAGCAGCGGCTGGACCAGAGCATCTGCTCCAACTACGACACGCCAATCTGGGCCAACACCGGCAAGCCCGTGGCAACCGTCACCGAGGGCCAGGGCGACCAGGAGCGGGACCGCACGCACCTCATCGTGTACATCATCTGTGGCGTGGTGGCCATCATGGTGCTGGTGGGCATCTTCACCAAACTGGGCCTGGAGAAGAGTCGCGGCGGAAGTGACGGAGGGGGAATGGGGGCGGGGCACGCCGACCTCAACTCCAGGTGAGGAGCACGTGTGTTTACGAGAGTACGTGCGCGTGTTTGCTCCGTGCATGTGAGCGTGAAAACACGTCTGGCTCCAGCTTGCCGGACACAAACTCGCCCTTCCATGCATGTTCATGACGCCCATGTTTTGCTTTCATTCATCTTTCAAAATGATTCTAATTTGACTTTTTTTCTTTTTGTTTTGTTTCTGTCTGTCCATTTTCTGTTCTTTTTTTCCATCTGATTTTATATTTCTCCCCCTTCTACCACCGGCTCTGCCTGTAAGCATGACTTATATTTGAAATAAAAACATGAACTGGAAAAAAAGAAAGAAAGTTTTTGTTGCTTTAGCTGGATTGTAGCGTCTCCTGTCGCTCCACAGCTGAAAAATCACAAATCACACTTGTGCATTAAACATGCGTATAAGACATGTGTTAGAGTTCGGTTCTGTTGAGCACTCACTGCAGCAGGGTTTGAGGGTGAGGCTTTTCTCTCCTGGAACTCAACAAATGGTGAACAGCATGGACGTGTGTTCGTGACCCCTCTCGCTCGCTGCTCCCTTTCTCCGCGTTACCGCTGCACACGACCATCACAAAAGATATTTGTCTCACTGGCGCGTGAGAGAGTTTGCTCAGATTTCTCAACAGCGGCGTGGATTTAAAGATTAAGTTGGATGATGGAATTAGCAAAAGGCAGAAAACACAGATGGTGTCAAGAAACTTCATATTCAGGCTTTAAAACCAGAACGTGAAAATGATCCGAGGCCATTCAGGTGCCCCAAACTCAGGTCTTTACTGTCATTCTCCACATCCCCTCCTCTCTCTACCCTATTTCACTTATTTCTTTTTGCATATTAATAGAAAAAACTGGAGGTGGGGATGCTCGCCAACGCTCCATCGACCGATTGCTCTGCTGTTAACCTTAGTTGCAACCCTCATTCACTCGGTAACGGCCAGGGTTAATATTTCCTGCAGCGTGGCACCTCGCTGAAATAGAAACTACCCATCTTCACAGATTACCGCTCCTCCTGGCGATTAAACACATTTCCAGATTACAGCTTTACGGGTTCTGCGCTGCTCTGCCTGCATGCTCATTGACTTATTAGTCCGCTGACATAAATCCCTAATCTATAAGTGTACTTGCAGTAAAACCTCATGTTCTACGGACGGTGGAAATGATGAAAAACTACAACTGTCCACCCACTTCAGAGCCCGATACTGATGCACCTGCTCTCTGCTGTATTTTTCATCCGGACTCTCTTCCTGTCAACATCCTGTCAGGATGCTGCCAAATCAGCTTGGAAGGCTAAATTCTAAGTGATCTTCCTCCCAGATCAACCTCCTCACATGCTTGCAGGCACCTTGATGTGTGAAGCTCCCCTCTTCTTTTTCTTCTGCTTTAACCAGCTTCAGCGTGTTTGCATGCTGTGCTAATCCTCAGCTAACAAAGCAAATGGAGTGCGCCGCCTTAGGACATGAAGATCGCATCTAATGAAGAGCCACACCGGAGAGGGACTTGGCTTACAAGCTGAGACCAAGCAAACACAGATGACCTTTACAATTATTACAAACACATGAACTCACACAGATTTATTGTTCTGCTGATGTCAGGGACGATAGTCTGGGCGTCTAGGTTGCATCAGCATGCTCCAGTAACAGTAACAGCACGGTTAGATGGCCTCCAATACCACGTCCACCTTACATGAAGTCTAGAACGGCCAGCAGCACCGGAGAAACCACAGATTATAACCAGGATTTCTTGTATTTTATTCTGCAGGATTAAATTTCTGTTTCTGTTTGGACACGAAACAAAGATTCGTTCAGTAATGACGGCTAATACAAATCTATAGGTTGGCTGCTGTTGCACTTACCTCTGCGCGCGCGCGCGCGCGTGCGTGTGTGTATGTGTGTGTGTGTGTGTGATGTAATGAAGGACACTGTCAGTTAAATCAGTTAAAGGCTTTGACTGCTGCGACCTGATTTGAGGCCGACAGATGAGCAATACTCGATACAGCAGTGGGGGCAACATATGGGCCACGATCAGCAAATGGGATCTCTGTTTGCGTTCGATCCCCCTCCCCCTCTCTCTCTAACACACAATTCTCACCCGAATATGGTGTCATTATCAATAGTTGACAGCCTGTTGTTGCGGGAACCTCGCTCGTTTATTTTGTGCTTTAATTCAAAAGGACACGTCTAAAAATAAATCACAAAACCCAATAATAAGAAAACTCTTTCATGGTTCTTAAATCTGCATCGAAGGTGCAAACTTTACAGTTGAGCCTGAGTTAAATAAGGTTTATGCTGAACACGTCAACAGTTATTTGAACTTCAAAAAGTTAGCATCAAAACTGAATCAGAACGATAGCGAAAAGACAAATGGAGGTAAGTCTGAAACCCTGGCGACTTTGACAGAAGCTACCTAAAGCATCGGTTCTGTGATTACTCGTCTATTCTCCTCTGGTGTTTGGAGATAAAGGGCAACAAGACCCTCCAGAACCTGAGCCAAGGGTACCAGTCCTACTTCAAAAGCTGCCCTTTGAGAAAATGTGCTGACGAGTGAAAGAAGTTCTCTGTGAGTTTCCTCAAAGTTTCGCCGCGTTCTGCCTCTCGCCTGCGTCTGTCTCGCCCTCGGATCGTCTGCAGGGATCAGGCTGCCACCCTCCATCACCTGTCACCGACCACCCGGGCCTTTGCATCCACGCATCTGAGCTACCTACATGCCTGCGTCACCACTCGCCGTAAATCCTTCCAAAGTGAAAGAACGGGTTATACGATGGTTATAAGGTGGTTATACGATGGTTGTACGATGGGCTGTATCAGATGTGACAGGTTTGAGCCTCCAGCTCTGTCACTTTCACTCTCTCCCGCTCGGTCCCGCTGGGTGTCGTTGGGTCTACATCCTCGTAAATGTGGGGCAGCTCTTGCTGGCTCAAGGCTTCGACTGTGTGTTGCTTGTGTTTGGCGCTCGTATTTCTGGGTGACGCTGGTGCGGTTGAGGCTTCGTGACATTCTGTGTATCAATGATTTATAAATGTTGCCAAAAGAAGTTTTCTCTCATCTGCAAACTCCAAAGAGACGAGCTCAAGACCAGCAGAGTGCACTAGATTGGCCCGGTAGCTCCATTTAACCCGTCTTCTGAACTTCTAATGGGCCATCTGTCAACAGCCTCAACCAGCTACAACAATGAGTTTTATTAGCAAATGAAACATTTCGCTGCATTTCTTCTATTTTCAAGGTGACAAAGGAAATATTACTTCTTTTATTTTTTTTTACTATTAACTGATTTTTTGGGTTCCAGCTGGAAAAAAAGAATAGTGCTACTCTGATTTCAGCATCACAAGACTTGAGCAGATGGTGTCACCTGACATACTTTCCAGAACCAAAACCAAAACCAGAAAAAAAGCACCAAAATAGATCCAGGTTCTTTAATTGACTGGGAAAATGGGCTAATATTTCAGTTCTTGGTGGTTCAGGGACAGATTGAAGGAAATCTTGCACAATCTCTTACATTTAATGTTAATTGAACAGTTTTTGATTAAAATCCCTTAGAGGCCGAATAAATGTGAGGTGTAACTTTAGCTATAATTAGTAGATGTTTATGATTCTTTAATCTTTAATCTATTAGGATAATAATTATGAATGGACCCTGAAACAGCTCCTAAACACAAGATGGTTCCAGGTCCATTTTAACGACACTGTTGGTGACCTGAACAGGTTCCCAGTGCAACTTAAGTCTGAGCATTGATAAGAAAACACGGCCACCAGCGCCCAGCTGACCACAAAGTTTGTTAACTGCATGAGGTGCACAGAAGGTCCACCGGGGCCACGTGAGAGAGCCAGTCTGGTCAGAGAGGCTGGAGGGTGCATTCTCACATCTCCAGACAGTCGTGCCGTTGTGGTGCTCAGCAGACTTCAGTTTTTCCTATTTCGGTGCAACATCGGCATTGCCGATCAGAATGGCCCGTGCTATTAGCTGACTTTAATGTTGATTCAATATATAGAATAGTCTTTAGAGTGGTTGTTGTAGAGCGACCGATGAGCTGGGCTTCCAATGCTCGCTGACCTTCAGACAAGTTCAGACAGACAACCATCAGCTCAGCGGGGGAGCAGGCTAAATTAGAAATGCGTAAGAAATGTTAACGGTTGAGGTGGGGGTCACGGTGCAGGGTCACCTGCCTGACCTTTACCCAGTCCACCAATGTCCACGCCGATCTTATCATCATCAGCATCCTTCACATCAAACATCATGTCATTTCCACAACCCTGTCATATAATTTATTCTGCAAAACCTGAGCTGATGTCTCTGTTTACTATAGTTGTCAATAATCATAGTTCTCCGACCAGGCTGATCGGGAGCGAGTAAGTGAGAGAAATAAGGTCCTTGAAGACTCAAGAAGCCGAAATGTCGCCGGATCTAAATGGCCCTGTGATCCCTACAATGACTGACCAATCAAAAAAGGCCTGAAGGGTCTATATACAAGACATCAAAACGTGCATCGACGTAACTGAAACCCAACTGACCCAAAAACAAATGGGCCAGCTTGGTGTCGTTTAATCCTACTAATAGCGATTCACAAGCTGGCAACATTGTAAATTCCATGGCAGAGGTGATGAAGGCTGGTGGACTTTATTAGCCCGTCAGCTGTCTCTGCTGAAGATCCCATGGAAATTCTGGTCCGACATCTTTGACCCTTGTAGTCCTGCGCGTACTTTTCTTCTTTGGCTGCAGAACTTTACACACAAGATGTGACTCAGAAAACCCAAATGCAAATTAGTGACCTGACAAACATTGACTGAGGCTAGAAGAAATTTGAAAGAGACATTAGCATGACAGTGGGCTAAACTCCAGCAAGGCAGTTTCTGTCAATATGCCCTCATCGCGCCAAAATTAATCTGAATTACTGATCCATCTTCCCGGCAATCTTGGCTTCAAAGGCATGTGCAGAAACCTTCCCCAAAGTTCAACCAACACCCTAAAACAGTAGCCCACGGGCAGGATTAAAAGTCCGAATCAGCAAGTTGTCTGAACGGGAAGCCGAAAGGAGAGCAGGCGGGTGCCTGAGGCGTCGCACGGTACTGAGTCAGAGGGGATGAAGAGCGGAGACGAAGACAAACGATATGGTTGGAGGAGAGAGAAAGAGACAGATTTAGGGCTGAGTTTAGGTGAGGTGGGGGCTGAGACAGAAGGAAAAAAACAGGGATTAAAGATGAGGGGACGCGATTAGCATTTTACATCGGGAGGTATTTGACAACAGTTTCACACCATGATTTTATATAGAATACAGGAAAACAGGCGAATGGACTATAAAAAGATTAGAAGTAAAATGACTACAATTGTGAATTGATTTGGAGCCCCAGGGACGGGGAGTTGCTCTCTAAATGCCGATTTGTTGGTTCGTGTCTTGTTTATTTATACCTGAGTATAAAAGCCACAATCAGACCATTTTAACTCAATGTTGTGGGTCTGGATGCTGTGAGCTGTGCTTGTGTTAATGATAAAGAGGACAGAGCGCATGAGTGGCAGGGAGGATGATCTCTGCAGTCGGGTGAAGTAAAATCTGGGGAGATTTCCAGCTCACAGATTTAAAAAAAAAAGGAAAGAACCGTCCATAAAAGAGGCACAAAGTCAACTTGGTCTGGGTCCTGTGTTCGTGGTTGCCCATGGTGCTAAAAGGTGCCTCCTTGTGGCGTCACCTTTGGTCCTAGAGCAGCAACAGGCTGAATCACACTCATGTTCTACCTTTTTCAACTCGTCGTGTCAGAGGACTTCACCACAGCAAATCTGCTGCCAACAGGAACGGATGATTTGCAAAGGTGCATCGTTGCGTCATCCTGGTCTGGCTGACAAGGGCGTGTAAATGGAAGTTCTGTTCGTCATTCCTCAGTAAAAGGACAGTTCTTCCCTCTCCTCCTTTTTGCTCCCAACAGAATAAATATATAACATCATTTTAACAACAACAGCAACAATGTTATTATTTGATTGTGGTTCTAAATATGACAGGCTAACCCAGGCTGACTGTCACTGACTGATGGAGACATTTGGTTCGCAGATGTGCAGTTAGCTTACTTATGATTTTTTTCCTTCATTCCTGTTTATTTTCACCTTCTTTTCCACACTTTTGCGATCGCTTTAACTTGTTTGCCACCGCACTTCTCTGGGCTGCGTCCCAGGTGTATCTGAGCAACACTGACAGCGCTTTCTATTGGTTGACGGATCCACCGTCTCATAGCAGCATAACGGTATCTCATTGGTCAATGAGAAGCTCATTCCTGACAGGTGGAGTCAGCAGCGCCGGTCGTAACTCCCCTGTTTAATTTTAATCACTAAAAATCGCCCAACATTTTAAAAACGCTGAAGTCGGGGACACTTTCGTTGTCAGCTCTAGTTTGGGACAGGTCGTCCAAAAGGGGGACGTCTCACCTGTTTCTGTGAGGCCATGGTAGCGCGTCTTATGGCTGCATTCATGAAAAGACTGAAGTTCTGACAGGATTGTGTGTCTGTGTTCATCCGTCGCCCTGTTCTCTCTCCTACAACCCAACCCAACCCTGGAAATCTTGCCTGTTTGTCCCTGAGAGGGGGGACAGACAAAGAAAAGCTTGATTTTCTACTAATGTCTTAGATGAACCTGCATCAACGAGGAAATTTACACACTGTGACTGTCGTTGATCTCCAGGACACTGACGGACTTGTTGAAGCAGCAGGGGGCTGAAGCGAGTTCGGTGGAAAACCCTGCAGCAGCCAGCTCCCCCAGCGAGGGCAGGGCCAACGGCGTTTCAGCCAGGATGATGCGGAGCAGGAGTGGTGAGCACACGCACGGTCGCACGCATTAAATGCTTATTCAAGTCAAGCTGCGAGGAGACGAGCCAAAGACAGACCAGATCTTTGAAAGTGAACCCGGGTCAACTAGGAATCTTTTTTTTTATCGAATTCAGACTTTGAAGTTGAGAATTCACCTGTATATGACCCCAGCAACTGATTTTTATTATTATTTTTATAAAACCCAATTCATTTTATCCCAAATTCTTAAACCCTTTCACGCATAGTGGACGCTATAGTTCACAGCTGCGGCGGAAGAGCCAACTGGCCAGCAGCTGGCCAGTAAAAACCTTGGCAAAGGGTCCCATATTTCATCCACAAAAGGGCTAATACTGAACATTAAACACTGAGGGAAAAAGATAAAAATTGATGCCTTTTGTCAAATTCGATACTAAAAAAAACCCCTCAATGTTAAAAATTCAAATCCTGTCTCGGATGGTGCAGATTTACGTCCCTGCAGGTGCCGCACATCAGCTGGGTTATTAGTATGCAAATGTAGGTTGGGCTTCTACAGGCAATATCTGTCCTTTTCTACATCTTCTATACATTCAGTACATGCACACACGCATACATTAATGCACGCGCATGCTTGTAACAGCCTGCATGTTTTTCAAGCCCTTCCAAACCAGCCTTCAGGACAAGTATCATCAGTTCAGCAGCATCACTTTGAATATTTGGACAGCTGTTCATGTGATTGTAACCCTTTGCCCCCGTGCACACGATGCTCCACTAACTCACAGTGCACACTCAGTTAGACGTACTAGTAATGTATTTGAATTCTACATCTGTGATCCAATGAAGAGACACGCTCCTCAGATGCCATAGAACATCGCTGCCCCCCAGCTATTGAAAGAGAAATATTAATGGGCACATCGATTAATCTGCCGTGATACGGCCTCTTTGGAGCGCTTCAAATTATGACTGACACTTGGCACAGCGTGCAGTTTCTTTATGTCTAATGAATTATTAAGGCGAGGTCCTTGCAAATATTCTCACTGCAGTATGTTCTGGTTAGTGTTAGTGGTCAAATTTGAATCGTTTTTAGTTTGAACAGTGATTATTTATCTGTGTGAGTTCTACTACTGAACCTTCACTTTAGCATTTTATAAATGATGTCATCAAATTACATCGATGTGTACTCACACAGGTGGCAGCGTGAGTTTTCTGCCCCATATTCTTGTGTTTCCTCTGATTTGGAATAATGAACATAATTGCTACATCCTTCACCCTCCGACAGCTCTTCCTGTTGCTGCTCTCCAATATATTTCAATCTGCTGTTGCTGTTGACAGCTCACTGACAAATATTAAATACCCCGCTGTTGCGATCCACCAGGGAGGCCCGATCATCCCCGTCTGTGCTTTTCAAACACAGGGTGGAGGGAGACTTTGGTTGAAAACAGCGTGGGATTAAAGTACAGGCCAGTGATGTGCACCCTCTCACTCTTATATGATCTATATTTCTATATCATTATGCATGCTTTACATCCCAACGTCGCCTTAAAGCTCTCTGAAGATGATCTTTTTGGTCACACCCTGCTTTTAATGAACTCGCAGGCTGACATTAGAGGGTCGGCGTGTGAGTGAACGTGAATCACGTTCGGAGTTGCAGGAATCGCAAAAAAAAAAAAAGTCCAGCTGGCACAGAGAGCACGTGTACACGGGTTCCGTTTCTGGTGCAAATGTCCCCTAATTGAGCCATAGAATGAAGCGGAAGAGTCCATAGATTGCCTGGGCAGAAAATAGATGACCAGTATCGGTTTTTCCAGAGTGAACAAGATGGCAGACGCAGGACTTTGGAAAAAGTCATGGTCATTACCCACATAGTAATTGAACACATTTGAACTGATTGGACCTAAGCGTTGAAAGATTTACTGCTACCCTGACTGTTTGATGACTTTTTGGGGGAAAACGTTACTATATTTGAGCAATGGAGGAGAGAACAGAGTGCAGATGTCCATAGTCTGAAGGACAAAGAGGAGGATCCAGGAGAGCAGGACAGGACCCAGAATCAGACCTCCATTGTTAAGAGTTAACAAGCTTGCAGACCATAACCACACTGTGACTGGTCCCTGTGTAGCCTAATAAACAAACATGTGCAACCATGCAGGCCTTATGAACTGATGCAGTACCTCTCTCTCAAATCAAAAATTTTAAATCCATCCGATGGAAAAGTTACAAATAGACGTGCGTAACCGGTGCAGTGAAGCAAGTCCATTTTAAAAACGCAAAGAGGAAAAAGGTCGAAGAACGAGTGAAGCAACGTTGTGGCTCAGTACAGATGAACAATAAATAATTAGTGAGATGCCCTCAGGTATTTTCATTATGATCCACTAATCTGGTTAGGATGATTACCTACACTAACAGTGGGGAACTAGCGTGGCCCGACGGGGTTGTCGTCTGTCCCCAATTCAGCAGCCGCAGGTGCCATGAGGTCGTTGTAGCCCAGTGATTGTTGGCACTGCTGGGCCACACGGTCCCTGCGGAGATTTGTCAGCACAGCCAACTCAAAGTTGGAGGCAGTGTTGTAGTTGGAGGAAGACAGGTGACACCCACATCTTCACTAACCCACTGACACTCTGGTCCTCTCACACCAGAACAGTACCACCTGAACAACTCAACCTATGGGCCATTTGGACAAGGGCTTCCACACCCGCACAGCAACCACAGCACAGTGGGACTCAACAAATACACCTCCCTCAAAGCCGTGGGTAAGTCAGACACGCAGACGTGATGCTGATTCCGAGCAACATCGTGACCTTTCACATATAGACAAAAGTGTTGGCCAAGCCGTGAGCGTCGCTTCCCTCCGTGAAGCACCAGATGTAAAGGCAACAGCCACACGGAAGCGTGTGAGCATGCGAAGGAACACCAAAGTTGGATTTCCTCCCAAACCAAATCGGTAAAGTGTTGTCCCTCACTCGCAGATGTCCAAGAATCAAAATATTTACATTGTGAAGCGAAAGCTCACAGGAGCTGAAACCAAGTGCACTTAAACTGGAATTGCTCCAGTTCCTTTCAGAACAAAATGTAATAACGAAAACAATTTGTTCCCATTATCAGAAAATATCAGCCAAATACATTTTCATGTTCCGGTTGATCTGGAAAGCACATTAACAAAACCACCATGGCTGACCACAGGGCTTTTAGCAATGCATAAAATAAATGAATACACAAGTAGAACAGGCCATGATGTCTTATATTAACCTTCAAATATAGTAAACATACAGAAACAGATACAGAAATCGATCATTTCACACACAGAAAACAATTAAATTGCACGTTTTTAATTCTTCTAGCAACACCTTCACGTCAGATTTCTCAGTAACCTTGCCTACACACACAGTTACTGTTAGCTATGAAGCTACCAGCAATGACCTCCGTTTTTCGGTTATTTAAATAATTCTGTGTGACATTCCAGCCATGTGCAAACATGTGCAACCTCTGGACTCGGGGCGAGGGTATTTATAAACCCTGGCTGCTGCTGTGCTCCCCGTCCTTCAAACGTGCACCTTTAACTCCATCATCACATTCCACCTCATCCGAGAATGGTCCATCCAACTATAGCGCCTCCTCTCCTCTAACTGTTGGTTTGTTACAGCTCACAGTGCATCTCAAAGCTACTACAAGAGCTTCCCCCTCATGGACTTCTCCCAGTATCAGCCCGTGGCCCCTCCAGCCTTCCAACCAGTGCCTGGGCAGCATAAAGAGAAGTCGTACATCCACCAGCCTGCAGCGGCGCAGCATGACCTCCATGCCCCGCTCTCCATCTCCATCCCCTCTGGCCACCTGGAGCACCCGCGCATCCCCAAGACCACGACACACCCGATGCTCTCCAGCTCGGCCTTCAAAGCCTGGGAACCGACAGTGCGCCACGTCCACCGTCAGGTGTCCGCCCCTGGACACACCTCCTCATCCTCCTCCTCTGTGCACGGCTCCACCCGGAGACACGGCTACTCCTACAAGAGGCAGCAGAGCACAGACAACCCTCAAGACCTCTTTAACCAGCCATATGGAGGAATGTACGGAGGTGCTGGAGGGGGGTCTGTACAGGTGCATCACCCATCTCAATCGTCCTACTACCATCCAATGAGACAGAAAAGCATCTCCACCCACAGCACAACTGAGGTGACAGTCTGAGGATGAAGGCCTCAGCACGAAGACCGACTAACTACCGGTAAACACAGAGCAGCAGGTCCTACAGGTGGTGTAATTTGATCAATAAAGCGTAGCCACTAAACTGTACATGAAAGGTTCTATAAATTCTCAGGTTCCTCGAGGTCAAACATCCTCCAGACATTCTGAACCACTGTGATTCTGGGGCTGCAGTGGTCATTTGGGTTGAGGGAGGTTAAGAGTTAACAGAGCAACAAAAGCAGGATTTTGTCTGTTTTTCATCTCAGCTTCTCTTCGGATTTGGCAAGAATAGTCCGTAATGAGTCCAAAACTACTAATGAGCGACAAACTGAGGGAACAGTCGAGGAAGAGGTTCAGATCTTTAATCACGCATATTTGTCAATACACAGAAAGACTTTTAACATGCGTGCCCCCCCAAAGGCTTAGAAACAAACTTGTCCAATGTCTGGCTTTATGGACACAAAAGTTTCCTCCGGTTCTTGTGAAAATGTGTTTTTCTGTCTCGGTCTACCTCCATGCACAGTTGTTCTCTATTCAAATCAAATCAAATCAAATCAATCTTTATTTATATAGCGTCTTATACAATCAAAATTGTTTCAAGGCGCTTTCCAGAATCCCAGGGCCTGACCCCAAACAAGCAACAGTGGCAAGGAAAAACTCCCCTTTAACAGGAAGAAACCTTGAGCAGGACCAGGCTCATGTAGGGGGAGCCTCCTGCTGATGGCCGGCTGGGTAAAGAGAGAGGAGAGGAGATCTTATGCTCCTTTGGATTTCCCTTTACCTCTTTCCACAATGAAGCACTTTGCGTTGTGTTCCGTCAGAGCCAGCGGAGCATGCAGACATGGCATCCCTGCGGTCACATTAACTCCACGGTGAGGACAATACCACCATGATGTCAGCTCCCATCAGCCTCCGTCCCGGCCACAGAGAAAGGGGGAAAACCAGAATTATGGCCAGAGGCCTTAACTCTTTATAAAGAAAAAGAAAGGGAGGAGGAAAAATAGAAAAATGTGCACGTGTGTGTTTTCATTCCTTGGGGGAAGGAAAAATAAAGGAGTCAGTGTAGATCTGGGTCTCTCAATATTCAGTTGTCTGGGTCATAATTTAGAGCGTGCGGAGAGAATGACTGTAATTCCCGACTCACAGGCGAGATTACGTGGAGCTTCGCTGAGGCGTTTCCAGGCCTGGAGCTTCGGTTATGTCTCAGAGCCTGGACGGGAGAGGGCACTGTGCTGCTGCTGCTGCTGCTGCTGCTGCTGCTGCTGCTGCTGCAGCTGTAGCTGTAGCTGCTGCTGCTGCTGCTGTAGCTGCTGCTGCTGCTGCTGTAGCTGCTGCTGTAGCTGCTGCTGCTGCTGCTGCTGCCGCTGCAGCTGCTGTAGCTGCTGCTGTAGCTGCTGTAGCTGCTGCTGTAGCTGCTGCTGCTGTAGCTGCTGCTGCTGCTGCTGCTGCCGCTGCAGCTGTAGCTGCTGCTGCTGTAGCTGCTGCTGTAGCTGCTGCTGTAGCTGTAGCTGCTGCTGCCGCTGCAGCTGTAGCTGCTGCTGCTGTAGCTGCTGCTGCTGTAGCTGCTGCTGCAGCTGTAGCTGTAGCTGCTGCTGCTGTAGCTGCTGCTGTAGCTGCTGCTGCTGCTGTAGCTGCTGCTGCTGCTGTAGCTGCTGCTGTAGCTGCTGCTGCTGTAGCTGTAGCTGCTGCTGCTGCTGCAGCACAGCATTCTATACAGCTGCAAAACCTTCAGAACAGCCCAAAGTCCAAATAAGGATGCAAACACACTAAAATCCCACAGATCCAACATACCTTAGCAACAGATATAAATAAATAGATCATATAGAGCTGGTCAGTGATTCCAGCTTAAGCCTGAACTGCAACCTGCAACTCAAATTCTTTACCCCACATTAACTGAGTTTGATGTTTTATTTGTGTTTTAAAATGATGAAAGTAAAGCTAGACAGCCGTCTTCCCAGTAAAGGCTCATGGGGATGCTGAAAAAGTGTTTGCAGGAAACTTTCACTGTAAAATAACATGTTTTTTCATTTCTACTGTGAATAATGTGTACATTTTCAATGTATTCCCTGTATATTTCCTTTCAATAAGGGCTGTATTATCTGTCATTTTAGGTTGATGTATAAAAAGTATTGGCTGCTGCTGTTTTAGAAGACTCTTATGATTTCAGTAATAGGAAATATGTTTCATAGATACATAAAAGCAAAAATGTGCTTCTTTTTTTTTAAAGTGCAGTAGAAATGTACATAGTAGTATGTGCATTTACTCTGTTTAAATGCCAGGGAAAGTATTTGGTCCCCCTGATTTCTTCTGTTTTTGCTTACTGCTAATGCATTTATAATTAAAAAATAAGTAGCCTGTTATCGTTTGAATCAGGAGTGAACGTAGCTTTGTCGTAGCGCCAATATCAGAAAACTCCAGATGCTAGCGGGATCACACAGGACCAACTATGAGGACAAATGTCATCAAATGTTTCGAGTAGCTTGTGCTGAGTCTTTTCTGCCACAGTAGCTTCACTCGTGTTTGCAGAACTTTATTATTTCAGCCACACATTGAGGTTCAAGCATAAACTTCACCATACATTTAACTTTTAAAGTCATTGCCAGATTATTGATTTAGAATTTTTTTTTGCAATACAAATATTTCAGAGATGACCTCTTATCATAGTCAGGTTGCTTGAAAACACTGGCATCATATCTGTTATAAGGGCGTAAGCAGAAATAAAGTATTTTTCTTTTTATTTAATCATGGATTATGGGAAATAAAGTTTTAGGCCACCTGTGGCTGCCAGGACTAAAGTCAGCCACAGGTGGCCTAAAACTGAAGAAGACAGGGAGGACGCAGCCCCACAGATCTTCTACCCAGCCACAGGGCAAGTTCTCAAGATCAGACAAGTTCATAACAAAAAGTGTTACTGAGCACCACGCTTGGATCTACAGGACATTAACCCCAAAGAGAGTAAAAGAGGAAGGAGATGCCCACAGGAGCTACAGGAGTATGAATGTAAAGCAGATGTTGATCAGCTACAGAGTGATTCGTAATGTTCCACAAACCTTCAAAGAAGCTTCTATGATTTCATTTGGGCTGATGCCACTAAGAAGGAAAGTCAAAATGACACGTTAAACACGCTACTAAAAATCTGTGTTTATAGTGAAGAGGCTGGAGATGACAGAATAATTCTTGGATGATATAATTGTTGCTGGTAATAATGAATCTCTCACAGATGTGAAAGAGGAGCTAAGCACACAGACGATGGGACAGCTTCTTGGCAGCGATTCTACACAGAAAGAGGGAGAACTCTGAGTGAACCAGAAGTGGTACATGACAAAAATACCAGAGTAGTTTGGAACGTCTGACTGTAAAATGAAGCAAATTCTCAGAAGAGAAACAAAAGTTTGCCATGTATAAATATCTCTGTGACAAACAGGTTAGCTTTCTTTCAGAGAACGTCTTAGTAATTAATCATTTAAAAGGGCAATTAATTTTTACGTTTCTCGTTTGTCTGGATCCAGTATGTAGTGAGTGTGTACTGCCCCCACCTGGTTTGCCTTGATATTACATGAACTAAAAACTTGGACGTGGTACTTACAGTGGGAAAAGGATTAGCATCCTTTCTTCAACACAATCATTCCATTAAAGAAATAAAGTACAAAATAGCATGAGAGTTTGCAGGTTTTTCATTACAACTTAATCAATAACCTGCAGATGCAAACTGGCATACAAAATTTTAAATCTCAATATGATCATGAGATGATCCCGAGTGAAGCAAGTGGTGCAGTAAACTGCTACTGTATGTTTCGAGTATTAACTTACTGTATGTATTATATTGTATAAATCACAACATCAATTAACCCTGAGATGAACCAAAACATGCTGAAGAGTTATTTGAAATAAATTTTCCTATTTTGATTAATGATTTCCTGAATTGTTTGCCAAACCAAATCACATTGTTCATTGTAAAAACTCCTTGGCATCATGCAATAGAATTTTATTTACAGGAACATTTTGAATTTCTGAGAGTTGTTCATGTATACATTAACTGCATGGAGATTTATTTCTTTGAAGCCCAGAATATATCGGCACATTGTGGGACCCCTCAGCCTGTGAGTGTGTTCCTAAGCTCCTGGAAGTAAAAATGCAAAGGAAATTGAGACGTCCATAAATATGGTTAACATATATCAAAGGCCAAAATTGTATTACATTGTATTCAAAATTGTATTCAGCTCGTTTCTTATATCTATTTAAGGTTTGGGTTTTTTTTTTGTTTTGTTTAAAAAAACATCTTGTACTTGTCATGGCCTGCTGGATTGCCAGGCCAGAATTGAAAACTGCTCTGAGGGGAAAAACATGTGTCAGAAAACCATTTCAAGACAATATCTTTAATTGTAGATGTCGTCCCACACTAATAGGAATGATATGAACTCAGACTCAATACTTACTCCCAATCGTTGTTGTCCCTAGATAAAAACATGGGATAAAATAAAATATTTTTTACAACTTTGTGAGTAAGCTGTAAGTATCAGCTTGGGAAAAATGTAGTCTAAAACTACACTTCCGGGGTCAAGCCTCTCACCGAGAATTAGCCCCACCTTCTTCCATCGGATAGGTCCGTTTGTTTGATTGAAAGATCAGCGTCCAATAAACGATTATCTTAGCTAAACGACTTCCCGCGTGCTCGTTCACGTACCTGAACGCGCCACCCTTTGACCTAACTGGGCTAACTCAGTGTAACCAGAGCTGTAACCTGCAGACTGGTGAGTGATGGGATAAAGTGACTGTTTTTGTTATCATCGGCTTTAGATGATTTAGTTTTGTGCATTACTAAACAATTGGTGTTGCTAAATAACCAAGGCATGGATTCCAGTGAAACAATTACAGCTGACAGTGACAAGCTAAGCTAGCTCGCTAACAAAAGGAAACTTAATAAAACAGAGAGTTTGGATGTTTATCATTATTTAATGAAATAGTTTAAACCTGACTACGGTTGCTGGTGTGCGTTACTGACTCCACATGCAGAGTATTATTTATTTGCAAATATACTGATACTTTTTCTCGTTGTGCCCCATTAAAAACAATTGACATCCAAGATCGTTCAGGATGGCACAGTGGAACGCGTACTACCACAATGATGAGGAGGAGGAAGAGCAAGAGGATGGAGAGCAGTTTAGAGGTAAGCTTAGACATTTCCTTTACTCGACTTTGATATTTACTGTTATTTCTATCATTTCAACTCTATTGGATTACATTTTTTCATCTATGTGGTGGTGTTCAATGTTTTTATTTGATTGCATACCAAAAAAGACAGCCTCTCAACCCAAACTAAAATCAAATTCTCTCTTTATTATCAGATTACAAAGTCACAGGGAGAGACAGCTTGGTGTTTCTGGTTGATGCATCCAAAGAAATGTTTGTAAAAGGAGAAGATGGCCAGCCCTCCAACTTTGACCTCAGCATGCAGGTGAGAGGACCATGTTCTGTTGTTGCTGCACGTTCTATAATGTCTTTGTGAACCTTTACATGGTATCTAAATTATTCAGATTTCAGACTTTGTTTAGTATGTCACATTTGCAAATTCAGCAACACAGAGTGGTTCTTTTAGCTGAAAATACAAGCTTGCTTTCATACTAACAATAATGAAAATGATTGACCTGTGGTCTCTGTAGGTCGTGCGCAGCGTGTACACAAGCAAGATCATCAGTAGCCACAGGGACCTCGTGGCTTTGGTGTTCTACGGCACAGAGCAGAGCAAAAATCCCAGCAATTCATTTAAACACGTATATGTGTATCACAACCTCGACGAACCCGGTGAGCTTTTGAAACTACTGCGTAGTTCGAGTTTTGATGAAACGCAAAACATTTCAACATTCTTGAAGTGATTACAATTTCAAAGTAAAGCGGGTAAAGATTGTTCAAATGCAGAAAAAAACAAGAGCCCATTTATCGTTTTCTTTGTCAAGCAAAACACAGTTCTTTCCAGTTCACCTTCAGTCTTCTTAGTCCGATCACGTTCATCTACTCTCTTGATTTTCCACAGGTGCAAAGCGGGTACAGGAAGTGGATGCTCTGCAAGGGGAAAAAGGTGCCCGGTTGATGGAAAAGACCATGGGCAGTGGCGAGACGTCACTGGGTGATGCCCTGTGGTGCTGCGCCAACCTTTACAGTGACATCAAGCTTCGCCTCTCGTTCAAGAGACTCATGATCTTCACCTGCAGGGATGAACCACACGGGGGCGACACAGCAAAGGACCGACAGGCTCGCACCAAGGCCAGTGACCTGAAAGAAACTGGTAAGTGTGATGCTAGTGCTTCTCTTTAATAAAAATGTAAGGTCATGTTTACACGACCATGTTCTAAAGGTTTTTTCCTTTTCAAAAGCACTCTGCGATCACAAAGACAGTGTGATAACGATGTGTGTTGAGACAGATCCACACTGACTATTGAGAAGGCAGCAGCGAGCATGCCAGGGCAGTAGTTGGAGATGTTTGTAGTGAAACAGCGGTGTTGTAACACGCTGCCTTTATCTGAAAGAGTAATGCACATGTTTGCGGACTCACTCACTCGTTTACACTTCGCTCGTAAAAGGCGCCAATGCCACGGAATCTTGCTGTTTGTGTTGCCCTGTAAAAGGGCACTAAATCTCAAAGTTGTTTATGTTGACTCCTCTTACAGTGTGTTCAAAAACGAAATAATAATCCTGTGATATGATATGATATATGATAACCTAAATCTTCCATTTGTATGTATATATCTTTGTAACAGCAGATATTGATGTCTTTAAGTATGAAATGACACTTGATGATTATGAATTTGCATTCTGTTTTTCCAGAAAGAATTGAACTAACGGTTTCTCTCCTAGGTGTCTTCATTGATTTGATGCATCTGATGAAACCAGGGGGATTTGACGTCTCCACCTTCTTCTGCGATATTATAAGTCCTGACAGCGAGGGTGAGCTTGGACTGCAGCTGGAGCCTTGTGGCAAACTGGAAGACCTCAAGAAGAGGGTACGTGCCAAGGAGCAGAAGAAGAGAGCCATGAGTAGGTGGGGAAAAACACACACACACACACACTTGCAAATCTTGATGGATGGAAAACTTATTTTTGTTTCCTCCCATCCCACATATTTTAGGTTAAACTTGTCTCTTGGTGAGGGGCTAAATTTAGCTGTGGGCATTTATGCAATGGCCGTGCCTGCGAAGATACCAGGTTCTGTCAAACTTTACAGGGAAACCAACCAACAGGTTCACAGCAAACCTCAGACCTTCGACACCCAGACCGGCAGGCTGCTCCTGCCTAGTGAGATAAAGAAAGCCCAGGTGAGAGCAGGCTGGCACAGAATGTTGCAACGCTGCTGCATTAACAGTTCATCCTCCATCAAGCTGAAAAACCTGTGTTTGTTCAGGTGTATGGTAAGAAGCAGATAGTGATGGAGAGGGACGAGGTGGACGCCATCAAGAAGTTTGAAGACCCCGGGCTGTATCTTATTGGATTTAAGCCGATAAAGATGCTCAAAATTCACCACCATATACGTCCGGCTGTCTTTATCTATCCTGAGGAGAACATGGTGAAAGGTAGAGTAGCAGAAGACATGTCTGATCACCACAGGAGTGGAGCCTGAGGATCCTTTTTTGGTGCATCACACAGGCTGATGTGTTCAGCTTTGGACATTAAACATTCCTTCTTTTGGTTTTTGTTTTTTGCTTTTTTCTACTGTAGGCAGTTCGTGTCTCTTTTCCGCCTTGTTGACAAAGTGCAGCGAGAAGGACGTGTTCGCATTGTGTCGCTGCATCCTTCGCAGAAATTGTCCACCTCGATTCGCTGCTCTAGTACCACAGAAAGAAGAACTGGACGAAGGGAAAGTACAGATCACGGCACCAGGTACAGCATACCAAATTGAGCTTTGGAATTTAAAAAAAGAACTGCAGTAGTGAGAGAGCAGCATCACATTATAAGGCACCATCTGATGTTTCCTGTCTCAGGTTTTCACCTCATCTACCTGCCTTACGCTGATGACATACGGACATTGGATCCTCCACAGTTTCCGTCAGCTTCACAAATCCCGGTGGACAAGATGAAGCAGATTGTCTCAAAGTTACGCTTCAAATACAGGTGCTGCCATCACAGCCAGGCCAGACTAGTTCAAACTGTTTTAGAACGGTTGACGAGGTTTTTCTTAATCATATGGGTTTTGGATATAATTTGGGCTTTATCCTAAAACAAATTTGCATGTGGTTCTGATGATTGAACAGTCTTTAAATCTGTGAGATTACCACAAACGTTGTCACACTGGATTTATGGTGGTTTTAGACTTTGTCTAAGGGTGGATGACCTTTCGTCTGGTCCAACAAACGAATGCAAGAAAGCAGAACAGAAAAACAAGAAGGACTTAGAACTTCTTTCATACAAATGTCCACAGGAGTGATGCTTTTGAGAATCCAGCCATTCAAAAGCACTTCAGGAACCTGGAGGCATTGGCACTGAATATGATGGCTCCAGAGGACGTAGAAGACCTCATTAGTAAGATTCAGACAAGCGTTCCTGGTTCCGTTTTGTCTGTCTGATTTAATCACTTCTTGTTTTTCTCTTTTTCTTTGTCTCAGTGCCAAAGGTGGATCAGATAAACCAGCGTCTGGGTCCTTTGGCGGAGGAGTTTAAAGATCTGGTTTACCCTGCCAATTACAACCCAGAGAGCAAACCAACCACAAAACGCAAGTCAGGTCAGGGCTATGAGGTGTTTTAATCTCACAAGTATCGTTGAATATACAGCAAATGGCTCCTCTGATCAGTCCCTCGATGTACGCGTTCTCTGTTATTGTGCAGCTGATAACGGAGGTGGAGATGAGAAGAAGGCCAGAGTAGAGATGTCAGAAGAAGAGCTGAGGGCTCACGTGCAAAACGGAACCCTGGGAAAGTTGACCGTCCCCGTGCTGAAAGAGGCCTGTAAAAAGCTGGGATTTCGGACAACCGGGACCAAGAAACAAGAACTAATCGATGCTCTGGTTGCCCAAATGGGCCCTTGAGTGATGGGAGAACCACAGAAGAAGTCAGAGATCCATCATGAACGTGGTCGCGTTTGATTCCAGGAGCAGAAATTTTATCCGTCGCTTCGCACAGACCTGATTCTGGTCAATGCAGCTAAAAGATTTCTATCATCCCTGAGAATTATTCCAGGGGATCCCTGTTTAGACATCTGAGGGTTTGTGTTTTGATAAGATTAAAGAGTTTTTCTTCAAGTCAGCGTGTCGTTTTGTGCTAATGGCTGCAGTTAGTGTGTCAAACGATCCATGCTCCATGTAGGGGGGAAAGCATTCTAAAATGAATAAATAAGTGCCTTTCTCAGCTCTGAATCCATCTCGCACTTTTTCAATGAACTCAACATCGTAGGCAGCATTTCCAGTTCTACTTGTAGCAGGAAAAAGAAGGTGTGTCCTTCCAAAATAAGACCACAGCATACCTGCATGGCAGAGTAAAGTAAGAGTAAGAGGTGTGTTCCTGCTGGGGGCAGGCCTGCACGAGTGAATCATTCCACACAATAACAGGAAGAATGGATCACACACTACTTTGACCTCTTGAGGTGCGGCAGATTTTTGTGGAGGATCATCTTGAGCAACACAGCAGGTAACTGAGCTTTAGCAACATTTAAACCATAGTTATGCTTCTCTGTTATTCAATGTGTTTATACATTTCTTTAGTTATTATACAACGTTTAAGCAGTTGGTGGATTCTGAAGCTTTTTGCAGTAACAACAAATTTAAGTTTGCTTCCTGTTTTACTTTGGAGAAGCTCTTTTATCTTGAAGGTTCTGAGCCGAAGTGCTCGTCTATGCTGCCGCAGCCTTGATTTGCTGCGTTCAGAAGAAATGGAGTGTCGTTGTGACCAAGACGGTACCGAGGATGCTGTTCCAGGTGAGAAGGACCCTCCAGTGCCAACTTATATAAAACAAGGGCCATTACTGAAAAGTAAAATAGATAATGTTGCAGTGAAATTTAAGAGCTTTGTCTTTTTTAATAAAAAAAATATTTCTTTTTAATTGATAATCAATTTAATTACTCTAAATAGCTTTTTGTGTAGATTGTAAAGTTCTGTGAATCTCCCACTCAGGTCTTTAAACCAGCTTGGTGTGCTGTGCTTTATTTTTGTGCGTTAGTGTTATTTTAACAGATTCATTTATCCACACTTTTAAATTCAGAGCAGGGGCGGTCAGGACATGTTCAGTGATCCCAGTTAACAGGAAGTGAAAATGAATCCATGTTAACTTTAGCATTTGTGTGGAGACTGAAGCATTTTGTTCCTCCAATGTAGTTTTGTATAAGAAATCAGCTGTAAAGTTTAACACTGTTATTATTTTCTTTCTGTCTTTAGGCTGGTGGCTGAGCAGCAGCAACGTCCAGATGGGAGCATTTACGCTGGTGGGCTATCTGCTCTACAGATTCTCTCAGAGTCAGTCAACCCTCAGCACACGTCTACATCCATGTCTGCATTCATCCACATACTCAGCAAACATGTCACAAGCATAAAGCAGGTACTCAGGCCTGGTCAACACGTCCTGTGGAAATCAACAATGGACCAATTCTTTGACCAGGTGTCGCCTGCATGACCAGATTCCTTCATGAAACCTATTGAAAAAAGTGGTCACATGACAATTACAATTACTCTAAATGTTTCATAATTCTTCTGCTCTGCATAATGCTACATTCTGATCGAGGTCTGTTCTGCCTGCAGCCCTCCCGGCGCTGATCCGATGGCCCATTCGGATCTTCTGCTCTCTAACTGGTGAGCTGAGTCAGGGCGGTGGAGCACTTCCAAACGCAGCTGTGGCTAAAATAACAGTGGCGTGTGTGCGTGTGTGTGTGTGTGTGTGTGTGCGTGCGTGTGTGTGTGTGTCGTGAAGTAAAAAACCAACGAGACATTGATGAGTGTTGTTTCTGCCTCAGGTCTGTCAGCTCTCTGGGGCTGGGTGAGCCGACTCATGGGAACCCTTCGCGGTACAACACTCGGCTCCCTTCAATTCTTATTAATCCTCTGCTTCTGAAAAGAGAGTTTCACATTTGCTGATTCCATCTTTTGACAGGAATTCAGACTCTGTTTAAGTGGCTGTCGCGAATCTGGCGGTTTATTGTAGGTGAGTGTGTGTCTGTTCGTTTAGTCTTCACTGTGTGCTTCAAATTGGCTCTGAAAGTGTGAAGGCAAACAGGAATGGAGAAGGTTACAATTTGATTGGGTAAGTTTTGTTAGTGAGAGGAAATGAGGCAGAGCGTCAGCAGACACAGCAGCACGTGAGTATGTGAAAGAGGGAGCCTGGTTCAGTGATAGAGCTACAGAATTATTGCTGATCTGTAATGAACAGTTGTGCCTGCTGACGTATCATCGGCTGCTCCGTCAGGTCTCTCCAAGTCCAAGAGGCTGACCGCTGTAATCCAGGCAATCACAGGTCAGCTCACTGTGATCCTCTTTAAAAAGGGTGTTTCCATTTAGTCTTTCTTTTTCACGCAGTAAAGAAATCCCTTTCCCTGCTGTAGCCCTGCTCACTATTCTACCCCTCACTAACACCAGGAGCTTGACCCTGTTTTCAATATTGTTGTTGTTTAAATCAAGTTTAAACATCCCAACAAATCCCAATAAAATGTGCTTTTTTCCTGGTAAAGGAGTTCTTTGCACGGACAATAACAACATTTCTGCCAAAGGTTCGAGTATCACACTAATGGACTTGTGTCACATTCCCAGGATCTCCCAGTGAAGGAACACTTGAGTCCAACAGCAGTATCAGAGAAGAGGGCCTCAGGATGATCCTCCTGGGGCCTGCCGGGGCAGGACGGACCTCGTTGGCACAGACTTTACTGGGCAAGTGTGAGTCAACAGAACAGATGGGTCCGTTAACAGAGAGCACTCAGCGAAGACAAGTAATAAACGGCGTTCAGATTAGAGCGATTGACACCCCAGATCTTTTGGGAACATCAATGGGGAACAATAAGAGAGCCATGGAAGCTCTGAGGAGCCTTCAACTTGCACGTCCTGGACCGCACGCCTTCCTCCTGGTGGTCCGAGCTTCAGGATCTAGCATCAATCAAGACGTCGCTCAGGAGATCCAAACCACCATTGAACTGTTTGGAGACGGTGTCACGGAGTATGTGATTCCGGTGCTCACACATGCCGACTGCTTGCCTCATCGAAGGCGAACAATAGATAAGCTGCTGGAGGCCAACTCTGCGGCCACGTCTCTGTGTAACCAGAGGCCTGAGCTGGTGGACAACGGGCCCGACTGCCCCCCGGACGTGCGGAGTGTGACACGCAGGCAGCTACTGGAGCGCGTGGCAGAGATGAGCACGAGGGGGTATTTTGTCCACAGCCTGCAGAGGAAAGAGGACCACATGAGGGAGGAGCTGCTCGCAGACATGTCCTCTGCACTGGCAACCAAACTGGGAAATAAATAAGTAACGGACAGCTTCTGTTTTCAGCGGAATCTTTGGCAAAGTGAAAAAAAATGTCTAAAATCCCTGATTAGGTTACCACTGCAGAGTTCCCAATTCAGAGCATTGATGCCCCTTGATTCCTTTAGGATGGCCTTTGTTTGCTCCGGTGCTTGGCCGCTCATCTCTTTCATAATTTAGAAGATGTAAAAATTTTAAAACACCAGGGAAAACAAAGTGAAGTCATAGCGGTGCAGAGTTCAGCAGTGGGGTTCAGACTTTCAGCAGAGCTTCATCAACATGATTTAGGTCAAAAGATTTTTTTAATTAAGTAATTTCAGTGCAGGTTTTGGGATGATTATGAAGTATTTTTACATTATATTATCAAGTGCTGGTGCCCATACAAGTATTGCAATCACTGTATGATCATGCTGTCACATGTATCTGATTCATCATCAGCCTTTCTTGGCCAATGTCCACTGGAACATCACTTAAAATCAGAATGAAGAAGTTGATTTTAAATTGGATGACAACATTGTCACATGCTGAACAATTTAGACGCCGCGTTCATGAACCCTTACATTTTTACGGTCGGTCATGTCACATCATTTAATGAAGGTTTTGGATCCTCTACATATGTTTAACAGTCACGGCTAAATCAAATCACTACAAAAATGGTGTCAATCGTGTCAAATCCACCAATAAATAAATGCGAATATTTTTGCACTGTCCTCATATAATATTTTAACAAATAAGTTTGGCTCATGTTTGTTCTGCTTTTTAATAGTGTCAATAGTGACTTCTTTGGTGAAACAAGATGTAAATGTCTGATTTTGGGTTCCTCTTCTCAATAGTTTACTTTGTAGAGCCCAACAATGGTCTGTCCTGTCACGATGTTTCATGTTAAAAGGCTGTTAAAGGCTGAATATCGCAGAAACATAAACTCATTATTTGCAGTAAGTGTATTATTGTGGGTATTGTGGGTCAGTCTGAAGAAACGTGGACTTGGAGCTATAGAGACACAGTTAAAGAATATTTGCTGATGCTGCTGGAGCTGCTGCAGAACACAAAACAATCAGAAATGACATTTGATCAGCCGGTATGCTGCCATATCAGAACACATAACACAAACATCCTGGCATTATTGTTGTGTGCAATGATGTAGCAAAGACTGAAATGCTGGTCAGAGGAGCGTTCATGTGGTCACAGAGGAATGTGAGTTCTTTAAATAGTCCATATTAACTAAAATGTGGACAGCAAACAAAAATGAGATTAGAGAAATCTTGGTATTGACCCCCATCTTATCTTATCCAGAGACACATGATGCACTTTAACTTCACCAACTACTCCACTTTACACAAGTCTGTCATTTTATTTAGCAGATGACACGGGGAATCAAAGCAAAACCAATTTGTAAATGCGGTTTATTGGCTTTGACAGAAGCGCAGCAATGTGGATACATAGTGGAAGCTCCAGGTGGAGGTGAGACAGAAGCGGCGCGCGGCGAGACAGGCACACGTGGTCATCCATGCAATCATTTTAGGGTCAACTTGGGGGGGGTGGGAGGTTAAGAACATGAAACAAAATACGTTTGCAGAGTCAGGGGAGGGAGCGCTGCCGTGTGACGCAAAAGGTCTGTGGAAGCCGAGAAACGCTGCTGCGCATGCGCGGAGGCGCAGGGAGCTCTCAGACAGAGCAGCCGTGGAGAGACAGCGCTGTTCCAGGGAAAACTAGCAAAGACAAAGGACAGGCTATTCTCCGGGACAGCAGGAGAGCCCACACACAGTTTTCAGACCGGAATTTTACAGCCCGGCTGCGGCGAAGCCTGTGTGTAAGTTCACTTTGTCCAGAATAAAGTTATATGGCGAGAAGGAAGCGCCGTGTTTGTGTTGGACCCAGGAGTCACGTAGAGCAGCACGGAGATTAATGGCAAATATCTCCAACGATCAGGCTTCCGTTAACATCTAAACGCCTGTGATTTCAGAGTGAACCCGCAGATATTCGTCCTCAATGGACTTCCTGAAACAGGCGTCTAGCGCTGCTACGGGGGCTGTTGAAATATTTTGCTAGCTTGCTTACTTAAAGAGCAGCCTGCTTCCTCTATCCTGCTGCTGGAAGTGTTTACCTTCATCTCATTTTGGGGGTCTGTTGAACAAGAGGAGGATGTAGCACTTTCTCGTGTGCTCTAAGCTGGCTAAGTGCATCAACAACAGGATCTGGAGGGTTTCGTTTGTCCTGGGAATCTGAATCCCTTTCTGGCTTGCTTTAATGAGCGTGTTGTACCTTTCTGCTTTGTTTTAGGGTTTGTTTGTTTGTTTGTTCCTCAGGTTGTGCCAGATCTGCTCCAGAGGATGCGATAGCATGAGGCTTAGTGATGGGAAAACATGGATAGCTGGATGGGAAGAGCTGACAGCATCCTCTCAGAAGATGGAGGAAGTGGAAATGCACCAGTGCTGTGATTGACTACACCTCTCTCGGTGAAGCTGTCTTTTTTTGGGGATCATCTGTTTTTTTGTTTTTTTTTTGGGCTCAAGTCCCTGGTTTCAACCCCCTCCATCCTGCTACCTTTCATCACAACTGTCTCCCAGAGCAAGCAGCTGCTAAACCACCGTGGGTCTCATTTACCTCGCACCCCTCTCCTCTCCCTCAGCCTTAGACAAAGCCACACAAGCTCCTCTCTTCCAGGTGGCTGAGAGGTTGCTATGGAGATGGTTGTCATGATGCTGATGTAGCGTCCTGAATTTAGTCGTGGAGGAAGTGGCAGCCGTGAGGGTGGGATGGGAAGTGCACCATATCCAGCTGGTGAGTGGAAGGGCAAAGGTCGAGGTGGATTACAGGAACTGGGCTGCATGCGATGGAAGGTTAGCAAGCAGAAAGCAGCAGGAGGAGTGGAGGTGATGGTGGGAACAGAGGAAAGAAGGTCCAGGGATCTCACGGACGCTCAGCAGCAGCAGCAGGATCTTTCCTCCTCCTCCTCCTCTCTCACTCCTCCCCTGCCTCCTCAAGCTGCTCTGACAACTCCAGCCATTTACCACGAGAAGCAGCGCAGGGAGCTGTGCGCACTCCATGCTCTCAACAACGTTTTCCAGGACGGGACGGCCTTCAGCAGGGACACACTGCAGGAAATATGCCAGAGGTGAGAAAGACATCCACCCGTCTACATTGAGAGGTGATCCTATGTGAATTCTGGCAGGTAATCTGTTCTTTTCCATTTTGCAGACTTTCTCCAAGCACTCTGGTGACACCTCACAAGAAGAGCATGCTGGGTAATGGGAACTATGACGTAAACGTCATCATGGCAGCCCTGCAGACTCGGGGTTTTGAGGCTGTTTGGTGGGATAAAAGAAGGTACAGCCTAAAAAGCTGTCTTTTGAAATAATTTAGCATATAATTATTCTGTCAGGTGCTGAAGTGTTTGTTTGTCGGTGCCACTGTTGATACTCATATGATATATATATTTTAATATTCCAAGACTGTAAATGCATCCAGGCCAGTCACATAGCGAATATAGGATCAATATCTATAAAAGCAGTCATCTGACCTCAGCAATCTAATCAACAGGTCTGGCTTTACTTACTGCTTTATCAGCGTTGTAGTTTCCCTCATGAAAATGTTTTGACAACAGTGCTTTTATCTTTTATCATTTGAACAGTTGTAGCTAAAAGATCTTCATGCGTCTGAGCTGAAAACAAATCAAAACCAAGTTATCTACATTAATCTTGACCAATGCTATCATCTGTATGTGCACTATGTGTGTATTCCGCATTAGAAATGCACCATAAATCACCACCATTCCTAAGTTCCTGTGATTTGTTCTTCCAGGGATGTTGGCAGCATCGAGCTTTCCAACGTTACAGGCTTCATTCTGAACGTGCCATCCAACATGCGCTGGGGGCCTTTCCGTTTGCCTCTCAAACGTCAACACTGGATAGGAGTCAGAGAGGTGGGGGGGATCTATTACAACCTGGACTCAAAGCTGCGCGGCCCGCAACCCATCGGCAACTCGGATGAGCTCAGGTGAGGGGGACGGGACTTCAGTGCACACGCGTTGGGATTAACCCACTGGAACTTTGGACCAGTGTTTTTATGGATTCTGTTGTTGGATTGTGTAAGTAAAGCGGTTACGTTTTAGATCTTGAGATAGCGTTTTGCAGTGTAACTGATTGATTTGCTATGCAGGGGGTTGCAACTCCTTGGGACCACACAAAGCTGTAGAGGTATCTGCTTTTTCAGTGTTTGATGAAAGGAGTGAAAAACTGTAGCTGATAAGAGCACTGTAATCCCAGTGCTCTAATTCTAATTTTGGGCCTAACTGCGTAATATTCAGTTAGGTACTAGCCACATTTAACAGTTAAAAAAACCCTTAATTGTATTTTGATCTTTCTCTATGACGCAGGTGATTCACACTGCACCTCCAAGCAGCATAGCAGAGGGGAGAAGATTGGCTCTGTAAATAGTGATATCGATTGATTTTTTTTTTTGATAGCAACCTATTGAATTGACTATAAAAAAAATCCCTGTTGTTCCCCTGGAGACTTTACATGTCAGTTTAGACTAAGATATAACTTGAGTGGTTTTGACTCACAAAACTCAAAAGTGCATTTTAAGATTGTAAACATGTTTACCTCATATGGCTTTTAATGTTTACTTGGAGTGTATTTGCATATGTGGTAAAGAGCAATATAATTAATAATACAAGTGTGACCACTAAAAACAGCTGGGCTCAAAACAAATGTATTTATTTATTTATTCTCAACAAATGTAGCATCTATTCAGTCAAAAGGGTCTCTAGGCACTTCCCAGAATCCCAGGGTCTGACCCCCAACAAGCAGCAGTGGCAAGGAAAAACTCCCCTTTAACAGGAAGAAACCTTGAGCAGGACCAGGCTCATGTAGATAGGGATCATTTATAGTGTGTGAAGGTCTTTAGTGTGCTAGTTAGCTGGCTTGTGGTCAGAGCAAAGAAAAAGGACTTTTGTTTAGCCATAAAAAGTTCCTTAAGTTTTGAATCAGAAAGAATCATTTTCATTGGTAGCAGCAGATGAAACAACATCAAATCTCACAATCGCGTCATATACTGACTATCCGTTATGTTTCTTAATTTTTATGCCTACCTAGGAAGTTCCTCCGCCAGCAGCTGCGAGGGAAGAACTGTGAACTCTTACTGGTGGTGTCAGAGGAAGTGGAGGCGCAACAATCATGGCGGACTGATGGCTAATCACAGAATGAGCGTTGTACTCAGACTGTCAGACGGACGTGCACTCGCAGACAACTTTTTCTTTTTTCCCCTTTTGGGTTGTTTACACAGCCACTGCTGGAGCTGGATGTTGAGACGATGCAAAGCAATGAAGGAGAATCCCAGGTTTACCCACAAGACAGTTAAGACTGACAGTTTCATTTCTGCTTTTATATATACATATATAAATATATATATATATACATGGAATATTTTTCAGTGTCAGTTCCAATGTGGGTAATTGTTCCTCATTTTTACTATAACATTTCCAAAGGTGGTTCAGGCTTCAGGAGAACGGCTGTGTTACTCTCGCACCCTCTCTGACACATTTTACGTGTTCACACTAACATGTTTACATCTTCCATCCCTCACTTTCACCAAAGCGTGCCCTTACCTGTGCCTCATTCTAACTGCTTTCATGCCTCCACCCTTTCTTTCTCATAATGCATGGGAGAATCTTGAATCTGTCTCATTGCCAAATGTGTATTTTCACCACTTCCCAAATATTTCTCCCCGTCTGAACCTCCAACTGTTACAGGACCTGTAGTTTCATGTGCAACAGAGCAATGCAACTCCCGGGATGAGCACTCCCTCTGGTGGATGTTTGCCTCGGTTTTCCTGCAGCAACAGCGCCACTCACTGTTTACTCCTGTCCTTTACACCGTAAAATGACATTTTATCATATTTCGCTAACAAAGCTGATGCAAAAAAAGAAAAGCCAAATTAGTAATTTTTAGTTGGCAATGCTTTATCTCCTACTGTGGGTCGATAGGTGAAAACCTTAAGTGATCATCGGATCAGTTTTATTTGGGGTGATTCTGAAACACTTAAAGCCAGCATCTTTTCAAAGCTCTTGAAGCCTACAGTGTATTTACTCATATCAATTCCAACCATATGACACAATATGGTCAGATATTTCAGAGGATTCTTTAAATGTGTTTTGTGCTGGTTCAAGGGTCACCAGCAGCAGCAGCAACCCCCTGTAGCACAGCAGCTGATGCTGGGCTCCGCACCCTTCTGGTCCGGAAGACGCCAGCTCTGAGAGGATTTTGAAAATGCTCCCATCAGCTGATTTATTTCATTATGTAAAAACCCTTTTGTTGCTAGTCTGAGGAGGTCTTTATTGCTTGTGTATTTGTGTGACGGAGCCCAGTTTGCCTGAGAAGAGACTATAAAAGAAACCTAGCCGGACGTGTCTTATGACAGATTGTTGTGAATTGAGCCTTAAGAGAGGTTTCAAACTTATCACTCTAAATATTTTTTCTGTTAATGACAATATTGGCCTTAACTTCTTTGAGAGAATATTTGTTTTCTGAAAGATTAACAGGCTGTGGTTGACAAAGACATCTATTGTAAATCATAGAGGTGAAGCTTGGCTGATGATGTTGCAGCCAGGGACTTTACGTTATTTACAGTTCAATCAGAACTGTGGTTTGGCGAACACTAGATCACCCTTTTCTTTTTGGGGTTTGTTTGTTTTGTCTTTCTCAGATGGTGCTTTTATGACGTATCAAAGCGAGCAGGCACCATTCTAGCTGACAATTTGGGAGCTCACCACGTCTCGCAGTCTGATTATTTTTGCCATGACAATCCTCGGCCCCTAATTTACTGTATTATTTTCTGTATTTTATTTTTAATTTTTTGCATATAAATAAAATACTTAATGTGCACAATAAGGTGTGTTTATTTCAAGTGGTTAACTATAGACCGTGTGTCCTATAAAATCCCTCTGACTTCCACTCTTGTCATTACCTCAAATACTGTTACTAAGTTATATTTAGGATCTAATTTCTTTTTCAGTATTTTAGAAATGGACATTGGTACCAACGTTTCGAAATAAAGCTTCTGCAAATACAATTGCAATTAATAAATGCAATTAATCCAGCTCAGACACTGAAAACGTCATGGTTGTGTTTGTGAACCATATTCAGAGAGATACCCATGAGAGCAGGTCATTCTGTTTTTGAAATTCATTCTTAAATATGTCAATATACTTTCAAAGACTGAGAGGGAACTCGGTTGTATTTGAATTTGATTGATGATAGCTGAAGAAAGGAACAAATCCCGTTTGAAGTTATAACCTTAGCAGACCTTCAGCACCAGGAAACGGGCAAAGGCCGGTAAACTGGCCGATTACACACCAAAACCCACACTTGTACGTCAGAACTTTCTCCTTCCTTTTAAAAGTTTGTTTATCCCGATTTTCTGGTTGTTTGTGAGCATTTGTTCTGTTTTTGTTGTTTGCGTTTTGGTGCAATGCAAAAATAAAGTCTAGCAATATTTTTTACTTTTTCCAAGCAAGTAAGAGTTGTTGTTTTTCCCCAGGATAATTGACATTGAAGTTAGTAAAAATGGACGTAATGATACTTTATTCGGTTGAAAACATAAAACTGTTTGGTTTTTCCTGAGCCTGAATGATTTCGCAGCCTTTGTATCCATCCACACAGTAACGGGAGTGATGAGGCAGTTGGTGGCGCGCACGGACTATTTCAGGGAAGGCGTGCACGGGGGTGCGCGCGGCGCGGCGTGCAGATGTGTCGCAGATTTTGTAAAGTCACAGTGGACACGAGGAAAGACACGAGGAAGTGTCCCCGGGTTCATGGCTGCCTAAACGGCCGGGGAAATAGTGCGGCCGACGGCGGCGAAGCACCGCTGAAGTAAACCGACAACGCTCGCTCGGGTTGGAAGGGGAGAGGACGGTCGGACCCCGGAGGGACGGACGGACGGACGGACGTGCGGAGATGGAGCTGTCAGCGATCGGGGAGCAAGTGTTCGCCGTGGAATCCATCGTCAAGAAAAGAGTTCGAAAGGTAGCGGTTGTGGATCCTTCTCGGTGGTGTGAGACGAGCCGCGTCATTTGGCAGCGAAGGCTGCGCCGCTCATGTAATCATGAGATTCAATCCGATTTGCGACGCTAATCTGGTTATCTGACTGAGGAGAATGCGTCCACAGTTTAACACGTCAGGTGTCAGGTCGGAAGAGGACGCGCAGCGGCGTGGAAGACCTTCATTTTAGGCCCCGATTCTTAATTACATGCGGGCGCAAATTATGTGCCAGATTAGTTGCGCAGCGTCTAAAATGATGTTGCTCCGACACGGGGAGGAGGGACCCCGGGAACCCGTTCCCGAGGTCCCCACCACCAACCAGCCCCCCCCCCCCGCTGGACGAGAGTCTCCCGAAATTTAAGCAAATGTCCCTAATTCTACAGTTTTGTCAGAGAATACCATCGATCTTTAATTAGCCCATCTGTGGATGAAGTTATCTGCAGTTTTGTTAATAAATCGCGTAATAGTTTAAAGAGCCAACAACTACCCTGTCAACAAAAATAAAGTTTAACAGCAGAGACTTTTATTTTTTTTTATTCGGCAGATTATTTATTATTTTGTTCAGAAGATTATTTATTATTTTATTCAGGAGATTATTTATTATTTTATTCAGGAGATCTGCTGCGGTGTTATTCTCTTCATCATCATGATTTCACATTTACATACAGCATCTTGTTCTCGCTTCAAAGGTTATTCATATAGATTTATTTGATACTAGATAATAAACTTTGTATTCAGTAAGATATAAAGTGAAACCACAGCCATGTAATCAAAGACTAGTTAGAATTCCAGTTGGACCCCTCCACAAGTGAATTTATCACTAAGGGCACCTTTGAGATGTCATTTTAAAGAGCGCTAACTCTCCTTTTGTTGCTGTATCGTCTGTAATATACGTGGGAATGTCGATGACCCTCACCGCAGGGTGACCAACCTGGCTGGTATATGGCAAACATGTCGATATTGGTGGACCTAGCGCTTCATATAGAACAAACAGTATATTTACGTGTATCCAGGGGAAGGTAAACAACATCTTCTGTAGTGGTGAGTGACTGTTATTATTTAACAGGGTGGGTCAGGTGTATAGAAAGATCAAGAGGTGACTCCTGAAACAACTTTAATATGTGTAAATGGGTGCACATTTAATAGAAAGTTGTTGTAGTTTAATGCGTTGTGCTGGCTAATGTGATATTAATGAAATGCACTCCTGACCTCACAGGGAAACGTGGAGTATCTGCTCAAGTGGAAAGGATGGCCTCCCAAGTGAGTAGCTGAGCTCGGCCAGAACAGTGGATCTTATTCATATTCTCCCAGTTACTACGTGTGTCTGCGCACACCAGGAACAGCTTGTTCAGATGGATCTTTGGCAAAATAACAAATGCAGGAGACGTCCACTTATTATTCCGTTGCAGGTACAGCACTTGGGAGCCGGAGGAGCATATTCTGGACCAGCGCTTGGTGCAGGCGTACGAAGAGAAGTGAGTCCTATTTATTTTCATCGCTGATGAAAAGCCTTTTCCGGTCGATCCCAGAGGGTCTCTCTCACAGCGGAGCAGACGAACCTCCATCTTTCACTGTGTTAATCACTCAGAGGTTGGAGACAAGATGAATACGGCCCACAACCCAGCCTGTGCCAGGTTTTCAGGCCCTTTAGAAAATGACAGGCGCTCTCTTTTCAATATAATCAAAGTTATCGGAGGCTGACCCCCGAGCAGCAAAAGTGAGGTAAACAGGGTAAACAAAGACTTGCTAACCTTGAGCAGGTCCAGCTGATGGCCAGATGATTGGAGGAGGAGAAGGGGAGACAGAGCAGGGGGGATGAACAGACCTACATATGTGTCCCCCAAAAGGCTTCCCCAGAACTCACTTTTATTCCTGATGCCTCATTTCAAAGAAAAAGTGGCCTTGCAGGGGCCACCTTAGACCTGTGGGATAGTTCCCAAGAGTCTGTTTAGCTGTTTCTAACAATGTGCTTGGGTTTCAGAGAACAGAGAGACAGAGCTCTGGGTCACAGGAGGAAAGGTTCCAAAACCAAAAGACTGCTGCAGGTAATGTTCAGCCATCAAAGAAGGTGTGCTTATCGTATTCTGCATAAATCAGTCTTTCATGATACAGTTACCTAATTTAGTCCGGTTTGTCCTCTCATTAGTGATATAAGAATGTTCTCTGTTTGATCTTTAATCAGAACACTGTCTACACCATGGATCTCCGCAGTGCTCACAAGACTCCAGAGAAGCCTCCCCCTCGCCTGCACCTGTCCCTGACGCGCTCCGTGGTCTCTGAGGATGAGGAGCAGCTGTACGATGACTGCAGACAGGAGTCAGAGCCCGAGCCTGAGCCTGAGCCGGCCCACAGGAAAGTGCAGTTCAAGTGCCTTAACTCGCCGCCTCCAAGTCCAGCACAAGAGGACTGGGGAGGAGAGGACGAAGACAAGGACAATCTGGATTCTGAAGATGACGGAGAAGATGACCAGGAGTCTTTTAAGTCAGGTGGTGTCACATGAACAGTTTCACTTAAACAAGGAGCAACGCAAACGTGTTGAATTACTCCCCCTTTTCCCTCTTTGCCCCCCTGCCTCCCTCAGGACAGGAGAAGACCGATGACTGGTGCTCCACCATCAGATCAGACGAGGTCCTTGCAGCAGAGGTGTCTGATACTGAAATCTGGAAACCCGTGATTGGGCCAGGGGAGGTGACTGTAACGGACATCACCCTCAACTCCCTCACAGTGACATTCCGGGAGTCCGCAGTGGCCAAAGATTTCTTCAGAGAGTGGAGCCTGAAGGTCTGATAGCGAGCGTCTGGGTGTGAGGGTGGAGGTGGCGCAGCGTGGTCGTGGTGGTTGTCAGACCCGTCGCGCTGCCCTCCACCTCCCAACCACTAGCAGGGTCAGTGGTCCGTTTACATGCACAGAGGCAGCCAAATCCAGTAGATGCTACAGTGGAAACGGTCGGACAAAGACGCCGTTGATTGGAGGAACATTAGGCCGCCGTGACTTCTGCTCCTGATGAAGACTGTTGGTAGCGTTGACCTTTGACCCCGCTGGTACCCATAGGTAGCTCAGGCTTTTACAGGACTCGCGTGGTAGAAAAACAGATACATATATGTGTGTAAACATATGTATCAAAAGTTGCTGAGTGGTCCAAAGCCTACGCGGTGTCTTTAAAGCGGGCCAGCAGAATCCTATTTGCCTATGCCGTGATTTGACCGTAGCACAGGGGCCGAGTCCCAAGGGTTTAGATCTCTGTGCATGTAAACACAGCCTGCTCTCTTCCACCTTTGCAGAAAAGGTCTGTATGTTTTGTACATACTCCACAGTACAGGCAGACAGTAGGCCACAGCTGCATAGTTACACAAAGTACGTTCCCTGTAACCTGCCAACACCAACAATTGGACTCGCTTGCATGCCTCTCTCCTCCGGTCCAGTTATATAGATGCAAGTACGCGGTGTAGTTTTCTGTGTCCACCTACAGTAGCTTTTACCTTCCACTACTCAACACATCTCGCACTTGATGAAGGACTATTGTACCAAAAAAAAAAGACTCTAACAACAGAATGTATTATGGAATTGCACTTTATTTGTTGCAGAGTCGTCGATTTTTAGCAAAATTCATTGGGACCTGTTTTAAAGTCTTCGGGATAGCAAATTTTCAGCCACTTACCCAAATAAAGTGCCTCCTGCCATATACAGTTTTTAAAAAATGGCAAACCTGATGGAAATTTACAAAATCAAGAGAGAAAACCACGTGCTTACATTAGCTACTTATTGAAATACAACGCATTGGTAAAATATAAACTTCAGTCGGTATTGAACCCTTTGTGTTTTCCTGGGACAAATCTGACCCCAGATCAGAGGATCGGATACATCGTTTCTATATCTGACGGGATCCAGAAGGTGTACTGTATTAAACATTTAGCAAAACAATCAAATGGACATTAGACAGACTGTTCATTTAGTAGCTGATTCTTTCAATTTTTTATTTATTTTTTTGAAATTGTAGTGGATTTTAAGTATGTGTTGCTTTATAAAGAAGGGGGACGTGCACATGTTCAACTTTAAACAACAGTTTCCCAGCAGAGCTGTAATCAGACCCTTGAAATATACAGTTTAATTGCAATTTGGTGGCGTGGATGGTGACATTTTAATGGCCAAAAAAAAAAAGAAAGCATCAATTATGGCAACCAAAAGGCGCAAGTACCTAAGACAGACCACCCCCCCCCCCCAAAAAAAAGCAAATTGTAAAATTCAAAACCTGTACATATTTTGGAAATTTTGTATTTTTTAAATTTATTCTTCCATTTGAACTGGACAAGTCAATTAACTAATGGACTTGAATGGATCGGGTCCCTGTCCTGAACTCCTGAATGGTCGACACAGGAAATGATGTCATACGTGTCTTCTGAGGGTTAAAAGAATTTTTAATAGAGGAAGCGGATCTGAGCACCTGGTGTTTTCAAACCGTCTCTGTTTGACAGTGAAGCTGCAGGGAATGGAAAGTGCCTGATGATGCATTGTTTTGTTGTTCCCTTTGGAGGGCTAACACACACACACACACACACACACACACATTTGAAACAGAATGAATTCACTGGGATGTATTTGGAATTGAAAAGGATTTTTTTTTTATTCCTTATTTTTCTACATTAACCCGAATGCATATTTATTCTGTAAATAAATCTGTTGTGCAGAGGCCAGAATAGTTTTTTAATGTTTGTTACAGATGCCATATTTAAATGTACCGGCATGCTTGAACTAGCAGCCCCGACCGTTGGCTAATGTGGTTCCTCGTCCTGCTTCTGATCCGTTGAGTGACACTTTTGCACTTTATGGTCATGTAACTCTCCACATTAGTAGCCCCGTTTTAGTCTGTATCAAGTTTCCACAGTAATGCTAAAATAAACGTTCCTCATGCTCGTTGTCATTTGAATCCTTTTTAAGCGTTTAAATGTACACACGCATATTAAAGATTCATCGATCAACATGTTTAAATGTATGTGTAATGTGGGACAGGTCATCATTTAATGGGTTAAAAATCTTGATAATTACACTTGTGAAGGAGACAAGGCTGTCCAGGACAGTTCAATTATTTATTTTACTAATGTCAAATCCTTTCAGGTAAATTCCCAAACTTCTCCTTCATTAAGGGTGGGTATAGTAGTATAGTATAAACTATAGTATTTCAGGATTTCCTGTTAAAAATATAACATCATTGCTTAATTTGATTAATTATGTGGGAGGAAATACAACAAAAGCAACATGCAAAAAAGACGCCATGCTCAAACCTTCTTAAATAGTCATTTTATTCACCAGCAGAAAATATACACAAATGTGAAAAAAGGCAACAATCCATTATCTTCAATGGTACAAACATAACTTTATTGTACAATTAATTTATTGGCAAAAACAAGTCAGACCACCAAAATAACTTAAAAAAAAAATTAATGAAAATGGAGCAACAGTTTTTGCTTTTTCTCAGCAAGCACCAAAAGTCGTTAACAAGAGGAACAAAAAAAGTGGTCAAAGATTCCATTTGAATACTAAACAAATATTTAAATATTTCCAGTCTTTTTTTTTTTAGGAGAAATGTGTAAAACAGAACTGTTTGTTCAGTTGCCATGGATTTGTACAGTGATTTTTCATATGTTTACAACTATATTCATGAAATATTAGAAAGGATGGTATACTCCACGGCCTCCCCCAGAGAAAACTCAGCTGTCTGCAGTGTCTTTTTGCATCACCATAACATCTTTAATACAAAACAAAACATGGTTTTATCTAATAATTCCTGTAGCTTCAAGTTTTATTTCAAAAAAATAAAATTAAATAATATATCTATATATAAAAGACAGTTTTTCCTGTTTTTTTTGTTTGTTTTTTTTATAAAATAAGTCTCAAGATATATTGCCACCTGGTTCTGATGCGTGCCCCCTTCCCTGTAACCCTTTGAGAAAAATAGCGAGGAGGAGGCTGTCGTGTCTTCAGTCCTCTCCGTAAAAAGCTAAACGACCAAATTTCAACCTCACACCTCGAACCAACCTCTGCATTGGCGAGTCGTCGTACAAGTGTCACGTCTACGTTTTGAGATTGTTCAGATGTGTGATGTTACGATGACCCCCCTCCCTTCCTTAAACCGTTGGGGGGGGGGAATACACAGAAAAAGGCGCATTGGTGCTTGTGACCTACTACACCCTATACTGTACCATTTAGGGAAAAAAAACATATCAATACTGTACAGCAGCTCAGGAGTACTTTTTTTTTGGCTTTTTTAAGATTTTATACAGATACAGCAAATATCAACTCAAACGAGAGGAAAGAAGCAGCAGAAAATAATTCCTCTGCTCATAAAGGTTAAAGTATGTACAGTTTTTTTAATGTATCTCACTGATTACAAATAACAGTATCCAACTTCACCAGTTCTTACTTTATACAGTACTTTCAAAGTTTGTGGCTGACAGGCAGGAGGGGACACCGATGAGGGGATGACAATACAGGCAGGATTCTTTAAAGTCTGCAGCCCCCCCCCCCTTCCCAAAAAAAAAATACAATGTTCTCAATGTCACAGTTCATACACAAGGCCGTATATATGTACAAATATAAAGGAGAAATAAAGATGCAGAGTGGGGATAGAAAGAATTGTTCTGCAGATATGGTCAGTACCCCCCACCCCCAAAAAAAGGAAAATACTGCTGAGGTTTAATTTCAAACCCTGAAGGAAAAACACCTTAATTTAACACAGCCTCCCCTCATTTATCAAATAATCACTTTATCTCAGGACCATTTGTTTAACATTTCTCGTTAATTACTTGTGATTATAAAGGATGCGAGTTTAAGAAATTTCTCAACACCACCCCGACTGCGCACATCTCACTGAAGGTCGGCTCTTCTGTTGGTAAATGTACATCGCTGTCAATATGGTCCAGAACAGAAGATATGTTGACACTGAGGGGAGGATAGATAGAATTATGACTCTTTGAGGAGAAAAACAAAGTGGAAAAAGTACACTATATCAACTCACTTTATTTTTTTTAGCCATATTTTAAAATCTTAAAAATACTCATAAAAAGGCAAAATTCTCCAAAGTCCTCAAAAATATTGTGTGATAGACTAAGGAAGAAATATTTTCAACCTGAAACACTGCCCTCACACCTTTTGTACAGAACTGGCAAAAATATATAGATATATATATTAACAGCAATAACTTACCATTGTTTTAATTTATTTATTTATTGACTTCTCAGATTTATGTTGCATCTCCCATAGGAAGGAAGCTTCAGTTCTTATTTATACATCACAAAAATATTTAAATAAAAAATAAAAACTTCTAAAACCCCAAAGTCGTAGTCCAGGTCGCTCTGTTGTAGCGGTTTGACATTTGGGGCAAAAGAGCAGAACATCAAAAACACGACGAGAGTCAGTTACAAGCTGTTGTGGTTAATGTTCGTTCCCAGATCCTGGTTGCTGTTGCTGCCGTTATTGTTTCCACCCAGCATGTCCGACTGCCCCCCCTGCATCCCCGCCATCCCGCTCAGCTGGGATATGATGGAATTCTGTTCCGACGTGAACTGACTGGGATCTACGGGAGCACTGGGCGGCGGCTGCTGCTGCGATAACACTTGCTGTTGGGGTTGGGGGGGCTGGGGAGGCGCCATACTGGGGTGATGTTGATTTAGATGCCCCGGGTGGGGTGAACCAGTCTGTGTCTGTGGGGAGATGCGATGGGGCGAAGGCTGAGGCTGGGAGGAGGGCTGCATGCGCGGGGAGGGGCTAGAACGTGGAGGCTGCGACTGCGGCCTCGGTGAGGGTTGAGGTGATCTGACCTGACTGCTGAGCGATCCTGCTGGACCAAGTCCGCCTTGTCCTTGGAGGTGGGGAGACTGTGCCATTTGTTGCTGGGGGCTCATGGGACTACTGTGTTGAGCTGGAGAACTCCCAGTGAGGTGCTGGTGCTGTAGAAGCCTCTGGTGGATGTTCTGGTGAAGCATGGCTTGAGACGCCTGCGGCAATGTGGGACCACCAGCCCCTCCTCCAACTCCCCCTTGTTGCTGCACCTGGCCCGGTCCACCTTGTCCTTGCTGCAGTGGGGGTCCCGTCGGTCCTCCGTCCTGACCTTGATGGCCACCCATGGGATTCTGTTGCTGTTGCATCTGCATCTGATGCTGGAGCCTTTGCTGGAGTGCTGCTACTTGTGACAAGGAATTGGGGTAGCCTTGCTGCTGTCCCATCTGTCCCGGAGGACCCTGTGGTGCTCCTTGCGGCTGCTGGAGACCCTCGACAGTTGCACCATTCGGCTGGGCTTGGGATGATGGAGGCATCCCTTGCTGACCTTGGCTAGGTTGCATAAAGCCTTGTTGGCTTGTCTGCTGTTGGAACTGCCCGTGGTTTCCCATCTGCTGCTGCTGCTGCTGCTGCTGCTGCTGCTGCTGCAGGTGTCTTCTCAACAACAGCTCTCTAAATTGTGGACTCATATTTGCCATGTTACCTTGTTGCCCCGCTGGCATCGCTCCCTGTTGTTGCTGTTGTAACGCCGCCATTTGTTGTTGCTGTAAATTACCGGGCATCATCGGGCGCTGTTGTTGCTGTTGCAGTTGCTGAAGTTGACCCATGTTCAGCCCCGGCTGCCCCGCCTGATTTACGTTGGCTGGCTGCTGTCCGTCCAAGTTACCAAGTTGGTTAGCTCCAGGCCCTCCAATAGGAGGCATCGCACCAGCAGCACCTTGGAACCTCACGCCGGCAGGTCCTCCTTGTGGCGGGGGCCCTCCTCCAGGGCCACCCTGTCCACCTTGATACCTGGCTGCTCTCTGTCTGATAAAAGCAGCCATGAGGGCCGGGTTGGAACGAAGAATGTTGAGGACTTGCTGCTGTTGGAGAGGAGAGCTTGGGGAGCGCAGCGTTCGCAGTAACTCTTGTAGTGCTCCCTGGGGTAGGTTTCCTGATGCAGCTGCTCCTGCTATAGAAGCTGGTAACCCCACTGCCCCTCCCGATACACCCAATCCTGGCATCATGCCACGGTTCCCCGGTTGCGGTTGCTGTTGATTCATCTGCTGCGGTGGCGGCTGATTCACTGCTGCCTGCTGCTGTGGTGCCATGTGACCCATCATGCCTGGCCTTTGTTGCGGTCCACCAGCACCCCATTGTTGGTTTGTCGGCTGAAGTTGTCCACCACCTCCCTGCTGCACTGGTTGGAGCTGCTGCTGAACTTGAGGGGGCAGCTGAGGCTGCGGACTGCCTTGCTGCATTCCTGTTAACATCCCCTGCTGCTGAGGATCCAACATAGTTCTGCCAACAACTCCTTGACCTTGTGGCGGCATCCCCTGGGCCCCCATGTGGGGCATGCCCATCTGTGCCTGGGCATTCTGGTGGTGGGGATGGGGGGGCATCATGCCTCCTTGACCTAATCCACGTATCTGTGCTTGAGCTTGAGCCATTTGTCTCTGGGTCTCTGCCAGGCGCTGAATTTTTAGGGCCGTCTCCACGGCAGCCAAAGGCGGTCCTTGCGGCTGACCTTGCATTGGCATGGATCCTTGGCCCTGGTTAGGTTGTTGCTGTTGCTGTGGTGGAGTGGCTGTACCCAGTCCAGGTTTGCCAATGGACTGGTGTAGGGGAGAGGCTCCGGGTGGTCTGGGGTTGTATGGAGGCAAACCACCAGGGTGTTGCTGCTGCTGCTGGAGTTGCTGGACATTTGGAGACTGCTGCTGGAGCTGAGGTACCATTTGCTGCTGGGGAGAGTTCATCATCCCCACGCCGCTTGCTCCACCTACTGGCTGAAACTGGTGAAGATGGTGTTGAGGGGGCATGGTACCACCTGGCTGCTGGATCTGCTGTTGTTGGACTGGGCTCCCAATTCCTCCCAATCCACTCATTCCACTGCCCTGCTGTGGAGGAAGTGCAGGCATATTGCCCTGGGTAGGCGTCTGTGGAGTAGTGGGCTGCGTGCCAACAGATGTGGGAGTACCAGGACCAGTTGCTCCATTGTTGGCTCCAGGAGAAGGCAGGCCATTGCCTCCGGGGGCTCCCCCAGGAGCAGGCTGGCCTACTCTTTGCATGCTAGCCATTCTACGTCTTAGCATCTGGGCTTGCTGTAGCCTATGTTGGAGCTGCTGCTGTCGGAGTTTGTGCTTGATGTTTAGACAGAATGGGACCGGGCACTTATTCTCCTGACAGTGTTTTGCATGATAGCAACAAAGTGCAATGAGCTGTTTACAAATGGGGCAGCCACCATTGGTTTTCCTCTTGCAGCTTTTTGTGTGCTGGACCACACGTTTCATCTTCTGGCAGGATGGCAGAGAGCAGTTGGCATTTCTACACTGGCAGGCGTGGACAAGTGACTGGATGCAGCGCTGAATGCTGAGGCGACGAGAATCTCCAGGACTCTGAGTGGTAGCTGCAGCCTGGTTGCTGCTTTCATCATCCAAACCAAGCCCTAGCTTCTCCATCTTGTGCTCGTGGCCCTTAGTGTTGTAACATGTGATGCAGAGGTCGTAATCCTGTTAAGGACAAAAGACATTTAAAATGGTGTCATGTTGCATTTAAAATAATTCTATTCTTCAAGAGTAAGACAATCAAAACAACCTTTCTGCCGCTCACCTCACAAACGGTACAGTGAAAGCGAGTCTCGACATGGTGCTTGCATTCATTGCAAGTGTATACAAAACGGTCTTGGCTTTGGTTATGCAGCTCCACCAACATACACATGGAGCTCCACATGGACCTTCTGAGGGAACTAAACTCAAGATGTTTGTCCCGGGCCAGTGTAAGGAATGCATCGCGGCCATCCATAAGGTCACATGCCATAAGGGGGTCGGGGTCCGCAATGGGGGGCAAGGCATTTGCCATGGGGCCAGCAATCAGCCGTATCACAAAGAACACCTTGGGGGAAAAAAATAGTGGAGCAAACAAAGTATGAGCTAAGGTTTCAATTCAGAAATAAATTTACAAAATCTTAAAACACCTTATCCACAAAAGACTGGGGTACTGTAGTATTTTGAAAAGAAATATGTAAACATACAGTATAATGCATAATTGCGCCTTGTAATACCTCTTTGTGTTTTTCCATAGTGGCATAGAGTTTCTGGGAAAGGTCATTGGAGACATTAGGCATCCCCGGCTTCTTCTTATTGGCTCGACTTAGGCTGCTCTTGTTCTTACTTGTCTTCTTGTTGTTCTTCTTCTTTGCATTTTTACTGTCACCCTTTGTGTCCTGAAGAAAAAACAAGGAGCATTTTGTGTGACCACCCAGTCTCATCACCATTTAATAACCCAGAAGATATTTCTTATAGACGTGATAGAACGTGCGTACATCTATACTCTCATTGCATGTGCTGTTCTCCTCTCTTTTTCGCTCCTCTTCCTCCTGCTCCAGCTCTTTGATGCTCTCTTCCAGCACGTTGGGCCAAAAGTCACCTTCAAAGTAAGGCAACTCTTTGGCACTTGTCAACCGATCTTCTGTTGCCTGCTTGAAAATATCCTGTGGGGGTACATGAAAGATGAGGTGAGCGTGTTCCTCAAATAGCATCCAAATAAGTAATTACAATCAGTTATAGTATTGTCTCTAATCTTTATTCTCCATTAGTGCCCAGGCTTAAAATAGCTTAAAATGAAAATAAAAATGCTGCAAATGCTTTTTACTATACATTTAAACTTGATAGTCAGTTTCTCCACCTTGTAATCATGCACGATCCGCTCTGCTACTGCTTTGTCCAACATTTTCTTGTACCACTCTTGTAGGCGCTTTGGCTTTGGGATCTTCTGATCCACAGGATGACAGTGAAAGATGTAGTCGTCTCCTTCACTGGGTGGGCAAGCCCAGATATGTCCAGTGGTGTAGCTGATAAGGAAAGGTAAGAGACAAAAAAAACTGACAGTGACTTTAGAGTTCTGAGTGGGAAAAAAAAGAATCCACATGAATTTAGCATTTGAAGACCACATTTAGTTGGTGAAGCAGAACTCACCCCAACTTCTTGACATACTCCAAGTAGCCAATGAGGATTTCATGATAGACTGCTGTTCTTAGACAGCGAGGCTTGAAGAAATGGACACTGTCCAGGTAGGAGATATATACTCGTCTATATGAACGGAAGATAAAAATTAAAAAAATTGCAAGACAAGGAAAACAGTTTTGAGAAAGCATCTAAAAAAATTATGTTTTCAGTATGGTCAAAGACCCTACCTTTGGTTGGGCTGAGGGCAATCAGATCCATATTCTTGAACATGCATCCCAAAGAAACAGACATCCACCCCATCAATGTCCTCAAAAGCAAATAGGGCTTTTGTCCTATATGGAAAAGACTCTGACATCTCTCCACTGTCCACAAATCTGTAGAGAAATTAGCAAGATCACAGAAACAGATAATGCATTAATCACATTAGCAAACTACAAAAGGAATTTATTTGCCTCAAAGAATATGTAGTAACAATGTATAAAAAGCTTTGACTGTTGAGTTTTAACGTGATTAAAAATTATTTAAAAAAAAAAAAAGTTGTTTGATGTCTAAATGCAAAGCACTCAAGACCTGTTATCCCCACAATAGACTCTATGTGGTGAATCACACCAAGCAGCATTTTTCATCCTCATACCTCGATTTCATCCCCGGTTTCACCTCCACTACTTTGTCCGAGACATGAACAACACGAATAGTCACGTCTCCAGCCTCTGGATGGCTTTGACGCTTCAGGAAGTCATTCACTCTCGTCTCCAGGAAACAGCCCAACTTTGTCTGTGGCAACCCTGTGTGAGAAAGCCAGGCAACACGTGTTTAACAAGTGTTCAGAGGCCTTTTCAATCACATTTTGGTTTATGTTAAAGAAGGAACCACAAGAACTACTGACTCTTACTTTTAGCACAATACTTGTTCTCTTTTCTTGTCTTATTTGTCTTCTTTAAGCAGCCATCACAAACGAAGCTATCAAGGAAAAAGTTTAAATATGAGGATGCAAACAAATCATTAAGCAAATGTACAATGATTAAACCACTACATGTGGGCCAATTCTTACCCAGACGGCCATATTGTTTCATGGTGCAAGACACAAATCTGATGCATCCTGCGCCCGCAGTCTAAACATTCAACAAACCTGAAATGAGAAAACAGAAATGTTTACCAAAGTACTTGAGTCGAAATGGATAAGTTTCATGACATAACTCACAGCTCAGGGTCCAGTGTGTCATTCTTCTTCTTCTCAAACTGATCCTTGTTAATTGATCTAAAATCAGTTACAACAATTTTAATGATTTGTTGCACAACAGGGGAAAACTTGACAAACCACGGATACAGCAATTGAATACACCGGTCCTGCGTCTTTGGTATAGTTGCTTGAATATAATTTTAAAATCCTGCCTTAAATGAAAAAAAATTAGACTGGTACTCACGTCTGTGGCTGTGTAGGGTCATCACCCAGGGAAACGGTCTCTCCCTGGATCTCGTTGAAACACTTCTCGCAGAAGTGGTACCTGTCAGCAATAAGCCCATATTTTGGTGAACTACACCGTTCCCCAAAGCACAGTCAACCATAGACAGCGCATGGGCAGGCACATGGGGCAAGGTAGGGTGCCACAATCGGAGCAAGCAGGAAGTGGAAGCGCAGGACAGCAGGAAGTCGTCATCGCAACAGCCAGTCATGATTGTGAGGGGTGAGGGTGAGAGCGATGGGTTTTGAAGGTGCATGGTTGGTCAAGGCAAAAGCAAGCCAATGTTGACATCACAACCATTGGAAGGGAAGACAGACAAGCCATATGGACAAGGTAGAGGACGGGACAAACATTCAAGACAACACACAGCAGAGAGCCGAGGCAAAGCACTGATTAGAAATTTGGACATGAGTGGATGGGCAACAGCAAACACAATCACAGTTGGCAGCACAGGAGCAGAATCAACAGAAGCTTAACTTTGAGCAGGGAAACTGAAAAGGTTGTATCACAGGACATAATGCAGACAAAGAACGAATGAACAAGGAGCCACAGACAGCTGCCCAAGTGTTCATTCGCGCAGTTCATTTTAAAGTCGGTCCTTTCACATTTCTGTTCAGCTTCTTTTTTTTGAGACACAAATCACAAATAAAGTGTGCTCATTGAATAAAGCTTATAGGTTTATACAGCTATAAAATAAAAGCTATGTACATTGAAATGAGCTTCACTTTTTATTGATGTATCTTAAAAAGCTAATTTCTATTTTCTGTGAATTTCTTTTGTCCTTAGACAAACAGATGCTACTCTTTTCTTTATTTATAATTTTAAATGAAACACTGCCACTTTAATTGATTAAAAACACATTAACATTTTGAATGAATGTGAAAGGAGTAGACTGACTATTAAAATGCCAGTAAATTAAGGCATCACATGAAGGTATTAAAAAGAGGACATAAATTGGATGCAGTGTTGAGGGAAAAATACATCAGACCAACAAAGTATGAAAGAAAATGAAGTGCATACTAAGAGGAAAATACCAAATAATGCATAGCTTTCATAGGCTCAATAAGTCTCTGTGGTTATTCCGGTAGTTACTTGAATTTTAATTGCCTCCCTCTAGTAACCTCTGCACCTTTTATAAAATGTTTCTCCGTTTCCCTTCTTTCATACCTGTTCTGGTAGCTGAAGTAGGCAGCATCTCGTGGAATAGTGCACAGCTGCTTTCCATAACAGCAAAGCGTCTGAGGTGAGAACTCCAACTGATAGACAGAAAAGGGTCAAAACAGGAAATAATCTATTAATATCTCAACTAATATTCACCTCAGGAAAATCAGCAGTCATTACACAATGAACAATTTTGATTGCTTGGATGGAATATTAACATCTGCTGAGTTTACAGCAGCAATAAAGTTACAACAAATCTTGGCAATACCAAGATAAGAATTACTAAGATTTCTGACAAAGTACCTGCAGGTAAAATATGGATTATTTTACTTTTGATAGTTCTGTCAAACAGCAAAATCAAGCCTTTAGTCTGAAGTAGAGATTGGAATCCACAACAACTACAATCAAAGATAAACCAAAATTGCACTTAACATAAATAACTTATTTTCAACCATCTATGAAGGTTTTTTTTTTGCTTTAAGTGACACATTTAATCAGTCTGACAGGGCAATTTTGGTAATTGTCTGCAAAAGCAAAAATAGAGATTAATGAGAGGTTAAATGTGATATGGGGTGGTATGCCCACATAATCTACACATAGTGACACTGCAGGTGCAGATTTAATGTAATAAAAAAAAATATATATTTTCAAACCTTTAAAATCAATTCACCCGTCTGTGCTACTTACAAGTGGAAACGTTACATTTAGTCCATGACTAGTAACTAATTTCCAATTCTATCACCTTCGGTCTACTTGCGCTGACATTCTGTCTTACCTTCCTTCCACAACAGTAGCCAAGACTCTGCATGACAGGATCAATCTCCTGCTCAAAGACCTCAGCCAACTTGGAGCAGTACTTGTAGACTCTGGATGTTTTACGGTTGTACAGCCAGGCATTATTGAACATGAGCCAGATGTCATCCACATACTGCCAGGGATCCTGGTACTGACCTACAATCAAAACACAGATGATGAGCTGGTGAAATGATTAGATTCATTAGAGGGTCCCCATTTAGGAAGTCAGTATTTTTACACAGATCAACACAAAAGTGCAATAAAACTGCAAATGATTCTATGCATTTCTGTAAGTGGGTACAGACTCATTTTGATTTCCACCAAATTTATCATGAATCTGATTTTTGATAAATCAAGAACTCTCTTGCCAAACATTACATTTACAGATCTACAAAAGAAATGGTCTCAATTATACAGACCTGTGTCCAACTTCCGTTTAATAGTAGATAGGTCCATGGGATTCTTAACAATGTCAAAGTAATCCTGGAAGAACACAATGTGCATGTATTAAAATTCAGTAGATTCTGGGGACTTCATGTTAAACCTACCTACAGTTTCTACAGTCAGGCTGAAAGACGTATTGACTTAACTACTGAAAATATCTGTCCTCAAATCAATACTGCTTTATTAAAAAAAAAAAGGAATTATACTCCTGTTCTGCATGGGTTGACATGTGAACAGCATTGTGTCCTGATGCCCAACTTAGCCAAACCTTTCACTTTATACTGTCTAATCAAAATGTTTAGAGTCATTTAATTCAAAACACTTGATTTAATAACTATATACTATGCAACTAACAGCAGCAATGCTTTCACCAAAACCAAGATAGTTATTGATCCATGAAGTAACTGCATTGTGTAGCCCAAAATATTAATCTTATGAGAACTTGGAATCCAAAAGGTTGTGACATAATTTTGAGTAGTAGTTAGTGCTACTGAATTGATGATAGTGGTCTGCAGAGGAATACATACAGGTATGCACAGCAGTTGTGGATCTACGGGCATTCTGAAAGGCAGAGACTCTGGATCTTGTCTATAGAGAGATTCAAGTGTGGGCATCAGTGCTTGACGAAGCTCCTCTGGCTTGAAGACTGGGGAAAAATAAAGAATAGAAGGTATTATGAAACTAAATTGTAATCAAAAACCTTCTACTTTAAATCAATTATTTAAAAAAAATATATTAAATGATCAGAATCAAAGAGAATGATAAAAGATGCAAATGTGTCCATACTTTTCTTTTTGGCAGGAGCCTGTGGCGTAGCTGCCTCTGATGTCTCCTCTTCCTCTTTCACCTCCTTCTTTACTTCTGATTTCCTGTCTTCTGTCTTTACACTCACTGCTGTTGTTGTTGATGTTGATGATGTATCCATTGGGACCCCTTTACCTCCTTCTCTGGAACAATCTTCTTTCTTAAACTCAGACTTCACTGGCTTTTCCTCTGTTTTGAGGCTGTGGAGCTTCCCTCCTTTAGAGCAGCTGCCAGCTTCACTGTCCTCTTCCTCATCCTGTTGCTTTATCTCCATCTTGGAGTCATGGCTGGTGGATGAAGTATCTAAGTGCGGCTGCTGTGAGCAAGTGTCCAGGCTGTTGACAGAGGCTGGTGTGAGGGCCTGACTGTCTCCTGGAAATGAACCCTTTTGAGAGAGCTAGAGGAAAAAAGAATGAGAACATGGATAAATGGACTTTCTATGTATTCTGATAAAACAAATAAAATTATTTTAAGAACCATATTCAGATAAAAAAACAAAGAAGTATGAAGAAAATGTCTGTATCCTTAAAATTATAAACAAAGCATATCAATATTACATTGCTTAGCAACTATGATGGGCAGGTGGGTTGGTTGTAATTTATTTCTTTGTAAAGCATAAGTCCAAGGAATAATAGTAACTGGTCCAATCAGAATCTCTCGCGTCTCACTTACCGGAGTGCGTGGAAGTTGTGCTCCATGCGGTGTGGAGCTGGAGGCCAATCCGGGGTGAGATGGAGTGGTTGACCCTGGCCCCATGTGCTGCTGCTGCTGGAGGGACTTGTTGGAGCCAGGGCCCTGGCCTAGATGGTTCGGCTGAGAGCCTGGAGGGGGTGCCAGTTGAGGTGCGCTAGGTGTGTGTGGTTGTGGGGTCTGGGACCCTGCTAATCTGGGGGGAGTTTGGTGAGGAGTAGGAGATCGGCTATGAGCAGGGGACGGCGAGCTGCCACGCATGGCTGCTAAATGGGGGATGGAGTTGGCTTGCTGATTTGCATTAGCGGAAGTCACTGATGAAGCAGGTGCTCCTGGTGTTCCGACACCAACACTCTGAGGACCCATCGGTCCCACCGCAGAAACACTACCAGGTCCGCCAACTGACCCTGGTTGTGCTAGAGGACTAGCAACTGGAAGAGAGGGAGGAGTGCCGATCTGTGTCTTAGGATCGAAGAGGGTGAACAAAAGTGGAAAGACAAAAGAAACAAAATTAGGACCAGTAGTAGCTTTTGGGGATTAAAAAAACAACTAAACATTAACTTTCATTTACACTTTCTAACTTCTTACCTGTGCCATGTTTGTCTGTGTGCCAGGTTGGGCAATCCCAGGCTGAGTAGGTCCAACTCCTTGTCCAGCTCCTGGAAATTGCCCCTGAGACAAATACTGATTCTGAATCTGGTTTACATTGGGCTGTCCCATCCTGGGCCCCACCATTCCCATCTAGTGTTATAGAACAGGGGGGGAGAAATTATTTGGTTAAATTAACATTTTTTCCCTGTCTGTCTCTGTTAGAATGAGATTCAATAATAGATCATCCACAGCTGAAGTGTGGCTTCAGCACTAACCTGGTTACCAGAGGCTACCATGGGTAGGGGCGGCGTGGATCTCTGACCCATTGACTGCATCCCCATTTGACTGAACTGATTCATACCTGAAAAGATACTTGTGGTATTAGCACAGATTCTACCGTTTGTGAGAAATGCATTCAATTATTTGTTATTAAACAGTTCCACATTCATTTCAGTTCAATTGTAGCAGTAAAGAAAATTACTATTACTGTATAACATTTTCCATTATAACACAGCAAAAATAAGGCAAATGGCAGAAAACATTTGGAAACAGTTTTCAATGTTATTTGTTCAGAACCATTTAACATTGCATAGCGATATCACATATTTTTAGATAAATATCATAAAATTGTGTTTCCTGTGAGTCTTTACCTGGGCCTTGCATCCTGTTGACCATCTGATTTGGCCCAGTTGGTCGCACCATTGACACCTCAGGAAGAGGACCATCTGTTAAAAAAGACAATAATGAAAATTAGGTCATTTCATATCAACAGAATATGGGAAAACTTTAATTATTTCAATTAGAGAAGTGGATGTAATAGTACAGCTGATTTATCCAGATTTTTAACGGGTTGCAAGTTGATGACCTTTGGGCTGGTAGCAACAGTTGACAAAGAAGAAAATGGTTTTAAAAATGCAGCCGGGATGTAAATGTAGTAAGAAGAATATCCATGTCCACTTACTAGGAGGCAGTCCGGTGGGGGACTGACCCATGCTGGCAGGACCGAGGCCAAGACCCTGCTTCTGGAGCCGGGTTCTTCTCTTCTCCTCCAACTCCTTCTGGATCTTGTAAATCTTCTCTGCTAGCAGATGATAGTACTCAGCCTGTAAAAAATAAAAAAATAGTCACAAAATCAAGAAAGTGTTAAAAAAAAAAGGTGAAAAGAAAAAACCTGCTTTGATAAACTTTGGTGAACTTACTCTATTGTTAGCCGTCTCATACATGTCCCCTTCAACTTTTCTAGCATAGGCAACCAGGTTTTCCATTCGGCGGTCTTTTAGTGCCGCTGGATCTGGAGTTGGGAAAATTGCCTGAACGCTGTCATTGGAAGAATAAAAAAATAGATGTAAATGGAAGGAAAAGACAGTAGCAGAAAAAGTCTTAGACAATTTCTGTACTTTGCTGATATTTAAGCAGTTCATGTGTCTTTTTAGCTCTTTGAAGTATTACCTATGTGCCACCACTTTAATATCAGGCCAACTGTATAGTCAATAATTGTTCTTTTATACTTACAGTTTGTGTACCAAATGGTTTCGCAGGTCCTGCGTGATGTCCTCGTGCCAGCTTTTTCTTATACCTGTGGCAGTGGGGGGGCCTACGGAGGCCATGGATCCGAGTCCCGCAGAATCATTCAACAGACTGTAAAAAATGGGAGAGTGTCAGTGAGCTCCAACTCCCACAACAACTATCAGATGTGGCATCAAAATATAAATCATAAGACCGGAGAGACCATACAGGAATCCATCATTTCAGTGATGATAAACATAGGTTTGGGGAGTAAGAGGTGTTGATTAGTACACCTCAAGGGAGTTTTGTGTGGTAGACTATCCCATGCTGCTACTTAAATCCTCAGTATGTTCATTTTCTTACCCTTGGCTGTTCACATTGAGGTGCATCATGGTGTCCTGCAATAGGCTGGCTTGTTGATTCTGAGTAGGACCTCCAACACCTCCATTAACTCCCATAGGATTTGCACCTATTCGGGGAAATCATTAGTCTAACATTAGTCTAATGATATGAACACAGTCCCACAAAGTGCAGCTTTTTCAAAATCTAAAAATCACACCTGTAGAATCAAACAGGTAACCAGGAAATATAACTTACCCATTGGGTTCAAAGACCTCATGCCAGCTTGGCCCTGAAGTCCTTGGTTGGGCATACTGGGCTGAGGAGTCTGGATCTGATTGCCCTGGTAGGTGAGGCCCAGGGCAGCATATGCTCTCTCTATTGAACTGGGATCAATCTGGCTAGGTGGGTTGAGGCTGGGAGCACTTGGTTGCCCACCAGGTACTGCCCCAAGGGAGCTGCCGAGGCTTGCTGTGGCCCCACCAAGTACAGCTGTAGAGAGACAGGTCAGTTTTTAATAATACATCCGGGATAGCCTGTGAAGTTTTCAATTAGCTTGTTCATTTCAGAAATAACTCAAATAAATAATGACCAAACAATTCTAACATATTTGTATGTGTAATGTGGAAAGAATGAAATAAGTATATAGCACTGGTCAGATACAGACACTCACACTGCGGGTTCCTCTTGTCCCCAGCATTCTTGAGGGGCAGGCAGACCGGACAGTCATGCCTCGTGCAGTTCTTCCAGTGGGAGATGATCTGTCGTGATGATGCACAATGGGCAACTGGTGATAAAAAGAAGTATTAAGATGTAAAGGGTTGCAGAACAGTTGTTGCAAATGAGAGGGAAAAAAAATCAAAGCGGGCTGATCAAGAATGAAAATTCATGCTGTCAGTTTCCCATCATGAATGAACTGGCCGATCGTGTAACGCAAACACCTTATCTCAGGCTGCCCCAATAAGTCTGTACTCAAATCTCTCTAGCATTACTACAATACAAGATTGTGGACCATCTCTTTATTTCAATGTCAATATTTCCTTTTACCTACAGGTAGCGACCTTATAATTATCAGAATGATCTTGACTCCTTTAGTCATCGTCTTCTGCACAATGTCTTGTCCAAAATAATCCTTCCATGTTAACAGAAAACCACCTTTAAACCTGCGCGTTTTGTTATTTTTGATTAATCACTTCACGCCCAACTATCCAAACTCTAATAATACGCAGATCTTTGTCAAATAAATGCCTTTATTTACCCAGTGAGTGCAGAAAGATAGTTTTTCTCCTTTACTCACCCTGACAGGATTTGCCAGCCTGGCAGTGAGTCATGTGGTTGAGGACATTTTTCATGGTGCGACAGTGGGGCAGGTTGCATTGCCGAACTTCACCGTTGGCCTGCTCCCGCCGTTGGCACTTGTGGGCATGAAGAAGGAGCACCAGCTGCTGCTGAATTAGCTTGCGCTTCTCAGGATCAGCTGTGGGCGGGGCACCCGCTGCAGCCGGTGCTCCAGAAACCTGGGTACCTGCCTGCCCCACCAGACCTGCCTGACTGTTGGGCACCATCCCTGGAGCGCCCCCGACAGGTGCGCCAGAGGGACCACCCACACCCGTCTGTGACTGCTGGGATCCCTGGTGAGTGGTGAAAGAATACGTAGAAAGGTGAATGAATGCTCTGCAAAAGAAGTGTAGTGCTCACGTTGGCATAGGACTTGAGCAAGTTTTCAGACAGTAAGTATTGGGTCCCTACCATTGCAGCCATTCCTTGCATGGCCTGATTCTTCTTGTCCACGTTGAACTGAGCCAGGTTGTTGGCCATTGGACCTTTGTTCTGGAGCTGGGGGCCCAGCCCCTGATTTCCCTGCGATTGGTATGGACCACCAAAAGGCCCTCCTGGGTTTCCCATCATGCCCATCTGGAAAGGACAAAATGTAAAGAACAGTGAATAATGATTAAAGCCAAGGTTTCCAAGACCTCTATCACTACAACAGTTAAACATCTGGCTGCTAACAATGGCCAGTTTGTGTTTTCTAAATGGGAACAGCGCTGGGCTTTTATGTTTATATTGCTCATGAGTACTTCCTATCAAAGAATTTGTCAAATTCAGGCACCATTACATCTGAATCAATACAAAAATAATAACCCTTAACCCCAACTCTGCCTAAAGGCCTGAACTTTCAAATAACCACACGAGGACGTGCTCTAATGTTTTGTATGTTCTATAAAACTATGGCATGATGAAAATACATGATGCTCTTAATATAAGAGGTCACTTTTCAGTCTGATCCAAGAAAACAATAACAATTATACCTCATGGTAACCCATCAATCATAATTAGCATTAATTAGCACTAAACCCACAATCAATTACCAAGCTTGAGCCCAACATTGAGCTGGCTCGATGTTCAAAAACAAACCAAAAAAAAAAACGTTTGCACTCCAGTGAAGGTATGATTGAAGAGAGGTTTGAGCCCCCAGGAAGAGTAAATCTGGCGATTTTCAACTCTGGAAATTTGTGTTACTTCAATTATAAGAATTTTTTATAGCTTTAGTTTTTAAAAAGTGTTGAGCTTTACCGATGTAAGCATTCTGAGCCACATGCATAAACACATTTACATCATCAGGTTTTGGCTTCGACGCCTGAAAACCAAATAAAGGACTGTGTTGGAGCCTATGTTAAATTCATATGGGACACATATATTTCAACCTCTAACAGCAGTGAAGAATCTAATGCAATTAAAATTCTGGCTCCAAACCTAAAGGGAAAAGTGTAAGATATACTTAGGTCTATAATAAATCAATGTATATTCTTAAAGGAAAAAAAAAAAAAAAAACAGGAGAGGCTGACATGAAACATGTATGTTTTAAACTCATTATTTACCTGTTTTAAATCAAAATAGAAGGGAGCTTTACAATCACTGACAAAATGTCAACTCTAATATTAATGTGATGCTTCCCACTATTCAAAGAGAGCCAGAAAGCTTATGCTGTAACTACTTACTCACCAAAGTTACATTTTTATTGTGGCCACTAACTCTTAACAGAATTTGCTGCCATAAATTGAACCAATTAAAGCCTAAAAATTCATTCCAAATTACTGTCATGATTACATTTAAATGTAAATAGACTTCATGCGCGTGCTGAATTCCCAAGAATCCTACCTTGTTCATGGGTCCAGGTTGCTGTCCTCTCATGCCCCCCTGGCCCCCAGGGCCCTGCTGCTGCAGGGTCTCAGCTAACAAGTTGGTGTTGCCACCCATCCCCTGATTTCCAAAGCCCATTCTGGGGGAGCCGTTCATCACTTGGTTCCCCATCATGCCCGGCTGCTGCTGTCCATTATTGCCTTTCTGTTGTGTGCCCATCATGGCTCTGTTCATGCCGCCCATCATTCCAGCTGCAGCATTCTGCTGCATCATGTTGGCCTGCTGCTGAGGAGAGAGATGCTGCTGCTGCCCCTGGCCCATCATTTGAGGAGGACCCTGCCCAGAGGATGCCTTCATATTTGCCAAGTGTTGCCCCATGTGTGCAGCGCCACCGGGGCTACCCATGGCTCCTTGATGTCCTTGTTGGGCTGAGGTGGGAGGTCCAGAACGTAAAAGTTCAGACAGCTGTTTATGCTTGGCCACAGCATCTTGACTTCCAGGACCACCTCCAGGTCCAAGTCCGAGACCCATCGTTCCCACTCCTCCATTACCTCCACCGGGACCCAGCACAGCAGGTCCTGGTCCCAGTGCGTCGTGCAACTGGCTGAGATCCCCACATTAACAAGTCCTGGCTCATTTGAGCTAATCAGCTCATCTGGGAGATCGCACTCCAGTTGCAAAAACGAGCCAAACTCTGGAAAGGGGGGAAGAAAAAGTCATTTTAAAAAGGCAAAATTTCAACCTGGGAAAAGAGAACAAGGCCCACCACCACATTAAAATGGGATAATCCTTTAGATGTCAGTATGAGCTCAAACCCAATTCCACGTTCAGCATTAAAAAGGTGTTTACAGGTGTGACCATATTTTTTCTCTGTTTAGAACCGAACCATGTTTAATCAAGGACAACAGGTCTGAGTTCTAACATGTATTCCTCTCAAGAGAATACGGGGACCAGTAAAGGATCTGACCAAAATGACACATGGACCGTTTCATAGAGATATAAAGCCAGAAAACTGAGAGCAATCTGCAAAAATGCATGTGTTCTCTGCTGATCTGCATCCATAACATGAACATAACAGAGTTTTCATGCTTGTTTGCATCTCAGGACAGAAGCCGGGTGCTGAGATTTCTCTCTCTTGCTACTCTGAGTTGACTTCTTACAACTAAATATATATTTCACTAAATGGTCATTTTATATGATGGAAGCTAAACATTTTTGCTTCCATTCCATTTCCATTACAGAAGTACATGTTTTATCAAATAAAGACGATGCCACTTTGATCTGATGCCATTTAACAGCAAGTCACCCGGTTGAGATTCATGCTACTAAATAATGGAAGTCATTAGTTGCTCTTTTGTGATTATTAATATACAACAGGTATATCGATCCTCAGCATGCTTGTAGCGTACTGACGATCAACCCGGTAGTTTGTGTGTTTCGCTCCATTTCATCAATATCCACAATATGCACAATATAGAGACAAATCACAGGATATAACACACATATGTGCACGGTCCGATTATTGAACCTGTCCAGCAGCCCTTTCCATGGATACAGAGCACAACTTAACCCACACTGGTTCCACTGTCGTGATGGTCGCGAATGTGTTGCAAACCTCAGTGCACGTTTAAGCTGCCAAAAGCCCCGTCAATGGTGCACATTTTTATTCGCAGGCCACTATTCCAGCTGCTGTCACACGCCATGCACAAAAACATACACCGACAATGGCAATTTGATTTCAACAATCATTCAGGCCGGCGGGCCTAAATTTAGCACTCCCGCAAGGCTTTCCTCACCACGGTTGGCAATTTTTGATTTCACTATCAATAACTGCTGGAGAGCGGATATGATGGGACATCACAACTGATTGTTGAAGGTATTAGAAACCACAAAGCTAAAACACCAGCAGAGTGCTTGTGGGAGCTACCAGTCACTATGTCACCATCGAAAACCCCAATAAAGTTTGCCACAAGTTAGGTGGGCCATTAAGGTTATTATGGGTCCACCTAAAGTAGCCATTACACACGGGACCGTCACCGTAGGACCCGAATTCTGTTAGCCGAGCAGCTCGCAGCTACGCGGCTACCTTCGGCTAAAATGGCTTTTAGCAAACGAGCTAACTGGGGAAGCTCTTCTTCACGTCCGACACTGTATACTAGCAAGCTAAGATTAGCGAGCTACGACAAAACAGAGAAGTAATCGTGCATCTTCTTCCAATTCCAAGTGGACCAAACCAAGCGAAAATACCAAACTTAAAGATCCATGTTGTAACAAATGATATAACGAAATAATACTCACCATTTCCATCGCTGGCAGAGGCGGAAAGTGCCGGAGAGGAGAGTTTAGGCCTCTTGGCTGAAGGCGGGCCAGAGTCCAGAACGTTCTCGGCCATATTTTTTCGAAATAAAAATATATAAAGTATCCACAATTTCAGGCGTTTTCACGCCCTTAGAAGCACATTCCTCTTCGATTCCAATATTGCGACTTTCCCCCCTCCTTTTGGGGTACTAAGAGGGGGAAAGTCCCGTGTACAAATTACTCCTCTTTCCCTAGGTTCGCCTCTCGATTTCAGCCTCGGCGTATATCAACCCCCCTCCCTCCCTCCCTCGTCGGATTTTTTTGTTCTTTATAAATTTCTGCCAGCGGAGGAGGAGGGGGGGTCGGAGAAAGTAAAGAGGGAGACACATGCAGCGGCTTCCCTCTAAACTCACACGGGCTCTTCAGAGGTAAATAAACTGGCCCCGGGTCTCGCTCCCATGGCTGCATCCGTCGTTTCGACCTCCTCGCCAGCGGTGTGTGGATGGGGATAATGTCGGGCACAGGCGGCTTGTTTGCCTGCGAAGTGATGGTGGTTCTGCTGGTGGCCTCTAAGGATGAGCGATCGCCGATTTAAAACTAAAATAAAAGAACGCACACTTGGTGGAACAGTCGCGGTCAAGAAAAGCACTTAGAATGTTTCTGCATGCGGAACTGTGCTGGTAAAAAAATCTAATGAAATGAAAGAAGTGTGGACTTTCGTTTTTGGAGGCGCAAAACAAAGTTGAATCACATCAAGAAGTAAGAAGATGTAACTGCCAGGTGGGCTTTTTTTGGGAGGGGGGTTATTTTAGGGGAAAGAGCTATTTAAGGAGAGTCAAACAATGGAAACACCTGGAAAATGTATTGCTTAAAACTAGTGGGAGGTTACAATTTTGTTCACTTGTGAGAGGCAAGAAAAGGGAACATTTCAGTTCAATTCAATTGATTTTTTTATATATATTTTTTTTTTTTTAAACAAGAGAAATCTGTCCATCCCTTTACAGCCTAATATATCTTTGCCATTGTGAGCTGCAGCCTTGGTTATGTTACCAGAACATGTCAGATTTGAAATCTGGAAATACTGCATCTTAATGAACCATTTTACCATCTACCCACTCTCATGGTAACCATGTGTTGATTATCTTAATGAATATAAACTGTATTTCACCTTAGATTTACTGGCAATTATCTGCCGTTCTGCAGATTCATTAGGATTTTACACATCTGCATCATTTATTATGTGAAGATACTTTATCCCATTACATGTAAACCTCCATTCTTCCCAGTTTCAATGTTTTCCAAATGGAAATCTGGCACAATAAGCAAAGGAAGGTTAGGTCCCTCTCAGAATAAGTTGCTTTAATGTTGCAAACAGGGAAGAGCATTTGAGTCACATATCAACAAAATAATTGGTCAGTCTAAATATTAAAACCAGTTATTTATTAGCAATATCAACCATTGATACAGTCAAAGTAGGAAACACCATCACGGGAGCCTTTTATATTTTTGGCCGTCCAAACCCAGATGTGTGAGCCTTGCCAATCTGCAGTGGAGTGGATTTATAAGTTTTGTTCTTTTACCCAGAAATCAACAAGATCCCTTTTGATTACTGGGAGAAAAAATGTTTTATGAAAATCCACAATCAGCAATTTTGGTTTTCAAAAAAAACAAACAAAAAAAGAAGCAAAGAAGACATACGAGCCTTTAAACAATTCATTAGTTCAGAGCTGGGTTTCACATTTTGACCTTCTTGATAATGGGACCATTTCCAAAGCAAACAATTATAGCATGTGACACGCTTGACAGTCAATATACAGACACAGTGACACATAAAGGTATAGAAATAGGGACATTAGGCTGTTTGTGTCCTGGGTGTTCCTGCTGGGAAGAAGCCAGTAGTAGGAGTCAGCAGTTCACAGAAGTTGAATGAATGGATAAGATGAGCTACTCGGGGCCCAAGACTGACCCCTGTAGGACACCGCACGTAACAATCAGGACCAAACTGACTTTAACTCAATTTCCAGTCTAAATACCATTTTGTGATCAACTCTTACCACAAGCCGAGGCAGTAAATAAACTTCTTTCATGAAGTACACAGGATGCATGTCATCAGCTCTATGGAGTGGACTGTGGGGATCTCTTTCATTCAAGGGGTTCCTAAAATGTGGTAGACTTCATTTAAACCATTTGCCACATTTTGATTTATTTTTGGTTTATTACTAAAGACATGTTGAATGGACTGATGTTCAGGACCATTTTAGAGCAGCATTTTAAAAAAGTAATTACAGAATCCAGAGCAGATTAAGGATTTGGGCTCACTGGGGGTGTTGGAGGTCAAAAACCAAGGACTGAATAAAATGCTAACAAAATACAAGGGGAAAAACCTAGGAGAAAAAAATCTTTAAAAATTTGACATCAAATAAAAGTGTTTTTTTAAAGGGTTGAATTGCCCTTTAAAGACATTGTTTAATGTCAACTGTGTTGGGTGTGTAGGGTTTCGCTGTCAGTCAGGTCGGTTCGGCAGACTGGGCATACTGGGTTATCCTGCGAGGTAGAGAACACCGATATCAGTATCAACGGATTAAACGTTCAATCTCTTTATTAATGCTGACTAATGAGGCTGAGTAAATGGGATGTAAGGGCTTCATATGGTACATTTGTAAAGTCTGGGAAATAAATGCTGCAACATCTTGCTGAGCTCCACTTTGTCACCATGTATATCCATTAAGTATGTCTTACTTTGAGCCAGTGGTCAATACAGTCCCTGTGATAGCTGTGGAAGCACGGCAGGGTCCTCAGCGTCTCCCCATCAGTATAATCACATAAGCAAACGTTACACCTGTCAGTCAATCAGCAGAGGAGGAGTCAGCATCCGCAGCGGCGCGCCTCCATACAGACACACTATTCAATAACAGTCCAACTCACACAGCGCTTCCTGCACAGGTGCCACTCCCAAATTTTTTGGTGGGAAATCTGGAAATTTCCTGTGAACTAAGACTTCTGACCACGACTGCGCCCTGTTGCTCCTCAAACTGCAGGAGGGCCTGAAAGAGTAAATAGATGTTACTGTGCTTCTTGTTTAGTTCGGCACACTGGATCCAGATGCCTGAATGGTGAATATGAGCCCAGAGCTGTTCGTGTGCGCACCTCGTAATCACCTTCCAGAGGATCTTGAGAGCGGGGGAACCTGCCCAAGCCACCTATTCCCTCCCAGCCAATCAGATGAGCAAACAAAGGTTAGATCAACATGCTGGTCATACATCCTCTATCTTAAATTTTAAAAAATGCATTGATTTAAATTCTTTCTGCGTGTCGCAGCAGCTGTCAGTGTTGTAAAAACTTTCCAATACTTATACAAGAGTAGAAGAAAATAATGATAGATAAAATATGTTTTTGCTAGCAGCTGATGTAACTAACACCAAATAAATGTATACATAGATGTGTGCTGTGTAAATGTAAATACACAGTGTAATACATCTGGGATAGCCTGTGAAGTTTTCAATTAGCTTGTTCATTTCAGAAATAACTCAAATAAATAATGACCAAACAATTCTAACATATTTGTATGTGTAATGTGGAAAGAATGAAATAAGTATATAGCACTGGTCAGATACAGACACTCACACTGCGGGTTCCTCTTGTCCCCAGCATTCTTGAGGGGCAGGCAGACCGGACAGTCATGCCTCGTGCAGTTCTTCCAGTGGGAGATGATCTGTCGTGATGATGCACAATGGGCAACTGGTGATAAAAAGAAGTATTAAGATGTAAAGGGTTGCAGAACAGTTGTTGCAAATGAGAGGGAAAAAAATCAAAGCGGGCTCATCAAGAATGAAAATTCATGCTGTCAGTTTCCCATCATGAATGAACTGGCCGATCGTGTAACGCAAACACCTTATCTCAGGCTGCCCCAATAAGTCTGTACTCAAATCTCTCTAGCATTACTACAATACAAGATTGTGGACCATCTCTTTATTTCAATGTCAATATTTCCTTTTACCTACAGGTAGCGACGTTATAATTATCAGAATGATCTTGACTCCTTTAGTCATCGTCTTCTGCACAATGTCTTGTCCAAAATAATCCTTCCATGTTAACAGAAAACCACCTTTAAACCTGCGCGTTTTGTTATTTTTGATTAATCACTTCACGCCCAACTATCCAAACTCTAATAATACGCAGATCTTTGTCAAATAAATGCCTTTATTTACCCAGTGAGTGCAGAAAGATAGTTTCTCCTTTACTCACCCTGACAGGATTTGCCAGCCTGGCAGTGAGTCATGTGGTTGAGGACATTTTTCATGGTGCGACAGTGGGGCAGGTTGCATTGCCGAACTTCACCGTTGGCCTGCTCCCGCCGTTGGCACTTGTGGGCATGAAGAAGGAGCACCAGCTGCTGCTGAATTAGCTTGCGCTTCTCAGGATCAGCTGTGGGCGGGGCACCCGCTGCAGCCGGTGCTCCAGAAACCTGGGTACCTGGCCCCACCAGACCTGCCTGACTGTTGGGCACCATCCCTGGAGCGCCCCCGACAGGTGCGCCAGAGGGACCACCCACACCCGTCTGTGACTGCTGGGATCCCTGGTGAGTGGTGAAAGAATACGTAGAAAGGTGAATGAATGCTCTGCAAAAGAAGTGTAGTGCTCACGTTGGCATAGGACTTGAGCAAGTTCTCAGACAGTAAGTATTGGGTCCCTACCATTGCAGCCATTCCTTGCATGGCCTGATTCTTCTTGTCCACGTTGAACTGAGCCAGGTTGTTGGCCATTGGACCTTTGTTCTGGAGCTGGGGGCCCAGCCCCTGATTTCCCTGCGATTGGTATGGACCACCAAAAGGCCCTCCTGGGTTTCCCATCATGCCCATCTGGAAAGGACAAAATGCAAAGAACAGTGAATAATGATTAAAGCCAAGGTTTCCAAGACCTCTATCACTACAACAGTTAAACATCTGGCTGCTAACAATGGCCAGTTTGTGTTTTCTAAATGGGAACAGTGCTAGGTTTTTATGTTTATATTGCTCATGAGTACTTCCTATCAAAGAATTTGTCAAATTCAGGCACCATTACATCTGAATCAATACAAAAATAATAACCCTTAACCCCAACTCTGCCTAAAGGCCTGAACTTTCAAATAATCACACGAGGACGGGCTCTAATGTTTTTTATGTTCTCTAAAACTATGGCATGATGAAAATACATGATGTTCTTAATATAAGAGGTCTCTTTTCAGTCTGATCCAATAAAACAATAACAATTATACCTCATGGTAACCCATCAATCATAATTAGCATTAATTAGCACTAAACCCACAATCAATTACCAAGCTTGAGCCCAACATTGAGCTGGCTCGATGTTCAAAAACAAACCAAAAAAAAAACGTTTGCACTCCAGTGAAGGTACGATTGAAGAGAGGTTTGAGCCCCCAGGAAGAGTAAATCTGGCGATTTTCAACTCTGGAAATTTGTGTTACTTCAATTATAAGAATTTTTTATAGCTTTAGTTTTTAAAAAGTGTTGAGCTTTACTGATGTAAGCATTCTGAGCCACATGCATAAACACATTTACATCATCAGGTTTTGGCTTCGACGCCTGAAAACCAAATAAAGGACTGTGTTGGAGCCTATGCTGCTAAATTCATATGGGACACATATATTTCAACCTCTAACAGCAGTGAAGAATCTAATGCAATTAAAATTCTGGCTCCAAACCTAAAGGGAAAAGTGTAAGATATACTTAGGTCTATAATAAATCAATGTATATTCTTAAAGGAAAAAAAAACAAAAAAAACAGGAGAGGCTGACATGAAACATGTATGTTTTAAACTCATTATTTACCTGTTTTAAATCAAAATAGAAGGGAGCTTTACAATCACTGACAAAATGTCAACTCTAATATTAATGTGATGCTTCCCAATATTCAAAGAGAGCCACAAAGCTTATGCTGTAACTACTTACTCACCAAAGTTACATTTTTATTGTGGCCACTAACTCTTAACAGAATTTGCTGCCATAAATTGAACCAATTAAAGCCTAAAAATTCATTCCAAATTACTGTCATGATTACTTTTAAATGTAAATAGACTTCATATGCGCGTGCTGAATTCCCAAGAATCCTACCTTGTTCATGGGTCCAGGTTGCTGTCCTCTCATGCCCCCCTGGCCCCCAGGGCCCTGCTGCTGCAGGGTCTCAGCTAACAAGTTGGTGTTGCCACCCATCCCCTGATTTCCAAAGCCCATTCTGGGGGAGCCGTTCATCACTTGGTTCCCCATCATGCCCGGCTGCTGCTGTCCATTATTGCCTTTCTGTTGTGTGCCCATCATGGCTCTGTTCATGCCGCCCATCATTCCAGCTGCAGCATTCTGCTGCATCATGTTGGCCTGCTGCTGAGGAGAGAGATGCTGCTGCTGCCCCTGGCCCATCATTTGAGGAGGACCCTGCCCAGAGGATGCCTTCATATTTGCCAAGTGTTGCCCCATGTGTGCAGCGCCACCGGGGCTACCCATGGCTCCTTGATGTCCTTGTTGGGCTGAGGTGGGAGGTCCAGAACGTAAAAGTTCAGACAGCTGTTTATGCTTGGCCACAGCATCTTGACTTCCAGGACCACCTCCAGGTCCAAGTCCGAGACCCATCGTTCCCACTCCTCCATTACCTCCACCGGGACCCAGCACAGCAGGTCCTGGTCCCAGTGCGTCGTGCAACTGGCTGAGATCCCCACCATTAACAAGTCCTGGCTCATTTGAGCTAATCAGCTCATCTGGGAGATCGCACTCCAGTTGCAAAAACGAGCCAAACTCTGGAAAAGGGGGGAAGAAAAAGTCATTTTAAAAAGGCAAAATTTCAACCTGGGAAAAGAGAACAAGGCCCACCACCACATTAAAATGGGATAATCCTTTAGATGTCAGTATGAGCTCAAACCCAATTCCACGTTCAGCATTAAAAAGGTGTTTACAGGTGTGACCATTTATTTTCTCTGTTTAGAACCGAACCATGTTTAATCAAGGACAACAGGTCTGAGTTCTAACATGTATTCCTCTCAAGAGAATACGGGGACCAGTAAAGGATCTGACCAAAATGACACATGGACCGTTTCATAGAGATATAAAGCCAGAAAACTGAGAGCAATCTGCAAAAATGCATGTGTTCTCTGCTGATCTGCATCCATAACATGAACATAACAGAGTTTTCATGCTTGTTTGCATCTCAGGACAGAAGCCGGGTGCTGAGATTTCTCTCTTTGCTACTCTGAGTTGACTTCTTACAACTAAATATATATTTCACTAAATGGTCATTTTATATGATGGAAGCTAAACATTTTTGCTTCCATTTCTCTTCCATTACAGAAGTACATGTTTTATCAAATAAAGACGATGCCACTTTGATCTGATGCCATTTAACAGCAAGTCACCCGGTTGAGATTCATGCTACTAAATAATGGAAGTCATTAGTTGCTCTTTTGTGATTATTAATATACAACAGGTATATCGATCCTCAGCATGCTTGTAGCGTACTGACGATCAACCCGGTAGTTTGTGGTTTCGCTCCATTTCATCCTCAATATGCACAAATAAATAGAGACAAATCACAGGATATAACACACATATGTGCACGGTCCGATTATTGAACCTGTCCAGCAGCCCTTTCCATGGATACAGAGCACAACTTAACCCACACTGGTTCCACTGTCGTGATGGTCGCGAATGTGTTGCAAACCTCAGTGCACGTTTAAGCTGCCAAAAGCCCCGTCAATGGTGCACATTTTTATTCGCAGGCCACTATTCCAGCTGCTGTCACACGCCATGCACAAAAACATACACCGACAATGGCAATTTGATTTCAACAATCATTCAGGCCGGCGGGCCTAAATTTAGCACTCCCGCAAGGCTTTCCTCACCACGGTTGGCAATTTTTGATTTCACTATCAATAACTGCTGGAGAGCGGATATGATGGGACATCACAACTGATTGTTGAAGGTATTAGAAGCCACAAAGCTAAAACACCAGCAGAGTGCTTGTGGGAGCTACCAGTCACTATGTCACCATCGAAAACCCCAATAAAGTTTGCCACAAGTTAGGTGGGCCATTAAGGTTATTATGGGTCCACCTAAAGTAGCCATTACACACGGGACCGTCACCGTAGGACCCGAATTCTGTTAGCCGAGCAGCTCGCAGCTACGCGGCTACCTTCGGCTAAAATGGCTTTTAGCAAACGAGCTAACTGGGGAAGCTCTTCTTCACGTCCGACACTGTATACTAGCAAGCTAACATTAGCGAGCTACGACAAAAACAGAGAAGTAATCGTGCATCTTCTTCCAATTCCAAGTGGACCAAACCAAGCGAAAAATACCAAACTTAAAGATCCATGTTGTAACAAATGATATAACGAAATAATACTCACCATTTCCATCGCTGGCAGAGGCGGAAAGTGCCGGAGAGGAGAGTTTAGGCCTCTTGGCTGAAGGCGGGCCAGAGTCCAGAACGTTCTCGGCCATATTTTTTCGAAATAAAAATATATAAAGTATCCACAATTTCAGGCGTTTTCACGCCCTTAGAAGCACATTCCTCTTCGATTCCAATATTGCGACTTTTCCCCCTCCTTTTGGGGTACTAAGAGGGGGAAAGTCCCGTGTACAAATTACTCCTCTTTCCCTAGGTTCGCCTCTCGATTTCAGCCTCGGCGTATATCAACCCCCCTCCCTCCCTCGTCGGATTTTTTTGTTCTTTATAAATTTCTGCCAGCGGAGGAGGAGGGGGGGGTCGGAGAAAGTAAAGAGGGAGACACATGCAGCGGCTTCCCTCTAAACTCACACGGGCTCTTCAGAGGTAAATAAACTGGCCCCGGGTCTCGCTCCCATGGCTGCATCCGTCGTTTCGACCTCCTCGCCAGCGGTGTGTGGATGGGGATAATGTCGGGCACAGGCGGCTTGTTTGCCTGCGAAGTGATGGTGGTTCTGCTGGTGGCCTCTAAGGATGAGAGATCGCCGATTTAAAACTAAAATAAAAGAACGCACACTTGGTGGAACAGTCGCGGTCAAGAAAAGCACTTAGAATGTTTCTGCATGCGGAACTGTGCTGGTAAAAAAATCTAATGAAATGAAAGAAGTGTGGACTTTCGTTTTTGGAGGCGCAAAACAAAGTTGAATCACATCAAGAAGTAAGAAGATGTAACTGCCAGGTGGGCTTTTTTTTGGGAGGGGGGGTTATTTTAGGGGAAAGAGTTATTTAAGGAGAGTCAAACAATGGAAACACCTGGAAAATGTATTGCTTAAAACTAGTGGGAGGTTACAATTTTGTTCACTTGTGAGAGGCAAGAAAAGGGAACATTTCAGTTCAATTCAATTGATTTTTTTATATTTTTTTTTTTTTTTAAACAAGAGAAATCTGTTCCATCCCTTTACAGCCTAATATATCTTTGCCATTGTGAGCTGCAGCCTTGGTTATGTTACCAGAACATGTCAGATTTGAAATCTGGAAATACTGCATCTTAATGAACCATTTTACCATCTACCCACTCTCATGGTAACCATGTGTTGATTATCTTAATGAATATAAACTGTATTTCACCTTAGATTTACTGGCAATTATCTGCCGTTCTGCAGATTCATTAGGATTTTACACATCTGCATCATTTATTATGTGAAGATACTTTATCCCATTACATGTAAACCTCCATTCTTCCCAGTTTCAATGTTTTCCAAATGGAAATCTGGCACAATAAGCAAAGGAAGGTTAGGTCCCTCTCAAAATAAGCTGCTTTAATGTTGCAAACAGGGAAGAGCATTTGAGTCACATATCAACAAAATAATTGGTCCGTCTAAATATTAAAACCAGTTATTTATTAGCAATATCAACCATTGATACAGTCAAAGTAGGAAACACCATCACGGGAGCCTTTTATATTTGTTGGCCGTCCAAACCCAGATGTGTGAGCCTTGCCAATCTGCAGTGGAGTGGATTTATAAGTTTTGTTCTTTTACCCAGAAATCAACAAGATCCCTTTTGATTACTGGGAGAAAAAATGTTTTATGAAAATCCGCAATCAGCAATTTTGGTTTTCAAAAAAAAAAAAAAAAAAGAAGCAAAGGAAGACATACGAGCCTTTAAACAATTCATTAGTTCAGAGCTGGGTTTCACATTTTGACCTTCTTGATTATGGGACCATTTCCAAAGCAAACAATTATAGCATGTGACACACTTGACAGTCAATATACAGACACAGTGACACATAAAGGTATAGAAATAGGGACATTAGGCTGTTTGTGTCCTGGGTGTTCCTGCCGGGAAGAAACCAGTAGTAGGAGTCAGCGGTTCACAGAAGTTGAATGAATGGATAAGATGAGCTACTCGGGGCCCAAGACTGACCCCTGTAGGACACCGCACGTAACAATCAGGACCAAACTGACTTTAACTCAATTTCCAGTCTAAATACCATTTTGTGATCAACTCTTACCACAAGCCGAGGCAGTAAATAAACTTCTTTCATGAAGTACACAGGATGCATGTCATCAGCTCTATGGAGTGGACAGTGGGGATCTCTTTCATTCAAGGGGTTCCTAAAATGTGGTAGACTTCATTTAAACCATTTGCCACATTTTGATTTATTTTTGGTTTATTACTAAAGACATGTTGAATGGACTGATGTTCAGGACCATTTTAGAGCAGCATTTTAAAAAAGTAATTACAGAATCCAGAGCAGATTAAGGATTTGGGCTCACTGGGGGTGTTGGAGGTCAAAAACCAAGGACTGAATAAAATGCTAACAAAATACAAGGGGAAAAACCTAGGAAAAAAAAAACCTTTAAAAATTTGACATCAAATAAAAGTGTTTTTTTTAAAGGGTTGAATTGCCCTTTAAAGACATTGTTTAATGTCAACTGTGTTGGGTGTGTAGGGTTTCGCTGTCAGTCAGGTCGGTTCGGCAGACTGGGCATACTGGGTTATCCTGCGAGGTAGAGAACACCGATATCAGTATCAACGGATTAAACGTTCAATCTCTTTATTAATGCTGACTAATGAGGCTGAGTAAATGGGATGTAAGGGCTTCATATGGTACATTTGTAAAGTCTGGGAAATAAATGCTGCAACATCTTGCTGAGCTCCACTTTGTCACCATGTATATCCATTAAGTATGTCTTACTTTGAGCCAGTGGTCAATACAGTCCCTGTGATAGCTGTGGAGGCACGGCAGGGTCCTCAGCGTCTCCCCATCAGTATAATCACATAAGCAAACGTTACACCTGTCAGTCAATCAGCAGAGGAGGAGTCAGCATCCGCAGCGGCGCGCCTCCATACAGACACACTATTCAATAACAGTCCAACTCACACAGCGCTTCCTGCACAGGTGCCACTCCCAAATTTTTTGGTGGGAAATCTTGAAATTTCCTGTGAACTAAGACTTCTGACCACGACTGCACCCTGTTGCTCCTCAAACTGCAGGAGGGCCTGAAAGAGTAAATAGATGTTACTGTGCTTCTTGTTTAGTTCGGCACACTGGATCCAGATGCCTGAATGGTGAATATGAGCCCAGAGCTGTTCGTGTGCGCACCTCGTAATCACCTTCCAGAGGATCTTGAGAGCGGGGGAACCTGCCCAAGCCACCTATTCCCTCCCAGCCAATCAGATGAGCAAACAAAGGTTAGATCAACATGCTGGTCATACATCCTCTATCTTAAATTTTAAAAAATGCATTGATTTAAATTCTTTCTGCGTGTCGCAGCAGCTGTCAGTGTTGTAAAAACTTTCCAATACTTATACAAGAGTAGAAGGAAAATAATGATAGATAAAAAGTATGTTTTTGCTAGCAGCTGATGTAACTAACACCAAATAAATGTATACATAGATGTGTGCTGTGTAAATGTCATAAAGCTGTCTTTATTTACTCACTGTTTTGAGGTTCTCTCTGCCGTAGGTTGTGATGGACAGATCTGTGGTACTGTGCAGAAAAATGGTTAAAAGAAAATTGAAATTCTGCAAGATACTGCAATGTACAGAACGGTTCAGACTCAGGTCTTACCCTATATGACCTCTGCTGCTGGCGAGAGCTGGCTTGCTCTTCATCAAACTGGGCCTTAAGGACAAGAAAGAATCAGATACATGTTCACTCTGTACAACTGTGTTCTTTCAGTCCAGCCAACCTCTATAGGTGGCACATCTTCCTACCTGCAAATATCGAGCAAACTCTTCGTCTGCCTGCTCCTGTTCCAGGCGAGCGTGACTTCTGTCAAGGATTTCTGTCACTGCTGCAAAACAAAGCCACCAAACTATTATTGTTGGAGGTTCTTCTACCACTACTGTTAAATCCAAGTCACAGTAGAATAAATACAATGAGTGAATGGTTGCTGGACCAAACGTGCCCTTCCTCACCTGCTAAATTCTCTTCGTGCCCCCCACAGAGCTGCCTCCTCTCCACATCAGTAAGGGAGAAAAGAAAATCGGACTGAAGAGCTGCTGGCAACGGTGAGGCTGAAGAGGCTGCTGACATGGTCAGACTTTCCCAGCTCCTTGTCCTGTCAGCTTCGGGACTGGGACTGTTTGCAGGGGAAGGACTGGCCACAGGAGAATCCACCACCTGAACATCCAGCTCCACTACTGATGAGGAGGTTGAGGAAGCAGATGACAGGTAGCTTTCCTCAGGTAAAGTCCTCACAGTTGGAGAAAGGTCAAAGATGCTCTGTTCTGGTGAGGCAGTTAAGCTGACGCTACGTTTTCTGCTCCCAGCAACCAGGCACCTGCGCTTGCGTGAACACAGAGACTTTCGTTCCCCACTGGAGAACAGCTCTTCAGAAGAAGAGCTGCTGACAGCCTCCTGAGAAGGAAAACAGCACATTTAAAATGACCGACTAAAACGCTTTACATTGAAAATAAAATACATTCCTAAATTAAGAAGGTGTAAATAACTCCCGTAACTTATCTTTGGCCAATATTCTCAGCTGATAGGAACCAACTGTTCCTATTTGTTCACTTGATTACTCCCAAATTATCATTTTGGTTGAATAAAGGACTCAAGAGCACATTCAAAAGATCATGTTCAACAGACAATCTGTCTTATTGTCACTAAAGTTCTACAAATCAGCAATGTCAACAGCAGCAGCCAAATCCAGAAGTACTAAAACAGCAGAGTTGCCAGTCAACAGCTAAATACAGAGCATTAGGAACTAGAAAAAGTAGTCTCTTTTGAAATATCATCATCAATTTTGCAGTCAATTATGACAGAACACTTCTATAACCTACAGACTTACTGGATTTAAATGTTCTTCTCTGTCACTTCTCCTGCGTTTGCTGGGCTGTGGACTGAATCAAACACAGATTTACATTAGTTTCAGAGACCCTATCAGTTTGGTTTAATCTACTTCAGGGCCTCCAGCTTTTTTGTGTTCTCAAATGCTTTTGTTAACATAAAAATGGGAAACAGCAGAATGTTTCATTTCCATAAAGGAACCTTCATTCCTAAACATGAAATGTCTGAACACGTGGAGGGGCTACAACTCCCATACCTCAACTTTCCCTCATTGTTTTGTGCCTTCTTAAAAGTCTCCGTGTGTGCTAAAGTGTAGATATTATGCTCCTGAATATTTGCTCCTACTTCCCCAGAACATCTAAACTCAGCACACTATCACCTGGGAAGTTTGTGTACATCTATTATTGCAGGATGACCCCCTTTTTGGTGAACCCAGCGGATACCTGGGTGTTTCTGGGATAACGCCGTACATATTGGAGTCTGTGGCGTTGTCGGTGTTGAGCAGGAAACCCTGGTTCAGACCCGTCGGACTGTCCACACTAAAACTGTAATCAAAGGAGCCGTCGATGGAATCCATTTCCAATTGCCTGAGAAAGAAAATAACATGTCACGCAACCAACAATGACTTTTATATTTCATTAAATGATACTGATGAGGATATTGGCGGTGATATTGTCACGCCACAACAAAAGCTGCCATTCTTCGTAAAGCTGACATGTTCACGTGAGCCATTCACAAGTTAGCTAACTTATCACACAACAATGCGCAAAAATAGCACAAATCCAAACTATCTCATCCACATTTCGAACACCCCCAAGGACAAACTAACTCACAACGATCTAGAATCACTGATCCATTTTATCCGTGAGTAAATTTTAAAATTGCGAATTTCCCTCCCGCTCACCTCCGGCCAACAGGAAAACGGCGGTGCGCGCATGCGCAGAACTACCTCCACTTTCCGACGCTATCATACACGCATTTAACTTAACTTAAAAATAGAGCATAGGCAACAAATAAAGATAAGTAATTAAACTACACAGTACATTTTTAATGTTAAATAGCAACTAAACAACCAGCTTTAGGTATCAGGGTAACACTGCAACGCTTGCGTTGGGATTTCTGGGTCACGTGGCATAAAGCTACTCATGTACAGAACAGTAAAACGAAATTAAAAGAGCAAAACAAAATTAAAATGACTCAGTAAATGAACAGCAGTGGAGCCAAAAGTCAAATCAAAGAAATTTACTTTGTTATTAATAATGTAGAAAACAATAATAATGAAAGATAATCAGTAGTTTTACAAAGCGACAGAATATTGGATGAAAATGTTTTGACGTTACGTATTTTTCTTAGTTAAAATCCTCGTACAGTCGGTTTAAGTAAAAACGAAAATTTTGATTCAGTGCCAATAGCAACATTTGCTTTTAATGTTTAAAAAATGTTAATTTACTTCAATTGTATACAGTAAAACGCATTTGTTAACGGACCTGAGTCTCTTTCTCACAATGGTGTTTCATTTTGCGGGAAAGTGGGAGGTACAAACCGTTTGTCTGATAAACGAAAATGCAGATTTTTGTATTTGAAGCTGCTTAGGTGAGTTTTGATTGTCGAGGCTGGAGAACAACCTCCCGCTGTTGGTGCGTGGGGCAAAGTGCGAGTTTTTAAAAAAAAAAAAAAAGACAGAGCTGAACACGCGGAAGACGGCTATTTTATTGTGGGACCCGACAATCAACTTGATAAATGTTATTAGATTACAAAATCTTTTTTATCGCTATTGCTATTTCTGTTGTTTTTATGCACTTTCTGTATGCTGTCACTGTTTGTAAAATTGTATATATAAATGATGTGCGTATGGAGACAGTTGTTTTGTTGCTCTACAGAACATCAAGTCCCATCATGCTTTTCACAGTGACGTCAAAATAGAGTGCCCAATTGTGTTGGTATTCAACCACCAGGACGGACCAGTGCTCGTGTAGTTGTGAAAAACAATGTATAGGATCAGTAGAGGCTTCAGCGAGGGGACTCTAAAGGTAACAACACAAAGCGTTCCTTGAGCAACAGGAGAAATTTAGTTTTAGTGTAAGCTTGCATGTCCAGAAGCATGTCCCTTTCACCACAAGCGATAAGCGTTAAAACTATGGATAACAACGAGGTAACAACTTCAGGTAATTCAGGAAATTCATCATTTCAGGTGTCGTAATCCTGATCTGAACATCTGAATACATCTAAATTATTTTTAGGCGCTTTATTTGGTAACTATATCTGTAATATAGTATACAGTTCGTCAAAAACATTTAAAATAATTTATCATCTTTTCTACTTTAGTGCCTTTTGTGTTTCCCTGAAATATGTGTCACATGTCTAAATGGTACAACTGAGAATGTGTTTATGGCATAGATAGACAACTGTGTATTAGTCATAACAAATCCTATGGTTGTCATTTGCAGATTATACAAAACATCTGAACTGCAGAAGACATGAATTGTTGTAGACCCCACTGGACACTCAGGTTGTGATATTTCAGCTCAGCACAGGATGCCTCACCCATGTGTGGCCTACGGATGTGGCAAAACAGCAGAAGATGATGTGACACTATTTAAATTCCCTAAGGACCCTTTGGAATTTCGCAAATGGGAGAAGCAGGTGCAACGTACCCGCAATGACTGGGTCGCCACCCCAAACTCTTACCTGTGCAGTGAGCATTTTGGCAGGGAGTACTTTGAGCCCAAACATTCTTCACCCAAACTGAAGCCAGGAGCTGTTCCTACGGTGTTTGTCCGTCCACACTGTACACACTGCTATGGAGTGGGGTGTAGAAGTTGCCTGCCTGCTGTCCAGCAGCAGAGCTCTCGTGAAGACAGAGAAAGTACAGTAAGTTTGAAAGACTGGAAGAGTTATGTTGAAGTTATTTTTCAAGCATGTATATGACCTAAAATATCAATCGTATTCATGTGTTATTCAAATGCATGGGATTTATCATTACAGGCAGAATATAATGAAGTAGCACCTGCAAAACCTGATGCTTCTAGTGGTTTAGTAGACGAAGACCTACGACCAGGTAATAGGCTAAAGATGGGGACAAAATATTATGGTCTTGAGTTGAAGTTTAAGGGAAGGCATTCTGTAATAAATAATAGGTAATATCAGGGACTCGGCCCCAAAGCTTCAATTTAAATGTATTCATCTGAAAGGCCTATTTCTTTACCTTGTGCAGTGGTGTGTGAGATGTGTGGCTACTCTGGGAGTGTGGATACCTTTTTTTCCAAGACCAAGCGTTTTTGCAGCATGTCCTGTTCACGTTCCTATTCATCAAACTCCAAGAGGTTCTCCATTCTGGCACGTTTGCAGGTGAGAACAATGGACAAAGAGCTAGTTAATGGGTTCAGGAAATATTCAGGTTATTCGGTTCATAAATGACCACATCTGAACCTGCTATTCGCAGGGGAAAAGCACAGTATATACAGTAGAGTAGAAAGGCAGCATATGATGCTGTTGAAAAGACTAAAAATCAATTCTGTGACATGCATCACCTGACTCTGGTGTAGTTAAGACTGAGACTTCTCAACGCCTCTGACATTAAGCTGCGTGTATAGTCTTTGATACAGAGATTTAATCACATCATCCTGAAGGTAAAAGATCCCAGGTGCCTCTGTTGAGGAAAATCATCCAAAGCATTAAATGGCTCCAAAATTGAAGTAGACTGATTTATGTTCCCTTGGTCGATTAAAGGGTGGTGCTATTATATGCTCGCCTTTTCAAAATGGCTATTAATCCTGCATGGACAGCTGTTTTGACAGCAAATGGCAGAGACTTTGTTAGACTGTGAGCTTGAAAAAGATTCCCTTGGTTTTGAACATAGATAAAAACATTCTCCTCTATATCATCAAATAAACTGTATTTTTGGCTACAGAAAATATCCCAAAACACTTCAAATGTAAATGCCCCTTTTTTCTTTCTTCCGATACAGGGAAGGCCCCCATCCAAAAAAGCAAAGGTGCTAAACAAAGTGAACAAAGCCCCCCCGCCCCAAGCTGCACCAGAAGGTAAGGGTTAAAAAAACAACAACAACTGAATTATACACAAACTCGTCAAATGCATGTCTCCTCTTTTTCCTGATCATAGGAAACATTCCAGGTTTCGACTGGGGAACTTACCTGGAGAAGGAAACATCCGTGGCTGCATCAGTAACCTGCTTTAGACACGTGAGCACCCAGTCTGAAGAAATAACAAGTTGCACTCATGTATAAGCTGATATGTTTCACTCGTGATCTGTATCAACATGTCTGCAGGTCCCCATGTGTGAGCATTGGGATGACATTACTGTAGGGATGAAGGTGGAGGTCCTGAACACAAATGCAGTCCTGCCTAGTAAAGTGTACTGGATTGCCACTGTCATCCAGATCGCAGGTGTGTCTGTGCTTTTGTACGAGCACGCTGATACATGACTACCATGATAATGATACAAATGGGATCTTTTGCCATTGTCCTGAATTGCGTTTTGAGTTTTCACAACACCCGATATGATGATGACAACAGTGTTGTATTAATGTAGATTTGGGTAAAGGAATTCAACATGTCTTCTCTCAGATGGAACCACTGTTGATTTAACACCTTTTGTATCTAGGATACAAAGCTCTTATGCGATATGAGGGTTTCGAGCATGACAGCAGCCACGACTTTTGGTGCAGCCTCGTTTCAGGAGAAGTAAACCCGATTGGATGGTGTGCTATGACAAGCAAACTGTTAGTGCCACCACAAGGTGAGAGTTCAGAATCTAAGGTCGCGAATGGGAAATGAAGCTATTAGAAGCAATTAGCACAGTGGAAATCTGAGATCAAGTATGAAATTCATGTGTACAAATGTTGCCCAGACCAAAGCCTGACCAAAGACCAAAGTCTGATCTGGTTAACTGTGTACAAACAGACGTAAAGCAGAACATCCCAGACTGGAAAGAATATCTGATGTCAAAGCTGGTGGGGGCCAACACTCTACCTGTTGACTTCTACATAAAGGTAAAGTCAGACTATCTTTTTGCCTTTGAGAAGATAATGAGTTCTTCCATTTTCTCAAGCAAACATTTTCCCGTGCTCCTCCCAGTTGACTGAAAGCATGAAGCCGTCTGTCAAAGTCGGCATGCGTGTGGAGGTCGTGGACCCTAAGCACGTGAGTCGGACAAGAGGGGCCAGCGTCATGTCGGTAGTTGGTGGTCGTCTGCAGCTGATGTACGCAGACCAAAGTGAGGCCCCTGACAACGCCACCTCAGATTTTTGGTGTCACATTTGGAGTCCCTTGGTGCATCCAGTGGGCTGGTCTTTCAGAGTTGGCCATGCCATTAAAGGTCCTGGTAGGTCTGGAGTTGCATTTTCTGTGCTTTGGCCTCAACGCACACAGCAAAAAAACAGTAACAAAGAGTTCATTATACATCATCTGTAATCTGTACTGCTGATGAGTTGACATTTGTAGTTTATAGTGTTCTCTGTTTGATCCGTAACATTTTTGTTTATTAAAGTAAAGAATGCAGAAGCTGCAAGCAATATCGTCAAGGGCAACGCTAACAGCACATCCTTGCTGTTTAAAAAGGTATTAAGTAAAATATCATATGAGAATTTTAATTTTGTCTGATTTAGAGCAGATCTTGATGTGTAATGTGTTCCTCAGCCCAGGTTTGTTTACATGAATGGTGGCTTCTTTGAGAAAGGAATGAAGCTGGAAGCTATTGACCCTCTGAACCTGGGAAGCATCTGTGTAGCTACTGTTCAAAAGGTAGGATGATACCACCTCATCTTTTACTCTTAATGTGACCGAGTGGATGTTCGGAATGGTGATATAATAGTTTAGTTTCTAGATAGCATTACAGCAGTTACTTTTCAAAATTTATGTCACCAAACTCTTTTGTGTGTGTTATCAATAAGATTCTGTGTGTTACAAATTCATAAATTTGCTTTCTAACCTTTTTTCTTACAATTGCCTGTGCTCCCCGACTCAGGTGTTGTTAGATGGCTACCTGATGGTGGCTATTGACGGCTCCACATCGGACAGCAACTCTGACTGGTTCTGTTACCACGCGTCATCTCATTCCATTCTTCCCATAAACTTCTGTAAAAAGAACAACATTCCTCTCACAGTACCAAATGGTAAAAGGGAACAAGCTTCTTTACGCAGTCTGTAGTTAATTTATTTTTGAAGGGAGGTTAATTCCACAAAGCTAATAAAATTAAGTCAAGCTTCATAGTCTCATTGACAGCCGATTGGTGTTTCTCCGTCCTGACAGGTTATGATTCTCACACCTTCAAGTGGGAGGAATACCTAAATGAGACCAAGGCGAAGGCAGCGCCAGCAAGGCTCTTCAACACTGTAAGACAGGAAGCTTCCATTTTAGTTTTTAACAATTATTTTAACTGCTTGCAACTCAAAATCCTGTCAATACTGAATTCAAATGTGTTCTGCATGTCAGGACTACCCAGGCTACGGCTTTTCCCCCAACATGAAGCTGGAGGCGGTAGACCTGATGGAGCCCCGCCTTGTGTGCGTAGCCACGGTGAAGCGATGTGTGGGCCGCCTGCTGCTCATCCACTTTGATGGTTGGGAGGATGAGTTTGATCAGTGGGTGGACCACGACTCTCCAGACATTTACCCCGTCGGCTGGTGCGAGATCATGGGCTATCAGCTTCAACCGCCTCCTGAATCTAGTAAATATGCCCTCAATGGGCCATCTTTTCCAACACTGTACTTGTCATTGATAACGTCCGGCACTCAAACCCCTCTTCACTTTATGTGTTAGAGCAGGAGACATCTTTGGGCTTTCAGCCATTTTTGTCTTTGGGATATTTTAACAGTCTGTTATGTTTGTTGTTTAAGTAGGAATGTCAATAAATGAGTGTCTTTTATCTGATTCCAGTTGAGCTCCAGCCAGGTGAAATCCAGGCTTCACAGAAGCAGAAATGCAAGCCTTTAAATTCTGGAAAAAGGAGTACGTTTTGATTAGGTTTTCCTTATAGTGCTCTTTCATGGAAACTGTGATTTTCCTCTCACTTCACTGGTTTGCTGTCCAATAGGGAAGAGGAATGCAAAAAAGAGGCTGTCTCTGGATGGCGCTAAACGAAACACTGGCTGGAATCCTGAGGTCACTGACTCGAGCCATCCTAAAGAGCTGGAAGACCTCGGCCATGATCCCAATGTGCCTCTCGTTGAACCCAAGATGGAGCCACAGGAGCAGGAGAGTATGTAGATACACTCCTGCTCTACACTTTTTTTTTGTCTTTGTGGGGAGCTTGGACTGATTTCTTCTTTTGACTTTTTGTAGTATGTGCGGTGCAGGTGAAAGTGGAGGAGATGGAGATGGAGACGCCCATCCATCCTCCAGAGAGCCCCAGAACCGCTCCCCTCGTCGCAGTCAAACAGGAGGAGGAAGGGGAGCCAACTCAAAAAGATCCAAGATGGGTGGCAAAGCAAAAGGCAGCGCAGGAGGAGAGAGTGCAGAGGGAAGAAGCAGCAGAAACAAGTCCAGAGGTTGGGTGTGTGGAGCAGAATATTAGTGGGGAAAAGAGTTGTGCAGAGAGGAGTGACAACATGGACCAGAGCAGTGGAGATGACTGCAGCAGGGAGGACGTCACAGAGCGGAAGGCTGAGAAGTGAATTTGACTTTCAAGACTCTTTTGGCTGATTTCTTGACTTCAATGTCAACATCACATGTTTCAAGCATTTGTTTTGTTGTGGTATATGCTTTATTTTTTCATGTTTAATCTCCAGCCTTTTAATGCAACTTGCTGAAAACTGAAAGTTTCAGTGAGCTGAAATGTTCCCTTCATTTGTCTTGCAATGGTGTAGTGGTTAAAAATAACAAGCCAGAGGTTGGAACTGTTTTGCTATTGAAATTAGCCTTCAAATGCTAACATATCCAGTCGTGTCTTAGGGGTTGATAATCTAACAATGTGTGTGATCTAAAATAAAAGTAAAGAGGTCCAGTTTCACTGGCTCAAAATAAAGTGATTTTTTGGGGGGGGGATTACCCTGATTTAAAAGGAAGTGCTATGTTGATGGATAAAAAGAGCTTCACACCAGTTCTAAAGGCAGCAGAGGGTAGTTTCTGAGCGTGATGTGTCTGATTCAACATCTGAAAGCCGTCATGTCGTCTTGTCGATGTTTAGGCAACAACCCGTCTCTTGCTTTTCCTGTCGGCTGGTGAACTTCGGCGAGGTTTCGATTTAGCTTTGAGCATTTTCATGTGATGGGCGCTGAGATGCATCGGTTTGGGTTTGTTTGCCTTTGGCGCCTTTGCTAGTTTTGGGGGTGTGACGGCGGGAGCCGTGGGGAGGGTCTCACCCCCGGGACACGCTCGGAAGACGTGGACATCTTTAATTTTGCGCCCCTTGATCTCAGGTGGATTGTTGCAGGTGGCTCTCACTTTCAGGTTAACTTTCTCAATCCACCTACATAAAGAGAAAAAAGCAAGTGAGATTTGATGTATTTGGATGTAATAAACAGGAAGTTGAGAAACCGGCAAATCTCGAATCTTTGCATTTTTTGCTGGGATTTCTGGATGTTGGTCAACAGAGAAGCTCAACATTCTAAAGAGGATCCACATTAGCATTTATATAAATGTCTTATCCTGAAACACTGCTGATGTTATTATATGATATAAAACATGTTGTCTTTATATTTGATTTCTGATCAGCTGAAAATATTACAATCTATTAGCTACATTTCCTGGTGTTTCCTGCTCTTTGTGACCTCTATGGAGCTCTTAATGCTCCATTATATTATTATACAGATGGTATTATTTGCGGATTGCTAAAGATCATAAACCCGTCATAAAGGCCTTACAGGCGCAGCGGCAGCAGGGGGCAGTCACACATCAGAGGGTTGTCAGCCAGGTTGATGACCTCTAGAGATGTGAGAGGGTGGAAATCGGGTACCTCCTCCAGTCGGTTACCTTCTAGAAAAAGGCTCCTTAACCCTGGACCCAGGCCGGCCAGGGAGTTCTGGGACATCTGGAGGATTCAGAATAAGTCCATACACTAATTATATAATCTTGTAAAAGACGATTTTTTTTAAATAAATTGTTTCTAATTATTCTCTGTAATCTAGTAATATTTAGTGTACACACCCACACACGCATATATATATATTTATATCTATTAACATATTTTGTCACACTTTAAACTGTCAAATAATTAATTCTAATGTAAAAGCCTTTACAAAAGTTCTATGCATATATACAGTATAAGCACAGCATGCAAATAGCTCAAACTTGATTTGAAGTACATTATTCATTCTATACTAAATGGATTTGCTGAATTTCCTGGCTGCAGCTCACCTTCTCCAGTGCCATGTTGTCCAGATAGAGCTCCTTCAGTGACCTCCCCAGAGGCTGGAAAGCATTGGGACCAATCCAGCGAATTGAATTTCCAGACAGCCTCAGGTCTCTGAGGTTCCCCAGTTTACTCATGGCCTCCGTGGGCACCTCCTTCAGCTTGTTTCCTCCCAGGTGGAGCGTGTCGAGATCCCCGGCCCGATCCAAAGCCCTGGGTGACACATTACTAATGGCGTTTCCTGTGAGGTAGAGAGATCGGAGGCCTTCCGCTCCAGCTAGTGTGTCAGGTTCCAGCCTGGTGATGGCATTGTTCTCCAGGTGAAGAGCCAGAAGGCTGGGCACCAGTTTGAAGGCACCTTTGGGAAATGTGGTGAAGCGATTCTTCTCCAAGTGGAGGTACGTCAGCGCGGGGAGGCCTGAAATTAGAAGATAGGATGTTTTTCATGCATTGTTAACTCACTCATGGCTAATAACAATATCAAAATGATTGAAGTAAAAGTACTTGTGACACTAAAGAGTAATCTAGTAGGTTAAACACATCGAGCAAGTTCCTCTAATGTTGAATTAAGCCAACCCTTGAAGGCATCAGGACTGAGAGAGGTAAGGTCATTCTCCGACAGGTACAGGTAGATGAGTCCCTTCATTCCACTGAAGGCTCCTTCCTCCACCTCCACGATCTTGCTGCGCTGCAGATGGAGCGACACCACCTGAGCGACACCAGGGAAGCTGTTGCTGGGGATGTAGTGGAAGTGGTTGCCACGCAGGTCAAGCAGGCGCGTGTCGGGAGAGAAGCCGCGAGGGATTTTGGTGTGGCCTCGGTTCTCACACGAGGAGTGTTGCGTCACCACCTGAAGGTGAGCAAAATGCTGCAGTTTTATTACATCGTTAATAGCTTTTATTCATGTCCTCTATTCATCCCAAATTAAAGTCTTCATCCTTTAGCATCTGCTTCCATCCAAAATCATTGGGTGTGATTATTGGTGAATGATGCCAAAGCATGGGTTATTATATATGTACTGTATCACTTGCATCATTTACTGACCTCACAGACACAGTTGACAGGACATTTTATTTTGTTCTCTGGTTCTTCTGTTGGTAGCGGCGCAATCCTGGATGCCTCCTCCAGCTCTGCCTTCAACATGGCCTCCTGGCTCTGACAACGCAGTTCAGCGGGGTAAATGGCTGCCAGGTTCTCCCCCAACATGTGGGCAGGCCCTCCACATGTCCCCATCAGCTTCACTTTGTAACGAATCGACCATTCCCTGTAGTGATGAACCATAGAAACGAGAAGATGTGAATTGAATTTCTCTTGAAATATTGACCAGAACTTGGTTTTTAGTCCCCTGTACCTGAGGGGCCGCAGGTAGCAGTTACAGGAAATGGGGTTTCCAGCCAGGTTAAGGCGCACCAGCTTGGGTGAACCTTCAGAAAAAGGCTGGATGACACGCAACTGGTTATAGCTAATATCAAGGTGAACAAGGCTGGGACATCTGGAGACAGCGGTGTTGGATAATTCCTGCAGGGACATGTGGTCCAGGAAAAGATGGGTGAGTTTAGCCATGGACACCGACTCCTCCCCCAGATAAGTCATTGGGTTGTAGCCCAGATCAAGACGGGTCACCTCAGGCAGTCTGGATGTTGAGAGCGAAAAGAGATAAGTAGGATGAGAGTGAATGTCCATACAGATCAGAATGGGGGTGTAGTCCATATGCTACTCAAAAGAAGGGAGAGGAGCCTTTTCCCTCTCTCTACAGCTCAAGCACCTCAATTTATGGAACTCTCAACACCGGCAATCTTTTTTGGCTACCTCAGAGCATCTGAGCTCAGAGGACATCTGATTGACAAGTCCTAAAGACTGCTTGCCTGGTCATGGTCTCTGTGGGGAAGAACTGCAGTTCATTGTGGTCCAGACTGAGACGGGTGAGAGTAAAGAGACCAGCAAAGGCTTCAATGTCGAGATAGTTCAGAGAATTGTGACTAAGCCGGAGCCATTTGATGTTCTGCAGGCCCTGTGAGGACAAGAAGTGTCAGGTTTTAAGTGGCTTCAAGAGGTGTTTCAACAACAGGAGTAAAGGTCAGACGGTCTTTTTCAACCCAACCTGAAAGGCCAGATTGGGGATGTAGACGAGCTGATTGTGCGTGATTGACAGCAGGTTGAGGAAGCCGAGCTGGGAGAAAGCTCCAGGCTGGATCTCTTCGACACGGTTGTGGTCGATCAGAAGCTGCTTCAGCGAGGAGAGCCCATCAAAAGACTCCTAGATACAAGAAATGCAAAGAAAGGCACTGGAACATTCTTTACTTTAACATTTGTAGAAATGAAATAGAAGTCTGGGTCCTGCCAAAACAAAGTGCTGAATACTGGACATCAGGTGCATTATGACCTGGTAGAGAATCTCAATGTTGTTGTTAGCCAGGTTGAGGAAAACCAGACGCCCGAGGCCACGAAAAGCCCCTTCCTTCACATGACGGATGTTACAGCGCTGCATGGACAGGTGAGTCAGGTAAGGGGTGTGTCTGAAAGCCCCCGTGGGCAGCTCCTGGATGTCATTGCCTCTGAGATCTAACTTCACAGTGATCTACGAACAGAACAAGAGCATTTATTGCGAACCAGGAAGGGAAGCTGTGCCATTATGGGGACAGGGACGCCAAGCATCGGATATCGAACGCCAGACCTCGTCGACATCAGGAGGAACCTGGGTCAGGTTCTTCCTGACGCAGGCCACGTTGAGCTGGATCTGGTCACAGATACACTGCTGTGGACATTTTGCTGGATGTGTAGCAGGGATGTTGAGGAGGAGGCCGAGCAGCAGGACCCAGAGGGTGTTGGGACAGAGCTGCTTCTCAGGGTGCATCTAAGAACAACAGCATTTGATAGACACACAGGTAGATTAGATTCTGCCATCTGAAAACTGTTTGACAGAGCTGAGCTGAAAGATAAAACAATTAAAGTGGATGTGCAGGTGTTTTCCATAAGTGAATGTTGTGTTGATGGCACCACAGTTGTCACCTCAGAAGTTTGCCCGTATTAGGATGAGAAAAAATTCAACTTAATCTGTAGATAAAACCGTATGACACACTCTTATTATTGTGTGATTTATTGGATTAAGGTCATTTTTGTCAGCCTGGCCTGCTCCAGTCTTCACTGGAATGCCCTAAAACCACAATCCCTTGTGGGATCAAGAGTCTTGATCCGCAGGAATGGACACGAAAATTTCCACAGCCCCGCACTCTGAAATACGGAACCAGAAATGTTGACATTGATGGTGCCATGCCTCCAAAATGTTGTCGGAGCTGCTGCAACGCACTGCGCTGGGGATGACTGACATGTGAAAACGGTGGGAAATCTAGGAAACGTTGAAATTCACCATGTTCGGATCATTGCGCGCATTTCGTCGGCAGTTTGCATCTGAGATCCCCTGAGACAAGAGGGGACGAGAAACTAGAGACGGAGGAATTTCCCTCACACCGAAGGTTGGTCCGCCTCCCTCCGGGATCAACAGCCACGACCGCAGAGGAGCTGCAGCGCCATCACGCACAAAGGCGCACAGTGTCTCTTTGCCGATGTGGTGCCAATACGCGTTTCCCCCTTAAAAACGTCTCTTCAACGGACGGTGAAAAACCTGGTGCTTAATCGCCCCTAAAAGCGATTCCTCTTTTATATCCTGCGCTAGGGTATTTGCGTAAAAAGGTTCGCGGAGTTAATGATTTTAACAATGTTTTGGGCGTGCGGAAAACTAATAAAAAATAATTCTTGTGGTGGATAAATAGGCACAATCCTCGATTTTAACGTCAAAAGTTTATGTACAATGTTAATTCTTACACTGTGTAATATTTCCCTATTTAAAAAAAACCCAAAACATGACGCGTAAAAGTGGCAAAAACCAATTTGCGCACAGACCGCAAATAGGTTTTTCAGCGTCTTATTCATCACCATAGCAACTACTCCAGTGAGAACACTTGTTTATCTTCATCGCATAGATTTTCTTCTCTCAAAGGTATCATAGGAATGAGTTTTACACGCACTCACCTTGGTGTCGTGGCGTCCTCGTTTACTGGCTGCTGAATGCCGCACGGTCTCTGCTCCTGTTGCTGCTCTTCCCCAACCATAACAAACCTTTCATACTAGCACACACGCGTGGACGCGCACACACATTTCTGAGCCTTGGTCGTATTTGTCAACTTCTTTGGGGGGAAGAAAAGAAGCAAAATGCACCAATGTAGAAGCCTATAAATATTCACGTAGTTCTCAAGTTTTATCCCAGCTAGTTTCTAATGCAGCAATAACTTTTAGTCAATAAACACACAAACACGGTCAGGCTGTTGATGAATTATATTTGACAGGAGTACAAATATCAGGCACACAGAGAAAAATAGTCTAGATTTAAAGTCACAAATCTTGAAATGCCAAAAAGATTCCCATATCACCAACAGACGACTGCGAGGCAACAGTTGTGAAAAGTGAAATGAAAGAGAATGAGACAGGCAATTCTTCACTCAGAAAAAGACACAGCACCTTGAAGGGATGACCGTGTCTCCTACTCCGTGGCTGCGGGCCCATGCTCACGCAGACATTCAGGCTGGTGTGTACACGTGTGTGTTTGTGTCCTGGTGGGACTTAACAGCCACTGGAATGTTGATTCTGTTTTTCTTATGAAAGTATCATGTAAAATAATCCGATTCCCTTTTGTGCTGCAATGCCAATTCTATCAGCAAGAGCGTTACATGTGAACGAAGGTCAACCTCTTTATTTCCTCCTGCTGGCAACACTGAGGCCAACTGGACGCCGAAGACACCAGGAGAACTTCTGGAGTAGACAAAGAGGAGTAACCATAACACTGCGATTACAGCATAACCCTCAAGATATTTGCAAATTCAAGTATCAACTAGATGTATTTTTGCATGCGACTAAATGCTAAACTATGCCAGAACCATGCCAACATTCAGGGTGTTCATTTATTTACTTCTGTATTTTTTTTAGTAATGTGTCTTTCTATAAAAAAATATATAGGTAGCAATCTTAAGTAGAAAAATAAAAGATTAAGATATTTTGGGTCACAAGTCAACACATCCTTAAAATATTCGAGTGAGGGAAAACAGGTTAAGTGGTTATCAGTTTTGTGTTTGAGTGCATCGTCCCAAATCGATACTCAGCGGTCCATCATCATTGTTCCTTATCGCACTTCTTCTTCAGAGCTGAGCTCAGTCTCTCTCCTGCACCACTGCACGATTTCAGAACATCTGTGTTCCTGAAAATTCCCAAAGATTACAATTATCTTTCAATCGGGCTGACAAGACAAAAAAAAAGGTCCGGCTAAATGGTGACCCTACTTAGACATGAAGGTCTGAAGAAGTGCTGCATGGTGTGGTTCAAAATACTCCTGCTGGACGGCATGTTCTAAACACAGCAGCTGACCTGGCACTAGTGAAACCTTGGTGGTCTTCTCCTCTCCCTGGAATGAGACAAAATGATTTATCAACACCACCGTGTCTCTGTGGAAGGTAACACAACAAAAAAACAAAAAACATCTGTATTGTTCTGGCAAAACATAAGAGCGCCGTCATCCTAAAAACTCATCTTGAGAGAGATCAAAACTGTCATTATTTCAATTCAAATATAATCTTTACAATGAAGTTTACGATTTGTTTTCAGGTACTAATTTTACATTTTTTCTAGTTGCTTTTGCTTTAAAATAGTAATCAGGGAGCTAGCAGTAGCCATCCTGTTAGCAATGTTCTTGTGACAGCAGTAACGACAATAATGGAAATTCAATTATAAACACAATGGTGGTGCCAGAAAGTGTTTCCACTACCATGGGAATGATAGCCGAATCACACAAGCTACAACTATTAAAATGAATCAACACCAATGTTAGAATTCTCCAAGGCAAAACCTAATATCAATAATGATCAAAAGATGCAAACGCTGTCACCCGCCTTTATATTTAAACTGCCAGGCCAACAGACTCTAAAATAGATGTGTTGAATGGACAAAGTGTTCAGTCCCAAGCCGTTGGGACCATTGTTGGTAATAGAGCTCTACCTTTAGGAATCCCATCATGACCAGCAGCGTTGAGAGGAAGCAGTATGAACGGAAGCATGAAGAAGACAGGAGCTTCATCAGCAAAGAGTCTGTGACAGGAAACAGGGATATGGAACAATTAAGTGAAGGGACTCATTAAAAAAAAGGTTTTGGAAAAATATGAGTATGTTCTTATCTGTTGAGAAAACTAATGACTAAGTATTTACACTTACCGACAATCTCAAAAACAGCAGTCTTGGTCTCTGAATCCTCGTTATACAAGGAAGCAATTTTTAAAAGCACATCAGCTGCCTTGTGGGCGTCTGATGGATCCACCTGGTTAAAACAAGAGGGATTATCTGATCAGTAAAAATGTCTGCATAGCAAAATAATCCTCCAGGAAATTCTTCTCTTACCTGGTGCTGCAGCTGTGTCCTCATCTCCCCCAGCTGAAGGAGCTTTTCTTGAGAGGGGCTGCTGATAAAAGCCAGGATCTTTGCCTGATGGAGGACAGAATGTTGCAGTCACATTAGCCACAATAAAACCAATAATGTGGTGTTAACTTACTGGGCTCCGGAGTCTTTCAGGACTGTCTTCTCCTATTAGTCCAGTTTCCCCCACGATAACACCACCATTGTAGTCCTTACAATGATTCACTTCATCATCACCATCATCTTCATCACTGTTTTCACAAACTTCGTTCTCATCCTCGTTGTCCTCATCATCAGGTTCTCCTTCATCTTCACTGTAAAAATGTCCACAGTTTCAAAGTGAAGCCCTTATATCATGAACAATGTGGGGTGGACAATGTCCTGCACCACAAAGATATCATATTACCTGAGTGATCCCAGCATGTCTGCTTTGTCCATTTCCTCCATCACTTCCCTCAAAGCTTCACAGCCGTCCTCTCCCAGACAGTTGCCTGAAGAAGGGGCATTTAAATGTCTTTAAATACGTGCTGGATATTACAGGAAAACACATTTTCCCCATATAAATTGCATCACAAGGTGGACATACCATTCAAATCCAATCTCTCCATCTGAGGTTTGTCCATGACAGCACGGGCCACCACAAGAGCTGCTGCTTCTGTGATCTCGCCATATGAAAGATTGAGCTCCTGAGAAAAGAAACAAAAGCATCATGCTCAGCCTGTTGGCAGAGAAAACGCAGAACCACCATCTAAAGTCGTTCTCGTTAACTGACCTTGAGGACAGGAACTCCTTCTCTGATCACTGCTGCGAGGGCGATGGCTCCCTCAGAGCGAACCAGGCAGTCGCCAAAGTTGACCACCTGCAGGCTCCTCAGGTGTGTCAGAGCCTGCGCAGACAGCAGAGAATGCATGAGTACGCCAATCCACATTTATGCTCCCTTCTGGGAATTGCATTAACAGAATTTACCTTTGCCATAGCCAGCGTTCCCTTTTTGGTAAAAGTGTTGTCATTGAAGTTTAGGACACGGAGCTCACGATTGTGTCGCATAGCTGAAGCCAACGCCACCACGCCTGCATGGTTGATACCGTTCTGGGGCATGTGGACTTCTTCCAGGCTGCCTATGAGCTAACATGCAACACAAGATTCTAAGCATCTACTTGGCAAGCCGCTAAAAACCGAGTTTGAATTGTGAAAAGACACTAAACTGACAGGATAGAGATAGAGCTTTTTAGATCTTTTGATAATAAATAACAGTTCTTCAGATGACACATCTGAAAATACTTTATTCAAAAATACATGCAAAAGAATGATTTCAAAGTCTGTCAAAGGGCACAAAGCAAAGTTGGATTAGAGATTTGTACCTGAAAGGCCTTGGCGAGAGCGCGGGCTCCTTCATTTTCCAGACGGTTCCTTCCTGCAACAAACACTCTCAGCCGGAATGGAGCTCCGACCTCTGTTGACCGTCTATGGCACTCGATCAGAGCTTCGGCCAGAATCTACCAAACCAAACAGTGGTTCTCATTTAAAATGTGCTGTGGTAAAATGGACTTACAGTAAACTTCCCCTATCTGGCCTGTCTGATTACCTTCCCTCCGCCAACTCCCATGCCACAGTTATTGAGCTTCAGCTCCCTCAAGGTGTGGCAGCTGGGGCTCTTCAACAGTCGTTCGATTCCCTTCACACCATCTGGACCGAAGGCATTGTCACTCAGGTCCAGTTCAGTCAGCCGGACTCCTGCACACATCAGCGCATCGCCCAGACACCTCTGATGACAGCAAAGATAAAGCATGTAAAATCAACAGAACCAGACAGCTGTGAACACAGATCTGAGGACAGTCATAAGAAAATAGGAAAAATAAGTATATATTAATCTCTTTCTAAACATTTTCTTTAAATTTGAACCAGGGAAGGCAAAATACACATCTGGATGACATCTTTTTAAGAAATATCTCATCTTAGTCCAATTACATGATGCCAAAATCCCAGAACTAGCCATAATTTGTTGAGAAAATTATATATACAATACTTTAATCATTGTACAGAACATTTAGTAAGGGTGGCTAATCCTTATGTTCTGCTGTGACCATGAATTTACAAAGCATCCTGGAATTTTGGACAAACCGGTACAACGTATGAGGCATCTTATGATGAATTACTGTATCATTTTGGAAGCAACATAATCAGTAGGTGACAGTCTTTACCAGGGCTGTTGGGATTTCAGAGCGCAACCTTCCAGTAAACATGTCACTCCAGTAGCACCGCTGAAAGATAAGATAGCAAAAATGTTTTGGCTCGTTTCTTATTGGTCAACAGTGCTGACACTTTTGGTAGGCCTCATGACTTTAATCGCAATAATGAAACTAATATTTCCAAAAATACTTCGGAAAGAAACCAAAAATGAAAAAACAAACATGTACAGCAATTCCCTAGGTCAGTGGTGCCCAACCAGTCAACGTTTGACAATTTTACTGCTGCCTGGGAGGGTTGAACTGTAAGAAAAGTGTGCCCGCTAAGACTCACAGGCGCTACTCACTACGATAACATTTCAACATCCCTTCAAAATAAGATACAGATATGCCACAAAAACAAATATAAAGAACATTTTATTTTCATGAAAAGGAGGAGCCCTATTATTGTGTAAATGCCCAACAACATAATTTTTGGTCGAGTGAAGAATAATAAACCGATCAGTACCTGGAGCATGTCTTTGCTCTCCAGAGCTTTTGCAATGGCCCGGGCAGCATCCACTCCCATGGTGTTCCCCTCCAGACACAAAGCTCTCAGGGATTGGTGCTGCTCGATCTCACGGACCAGCTCCTCCACTAGAAGGACAAAGAACAAGCAGTAAGATGCTGAGACTGCTCAGATCTGTCCAGGAACATGTCCAAAACACAGGCCTGTCCATGAGTATCATCGTCTGACCTGATGCTGCGTCATCCAGCTTCAATCCAAGACCTTTAATGGTCAATTCTTCATCTCCAACATGAGTTTTGGCAAGAGTATCCGCCAACTGAGCGATGTCGTCGGAAGCCATCGTGACTCTGGAGAGCCAATAAGGAGAATATAAAGTAGCTATTATTTCATGTGAGAAATGCCCACGATCACAATTCAGTAAACAGAGAAAAAGCAACTCTTTCCAACATCAACAACATTTCCAATCAATAAAATTTATTGTCACGTTAGCTAGTTAGCTTTACCGGCGATAGCTATGGAGGTATATCAGTATAACCTGTTAGCGCAGGAGAGAGAGAAGCGATCGTCTTTATCAAGAAATGCCAATTTTCAATAATCTCTCTTAAACAGCAACTTACCACAGAGAATAATTTCGAGAGAACGTGTTAGAGACTGTCGCAAATCGTGGTGTACACACGCCAACCCTGAACGGCGCCGGCCGGTTGCTTGTCAAGTGCCTGATAACCCGGAAACGTAACCGTGTCACTACTGCGCATGTGCGACAGACATCACAAGTCGATATAAAACGTTACACTTTGAAATCAAAGGAACATAAGAAATAAACCTTACTAAAATTCCATTTCAATTAAATACATTAAACATCGCACACATTCTTTTATATGCACCACAACGGTGACATAATGTTTAAATTGATATAAAGACGACCTTTTTTGGCTTGGAAATTTACGTTTGTAATTGTGACATTTGGCAAAAGGTAAAATTATAAGGATTTATTTGTCGTGTTTATTGGAGTCATAAAAGTCAGCTATAAAACATCGATAATTTAGGGTAGTCTAAGAAAGACAAGTGCTGGTAAAAAGAGCCGTCTTTCCAGAATTTGTGTTATTTCAAAAGACCAAAAGAAATTTTAAATTACGGTTATATATTACAAAAAACACGTCACATTAAGGTCATAATCAATATTTTGAAACTTGGTAAATACGATTCTGCATAACTGTATAATTTATTGAAGAAATGACTGTTTACAATAAGACACGATGTCATACAGAAAGTGTATTTTACACAACTCCGAATATTGTACAATCTTGCCCTCGATAAGAGTCCTAAATGAAGTTCTATTTAAAAGCTTTCGAACGACGATGTGATATGCGCAGGTTAGCATATTAACACGTTTTAGAATACCGGTACTTGTTTACACAGCTCTTGTTGAATAATTAACGATGCATATAGCCAAGGTTTAACGCATGCGCAGTAAATCGTAGGCGTAAACGCTGACACTTAACCACGTGACATCATTGCGCTCCTCTCTTCTTCTTCTTCCTCTATTTTCATTTTACTGAAACGAATATACAAACGCTCTACCGCCATCTGCTGTTTTAACCAAATGTTTGTTCTGTTTACCAAGTACCTCAACACCCTCACATTGGAACCAATATCGTTTTAATGTCCCTGACAGTGCAAATCATCAAAATAAATATTAATGTGATCAATTTACAATGCTGTGCGTTGGCACAAGCGATGCGTATGCGTGCCAGTGAGTGAGTGTCATAACTTATAGGCAGTTTCTTACATCCAAACCCTAAATTCTGCACTGAGACCCTTCAGGTGTTTCCACTTAAACAATAATAAATATTTGTCGACCTCTTGTGGTCACCATTAAACACAAAACTTGTCGCGGGTGCAGTCAGAAATAGTTAGCAGTTAGCTCCCTCATGTTATCCGCTCAGTATCTGGCAGCAGAAGTAGCGCAGGGAAAGTCGAGCTCCGTCCACACGCAAATGACGGCGATACTGGACTTAAAAACATGCGCCTGGATGTTGAATGATATTCGGCTGGCCAGTTTTCCGATCTTTGTCACCAAAGATCTGTGAAGTTATTTCTGATCTGAGAAGAGCTCTAAATAGGTTCAACGTTCTAACCGGGGGCTTTGCTGCAGTCCTACAAGTAAACAAGTAAGCTAAATTATCTGCTTGTTAGCTTGACATTAAGTAGATCTGTGGTTTGGCTCACATCTCTGTTATTTTATCCTTAATCATTTTCTGAACTATAAATAACCCAGGATACGATGACTTACAAGTTTTTTTTTCTTCTGGAAGCTCATTTTTAGCTAAGCTAAATAAGTGATTGGTATTTAGGTTGGTGGCTTATCTCCACTGCGCGTTAAAGTCACACAGTGTTAACATTACGTTATTCAACAGTATTAACCTGTCGTTTCGTGCCCATTTTACGTTCTTACAAACATCGTAGCGTTTATAGGAGCACAGACAAATGCAACCATCCAAATAACATGCTAGTGTTAGCCGGCTACCTCGCTAAAGTGAAACATTGTCTTTTATTCTTAATAGAGATGGCAAAGCAGCTGCGCAATATATGCATCAAATATTGTCTGGCCTGCCTTTGAGAATAAAAACGCGAACTAGGATCAGCAGGTAGCGTTTGCCGCTTGTTGTTTATTTACGATGGATGATTAGCGTGTGGTAATGACAGGCCTTGGTATGTGCTGGCTGTGGTGGGCTTAACCAACACTTCCACATCGAAGAAAATCAGTCTTCCCATTGAGATCATGTTTGTGATTACCCAGCAGGGAATGGATCCCGAACGTCAAAAACGCAGAGAAGATATATCCAAAGCGATGAGCTTTATTAAGTAAGTGGACAGTCAGTGCAACATGTTGAGGCTGTGTTCAGCCTGTACATGGAGACTGATCGAACTGTCTCCATTCCTGCCCACAGGTCATCGCTGCCTTTTCCAGAGCCAGAGAGTTATGAGGTCTGTATTTAAGTTTATTATCTCCTGTCTGCTCCTGCAGTGTGGGTTCCGATGTTTTGGGCTCAGATTTTGTTATTATTATTATTATTCTTATTATTATTATTATTATTATTATTATTATTCCCATTCAGGCATTTCTTACCCAGTTAGTTTGTCACTTGCTGGACGAGGGCAACTCTTGCTACCGAGATGGGGATTGGCAGCAGGCAACGCAGCAGTACAGCGAGGGGATCAGTGTTGCCCGTTACGCTCAGGCTGAAGCGCTCGTCATTCCCTACGAGTTACTGGAGTGCCTCTATGTCAATAGGGCTGCTGCTTTCTACCAAGCGGTGAGGCATTCTGCCATTTTTACAGCTATTTGGTCAATTCGGTTGGTGACGTCATTTTTATGCTTGTCGCAATTTGCAGACGTTTCAGAAACTCTTAACAAACTCTGCTTTAGTTTTTAAATATAAACTTTGATAGATCCCTAGATAAGATGATTGTTTTTATCTGTTCTCAGCGGGAGTATGAACACGGTGTTCAAGACTGTGACAGTGCACTCTGCGTGTCAGAAGGGAGTCGAAGGGCTTTGTACCGCAAAGCTCTCTGCCTGAGAGAGATGGGCCGATTCCGAGAAGCTTATGAGTGTGGAACCCGTTGTCTTCTCACAGCACCACATGTACGTCTTTAAACCCATCAGTGTCTGTAATGATGTTTTATCTCAAGGTATCTCTTGCACATCTTATTTGCACCTTAATTTTTCTTCACACTGTCTGACACTCCTGTATATAATTTTAATTTCTGTATATACTGTACAATGTACATAGCAATGTACATAATAGAAGAGTCTTTTTCTTTTTTTCTTTTGGTACTTTTCTGTATTGTACACCACGGGCTACCGCTGTAACGTGCAATTTCCCCGATGTGGGATCAATAAAATCTTTTATCCTTATCCTATCCATAGGTGGAAGATGGAAGAAGGTTTTACCGCTGAAAAATTGACTTCCTAATGAAGATTTAACGCGGATATAATAAATCTGTATGCCCTCTCATTTTCCAGGACACAATTGTGACTGAGCTGGCCCAGGATCTGGCCAAAAAACTGGGCCTGAAGGGCCGCAAAGCTTACGTCAGCCCTCAGACGGAGTCCACAGGCACAGAAGGGGAGAGTCTTGGGGAGACCTCCTCACCTACTGGAGATGTAGGTGATGTTTGCAATGCTTACAGTGATATTTGGTTATTTGGTCTAACTTATGTTCTGTACACCTTCAGATGTCGTCCAATGGCCTAGAATCTCTTGGGGACATTGGACCAGGTATGACTGAACTCCTCCCCCACTAAATTCACGGCTGCTTGCGTGTTAATTCCACCAATCCAATGTCTTGATCCTCGTTAGCCGACCTGTCCAGTGCTCAGTGCATACCTGCTCCACTGGCCACACCAATCCCAGTCAGCGACGAACCCGCATCCTCAGTGATGACTCCATGCACCGAGCTTTCGGAGAGCAGCAGCCAGGGGATGCCTCCCATGCCCTACTCGGTGCCGGTGTCAGAACATATGGAGGAGTGCAGCAGCAGCGTCATCAAGGATCAGCTGGACAGCCTGCTGGAGTGCATCCCAAAGAAAGTTAGTGAAGTGAGTTTAAGATAAATGGGGGAAATTATTCTTTTTTGTTGGTTTAAATCTGTTCTCCTTTAGACTGAAAGCGTCAGAATTGAGGAATTGACAGTTTATGTGTGTCTGATTTCATTATTAAAGGCTTTTTGTGAAGCTAACACTGTTGATAAAGGTGGTGACTGACATCACATTGCAGGGTTTTTTGTGCTATTTGTCATGGATGGGGTTGTGTTTAATGATCTTTAAATAAAGTCAAGAGTAACATTGGTTTTGTTCGGCCCTGGATATAAAGGAATATATTCCTATTGTTCCCTTACCAGAATCCAGTCCAAGGTGCTATACCCACCAATCTCCCCAACACAGCGGTGGGTCTCCGCCCCCCATATTCCTCGAGCCTTCCGCCTTCTTCTTCGCAACTTCCCACCGCCTTCTTCAGCTCCTCTCTCAACGAGATGCCCCCACTGGAGCCTTACTCACCGCTGAGCGGGCGGGATCAGGCCTCCACCCAAGCACAGGATGCTCTGGGTGGCTTCCCAACGGATGGAGAAGACAAGTCAGGAGTGACAGCCAGCAGTCTGGACTCGTTGTCTGAGTACACTCTTCCTGGTAAGGACATTTCTAGAGTCTACATGCACTTCAGTTGCAGTTCTCTTTAGAAATGGTGATGAGCTAATGGGAAATTGGCCTGGAAAGCTGGCTGTGCACGAGCAAGATGGTGTCACGACCATTTGGTTTCTGACGTAGTGGTTCTTTCATTTCAAAGGGGGGCCGGTGTGTCACAGCTTCATGCCTGGAATGCGCAACTACAGTGCTGCACATACGGTGAGCAGCATCAGTTCCTTCTCATGAGAAACTCCTACAAGAGGACTGTTTATGTTGGCACCTCACTGTGTGGTGTCAAAGATTTATATATTAAATTATTATGGTTGGTAATGGTTAAATTATTTGGGTTACATGGAGCACCTGGAGGGATAAAAGTTATTATTAGGAGTGTTTTTAATGGAAAACTCTATTCTTAAAGCCTTCAGGACCAAGTTCACCTGCTTTCTTTAGCTCTTGATATGCTTTGCAACAAAGCAGACCCATAATTATAGTTATATTCGTGAAGCGCATATGCTTGGTGATGATGACTGAGGTCGTCTAGTGGTCCCGGTTTAATGTCACCTGTTATTTGCTCCTCAGAACGGACCAGCAGGAACAAACCTGTCCATGCTGTCCAGGAATCCTCTGGCCCAAACGCACGAGTTCCGGCAGGCTTGCCACGCCTGCTACAGTCGAATAGGTCCGTTTCACTGAAGCTACTCAAGAAATCGGACCCAAATGGAATTCATAGAATGAGCTGATGTTGCCTCTGTATTTTTTCTCCTGTGGCTCTCAGGTCCACGAGTAATGGACTACAAATATCAGCCGGAGGCAGCGCACCGCTGTAAGAGGGATGTGCTTCTGTGCCGCCTCAAGAACACAGACGATCCCACTTGGAAGAGGATCCGCCCACGGCCTGCACGAAACAACTTCCTGGGGGCATTTGTACTCTGTAAAGGTACATATATTTAATATTTTAGCTAATACTTCAACATACCCTGAAGTATATAAAAGTGAGTAGAAAAGGCACCTTGTGTAGTGAAAACATGTTAAAAATGTATTTATATTTCCCATCTTGCCCTTTGCAGAGGTGCAGGAGCGTCAGGAATGCCAGTATGGAGAGAACTGTACATTTGCTTATTGCCAGGAGGAAATAGATGTGTGGACCCAGGAGAGGAAGGGCGCCCTGAGCCGAGAGCTGCTGTTTGATCCGCTGGGCAGCACAGAAAGGAGGGCGCTCAGCGTCACAAGGCTGCTGCAGCTCCATATGGGCATGTTTATGTTCCTCTGTGAGGTGAGATCCTTTGTGTCCTTTGATTCTCGTCGGACCTATTGGGGCATCTGCATCTCCTCCTCTTTCTACAGGAATGCTTTGACAGCAAACCTCGCATAATCAGCAAGCGCAGCAAAGAAAATTTAGCTGTCTGCTCAAACCTGACAGCCCGACACCCGTTTGATGACAACAAGTGAGTTATATCCTTATTTTCTGTCTTTGTGACTCTTAGGATCCAGTTAATTGGCCTGTTCTTGTCCCCTGCAGGTGCCTGGTGCACGTGGTGAGGTCAGCCAACGTGCGCTACAGTAAGGTGCGTCCCCTGCACCCGCTCTGCCAGTTTGACGTGTGTCGCCACGAGGTCCGCTACGGGTGCCAGAGAGAGGACAGCTGCTCCTTCGCTCACTCCGTCATAGAACTGAAATGCTGGGTCCTGCAGCAGGACACCGGTGGGCTTTTAATTCTTTTGTATCGTCACATGTTGAAAGACTGAATGAAATTTCATGGAGTTTTTTACCCCCCTAAATGTTTTCATCAGGTATCACACACGAAGAAATGGTGCAGGAGTCCAAACGCCACTGGCAGCGGCTGGAACAGAATGCCCAGAAACAGCAGAAGGTAAGGCACAGGCACATTTCAACAGTTTGAGCGTGTGGTTTGTCCCGTATTCCAGATTTTAGTGGAGGGATTGATAGCTGTCCTGGAGCAGCTGACTTATCTGCTTTTATCAGTGGCTGTCATTCGCTCTTGCATTGCAGCCTCTTCATATCCCCCACCCAAGCAGCAGCAGCATACCTGGAGGAGGCTTTGGGGGGATGGGGGGCGGAGGAGTCGGAGGGGAATGCATCGGAGGAGGTGGCGTGAGCCCCATGGGTGGGGTGGGTGTGGGAGGTGCGTCGGGAAGGGGGCGCCCCCTCAACCTGAAAATGAAGTTCGTGTGCGGTCAGTGCTGGAGAGAAGGACAGGTCAGCGAGCCTGACAAGAACCTGAAGTACTGCACGGCCAAAGCGCGGCACAGGTCAGCCCTTTTTGTTTGTTTTGGGGTTTTGTTTTTACTCCCCTCAGGTTTATGTCAGCTCGCTGTCTCTACAGCTGGACGAAGGAGCGCCGGGTCCTGCTGGTAAAATCGTTTGAGAAGAAAAAGTGGGTCGTCGTTCGGCCACTTCCCTTTTCACGTACCTATCCACAACAATATGACGTGAGTTTCTCTCCGCCTCCACTCGCTGGTACACTAGATCTGACGCCATTTTCACCCTGTGGCGGTGAGAGAGGTCAAAGGGATGCGAAAACAATCATTTTACTTAACTTTTATTAGGGATTGTATGCCTAAGAACTCTCCACAATTTTGTTATGATTATTCCATTTTACCTAAATATAAGGGAACTCATTTTCCAAAACTGTTTTTTGTTTTTTTTTCTATTTCTTAGTGTTGTCCAATATTCTGTAACATGCTGTAACATATTACCGCATCTCTTTTAGATGTGTGTGCATGTGATGAAGCAGAAAAAGTGCCACTATATTGGAAATTGCTCCTTTGCTCACAGTTTGGAGGAGCGGGATGTCTGGACATACATGAAGAACAACAGCTGTAAGCTTCTCTTTCCATTTTAAAGACTCAACTACATCTAATCATTACATTGATAGGTTTATTCGAGTAACACTATTACAAATATATCAAGGGATTTTCTCTGCCTCGAGTACTCATTTATTTAAATGTAAAGCTCAAAGCACAAGATTTTGCACAGACTACTTCTACACAAGGCACTTATGTCACCCACACAAACTAAGAGGGAGGAGGAAGTGAAAATGTTCGGATGAAGTAGCGGGAAGACGGAAGAGTTGAGGAAAAGTAGCAATAATGGTGACATTTTCTCTTGCGTAGGGTGACCAGACCTCCTCTTTTGCCAGGACATGTCCTCTTTTTGAGTCCAGGTGGAATTTCAGAATCGTCCATAATTTTTTTTTTCTACTAGAATCTCAATCTCTTGTTACAAACAAGTCACGCCCTCCCTCCCTCCCTCCCTCTCCCGCTCCCGCTGCAGGGTCTTCTTTTTCCCCACATTCAAATCTGCTTAATCCGATTACTCGATTAACCGAAGGATTTTTCAGTAGACTATCTGATGACTAAAATATTCGATACCTGCAGCCCTAATTGAAAGCAAATTCATTGTAGAAATACATATCGAGGGTTCGGTTAGGGTGGCGGTGCTTGCCTGCACATGTTCCTTGCAAGGTTACTGAGGGTGTTCTTTGTCTCGTGTTCCTTATGCCTTCAGTGAGAGACATGCAACAGATGTATGAATTGTGGCTGGAGCTCACGAATCAGAACAGACGCACGGACAGCTCCGCTGTCACCCCGCCCCCAGAAGACAAACAGGTCACCCTAACAGCCGAGTACACAGAAACCATGGTGAGTGCTTCTCACGAAAGTTGATGAGACGAACCTGTAATTAAATGAACAGGTTATGCAGTCACTGTCTTCATTTCAGGATAATGGGGTGTATGTTCAGGTTGCACCTGTATACGGTGTTGGATAACACTCCATACCAGTGCAGAGCTTTCTTTGTCTGCATGACGGGTCTGATAACAGCGTCTCTAATAGTGGTGGGGTGTGTGGTTTCAGGGAGGCCAGCGGATGTCTGAAGGCGATGATCTCTGAACACTACCATGTGATCAGATGGACCGGGTCGCCGTCGAGCCACAGACAGAATCAGAGATGGGCCTCATATTCCCGCCAGTCTGGTCTCCTGTAGGATGAGAGAGACGGAAAACACCCCATACATGCGTGAACACACAGCACACGAGACACAGTTCACAGACACCGGTTAACATAAAGTGACAGCTAATGAATTGAAAACACACATTTTGTATTGTTTATTATGATGATCACACACACGCAGCACCTTTAAGCTCCCATTAAATTTATACTGCAAATTCCACAATCAACTGGTTTTACTCTGACTAAACCCATTTCAGTTTGCTCCCCCTTCCCCTAGAGGGAGCACCATTCTATTTTCTTTTTTCTTTCTTCCTCACAGCACTGAACTTAAAAAAAATCCTAGGATGGGTGCGCTGGCCGCAGCTCAAATCTTACTCTGAGTCGAAAACTGAACACAAGCTCATCGCTTGTACGCGTAAATAAATCCTGGAAACAAAGCCGTCAGTTGGCCGTCAGTTGTCTGTGGCTGTCCAGACATTCTAAAGCTGAATAGAGACGTCTTGGGAGACAGTGGCATAAGAACCAAATTCCTTTCTTGTCAAACAGGATGAAACAGTGTTTTTGTGATGATTGAAGAGTTCGAGCTTGATTCTTGATTTCTAGGGGATTTTTACTTCCTCGTTATATTGTCTGCCATATTGGTGGAATGCTATGAATGTAATGCCTGCATGGGCCTTTGAAACTAGGAAGTTAGTCACGAATAATTTGCTGTGGTTGTGGAATGTATGCAAGTATAATGTAAATGCCCCTACACATACAATGGGAGAGCCCCCCCTTTATAGAAATAGCCCACTGCATATCCTGCAGAGGGCCATATTACACATGCACATACGTTCATGTCACCTTGTAGCTCCTTACAGTGATCCACTGGATCCTACGCTGTGGGAATGTTAGCCCCTCCCTCATGTCGGCCACCAAAAACTGGACTTGTGGTTAATGTCTTGCAGCAACCAAGGTGCTAACTATCACGCACTTTAATCGGGGTGACAGCTGACACGGATGGCTGCAGTGAAATAACCACTGTTCAGGTGTATAAAGCTGACTGGAAACCGGTGAGAACGGTCAAAGAGTTCTGCTAGGAACACTATGGTTTGGTTTTGGAAAAAGGCCGAGATAATTGATCATTTAAGGAGTGGAACATGTTTAGTCTGAGGTCGTTTGTCACTGATGAAATATCAAACCTTTCATGATGTGAAACGTTCTAGCTTTAGCCTGGGAAACACTTCATGCCCCACATTGTGCCTATTAACAACAACGAAAACACGTGACATTAACACTTCTGCACATAGAAACACACCACATCTGTTGCTTTGCTATTCTAGCCTTTAGTGTGGATGGTAACACAATGGAGGTATGTTTATATTCAGATACTTATACATACATTATACATATTTACAAATAATGGTATATTACTAATGATAATTGATAAGGTAGCTGTTAAGCTTAATAAACATATAACCTGAAATCTGTATTAATTACATAAATTTAAATTCTTGTCATTGAGGTATGTTATAGACGTGCATCGCTGAACTAGATGACATAGTTTTTGGTTTTTTTTTTGTTTTTTTTTAAAAATTTTATGGATTTATTTGTCATTTTCTCTTTGTGTGGGTTGTTCCAGATGGATGTACAAATGTTGCAGCGGAGATTAAGTTTTGTTTATTCTAAAAGAGAAAAAAAATCATAGGTGGAAATCATATATGATCTCTTGGTTTAATTGCAGCAGGAATACTAGATTTATATATTCATTGTTTAGAGTATTTTGGGGTTCTGTGTGGAGTATAATAAAGGAGCTGCATTTTATATTTTACTTTGGAAAAAATATATGGTATTCTAATATTTGGCCTCTCTTCAGTTTGTTGCTAAAAATCCCTTTAAATTAGACACGACGGTGAGGAAGATGAATATCCCAGTGGTGAATACATACAGGCCTTATATGAGCTGTTGATAATGAACCTGTCTGGAACAACCCAAGTATTAGCTTCTTCGAGGGATCGTATTACTACGCTTAGTATTATGAATATGATGATGATAATTATTGCTATTGACTATTTCTATTTCTTCTCTATATGCTATTGATATATGTATGTTAATTGCAATGTATAACTCTATATATGTATCTATGTATGAATATAATTGACAGTAAATATGCACTGTGTATGCAGCAGTGCACAGCTCTGCCTGGGAGGCGGTGAGCAGGAAAAAGAATCAGTTCATATTTCATGTCAATCCTTTATTCCATTTGACTGTTGACTTTCAGACCGGACGCAATGACTTTGCACGATCTGGAAGGAGCGTGAGCTCCTCAAGGGTTGTTTTCAGCATGGCTCAAGAAAGATAGTTAATGCCTAAAAGTTGAAAGTGAATGCAGCATTGATCTCCCCCACAGATTTGGCTGCTCACTGCTCGTGCTTTTAGGACTCACCAGACAAAGGCAGATCTGGAAACAAACGCATACATAGTTGCCTATATACTCCCGTATAGCGCCTTATTCCACATACTACACCTATAAGATGATACATACCCTTATTGTATAATCCTGCTTACTATATACTGGATATGATACCTATGACATTTATTATAACACTTAGTCATTCTTATGATGTGATTTAGTGAAAAGAGATGGCTGAAACATTTTGGCTGTGGCTGTGCCAGGGTGTGCTGTGGTGTTAAAATGCTTCACGCTCAGATGCTCTCATTTCTGTTCACGTTAACCTTTGGCTAAAGACAGGGCCTTGTAATTGTTTAAGGTGTTTGCGTCAGATCCCAGAAGAAATTGGAGCATTTGAGGAGAAGCTTCTCGTGATATTGGAAGAGCCCGAAGTGGTGATGCAACTGACCTCAGGAAAATAGAAATCTGTGGTCTTGTTGCAGGATCTACATGCCTACTTGAAGGCAGGCAAATCATGACACAAACTTGAGGGTAGATGTGCTGCTTCTGTACCTGCACCCTCTATCAGCACTATCATGTAGCTTCCTGGTGTATAATTGTCACCTGATTTTCTTTTGTGTTGAAACTGTGAAGACATTGGCCCCCAGTTCTCAAACCTATATCGTCTTTTCCTCCTACTTCCTTCCTGGACACATAATGCCAATGGACTTAAACTACATAGGTTCATTTATTCACATAATGTCAAAAGCTATTTGCTAAAGGTTGATTCTTTTTTTTCTTTTTTCTTTCTGGAGTTATTTTAGGTTTTAGACCTGTTCTGGTCATCAGCGCTGTTAATGGACAGGGCGTTTTCCGAAAGCTCTCCCCCTCACGTTTGTGTCATATGATTCCCAGCACCAGCATGCACCTACCCAGCCACACAAAACCCTTAATTTATCCGTTTTTAGTGTTTTGAAAATCAGTTTTTTGAATTGCAACTTCTCGGATGAAAACACCAGGATTGTGAAAAAGTAGAGCGGGGGAAAAAAACGAGGCCTGTTTTTGTACTGTATTTTTACATTTCTTTATTTTATGCTTCGTTTACCTTCTTGACTTTGTTTTCTGTTTTCCCCTCCTTGGTTGGAAGTTGATGATCATTCAAGTGGACCAAATCTCTTGAAAGCATTTAATAAACAGACTGTTTTAGAAAGAAATTGTCTTATGATTTGTCAAAGTGATTTCAGTTACAGACCAATGTAACATGTGGTTTTTATTCCAAACTGGTCTGTTTGGAAAGCAATCTTACACGTGACGGTGAAGGTGTTATGAAATCATAAACTACTCGTCTTTATCAGTCAGAAGACTTTGGACTGCCGATTGGAATTGCATGGTTGTATTTCTTTTCTCTGTTTGACAAGTAAGCAGAGTCTTAAGAGGGTTAAAATAACTAGGAAAGAAAACATTTAAAGAGCACAGAACTCTGCCAGGCAGCTCATTTCCCCCATATTTAACCCGTAGTATGCCCCTTGGCTTTGATCTTAAAAATGTCAAGAACCCTCTGGAACGTGGAACATCACCAAAATTGTATTTTTTTCCCCTTGGGTCATTACCAATATTTTCAGAAAAAATTATTAAAATCCGTTCATAACTTTTGGAGTTATTTTGTACACAGGCACATGAGTAAACAGGCTGTTACATAACCACTTTGGAGGCAAAAAACTGCATGCATTTGAATTATTCTAAGGTGTCTCTATCATTCACAGATAATTCTATGGACTGGTGCAAATTGGAAAATCAGGAGTTTAACAGTTTTCAGGTGTTTATTTTTACCAAAATTGTTGCATAACTCCCCCCCCCCCCCCCCCCCTTAGATAATACATACGCTGCTCCTGATTCGCTGCATCTACTATGATGGATAGGCAGGTTGTCCAATCGGAACGTCTTTCGTCAAAGGCTGGCTTAGAGAACGCAGTTGATAGGCTGCGCGCCAACTAGGTTGGGAAGGGGGCGGGTCTTATGAAGTAAAACGCGGACCTGCTCGCGTGTGCGGGAAGTTTTGACGTTCCCATAGTTCCCAGGAGCTCTCCGACCTCCTCCTGTACCCTCCCCGGTGCTTCTGACGGCTCCTGTGACATCTGCTTCACCTCGTTCTAACGGAACTTTAAAGAAGAAAAATGACCACAGAGATCCCGGAGGTTTTCCGCTGTCTTCTTGAGCATCCCTTCACTCTCCCTAACTTTGACTTTGATGGTAAGCGACTGCCAAAACAGCTGCACTTTCACTTGGGTCACTTGAACGTACTGTGCTGTGGTTACGGAGTTTGTCCTAAAGTGTTCGATGCAACTGCAAATCATTGTCGCATTCCCGAACATTCCATGCTTGTTACATCAATAGCCCCGTCTCCAGGCCATGCTCTCCATGAACAACTAACTTTAGAGGCAAAGTTAAGGTTCGTGAACGCACCTTCAGAGCATTGCCTATGCTCCATGCCCTCGTAATCAAACAGTTGTTACATCTACTTTTAATGTGCAGACAAATGAATTCAAATATTTTATATAGAAAATAACAATGTTATTTTGTCTGCGCTTCCTTGATAAGGACACTCGATAAGTATTTTGTTTTCGGACTAATGTGTCAGTACGGGATTAAAGATACTCATCTCTGGCAATCAAAAGACAGTGGTTCAGTGATGTAACAGACAATATTGGCATTAACCCAATCCCATCATGATACTGGTAATAAGAATGTTTGGTGGCTAAGAACGGGAGTTCTGCCAATAATGTTTTGGTCTGAGTGTGACACCTGTTTCCACGTGTCAGCTTGTGTAAATGACTTCTTAGATTCCTGATTGGATCGCTAGGTGGCACCGTTGGTCTCCGGGTAACGTTTGATTGTTTTCTTAGGTCGTTTTAATAATCTTGAATGCTGAATTTGACAGGATTTAACTGACTTAGACAGACAGACGACTTTCTTGATTCCAGACGTGGAAAAGCTAGACAAAATAACTTGTCAACATAAAATAGAAAAAAAACCACACACAATAAATGCAAAGATAATATTTATGAAAAGGAGGTAGGGATCGGTTAAATTCTCCTGTGTGCAAAGACAAAATAGGCAAAAACAAGTACAAGGCTTTAATGTCACTGATGCTTATTCATCCCGATGATAAACTTATTTTTAAGAAAATTACTTATTATAGAGTGAATTAACTTGTTACTATATATAACCTGTGTAGGCACACACAAGGATCTCAAATGAGAGAAATACACAGAAATATGGAGGTTGTTCAAACTTTTAATACTTGTTCTGTATTTCTGCAATACAAACGCGCCATTTTTAAGGATAAGCACTATCTAAACAGAACAATCAAACCACCACAGTTGTCTTTCTGAGTTCTCTGTTGGGTGAACCACTCGACTATCAATCCCCAAGGTCATATGATTGCCACGCACATGAATGGATCATTGACGCTCACTTGCATCAGAACTTTTGGTAAATTTTGGTAAAATCCTGACATCTCCTGTTTCGAATTGTGAATTAAAGCGTCTTTAAAACGCAGTGCAGTTGTAATGTACTACCCTTGTCAGAAAGACTATTCCGTGCAAAAGTGCGCAGTCTGGGCGTGTTGCAGCCCATCAAAAGCGAGGCGCGATAGTGAATGTACGAAAACACTTTTAACGCGACACCTGCAGGCGTCCGAGAAAACACCATTTTCATCACGAGCAGCGTTAAATCCTATAGAGGGCATCCATAGCTGAGTTATTTCACTGGAAGACTGTCACTAGAGACACAACATAAGGTGTGCAATGCTGTCAGAGCACAAATTCTTTAAAGCGCACTCATTATTTTTGAGGAAAGAACGACGGGTTGCCGCCACAAAATAAGGAAGGTCAGAGCAGCACGTGCAGATGCACGTGAGCGGTGTTGCCCAGGCGGCGTGTGAGGAAGAGCTGTTCTAGTGTTGATATTGGGTATTGATTCTATAAGTGGTTGTCAGACTAACAAAATGTAACGCTGAATTAATAACTCCTATTAATGCCAAACGTAAATGAGGCCGTGTGGCTTTATGACGAGCATCGTTGTGACGCGTGTCCACCACGCGTTTCACAACTTGCCAGACCGGCCTAGTTGGAACATATGTAACTCGGTCAGCCAATAGAAACCTGAAGGATGCGAAGCGGCCGCTCTGATTGGTTTGTAGCGGAGCAGCTACTTGATAGACAACTAGGTGGCCAATCACAGTCGGGCTCGGCGGTAGGAGGGCGGGATTTGTTCTAAAGACAGCAGTGCATCGCCAGTATTTTTCCGTGCAAGTCTAGGGTTGTATCCGCGCGCCATCAAAACATTGCGCACAAGATTTCGAACGGACTAAACGATCTTCCAGCTAAACAGGACCGGGAGAAAATAATAGCTGCGTCGCCCGCTTGGTTGTCGATTAGGAGAAAACAACAGGAGGAAAATATGTCGGAAGAATCAATTCTCATCACACTGTCAACAACGCCGGGAGGGCCCTCTTCATTCCCCGTGGTTTTGAAGAAAGTCATGGAATTGCCCCCTCCAAACATCCTGGACGGCGACGACGGTACGTTTAGTGGAGGCAGCGTAGATCTGAAGCATTAATATGATGCAAAACAAGCTCGGACCAAGAATATCCGAAAATATTCCTCTTTTCTGGGTATCTGGTTAGAGGACGCGTTAATCTTCCATATTCTTGTATTTCCTGGTGCACCTTGCGAAGGTGAAGCTGGTACAGCTGCTGGAACATATCGTCCTATTTTGCAAATACAAAAGGGCGACACCAGCAGGCGAATGCTTTCATGTGGGGGTTTGAACCTATGTGGCGAGTAATTTGGTTTATTATTAACGTAACGTGTGAGTTTATGCATTATGGTTGGATATGTGTTTAATGGTGTTTCTTAAACATATTCAATCATAACTTTCTTCCATTTGAAGAAGTTTACAATTACAAACCAGTCATTTGATGTGTGTCTTTGGCAATGTTGCATCACCTTTTTACTTTTAAAAAAAATTATTAATGTGGTTCGACCAGAACGGGTCTTTATGAATCTAAATTCAAGCAAATGTTTTGTCTTAGACACCAACAAGGAAAAACATGGAGATGGTGATGACCTTGATGGAAGCAGTGATATGGGCCCCTCGGCCGCCTTGACCCCAGCTATTTGGGACAAAACCATTCCCTATGATGGTGAGAACTTCCACTTGGAGTACATGGACCTTGAGGAGTTCCTCATCGAAAATGGCATTGCCTCTTTGCCTGGAGAGGAGCCCACAAAGGTCAGTCCAAATGAAAGTGATTCAAAGACAGAAGAATCAAAGTCGGCTCCGGTGGCCCTGCTCCCCTCTGATGAATTAGATGTGTGCCAGAAGGAAGTTGTGACCATTGCCAGCAGTGACATCATCTGTGATGTTACAACAGGTACGCTATTATATTATACACTATTTAAAAATCTCACTTATCAGCTATAATTTTAAGATTGAATGTTATGTTTCTGTGTGTTTTCCCATGGACCCAGAGGTGTCTACAGAGAAGGACAGAGCGACACCAGAGCCCATCGGTCCTGATGATATCGAAATCACTGTAAACTATGAGCCCGATCCCACCGACCTGGTGCTGTCAAGCGTGCCTGGAGGTGAACTTTTTGACCCCCGCAAGCATAAGTTTTCAGACGAGGACCTTAAACCACAGCCCATGATTAAGAAAGCCAAGAAGGTGTTTGTGCCTGAAGAAAAGAAGGTATGCAAACAGGAAAAATGGAATTACTGCAGCCAGCCTTGTTGGTTTCTATAGTTTCTATAGTTTAAATCAAATCATTTATCAGGTTCCATGTGAACAGTTGGTTTGGTTTTTAGAATGCAGTAACTTCAATACAGGTGTGAGAGTTGTTGAACAAAATGTCCTTGAAACCTGAAACACCTTTTTAAACAAATTGAATGCTGCTAGCCAGTGTAAGAGGAGAAGGAGGTTTTTTAAAGCCACGGCACAATATAGCAAAGTCATAGTGACTCGTGCATTTTCCCATACATGTGGTCTGCTGCAGAGCAGATGTTAGGATTGTTTATGAGACATAAGAGCCGGGTTGTCTGCAGTATTACATATCTTGGACAAGCATAAAATTCACAAGATGTGTGATACATGTGTCTAGAGTTTACCTTTAAACAGAACAGCGCACCGTCGCCCTCTGGTGGCATGATGATGTAAATTGTTTTAAATTCAAGTCTGGCCACGATGAGTCGTTATAATAAATTTGTTGTGCCTTGTTGTGGGGAAATTGTCCCCACTGATGCATCCAGACTGAATAGCTGATGATGACTCACTTATTTGTTCTCCTTGTCCCTAGGATGACAAATACTGGCAGAGAAGGAAGAAGAACAACATGGCTGCCAAACGTTCCCGTGACGCTCGCAGGTTGAAGGAGAACCAGATCACTGTGAGAGCAGCCTTCCTGGAACGGGAGAATGCAGCACTGCGGACGGAGGTCGCGGACCTACGGAAGGAATGTGGGCGCTACAAAAATGTCGTGGGGCGCTACGAATCCAAATATGGAAAGTTGTAACAGATTGGATCGCTGTATCAGGAAACTGTAAAATGAAAAAGGGTGGATGTCAATACAGCAGAGTTATCGTTCACTTTGTCTTCTCATGTCGACAGATTAGTGCCGACTTCTACTCCAAAATGGATATGAGTGCATCTTGTAGATTGTAGCAGACTACAAATAACAGTCAGATGGGTTAAAGCTGAGCTGGTAATTAAGTGTAGGAACATTTTACATCTATGCTTCCTAGGTTGGACATATTTAGCTTGATAATATTTTACTAGTGGAATGTGAGCAAGTGCCTGCTTCTGTATGAAAAGGGATAAGAACCCATATCTACAGCAGCCTCTGGCAGATGATGGTGATTCAGAAGAATCGTGATGAATAATGTTGACCTCTCCCCTGTCCGCCTTTCTTTTCTTTTGTAAATTGGTTTATTTGCTCTAAAGAAGAAACTAGGTCTCTTTAGAGTGGAGCATGTCTCAAGGAATGATTGGGTTGCTATGGTAACCCAGTGACATTTCAGGATGAGAACCTCCACATTTCCTTCCCTGCATTGTAACCATCGTCCATGTGAATGAGGAAATAAGTGCTTCTTCAGTGCACCTCATTTATGGCGTGTACTTTACTACTTTTGCTGAGCTTTGAGATCATTTTGTATTGTTTTTGCTCTTTTCATTTTGGAAAACCTGGGTTTTATCATTTTTAGTTAAGTAGCATTTGTCATACTTTTCAACTTTTTACTACCCGAAGGTCCATTTATATTGTGGATGGTATAATTTTGACAAATATTTGTGACGCTTTTCTAAAATTTGATCTTCAGGGGATTGCAGTGACGCGGTTAAGAAAGATGCCGTGTTCGCTTTACTTTTACGTGCATTTACCACAGAGCTGTCTCAGTGTAACTGCTCCATGTCTGTCACCTGACCATTAGCATTTGTTGCATTGTTCATGTTTTTAAGGACCCATGTGTAGCATTCAAATGCATTTAAAAATTTTGAATCATGGTACATGAAATTGACACATTTTAAAGCTCTTCACAACCTGGAAGTGTCTGCACGATTATACTGCTCTGACAATTTTAATATCAGGAGGAGGGCGTTCACCTGTCTGCCACCCTTTTATTATTAACAGGTGGTCTCATAAAACTGTTGGGAATGCCGAAAGTTATTTCAGTGCAGTTAGTCTCAGATTACTGGGAGACATTTTTTGCACCCAGGATATGTCTGTCTAATCATGAGACATGTAGTCCGCCTCCTCACTTTTTTCTTTTTTAAAAATCTGCCTGTGCTTCCAGTCATAAATCAAGGTCAAGCGTTCTATTTTGTTTAATAAATATTAAAGTTTGCAGTAACTGTTACCGTTAGGTCAAACTTCTATTTCAAACGGGTCAATTTTTAACTTTGTTTTTTTTAAAAAAAAAAAAGTAAATCATTTATGTTTTTTGTAAATATTGGTATTTTCAATGTCATGTCTTGCACACATGTATTAAAGCATCAACCCAGAATTCTGCCTTTCCTGTATTTTTATACAAGTAACAAAGCAAATTTATTAAGTAGAAAAGAGAAATTTATTGACAAGTCAAAAAAAAATCCTTAACGCATTCTTGTTTCCAAAAAACAGCTGACAGGAGAAACTTCATCTCTTCTTGAAACCGTACTTCTTCCTTTCATAAAACAGGTCTGTTTTTGAACTGCCTAAATTGACAATCTTCGGACAACCATCTCGCTGAAAAACAGAAAAATCTGTGAGCAAATTTGTTTCACATCTCTCTAAACACAAGTTCCATCAAGGAAGCAGTCAGGCATTGCATTAAGTTCTTTTTAAACCTAGTTTTTTGGATTATCGGCCTATTGCAGATGATGGACAAGGGTCTGGCTCCAGACCCTCACCTCAGCCTCCTTCCCGGAGAGGCTCCTCTCTCAGCAGTGTAAACTTTTACAAGATAACATGGATGGCATTTACAGTGATCACAATACTTTGTTTTCAACTGAGCGTGAAATGTTTCAGGCGCTGACAGGCCAGAGCCAGACATACACAGGCACACATACTGTGGAATTTTCTAGTAATCAGGGGTCACACATGATCATAGCTACAACTCCAGGGTTCATACTCTAAACCATTTTGAAAGTGGATCTAATGCAGTTATGTCCCTGGCAGACTTACACCTATGATAAATACTACATATAAGGCAAAAACATACATATATTTAGGAAAAAACAATGAATATGGAATAATATACACATAGTCCTACATTTGCTTGTTAGAAACAACTGGTTATTGCTTCCTTAAAAAAGTATCTTGGTAAGTTAGTTTAGAAATTTCTGTTGAAGAAATATACGGTACCTTAACCCTAGTTAGACAGTTTGAGTCAAGCATTAATGTGGCAGGCTGGCACAGCCATGTTAAGCGCTACAAAAAAATATTAGACAAAATCAAAACGTGTTCCACATTTGAGAAGGTTTTTGTGTTACAGTTTTGATTAACTATAAATCCACGACAGATCCACCTCCTCCAAAAGTGTCAACACGATTTCATTTTGTCTCTCGAGCGTGTAGATTTGTTATGTTTGGTATTCCAGATAGGAGAGTTGGTCTGAGAGGATCCTGCACCGGAAGCAGCCCGAGGCAAGAGGTCTGCTTGGTTTGGGTTCGCCTTTTTATTCTACTCAGATTGTAACACCATGGAAGGATACTCACATCTTTCTCCTGTATGGTGCACTCTTTACAGTAGTATGCATCAGAGACTCCAGGTCCTCCACAGATGACACAGCGGCCCTGGTAGGAGCCATAGTTACACTCATCACAGATGCGCACCAAGGTGCAGGGCCTCACATAGGAATCACAGATAACACATTTGCCATCACCTGGGGAGAGGAGCGGAGTAGATTATCATCGTGGCCCTCAACTGGTTTATAATTAGGAATCAGTAACCCCGACCCTTTACCCCGATTATTAGAAAATATATTATGTTGCACTCAAAACGTACACACAAATGCTGATAGACATTTACTTAAGGTAAATGAAAGCAATGGTGGTGAAAATGTTAAATGTAATAACTTACATTTCTCACAAAGCCTCCCGATTGCTGAAAATGAAAGAAGTCAGTTTAGTTTTGCTAATTTAGAAGGAATAATCTAAATTACGTACACCTCTGCATAAGGTTCACTATAGGATGATTATAATCACTAGGCATAACAAAGCTAAAACCGTGGTCCACGTTATGTCCATTCAATGTTGCTACCGTTAGCATGGCAGCTAATGGCTATAAACACGATAATATGACGACCGCCGTCGCAGCACCTTATTATCAAGTAATTTGCAAAAATAAATAGGTTGACACGTACCAACACCGGCTTGTTTTCTGCAAAAAATCAGATCTGGATGATGTTTAGCCATGCTGGCTAACGTAACTCAGTCGTTTCTGAGATAGTTGACTTTTGAACCGAAAATTTGGAAATGGAAAAGAGAGTGCTGCCACCTAGCGTCACAAAGAAGAACGACCAATACCCTACTAGTCAAGAGCATGTAGGTCTAGGACGTTATCGACACTTTTTTTTTTTTTTTTTTTACTTCCACATGCATATTTGTTACCTTTAGCTTCATCACGTAACAAATATTTATGTTATTGTTAGCAAAATAAATCAAAAACTTCTGAACTGATTTTAATGACATTTTCAGCTGACCATTAGCCAAGGAAGAGTTTATTACATTCTGATGACCTTCCGAAAGACCTTTGATCAAACCCAGTGGCTGATGACAACGGAACCTCGCATAACCTTGTGTTACGCCTGTCTATAAAAACTATACTACGGGTCAGAATATATGTCCTGTTATTGTTTCGCGATACAAAATATAGGCTTCTTTGCACAAAATAATATGTCTAAAAAATGAAATATTCAAATTTGTCTTTATCCTGTCAGTATTATAAAAATAATTTCACCTTAAACTCGTAGAGTTGTATAAAACGTTTCAATTTACGTATAATCAATCGCTTAAAATGGACACTGAGCAACAATAGTCTTATTTTGTTAAATACACACGCTAGATTTATACAAGAGGAACCATAAATATACCGATAATGTAACTGTCCTTAAAGGACCTGCGAGATCACGAACAATAAAGGGGTGACGTCACATCTACTCGACACATCTTTGTCAGTGAACAAAATGGCAACCTACTGTCTCACTGTCGCCCGACTGCAGGTACGACTTGAAATTGGCTATATTTTGTAATATTCACCATCAGCAGAGGCATGTCATTTCCTTAAGTTCCAATGTCATTTTCGCCTGCCTTAAGTGATGTTGTTGAGCTGCCTTCACAGGACCACCCGGAGCAGCTAGCAATCACTGTTAGCTGCTCCAGGTCATCCTGTCCTAATGCACTGAACGCGTTTAGTGCGTAGCAACTAATACAATCTCTGCCTTCCAAAGCGTCTAATGTCTTGTCTTATAAATCAATCACCCTTTATTTAAATTAGCCATTGAATGTTATGCCTATTTTACTTTTTACCTTTTTTCTTTAGTATTTGGTGCGTGATATCAAGGTTAACCGCAAGGTTAGAGCTTTCATTAGGCTATGAAAGCATAGCATAGCAGCAGTGTTTCATACTACATATTAAACTTATTTAATAGGTAATCGATAAGTGTCTAATGTTGATGTTGTTTTTTAATTTTGCAAGAAAAGTAGAAAAGACACGATGATCGGTTTACACGTGTGTCTCTTTAATATTCAGGCATTGAATGCTTGAGCTGCACTTTTAGTCAGTTTTTGTCAAAATTTGGGTATTTATTTCTATTTAAGTGTTTGCCTAAATAATTGGCCCCACACCAGAAAATAAAGGTTATAAATGTCAATAAGCTGTAAATTCTGCATGCATTTACTTCAGGAATGTTGACTTGGGAATTTGCTTGACAATCAAGATAAGTCGGGACACTAAATCAGCTGATCGGTTGTAGATTCACCAGTTTGTCAACACACTTTGATGAGACACTGTGTTGGCACCTAAGATTCAGAACTTTCTTCTTTGCTTAATATTGTGGTATTTGTGCCTGCTATTCTGTGTGAGGAATTAGGCATTATTACCTAATAAATCAAAGCTTCCAGCAGACAGGCACACATCTACTTCTGTGACTAGAAAGGACAAAACTGATTTTTGTGTTTTTTGAGTTGGCTCTGATTTCTCACATTGTCTCTCTTCAGTTTGCTTTGGGCCATGGTGCCCGTCGTCTTCATGTTTCGGCAGCTTACAGAGCCACGGCCAGTGTGGCTATGAGCCGCTTTGAGCCCACCTCCTCCGTCAACTATGAAAACATCCGAACCAATGTCAACGTTGTCAAAAAAAGGTCAGCTTTCTCCTTTACCAAGTGATTCTGTTTAAGAGAGTTTTTCCTTTGTACAGTGTACATTTATGGAAAAATGGGATGTGTGGCTTTTGTTTGTTTCCCCTGTAATTACCCTCATTGTTTAGACTGGTACACTCTCCTAATTACATGACTACATGAGTAGTGAAGCTAAAATTTCCCTTCACGTTGAGATAAAATATACTAAAACTTGACTGAAGAAAATCCTTTCTTTAAAAAAGGCCACATTAAGATCACTTTTATTTGGATCACTATCCATTTTACTATTATTTTTTATTTTCAAATTAAAATCCCCAGTCACTTTGGTCTTTTGTGCTCATACCATTATCATATCTCCCTCTGTATTGTATTCTCTACTCACTTGAAACCTTTTCTTGTACCTTGATGTGGAACACTTGCAACTTTCACCCTAGACTCAATCGGCCACTCACCCTGTCTGAGAAGATCGTGTACGGTCACCTCGCTGACCCCCACAATCAGGATATCGACAGAGGCCGCACATACCTGCGTCTGCATCCTGACCGCGTGGCCATGCAGGATGCTACGGCGCAGATGGCAATGCTTCAGTTCATCAGCAGTGGCCTGCCGAGGGTGGCTGTGCCCTCCACAATTCACTGTGATCATCTGATCGAGGCACAGATTGGAGGAGAAAAGGATCTGGCCAGAGCAAAGGTGAGTGATTCATTGCATTAATCTTTAAAAATGGGATAAACACTTCATCTTCCACAGGCTTTCATCACAAATTCCATTTCAGGAAATCAATCATGAGGTCTACAACTTCCTGGCCAGTTCAGCAGCCAAGTATGGTGTTGGCTTCTGGAAACCAGGCTCTGGAATTATCCATCAGGTTTTTTAATCACCTGTGTTTTTATGCTTTTTCTACAACTAATTGATATTGGCACGCTAAATGTAAGTTTTCATGCATTAACAGATCATCCTGGAGAACTATGCTTACCCAGGAGTGATGCTGATCGGCACAGACTCTCACACACCAAATGGAGGTGGGCTTGGTGCCATCTGCATTGGCGTTGGAGGAGCAGATGCTGTAGATGTCATGGCAGGAATCCCCTGGGAGCTCAAGTGTCCAAATGTTAGTACAACATATACATGTTAGGAGATTTACCTCAATTTTAGAGGTAAATTCTGGGTGTAAACCTCTGCTTGGGACCTCTTCTAGATGAAATTTGCCTAACCCTGTTGTTTTTTATTTCACCGTGTGATGCTGCTTTACCCACAATCAAAAACGTATTAAAGGAATTTGGTCAGTACTATTGATCCATCATTGTGTGGGATACAGTATGTTTTTATTTATTTAACCTTTATTTCCACAATTTAAATGTTTGAGGACAAATTCTCTTTTTTGGTGGTAGTTATAGTTTTCCTTTTCTCCTTCCTCAAAGGTGATTGGTGTGAAGCTGACAGGTTCCTTGTCAGGCTGGACATCTCCCAAGGATATCATCTTGAAGGTGGCTGGCATCCTGACAGTGAAAGGCGGCACCGGAGCCATTGTAGAATACCACGGTCCAGGTGTTGACTCAATATCCTGTACAGGTAAGGTTAAATAAAACTAGTATAAATGATGGGAATAGTCCCTCTCTGGTTGAATAATATGAGTTTCAACTTGCACAGGAATGGCAACAATTTGCAACATGGGAGCTGAGATTGGAGCCACGACCTCTGTGTTCCCATACAACCATCGCATGAGGACCTACCTGAAAAAGACGGGACGTGGAGGTAAAGTGCCACATCAACAGATTCCTTGGGCTTCATCCAAAAATCGATTTCAGTATTAAGGATGGCATTAATGAAGAAATGTCCCACAAATAGGCATTCAAGTGGACTTTGTGAGTAATCCATTATTTCTACCCAGATATTGCTGCCTTGGCTGATGATAACGCTGATTTGTTGGTACCAGATGAAGGCTGCGAGTACGACCAAGTCATTGAGATCAATCTGGATGAGGTCAGAACTGCCCCATTCAACCAGTTGCAAACTGTTTTCACATAAACTGTTAAAATACACAAGGTAATTTAGAATTTAAATTGCTAAATGTTTTATATGATCTACAGTACAGTAGGTTTGTGTTTGCTATATGGAGGGTTGAATTGTGCGGATATGATGCTTTTTATTTTTTGAGAGTTTAGGCTCGTGTGATTTTGTTTTTTTTAAACAGCTGAAGCCGCACATTAATGGACCCTTTACCCCCGACCTGGCCCACCCAGTGTCTGATGTTGGCGCTACTGCTGAGAAGAGCGGCTGGCCGCTGGAGGTTAAAGTTGGTAAGACTTGTTCAGTGGAAAATCATCCTCTTGGTTGCTGGTCCAAACATCTGGTGATAAACATCAGCTTGCTTTACTGTTTAGGGCTGATTGGCAGCTGCACCAACTCCAGCTATGAAGATATGGGCCGTGCCGCCTCTGTGGCCAAGCAGGCTTTAGATAAAGGCCTCAAGTGCAAAGCTCAGTTCACCATCACCCCTGGATCAGAGCAAATCCGAGCCACAATCGAAAGAGACGGATATGTAAGTCTCTTTGTAACTCCCACTGATCGTTTATGGATTGTTTCATGAAAACTCACTCTTGTATTTCCTAATTCAGTCAAAGATCCTCAGCGATGTGGGGGGTGTGGTCCTGGCCAACGCCTGTGGACCCTGCATTGGACAGTGGGACAGGTGCATTAATAGTGGTAAAACCATTCCGAATTATTCACCTGTTGTTCAGTAGTTCAAACATTCTGTCTTTTCATTCAGGCGCGATGTGAAAAAGGGGGAGAAGAACACAATCGTCACTTCATTCAACAGAAACTTCACAGCCAGGAACGATGCTAACCCTGCCACACACGCGTTTGTCACCTCCCCGGAGGTAAAAATAAGGAAAAATGGGATGTGGTATTAGATTTATAGCCTCCTGGTCACAATGTGGTCCTCCGTTCTTTCCATTTCCTTTAGATTGTGACCGCACTGGCAATTGCAGGCACACTGAAATTCAACCCAGAGACCGATTATCTTACAGCCCCAAATGGTGAGAAGTTTAAACTGGACCCACCAAACGGTGATGAACTCCCCGTCCAAGATTTTGACCCAGGTCAGGACACCTACCAGCACCCACCTGCTGATGGCATCAACCTCAAGGTGGATGTGAACCCTCAGAGCAACCGCCTGCAGCTTCTGGAGCCATTTGACAAATGGAACGGGGGTGATTTGGAGAACATGACAGTCCTCATCAAGGTGAGGACAGCTTCTGTCCATTTGTCTTTCACTGTGAGGAGAGGGACAAACGTTTTTACCCCGTTACCACAGGTCAAGGGCAAATGTACCACAGACCACATCAGTGCTGCCGGACCTTGGCTGAAGTTCCGTGGTCACCTGGACAACATCTCCAACAACATGCTGATCGGTGCAGTCAACAGTGAGAACGACGCCGTCAACAAGATCAAGAACTACATGACAGGAGACTACGCAGGAGTCCCAGATGTGGCTCGCCACTACAAGGTGCTGACCGCCACCTTCGATCGGAAACTGCACTCATGTCAGTACATTAATTGTCGGTTATACATCTCGTCCATGCAGGCTAATGGTCTGTCCTGGGTCGTTGTCGGGGATGACAACTACGGTGAGGGCTCCAGCAGAGAACACGCTGCACTGGAGCCCCGGCATCTGGGAGGAAGAGCCATCATTGTCAAGAGCTTTGCCAGAATTCACGGTATGGAAATGTACTTGAATTGGGATCGTTTGAAAGCTGTTGCCTCAGTATTGACACCCTCATCTTGTCTGCAGAAACCAACCTAAAGAAGCAGGGTCTGCTGCCACTGACCTTCAGCGACCCATCGGACTATGACAAGATCCGCCCAGATGACAAAATCTCCATCAGAGGCCTCAAAACTTTCACTCCAGGAAAAGTAAGTGGGCATCACACCTGGAATATCGACTTCTGCAGAGCCATTCATTAATGCCGGTTAGAATTACATCTCGTTCTGGTTCTGTTCAGCCTCTTCATGCAGTTTTGAAGCACAGTGATGGCAGCGAGGAGACGCTGGAACTCAATCACACCTTTAATGAGACACAGATCGAATGGTTCAAAGCGGGGTCGGCCCTCAACAGGATGAAGGAGCTGCAGCACTGAGAGGGAGGAGTGAGGGGAGGGATATGAGGTTGTTGGGGTGCAGAGGCATAAGGAAGATTGCCTGGTTGAATCCCTGGTTGTTCCTTCATCTACACTTGCACACAGTTTGGGGTTAAGTCAGTATAGAATATGATTTTTCATAGACTAAGTGCCAAGCTAATGTTGATAAAGGAACAATAGCAGCCGGTGTGTGTGCTCTCATTTCCAAAACCGTTCATTCATTACTGCGTATTATTCTTCAAGATTATTTTCAACAAGGACCGTTGACTGAAATACATTTTTGTCCATTGTTCTAACAGAAAAAGGGGGGTACACACACACACACACACACACACACACTAACTTTGACCCAGACGTGACAGCTGTTGTGCCGCTGCTGTACTGGAAGCTGTTCCAACCGGTTAACTCCACCTAAAGGTCACTCAGCTGATCCCAACCGGGGATGCTAGAAAGGCATTCTGGGAGATGGAGGAACACGTGTGATTCAACTGAATATCAGGGTGGCTCTGGAAACAAAAGTAAACTGTCCTATTAATAGAGTCCTTTATAGCTTTACGTGTCGGTGATACAAACTCATTTTGGCTCCGATATACAGATGAATCACTTGTCAGAACGCACCACATAAACTCGTATTTCCAGCATTACCCCTGATTATACCATCTTCCTTGCAAGGTTAAATGCTTCTGCCCCCATTATATTTTTATTTATTGCTTTCCCCTGTAAACACTTCCTCAGTATGATCGCTGCACATTTTACCTGTCTTGAGTGTTTTATCACAACAATGAAATTAGACTTGGAAAGAAGGAACTAATAGAATAAACCAATGTTATACTGTAATAAGCAGAGCAGCTTCGTGGAGGTAACCAGGTAACACCTGTCACCGCGGTGTTTTCATGATGGGACAACGTGGTTGATTGAATCTAAGATCATCAGTAAATTGTTAGAAATCGAATGAGGTTATGCTAATTTTCTTCTTGTCTAAAGAGTCTACGTCTGTGTACTTTAAATCGTTTGTGTGTTACTGGCTCCCAGATCTTTTCTGTTACAAAGAAAACAATAGACTGTATAATAAAACTCCACAACTATCATTCATGGATGTCGAGCTCTGTGTCATCTGTGGTAGAGTTCAAATCTGGAGGTTCAGTATCTGTTCCCCCTTAAATGTCCAAATGTAACCTAGGACATTACATTTTGTTATAGCATTTGAATGTACAGAATTGAGAGTTTATTATATTTAAACTTAATTTTGTCAGAAATGATAAAATAGCCTGATGAAAAGCAGCATTTTCACCATCTTCATGTTGCACTTAAAACTACAATAAAATGAGCTCCAACATCAAGGCTGCAGTTTTTTCCTGTGATTCTCTGGTGGACAGAGACACGCAGGTGAGGAGTCATTTCATGCACTTATTAATTTCACTCATTTAACTGCTCAGGACAGGGAAAGAAGCCATGTCCATGGCAACATCTCTCTCAGGTAAAAGAATAATGTCAGTTCCTGACGCACCTGTCCATATATAAAGCATTATATCATCAATATTACTGCCAATGTTCATCATGGTTCTGTAGCTACATCTGGCCCTGAGGAAGGAGGTAACCCTCCATCTTGGGGCCAGGGCAGTGGGCCACAACTACTACTAAAATATCCAGATGGGTGTTGAAAGGAACAGAGGTCCTTGGTGGAAGATTGTTTTGGGAGAAGGCCCTGAAGGGTCAATAACTTTCTGAAGTTGTGTATGTGACAAAGAACTGGTTTAACTGCAGGATGTGACTCAAACAATCCGGCTACTGCCGTGCGCGGATCCCGCTGCTGCCGCATCTTTCACGTTCGTGGGAAGCTCCAGTCCAAGCGTCTCAGCCTGTTCCGCTGATTACAGACACATTAAAATGTCTCCAGACGGAAGACAAAGACCTGAGTGTGGCGGCCTGGAGTCCGCTGTGGGGTTTTTAGCGCAGCCCCCCCCACCCCACCCCCCACCTCCCGCCCCATCCCCGCCGCCTCCGTCTCATTCGCTGCCGGCTCTCATCCCGCCCGTGTGCGCCGCATCCATCCCGACATCGACGCGCTCATGTGCGCGCCGCTTTCTCGGCTCTGATCCCAGGATTGCGTCTCGACCCACAAAGCCGGGGAGCGGTGGAGCCGACGCCTGCCTCCCAGCTGATCGCTGCTTTCGGTCGGTGAGTCGTTGCGCAATCGGTCGCTGAAACGCGTGAGTCGACGCGCTGATTCACGCATCGCAGCTTCTTTCTTCCGCGGCGTCGTGCGAGCGTCGCGGGGATTATTCACATATCTGCGCTCACATGTGCGGGGGAATTGTACGGACATTTCGGTGGCATCTTTTTTATTGGGGGGGGGGGGTCCTTTCGCCTTCTGGTGGCCTCACTGTGAGAACGTTCTGGAAACAATCCGCCTCCAGCTCTTTTATCCATCTGTGAATTATTTATCCCGCAAGAATCCCATTTTAACAACCATACCAGGAAATAGTGTCTCTTTAAAATGTAAAGTTGTGTGTGTGTGTGTGTGTGTGTGTGTGTGTGTGTGTGTGTGTGTTGTCTGGTTGACGTGTCTTCCATGCTGATGCACAGGAGCACAGACAGCCTCAGTGGGGCCACTCTTGGCCTTTTGTCTTGGTCCAAAGCCCCCCCATCCCGCCTCCTTTTCCAGTTCACCCTGACGTTTGCGTCTCTTGTGGGGACTCGTCGGCCTCCGGATGGGGGGGCTGCGCTGATATTTTCGGCCAGCGGAAAAGAACTCGGCTGCCAAAGTTGCTGAATTATTAAAGGCATACATTTCTGCCTGGCTGTCCGTGATTGCCAGGCTGCTCTCTGGTGCCACCCCGGTGACAGACGTGCGCTCATCATCCCAGTGTGACACCAGGCGGAGGATAAACCCCCCAGTCACCCTCCCGTTTGCATGGTATTTTTGCTAAGTAGGCTAATCAGGGCGAGGGATTAAACCCTGTGATGATGACGGGATCTTTGTGGTATTTGATGGTGCCAACAGCAGACAAAATGATCCACAGATTCTCTTGTTATCAGATGGTAGAATTTATATCAATTTCCATGCTCGGAGCATAGTTTCATACAATCTGTGCATCCGTACTGGCCCAAAACGTATAAATTCCAGCCCTGATAGGTTAATATGGTTGTTATTACTAGCAAAACGTCTGTGACCTGTGTGACTGCAGATAAAAAGACAAGGAAAAGTGTCACTTAAGCCGTGTCGGCTACAGGTGGCTTGTGCCAACGCCATATACACGTCTGTTAAACGGGGTGAAAGGTCATCATCGATGACTCACCGTGGATCGTGCGAACTGGAATGGGCAGTTTCCTGGTTACAGCCGCGCTGCTGTGCAGACTCGGGAGGGGGTTGAATCATGGCGTGTTGTGGTCAATCTCAGGTTTCCATGTCGCCGTCCTTCTGAGCATGTCAGCACCTTGACTTTAGCATTTAGCCCAGAGCTAGCATGACTCTTCAGTAGGCGTCACTCACCAGTAACAAAACACCCCTGAAGTTAAAAGTCCAGTGGAATTTGGAGATGAGCACACATTTGTAACGACTGATCGGGGTTTGTAAAAAAGAGCCTCTATCCACACACACACACACACACACACACACACACACACACACACACACACACACACACACACCACACACACACACACACACACACACACACACACACACACACACTGATTGCTATATTTAGAGCGGCAGTGAGAGAGCTGCAGTGTAATATTGATCCTGTGGGATTCGCTCCAAACACACTAAAAAGGTCTTTGTCAAACACTCGGATCAGTGCAGAGACGTTCTGAGCCGCTCAGAGGCTTCGCTTGTGCTCCGAGGCTCGCACAGTCGAGTGTGATGCCGCTGAAACGATAAAGGCCTCGTAACAGCTCCAGAATAATAAGCGTCAGTGTCACGAGCGCGTGTGTGGTGCACGGTGAGCCCCTCCAGATAGCAGCTTATTGTGTGCATGCGTGCGAGAGGAGCAATCCTGTAATGGATGTCAGTCTGGCACAAAAAAGGAAAAAAGGATATTAATGTAATCGAGTGTGACGAGCCAAGCGGGGGCGGGTTCACATCAGCTCGGGACCCTTTCGGATCCAGATCGCAGACCTGGAAATGGTTCCGCTCTCAGTTTGCTCCAGCTTTCAGTGGACGGGACCAGATCTGACCTGAAGGTGTCACCTGTGGCTGTTTTGGTCCATGCAGCTGTGCTTATTTAGGCTCCCGTTTCCAGGCCTTAAAGTAAAAATGTGACTCTGTGACTCCACAAATTCAATTAAACTATTTATTTTCCGCCTTTTATCGCAGTCTGCTGCTCTGCCGTGTCCAGGACCTCCTCCCTGACCCCCCCAGCCACAGACAGTCTGCCATGCAGGAGGTGTGACCCTCCGTCCTCTGTTCTTCGCACACCGTAGACCGAAAACACAGAGAGCAAAGGAACCCCGACACCCCCAGCTGGAAGCAGTCAAGATGTCAGACCCCGATGCCTCTCGACCAGCAGAGCCCTCCTCACTGCCGCTCACCTCCCCCCGGACCCCCCTGCACCTCTCCTTCCCCTTCCTGAGGGAGGGCAGCCAGGTCTGGGAGCGGGAGAGGAAACCGCCTCAGCCCAGAGAGCTGCCCAGCCCACTGCCCACCAAACGCACCCGCACTTACTCAGCGTGAGTGGTGGGGGGGCTTCTGACGGGACGTCCTTCCAGGATAACTGACCCGTCTGTTGTTTCTGCCCCCCGCAGGACAGTGCGAGCCAAATCAGGTCCAGTTTATAAAGGAGTGTGTAAAAACTTCTCCAGGTCTCAGGGTCACGGGTTCATACGGCCCTCTCATGGAGGAGAGGACATCTTTGTCCACATCTCTGAGTGAGTCTCATCACAAAGCGGCATCACTTATATCACATGTTGAACTCTATCGATGAGAATAGTGAGCGCCACACTTCTGACACCGGGATTGACCACCGGGTGGCGCTGTTCAGTAGAGAAGTACACGACACCACCTTTGCATTGGTCACGGCTAATTCAGCATTGATTATGTAGAAACCAGCCACCCAGAAGCTAATTCAATTACTGGTGAAGTGGAGCAAACTGAAGGTAAAATAATTTTTGTCTCTCCGACAGCATCGAGGGAGAGTACGTGCCTATGGAAGGGGATGAGGTCACATACAAGGTGTGTCCCGTCCCCCCCAAGAACCAGAAGTTCCAGGCTGTGGACGTGGTGATCACCCACCTGAATCCAGGCACCAAGCACGAGACCTGGTCTGGTCAGATCATCAGCTCCTAGATCAGAAGTCTTCGGTGGCGGCAGAAGTTTTGATTTCATTTTAGATTTGGTCGTTTCTGAAGGGTGAAAAGTTGTGCCGGGAAGGGGGGGGGGGGGGGTCTCGTCAGGAAGGCTCAGAGCTGAGCCCGATTCCACAGGGGCACAACTAGCATTTGAATGTACAAGCATGAATGTTTGATTTGCAGCTTCTCTTTTATTTCTGCCTTTGATTTGAAGAAATATCTTTATCTTTTTTCGCAAGAAACAATATCTGCAAATAATTTGGCGAAAGTTGTTTTAGGAAATTGGACCACCCTCCACAGGCAGACAGGTGAGGTCGGTTTTATTTGAATTATGTGACATCACTGCCAAAATTTTGAGGGAGAAAAAAACCTCTACTGGACTGGAGGGGGGGAAATGACAATTTAGCCATATTGTGTCTGTGTTTACAACAACAGATGGAGAGCATCCAATCCAAAACTGAGGGGAGAAATTGTTCCTGCTGTCTGCCATTGTGCTTGGTTTGAACAGCTGCCTTCATTTCACTGCCTTCAGAAATATCCTCAAGGTCAAAAGCTGTGCAGATGAAAACAAAAAAAAAAGTGATTCTCAAGTGCTCCACTTTTAAGGAACTTCTTCCTTGTTCTTATTGTAGCACTACTGTACTTTTTCTATTAGCTAGGTTTTCAGATTCAGTGTCACTGTAGCCGGCTCCTATGACGGTCTTGGCGGTAGAGACGTTAGCGAGGAGACGTGTGCCGCTCTGAAAACAGGCCCGAGGGTGTGGGGTTGGGTGAAGAGGAAGGGAGGAGGAGGAGGAGAAATTGGCAGAGGATGGAGGGATCAATGGACGAACTTCAGCAGAATTGGTTCAAAATGAGATAAAGCACGTAGATGAATGATCATGAGGTTAAAGTCCAATTAAAGTCAGCGGTTCTCTTCCTGTGGTCAGGAAATAAACTCTTTGAGAGTTAGACCAGAATATTGATTCTGCTCTTATATTTCCTACGGGCTGATGCTAAATATGAAGTGCTTAGCTTAACCAGCATAGTGGCTAATAACAGGGAAACAGCTAGCTTAGCATGTGTACTTGGTAGGAATTAATGCGCAGATTTGCTGGAATTAAGTCATCTTTAGATTGTACATTTATTTAATTCTATGTATAAACAGTTCAACATTATTAACATGATAAAAAAAAATCTTTAAAGGTAGTGTTGCATTATTGGAGCTCGGTAGAGATAAAATCTACCTCAGTCAGCCAGAGATTCAACACCGGGACCAAAGCTCCACGGTTCAGACACACCCTGATGCTGCCTGGTGATCAGCTGATGCTGGTGGGATAAAATGTGACAACGCTAAAATGCTCATAATGATGGATCCTGATATAATTCAACAGAACTACTCCAATCACATATCAGGCAAAATATTTTGTTTATGCTTGCTGAAGTAACGTACTGACTCTAAATTCAACACACACACACACACACACACACACACTATTAAACACTGTATTTGTAAAAAAAAAAAAAGTGACCTATGAAGTTTTGGCCAAGCCGAGCTAACTGGTTGCTAGTGATGTTCTTCATCTGACTCTCAATAAGACTGAGAACGTTTGTGTTCTTCAAAATTGGCCAGGAAGCATCTCGTTGGAATGATTAAGCTTTAATGGCGAAGTTTTCCACATGTTTTCTATTTCTGACCTTAATAACGGTAGCGTACATGGACAAGAGCGCCACACAGGGAAGGATGTTGCTGATTTTTAGGAGGACATTTAAAGAGATTTAGCACGTTTTGTACGATGAAGCTGTGGGAAAAGTTGAACATCATAAGCTTCCTGATGTATTAAATAAATATTTATTTATTGACTTATTTATTTTCATTTGTAACTATGAGAGAAATGAGGTATGAGGTTTTCGGTAACCACGCACCGCATTTGTAAGTATTTGTGCAGATGAAGAGCCTATTTGAATACGATGCAGCGTCCACTCATGATACTCACCGTTAGAGCAAAATCTTCAGCCTTTCCAAGCAGTTATGTTAACGTCTTCTAACTATTTTTAAACTACGCAATGTTCAGAATAAGAAAGTTGTTTTTGTCGGCATGTTCTCCACCCTTTTGTCGTGTTCCCTGCGTAGAATGTGTTGGTTCTGTTGGAGCGGCTGTGTAGTAGCAAACGTTGGCGCCTTCAGAGAGGCGTCGTTCTCGCCATGACTGTGATTTAACACCAGTAGTGACGGACTGAACCTTTGCCTCCTTTACTGTGAAGAAATCCTTGAGTTCACATGCACTTTTGTCCAAACACCGTCTACTTTGTCATATAGTTTCAATAAACCCTACCATGGTATCCACACCCCGGCGACGGTGTTTTCTTTGCTGTGGTCGTGTGTTTTTGTCACCGTCAAAAATGTGGGAGTCAAGGTCGCGTTTCTGTTTTAACTCTTCATCACAGCGCAGATTTATGGCGATCGGTGTTTGATATTCACACGCTCGGTGAGCTCTGGCGGTTCAAGGTTCATCTTAATGCCTCTGAGCGTGTGCGCGCGCATGTGTACGTGTGTGTGAGTGCGTGAGTGTGCGTGTCCTCGTTATTGATAAAGTCAGGACATTTTGGCCGATCCTCCAACCTCTGTGTTTGAGGTTTAGGACTTGGTTTAACGGTTAAAGGGTCGGCCTTTAGTGTGATGAATTCTGTCTATTAAAGTCCTTACAAGACTAGAAGTACAAACACGGGTGTGTGTGTGTGGGGGGGGGGTAGTCTCTGTTTATGATGTTCCATATCTCCTTGTTTTATCCTTTAATTCTCCTATTTCCTGGAGAGCCCTGATGTGATGTATTGGTTGTTTCCACATATGTGTGTGCACATGTGTGCGTGCGTGTCGTTACTTCATTTCCATCATTACTTGTGCACATGTAAACGAGTCAGAGAGATTGTGCTCTTTGTGTGAGCGTAAGTTCACAGCAGTGGTTGTTTACCAGGGTGTGGATGCAAGAGGAGCATAAAAACAGCTCTGATTGATCTGTGTGTGTGTGTGTGTGTGTGTGTGTGTGTTATCAGTTATGACTTTTATGACCTTTGCTCTCATCTATTCTCCTTGCCGCTTTCTTTTCTTACATGGTGTCTGTCAGATGTTTATGAGCTTGTCTATGTTTTGCCTGTTGACACACTGTCTCTCTCTCACACACACACACACACACACACACACACACACACACACACACACACACGGTTAGTTTCTTTTGCTGTTATTTTATTTTACTAGCAATCGTGTAATAACACCAGGCTCCACCCTTTTAAATCGTGTTTGGCATATTTCCACCATCCAGCTGTTCTGTGTTCAGCTTGTAACTCCTCCAGCAGCTGGTAGAAGGTTATATGAGCCACCTTCCTCTCTCGAAAGGTTATATATTAACAAGTCGCCCAGGTGAGCAGCGGCCAGAAGGAATGTGAGCCTGGGAAGGGAACAATCAGAGGACACTGTTGTTTTAAACTTTACCGCTCAGGAATTCACATTGGGTGCTGGATCAGGAGGGTTTTTATCTGATGTGAAGATGGAAAAAGCGAGCTGGTGGTTGCGTTTGTGCGTTCTGGGAATTCTGGCCGCTCTGTGTTCAGCAGCCAGTCCGTGCATGAACGGCTTCACCATAAACGTGATCCTGCTGGACGACGAGGAGGCTCCCTGGAGCCTGAAGTACGTGAAAGGAGAAATCCTGAAGGCGATCGAGACGGACAAGACCCAGAATCCAGAAGGTAAAACAAAAGAAAGACGCTCCCCCAGTTCTGAACTGGAACATGCTGTCACTGAACTAGATGGTAACTGCGTCGTTCTGCATAATTAGTCATAAAATCACCGTTGCAATCAAGCTCGTTTTTTGTGTTAATGAGTGTAAATGATTAATTAGCTGGTGTGTGCCGGGCCAACCATGAAAGAGGCCACCTTCCTAAGACAGAACACACATCAGCCTCCTTTTATGGTTTGATAAGGGGCTCGGGTCCGATGATTTGACCTGCAGCTCCACAACAAGGCCCGTAATGACTTATTCTGGAGCATAACGTGGCGTTTCTGTGTCTGCAAACCACACAAAAGGCCTGAAGTTGAATCTGACGGCTAACTTTGGTGGATTTAACACAAACTTATACGGACATCGAGGCTGCAAGAGCACGACGTGTGAGGGGGTGGAGGAGCTCAAGTCCCTGATGGTGAGCCAGAAAAAGACACGCGTGAGATCCTCAGAGCCTGGTTCTGGGTTTAAAGGCATTGCTGCTCAGAGTGAGGGAGTCACGCCTTTACTTTTGCAGAACTCTCGGAATCTGGGATGTTCTGTGCTCGGCCCGACCTGCACCTACGCTGCCTTCCAAATAGTTGAGTACGTATTCATTTTCTAAACAACGAGAGCAGCAAGAACGTAAACTTTTGATATTAGGAGACTCTCTCTCTCTCTCTCTCACACACACACGCGCACACTCTCTCTCCTCCAGTATGGAGAAAGGTCTGAAGCTCAGTACGCCCATCATCTCTGCGGGGAGCTTTGGTCTCTCCTGCGACTACACGCTCAACCTGCAGCGCCTGCTGCCGCCAGCGCGCAAGATCTCCGACTTTTTCATCACGTTCTGGCCTGAGACCAACAAGCTGAAGCCCGACTGGAAGACGGCCTACATGTTTAAGAAAGACATCAACACCGAGGACTGTTTTTGGTGAGTCTTGTGACACTTAAGGGCTGGCGTGTGTCCCCTGGCGTCTCCGCGGTGCCGTGGGTGGGAAACGGAGCAGTCTGACGTGGAACCGAGCCGCCTGCTCCTGAAAGGCTCATTCCTGTGCCTGCAGGTACATGAACGCCCTGGACGCTGGCAATTTTTCCAAAAATTCCAGAGAACGGCGCTGTACACCTCTCATCAGCTCAATCAAATACTTCAATCGCCTCATAACAGGACAAGCAACCGTGAGTCTGTCTCGCCGTCTGTCTGTGATGTGCGATCGAGTATCGGTGTTTCCAGGAACGCTCAGGAAGGTCTCGGGGGGATTTCATGGAACGCTGCACGTCGTGCAGCCGACAGATGTTGGGCTGTGGTTGCCACCATTCGTCTGCACCGTGGCCAGAAGGTCTGCTGTCCAGGTGTGGAGGTTGTGCTCCCACCCAGGTGGCATCTGTACAGACGTGAGCAGGTTCACACTGAGCACCAGAGGAGACCATCACTCATCTAATTAGGAGCCCAGTCGTCCCGAGGAGCTCCACAGACGTTCTCTTGACCCACGAGCTCATTTCTCCTCTCTTCCCCTTGTGTTCTGATAGTTTCCACAAGCTACTGTGTGTAGTCAGTGGGCCTGGATGTTCACCCGGAGTGTTTGTTCTGCAGTGTTCATCATGTGTGGATCACCCCAGGACATCCTGGAGGCCAAGAACGGCACCGAAGGGGCCGACAAAAACGACATTCTGTTTCTCCTCATTGATCTGTACAAGTCAGTCACCAACACTTGCACGGTTCTGCTTTATTAGTGTCGTAAATGATGAAGCAGCAAAGCTCTCAATGATTCCAATCAGCAACATTTTATGGCTCGAGCTCGGAATAGGCTCAGTTTAGGCTTTTCTTTCATGGCCTTGGCTTTAGAAGCATCTTATGCGCAGCCTCTCCTCCCTGCAGTGATCAATACTACACCAACACCTCGTCCATGCCGTCCATGCAGAACGTGCTGGTGCTGACCATGCCCAATACCAGAACGTACAAAATCAACACAGACTTCAACAGCAGCAGCATGGTGAGGATGTCACCATACGCATCCGCAGCGACCCTCCCTTTGCTTCGTCTTCATCTTTTTCACCTGCCTAGAACCTTTTTCCCAACAGTCTTCCTCAGATTTGGTTGCCTAATCCGATCTCCACCCGGTACTCCGTTTAAAATACAAGCTGTTGGATCGCAATACCTCTCGTGTGTCACTGCCGATCGCCGTGTTCTTTAAATGAAGACTTCAAGTAAACAAATGCCAATTTCAAAATGTATTTAGCAAATAGAATCAATTCAAGATCCAAATATGACAGAGCTCCGGGCCAGTTCATAACCCTACAACAACAGAGTCAATTGTCAGGGCATGAAGTCTGACCCCCTAACTATCCCTTGACCCAGTCTTTTATAGAACAACATATATAAATTATTGATGCTAATTCAGTCCAATCTAGTCCTTCTTCTTGGGTGACCTCATCTTCTTCTTCCTGCCTCATTTGGTGTTGGTGCAGTCCTTCTTCTTCATTGTCTTCCCAGAGGGCCAGGTCAGAGGTCCAGGAACTTATCAATTACCAGTAAATTATGCTGTCATATTTTACGATGGGGATCTACCACTTCCTGTCTGCCTGGCTCCAACTGTCTAAGCAGTATTCATGTCAAGGAAGGGTCAACTGACTGCTTATGCTTATTCCTACTAAAGATTATACACTATCCCTAACTTCTAAACTAACTGTAACTTAAAACAAAAACATATAGTATAACACATGCTAATAAGATAAAAAATGCTAACAAGATAAAATAATTCTCTTCAAAGCCTGCATTTTTCCCAGATTTAAAATCTTTAAGACCTTTAAGATCGACAATATGGTGCCGATAAGCGCGTAAAGAGCCGCTGCAGGAACACGGGGACACAAATGCAGCTGTTCTCTGTCCGTTTGTCTGTCCACAGATGAACGATTACATGGCAGCGTACCACGATGCAGTGCTGCTGATAGGCCAGGTGATGAGGAAGATCCTCTCAAAAAACAAATCTGAGGTTGAAGTGATGGAGTTCATGGACGTGAATTACTTCAGAAACACCTCATTTAACGGTAAGAGAGAGGAAGCGCATGTAGTTGATCTCAGGCCTGCTAGCAAGTTGACCTGCGTTTACTTCCTGACTCAACGGCCTCCAACAGCCTCAGATAAGATAAAAATACTGTAATCAGATGAGAACGTTGAGTGTCAGTAAGTGAAGTGTTGGCACATTTAGTATACTGGCAAAACTACAGCGTATGAGAGGTGGGGGGAACTTGACTGATTCTACACGTTCTTCCCAGGAAGCGCTGGAAACTACAGACTGGACGGTTATGGAGACAGGGATGTGGAACTCTCAATCATTTACACCACCACGGAACTCAAGGTGCTTCCTGTCACCGTTTTACATTTTGAGGACGGGTGAATGAGTAAACACGCTAATGCATTTTTGTCCTCAGTATGAACTTTTATTCAGCTTTGACACCGAGCTTAACATCACCACAGTGGCTCAAAACAATCCTGCCTTCATCTGGGGGAAAACCCTCCCTAATTACATACCAGACAAAGGTACTACACACCAACCGACACCAACACTGAACTGCAGCTATGTTTTGGTAAAGGCTTTTTTGCCTTTCACATCCTCAGAGTCTGCGTCTCACAACATCATCGTCATCGTGCTGGCTGTAATCGTGGTTGTGGTCACCACCATCGCCTTCATCTTCTACAGGTGATTGTTTAGCTACAGAAGCTCATCTGTCTTTGGAGCTTTTAGTGTCCTGATTTCCATAAAAACAATGATATTATCATCTTTTTTCTGGACTGTAATATTGTGTGTGTGTGTGTGTGTGTGTGTAGACAAAACAGGAGGGACCGTATGATCAGGAAGCGGTGGTCTCACATCTCCCCAGACCTCATCAACCTGCTGGAGAACAACACACACAATGTCATCTCTCTTACGGTAAATTTCAGCGAGTACGTGTTTGTACCCCTTTTCTAATGATGTTATTCTTTTTTTTTCTTATATAAATCAGTTTTTCTTCATTGCTCTCAGATTGAAGACGAAAGGAAGAAGTCAAATTTCACGATCCAGCGTGCGTTCTATGACAAGAAGGTAACAAAAACAGCATTTTCAGTCAAGCACATGAGAGGATCTGATGCTGTGAACGGGTGCGTGATGCCGTCCGTCATTTACAGATCGTGATTCTGAAGGAGCTGAAACACTCTGATGGTAACTTCAACGAGGCCCAGAGGATTGAACTCAATGCGGTAAAACTCAAGCCTTTTTATATGAGCTTCTGTGACGTCACTGACCTCATACGTGGATTCGCCTCTTGTCTGTGCAGCTCCAGCAAATCGACTATTACAACCTGACAAAGTTTTATGGAACGGTGAAGTTAGAGCAGGGTGTGTTTGGAGTGTTTGAGTATGGAGAGAGGGGGTCGCTGAGGGTACGTACCAGCATTATTTGACTGCTGGACAATATTAGAATAAGGAATTAAAGGACACATGCATACAGACATTATTGTTTCTCTTCAGTATGTGCTGAACAATCGGGTTTCTTACCCCGACAACACTTTCATGGACTGGGAGTTCAAGATCTCTGTCATGTACGACATCGCTAAGGTGAGACCGAATAGCATATTTCATCACCCTGATGTGATATATATTCCCCCGTGTGATATGGAAACACACGTGTTCCATCACAAATAAATGACTGACATGTACTGCAGCATTTAGATGACTCTTCCAGTCACCCCTCAAAAATTAGGTGTTAGTATGTTTCTTTCCTTATATCGTGTATTTTAAAATGAATTTCTTAACCTGAAAGTGTAATTTAATAGTAATATAGTCAGTGAAATGGATAACAGTCATTAGCTATAATCCCTGCGCTGCAAACCTCTGCAGGGCATGTCCTACCTCCACTCCAGTGACATCCAGGTGCACGGTCGCCTCAAGTCCACCAACTGCGTCGTGGACAATCGTATGGTGGTGAAGATCACGGACTTTGGTTGTAATAGTTTTCTTAGTCCTGGGAAAGGTGAGAACTCAGCTGTTTCTCAGTTTGATTTGGGTCTTGTGTCACTTCATTTTCCACCATTTTCCTTCTTTCCTCCTCCTTCTCCTCTCAGACTTATGGACAGCCCCAGAGCACCTGAGGAAACAGGGAACCTCTCAGAAAGGAGACGTCTACAGCTTTTCCATCATTGCTCATGAGATCGTACTCAGGAAGTGCACTTTCTACACAAAGTCCTGCACCAAAAGAGCCGGTGAGATTGGCTTCACCAGAACCCAAGGAGAGGAAAATGTTTCCATAGAAACAAGCACAGCGGTATCTGAAGTTTTACTTCCCCAATAGAAAAGCTGTCCAGGATCATCATGTCGTACTTCAGGCCCGATCTGAACTTTGACACGGCTTCAGAGAAAGAATTAGAGGTGAGGTTACATCAGCGGCCTCTGTAGCGGAGTGTAGCAGGTAACCTTTGTGACCTCTTAGGTGTACACCTTGATAAAAAGCTGCTGGGATGAGGATCCAGAAAAAAGACCCGATTTTAGGAAGGTGGAAAATTATCTGGGAAAAATCATCAGGTAATTTCCTTTCGTCACTGAACGCGGCGCACGTTTGGCCAACGTGAACCTGAGAAAATGTCTTGCAGTAAAATCCACAACCAGGAAAACGAGAGCTACATGGACAACATGATCAGGCGGCTTCAGATGTACTCCAGGAACCTGGAGCACCTGGTGGAGGAGAGAACCGCCCTGTACAAATCAGAGAGGGACAGGGCCGACTGCCTGAACTTCATGCTGCTTCCACGGTCTCGCTAGATTTTATCGCACGTGCGCAAAAGCAGCAAAGGTGCTTGACGTCACCACTTGTGTCCGTGCAGGCCTGTGGTGAAAAGCCTGAAGGAGAGCGGCGTGGTGGAACCAGAGCTGTACGAGGAAGTGACCATATATTTCAGCGACATCGTCGGCTTCACCACTCTGTGCCAGTACAGCACCCCGATGGAAGTGGTGGACATGCTCAACGACATCTACAAAGGCTTTGACGGCATCGTTGACCTCCACGATGTCTACAAGGTGTAGAATATCAAAATATTGGTCTCGGAACAGAACCTTGTAGAACTTCGCGCACAAACTGGGGGATTAACTGTGAGCCCCACGGGGAGGACGCCAACATTTTTCCCCTCTCTGTTCAGGTGGAGACAATCGGGGACGCCTACATGGTGGCCTCGGGACTTCCCAAGAGAAACGGAAACAGACACGCTGTGGATATCTGCCACATGGCGCTGGACATCCTGCACTTCATGGGGACCTTCCAGCTGAGGCACCTGCCAGGTATCCCTGTGTGGATACGCATCGGCGTGCACTCGGGTAGACGACCTTCCCTTCCCACCCCCCCCAAAAACATCCGAAAGAAGCGCTGTTTAACTAACAATGGTTCTTGTATTCGTTGTGGATCCAGGTTCATGTGCGGCGGGAGTCGTGGGTGTGAAGATGCCCAGGTACTGTTTATTTGGAGACACAGTCAACACGGCGTCTCGTATGGAGTCCACAGGACACCGTGAGTAGAGGGACACCTCCATCCCAAAGACAACGCACAGTAAAGCTGCAGGCAGTCCACTGATGCAGCGCTTATTATCGACGAGCAACCGAGCAGCCTAATTAGATCAGCGTTGGTGAACAAGCTTGGATGAATCAACCCGGCGATGTCCTTTCATGATGTCCTTCCATGTCCTCCAGCCCTGCGGATCCACGTGAGCGAGCCGACTATAAATATCCTGCAGAGAACAAACTGCAATTTCCAGTACGAGATGAGAGGGGAAACATATCTGAAGGTAAAGACGCCCGAACCTCTGCAACAAACAGATCCCGTGAGTGCGAAGCACTGTAAATGTTTGTCTTCCTGGAGGGCAAAGGCACCGAGACCACCTACTGGCTGACAGGCGAGAAGGGAGAAGACTACAAACTCCCGACGCCGCCCACAACGTAAGAGATCCCTCCGTCTCCTCACCACTCACGTTTCAGATGTTACATTTAAAAAGTGGGGTTTATATTTTAACTGGAGCTGACAGGATGGCGCGTTTGCAGGGAAAACTTCCAGCGGCTCCAGCAGGACCTGGCCCAGATGATCCTGGCCTGCCTGGAGCGACGCGTTCGCGGTTCCGTCCGGAGAAAGAAGCTCCCGTCCGGTCAGAGCGGGGATGAGGACAAAGGCCAGGAATCAGAAGCCGAGTCCGACGGCAGCCATCTGGAGTACCTGCAGATGGCCAGCGTGGACAACACCCTCAGCACCTTCCTGTAGGAAGAGCAGCGAGCCTCCAGCAGAACCGCAGCAGGTTCTGACACCTGCAGCTGGTCCGCATCTCAACTGCCGACCAGGTGGCGAGGCAGCTGTTCACTTCATATTTTCACCCTCTGCTCCTCAAATGTAGGCAAATGTTGTTTTTGTAATATTTCCATGCAAATCTGTCATGGAAGAGAGAACGCCAATGACGAGACATGCAAATCGGCATTTTAAAACCAAAGAATAAAGGTTTATTTTTGTTGGTACGTTTGTGACGAGTCATTGACGTACAAAAAACAAACAGAAGGAAAACCCCCGACGCAGTGGGTCGCGTCACTGAAGGCGGTCCCGATGAACCCAGTGCAGCAAAATCCCATCACACAGTGATTCTCCCAGGAGGGCCGGGCGGCTTTGAGGCGCTGTGATCGGCGTGTTGTGTGACGACAGCGAGGGGGAACGAGCTCCAGCAACGGAGACAAACGGGCTCCGTTTCTCTTTTTCTCAAACGTGCCCGAAAAAGAAAGAAAGGTCCAGCAAACCAAAGCGAGCACGTGGTCGTGACAACAGTTTCATCTAGACAACAGCATTTGTGTGTGAATACAGCAACAAAAATTCCTCTCTGCACAGTTAAAAGTCAACAGGACAGTCACAAATAGTTCAAAAATAAAAGAAAAACCTCCCCGCCCCCCAACGCTGAGCCTAAAACTCACCATCAGATCATGTGAATAAATTAGGTGCTTAAAAATACAAAACAACAATTAAAAAAAAACATCATTTTATACAAAAACAGCTTCAACCTTTGACTGAGGTTGCGTAAAGGTTTGGATCCATTTTGAAAACATGCACTTTTTAACACTAAGAAAATTGAAATAAAATCCAGACATTCACAGGAAGAGCGATGGACACGTGCACACTCGTCCCGCACTATCAGGAGGGTTGTGAAGTTTGAGACGCATGATTTTCATAAACGCTTGAGGGCAACGCCTCCGAGCTCACTGATGTCTTCGCTTTGATGACAGTTCTTCTGCAGAAAATCAAGGCACCGAATGATGTGGATTAAAGGAACAAAGCGCGGACATTACAGTGTCTGTTGGGTTTGTTCATCACGCCTGGGATCGGCGCACCCAGGATTTCAAACTGCAGCTGAAACCGGGCCGCAAAGGTTTAAAAGGTAACTACACGAAAACACTGGCGCAAACTCAGATCAGCCGCATCTGCCTTTCATCTCCAGATGTCTTAATCAAAGGAGGATTTTAAGAAGTCGCCAAACACGAGGGGGAGGATTCATTATCGATTGTCCTATGTTACATCACAGATGTGTGGATACAAATCCAGTGTGCTTGTGCGGCTGAGCTGTACGTTGATGTTCAGTCCGGGGTTACAGTGGAGAGACTTGATGCTTTTTTTCTCACAAAAATAAATAGAATTTCTCCAAATAACAGTCTTTCATCAATGCTCAAACACGTTGCTTCTGTTCTTATTAAAAATAAAAACACTAAACCATCACTGCCCAGTCATTTATCATTGCCTCATGGAGATTAAATGCACATAATGTACATGTTTGTCATGAATAACATCTCGTTTCTTTCTGACATCACCCCTGGCCTTGTACTATTGCTGTCCAATCAAATTGTATAACGACAAATAAAGAATTCTTCTGTCTGGAGAAGTGGTCTACCTGCTCTGTTGTCTCCTTCTAACACGGTTTACGTCACAGGCGACGTCAGCGTCTGCTGCTTTCACCTCCTCTGACCGACCGGGTCACATCCGACCCCCCCCCGCACTGTCAGGTGGGCTTAATTTCTGCCTCTGTGTGGCTGCCAGGTGCCACGGCTGCCGGGGACGGAGGTGTCGGTGTGTGTGCACACTGGGCGGCTCCGTTTTGGACAGCCTGATCGTAATATGAGCATTAATGAGTGCACCAACAGATGGCAGTTAGCCGCTAACACATTAGCATAACTGCACCTCATAACAGGCGACATGAGTGTGTGTCGAGTTTGGTAACACACCAGTCTGACTGTTCCTCGGATGATACTAATTAAGACAAAGTTCTTCAGGCAGGTTTTTAGGTTTCCTGTTACAGATTAGTTGAGCACCTTGAATCCTCCATCTTGACCTGGATCTTTGGCTATGTTTTTGGTTTTTTACTAAGCTCAACTACTTTTCTCAGCAACACATCTGAACCTGAACGCACCTGGAATTCCTCAGGATAAAAGTAGCTCGACTGAAAATCAAGATGTATATAATGGTATTGCTGTTGGCCGGTGGCTGATGTTTGTTTCTTAGTGTTTTTGGTCATTTCAACTAGGTTATGCTACAGTTTGGTCGCAGCTCACAGATATGCCTTGTACACGTCGGTAAGCTTAGAAACAAGTGACAGATAATCTACATCCGGGCCCCGTGGAGCTGGAAAAGCTGGGAAACAAAGAGACAAGAACAAAAAAACCAGACATTAGCAGGTGAGACAGCCACACCAGGCTCATCAACACACACTTCATAACCTGTTGTGGCTGAGATGGTGATGATAATGGTGACAGAATGGTGAATGTGCAGACGATCGTGGTGATGGCAGACGTGGCAACAAAAGCCCATCGTTAATAACACTGTAAAATAGGACTCCGGCTAATACGGACCTTAATTATTGCCTCGGTTATTCAATGACGTGTTATTTCCAGTGAGCAGAGATAGCAAATGTTCATTACTGCGTTTGTTTTATGTGCGTGTCTTTATTTGTGTCCCAACTGTGTGTGGGAGGTGAGACATCAAACAGTACTGCTGCACTGAAAGGTCAGAGATGTTTCATGGTAACATGAGTCGGGTGTTGCAGTGTCGGGTTACGGAATGACGAGAGCATGTGTGTGTGTGTGTGCTGATGGTTAAAAATGTGGGACGTGAGGTCGTTGCAGGGAGCTGAAATATCTGTGGTTCGCTTGTGCAACTAAAGACATGGATGCTAATGATGCCATGTGCCTTTTTTACGTCATCACACGTTGGATTTGGTTTGGTGTCGCCTAGTGTGACGAATCAGTTTTTAATTGATGCAGCACCGTGAATCAGACACACACACACCAAAATCTCCCAAGTGTACCCACTAGCACATCTAGAACAGTTCCTCACCCATTCCAGTTTCTCTTGGGAATAAAGACACATGACTCCCTCACTGTCTAAGCCACTCATGTGGTGTGGTATCTCTCCCTCCCTCCTCCTCCTCCTCATCCTTTGTGACTTCGTCCTCCTGCGTGTCTGCCGGCTTGATTCAGCATGACGCCCGGGGAGGAAAACACGAAATAAAGAGGAAAAAAAAAAACATGATGAAAGATGAACATGTGGATGAGAGGCGGTGAGTCGACAGTGAGGAGGGAAGAGGACGATGGGAACGTGGGGGAAAAGGCAGGAAATATTTGGAATTTGAGAAGCAACATGGAGAGATTCGTAAAAGAAAAAGATGATATTGAAGTGGATGATATTTGAAGCGTTTAAGATGCGAGAGCAGACAAACACACAGGAATGAGACACAAACACAGCCCGGGCCACCGGACAGGCCCTTACCTTAGTCTTGTGGCTCTGCTCGGTGCCCAAACCAGATCCAGCGGTGTGAAGCTCCTTGGAAACCACGCACAGGAACTCAGCCTGGTCCTCGGTTCCGTAGCTGTACGAAGAGCCGATGTTGACCATCTAGAGGAAGAGCGGCACACGTGTGTACGGAGAGAAATACAGAAGAGAGAGGGACAGAGACAGCGTGAGTGTGGGGAGGACTGAAGAGAGTCCTGAAGACAACAAGCAGCAGAGACGGGGGGGGGCACAGACAGCCTGTTCAGATCGGACTTTTCTTAACAGGCGGTTGCTAAGCAGCCCCAGCTAATCTGGAATCTCTGTGGTTTGTGCTACGTGAAGAGAATCCAGCTGCTGCGGCAGATTTCTGCAGGTCAAGGGTCACCGAAACCAGGTCTGAACAGGACGTCTGATGTCAAAGTTACACACAGTGGCAGGTGGCGATAGGGGGGGAGGGGGTCACCAAACAGGTCGCCTTTTTTATTTAATCAAAGCGGAAGGGCGAGCTGGGGTAGGAGCAAAAATGTAACCGTGTCTCATGCGGTGGAGCTTAGCGCCAAAACAGAGGGCGAACACGGGTCTGAATTTGGTTTCTAGGGTGTAACCGTGGACGTCCTCAGGCTCAGAGCTGAGGACCCGACTACAGCCGACATAAGAACAGTGAAATATGCTGCGCTGGAGCTCTTGTTCCAGTAAGAACTGAGAGGCAGCTGAGTATCGATGTAGGATCAATACAGGTCTCATTAGAAGTGCTCATGAAAGTGTGTGTTCCTCTGTTCTGTTGCCATTGGCATCACTGGCCTGTGCAATAAAAACAGCAGATAGCAACACTTAGGAAGAAAAATGCAGGTCATAAGTGTGTGTGTTTATATAAAGGTGTTTACTTCAGGTGTCTCATGCAGTGTTGGGTAAATCTTTAAACAAACTGTGTTACAAATGTGAACGTGTCACTTCTGCAGGTGTCAATTAAAAACGTTAGCAAATCAAAGCGATCCTAAAGTGATTCTGGGAGCACAGACAAGAGGGCTTAGGTCAGGACCAAGGGTTCAGGCCAGAGGGATCACAAGTTTAGGTTCAGCGGCAGCGTGAATCCAACCCACAGTCCAGAGCAGTCCGGTGCGGGGCTTTCGGCAGGGGCGCACGCTGACCTGCTCAAACTTCCAGCCGTCCGACATCGTGGAGACCATCTGGGTCAGTTCCTCCTCCTGACACTGCAACACTCGGTAGACGTGCTTAGGAGGCACCTGCTGGGGGGGGGGCAGAGAGGAAGGCGCAGTTTTAATGGCGCAGCACAGCTCTCCTGGCAAATGGAGCTCAATCGCAGCAGCTTGGGCTCCGGTCTTCTAAAGCTTCCATCAGAAGGGAAATAAACACTGCGGCTTCAGATGCAGGAGTTCTATTTTTAGATCTCTGCACCATATTTAACCTCAGGCAAACATTAGCAGCAGCGAGTCTGCTGATGTACAGTAGAGCACAGGGGGAGTAGGAGGACCGTGGCATTACGTAAGAGTGAGAGGAACCTTCCTGAGAGAAGACCAGAGCGCCGCTTTCTCTACAGGAACAAGACGAATGCAGAAGGCTCCAAACATCAAAATCACCAGGAGGGTACCTGCGTGGCTTTGGAGTCCCTCTCCACGATTCTGTCCTTGATCAGTTTGATCAGCGGGGTGATATTGTAAAACTCCGCCTCCTCCAGGACACCTTGAATCAGGAAGAATCACAGTGAGTCTCCAGATATCGCCCAAAAGAAGCAGGTCTTCACGTAAGAAGCAGAAGAGTCGAGCACCTTCTTCAGCCAGCTCTTTGTTGTAGACCAGTTTTCCGTGGCGGAGGTAGTTTAGGATGGGGCCAAAGTAGGTCGGGTCTCTGTCGATCACATACGCTCCCGTTTCATCCTGTTATAGAGGGGAACAACACACACACACACACACACACACACACACACACGTTCAATAGCTGCAGTCATGTGTTACAAACCACCGTCTTTTCCCCCAGAACAACTGACCTCTTCTGTACTCTGAATATTTTTAGAACAAATAAATAAAATAAAAAAAATCTCTCCGCCGCGTTGACGACAACACAGACGGGCGATTTCCAGCCCGCGAGCGGAGCGCCGCCAACGCAGACGGGATCCAGGCGGCGCTCTGGCGTTACTGCGCCGCCCTGTTGGCAGCCGGGCAAAATGAACAACTTTGCCTTTAAAAGAAAACCAGGCTCCACTTCCACGCCACTTCTCTCCCGCCTCCTCCGACCCATCCCGCCCAGCAGCTGGATCGCGCCGACGCTCGCCCTCTGCTCGCCCTCGTGACGGCCGCCCGGAGAGCGGCCATCAAACGGAAGAGGAAAGAGGAAGGAAGCCAAAGAGCATCGGCCGCTCTGTAGCGCTGATGCCTGCTGCTTCCAAAGCCCGTGCCGGGTCTGAGGCCGAGGTTTGTTCTCGTTATGTGGAGCATCACAGGAAACAAAGCGGGCCAAATAAAAACACCTCACGCGATTCAGCGATTCTTTTTAGGCCCGTTTGCTCAACCAGACAACGTCGCCTCCAGGAGCGTCTTGTGCGAGCGCTCTCCTACATATGTGACCCCCGTTATAAACGGATAAATACCACACATTTCCTTAGTAATAACGTAACAAACAAACCACAGTTGATTAAGCATCAACATTCCTGCAACTGCTTGCTGATGTGGTTCGTCTGTAGCCGCCCGTCCGGCTTCACTATTGATTAGAGGGCTTAATAGGCCTCCTGCTTCAGCTAATTACAGGTTTTTGGGCCTCAAATGAATTCACTTGGGGTGAAAATACAGCTAAAATGTGACTGTTTAAGTCAGACAGAAACAAATTCTTCCCGGGAAAGAACTCGTAAAAATGACTCTCCAGGGTTCGGCTGTGGAAACGCCCGAGCGGCCAAACGAAGGACGAGGACGCGGCGTCTCTGTTTGTGCACGTGACGGCGCGGCGCTGACGCAGGCTGGAAGGCCCCACAAAGAGGCAATTTATAGTCTGCAGACACATTATTCACTTGTGGTTGTTTGTCTGTGCTAAAATGAAGTGTGAAAGAGCTGTGACAGCACACACACGCACACACACACACACCCTTACACTTTACAACAACACTTATCTGTTACAACAGATTTCGCAGCGGCTGTTCAGAGACACCCATGAATCTGTTAATGTTCACTTCTTCTAACACACACACACACACTCTCCTCCTAGGTCTGTATTTGTACGTGCGTGTGTGTGTGTGTTTACTTGACACAGCTCATATTAAACACCTGACAGCAGGGAAAAAATGATGACACAAGTCCTGACCTGTGCTGGAACGTTCGCCAAAACTGTCAGGTGGAAGCAAGCGTCCCTAAATGACCCGACTTTTCCGATTGTGTTATATCTCAGGGGTGACGAGTCGTACCGTCAGACACGACAGCGTGATCCCCCGGGATTATCTATAAATGAAACCCAATGGTAATTACAAATCTATTCTAATACGATTGTGCTGTGCGCGGTACCTGCCCTGTGACACCCGCTAACACCCGCGATGCTAAAGCAGCTCCATTATATAATTGGCTCTGGGCAGCATTAGGCCGTCCCAGGCTGGATTAGAAGCAGATTGTAGCATCTTTGGGTGAGTGGGGGGGGGGGGGGTGCAGCTGAGGTGGCGCAGACGGCCCGTGTCTGTGGGTTTAAAAACAGACCCGAGAGCACAATCAGGCCAGCACGACTGGATTAAAGAGGACATATGGGCTGAAAAAAGAAAAAAAAATCTGAGCCAACATCAAAATCACACACGAGGGATTATAATTGGTCGACAAAGTTATTTTGCCCTGAAGCGCTAATACAACGGTGATCGCTGCACACACGGCGAGAGAGGAGACGTGACCCTTAGTTGGGGAGACTATAATGAACTTAATGAACGAGCCGTTTGAAGCTCCTTCCCTGCCATTTATGTGTGATTAACAGTGGGAGCTCCTGACGGGGCGTCTCTGCTGGAGGCCATGTGAGACTTTTCTCTCCACGGGGCCCTCGTGGCTCAGCACAGTCATGTGACGCAGGCTGAAACGGTACGCATGCATTAGAGGTCTGACAAGGCAGATCTGGTCAGGGCGTCTTCGTTATCGATCCATTAAGTCGGCGGGTAGAAACCTGGTGACTAATGTTGCATGAATACGTGTGTAGATTAACTCTATTCAGGACTTCCAATATTCTGTTACAATAACAGGATATACCTGATAATTGTTATTTTTGAACACAAGATTATTCATTTGTGCCAAACAGAAGCCAGTAAACATCACCATTTATACACAACTGATTTATAGCTAATCGTAAACAGCCAACCATCCCATAACTCCCATAATTTGTCTACACAAGCCAACGGCGGGTTGTTGAATGATACACTTTGTTTTCAACCTCATCTTTTAAGAAACAATCGCCTCTTTGGGGGCTTACAAATGGCACTTTCACAGGTGGGGTTTAATCCTCTTTCTTCAGCATTGAGTAGAAAAGGGCCACGCAGGCCAAAACACCCGCGGCGTGCAGGAGAATCCTGGCACGGCTGCTTATCCTGCTCCGAGAGCAGGAAAAATGCATCATTTATGAGCCACTCAAGCCTGGGAGCGTGTTCAGGCTCCATGTGACCGGGAGCCACCGTGCAGGTCTCTCAGAGCAAGAAGATGCACGCGTTCGTCCATCTGACTCCAGCTACGTTCACGATGCCACGATGCTCAGATAAAAGCCTCGTGGGTTATTTCACCACCCTGCACTGGAACCAGCAACATGCCGCTGCATGAAACGACACGTTTGATCAAAAAGGGCTCAATCAAGCTTAGAAGAAGACTTAGAAAAAGAATAGATCACAGCGATTAAGGGCAAGTATGGGCCACTGCTGGAATCCCGGTAGGTGTTACTGGTGATTTTCCACACAGGTCTTCATGTTTGCATTAGTAAGACGGCGTCATGTTAAACTGGACGGGAAACACAATGTTAGATGTGTAAATGGTGACTGTTAAAGATGGAACAAACACAGTGATGGTCAGATTGGATGGTGCCTAATTATGGGGAATATCCACCATTGTATGAAGTCAAAGGTCGGACTCACCGTGTCTGAATGCAGGTCCTGCTGTTGACACAGCCGGTACAGGAATGAGGTTTGCTCCTTTAGAAGCGTCTGCCGGGTCGTCAGGAACACGGTTCCGCCGACGTTCAGCCGAACCCACTTTCCGTTATTTCCCCCGGCCGGGTTGATGACGGAGCCGTTCCCGACGTTCTGCGGCGTCGTCCCGCCGGATTCAGACGCGTTGGCGGTGGTGGAGGTCGCGGTCTCTCCCGCCTCGTTGTCTTTGTTATTGTTGTTGTTATTGTTGTTGCTGTTGTGTCCGTAGCAACCGGGGTGCGACGACGCCGCGCCGACGTCCGCGGCTCCCCGCTGGTCGTCCGCTGTAGCTGCCATTTGGAACCAGAAGACGGACTGTCGAGGTTGGAGGGAGAAGTTCGTTCGTCTCCGTCCGCCGCGTCTGCCTCGCCGAGCCGACACGCTCCGCCCACTGCCCAAACCCGCGGCACTCACGTGAAGAGTCCGTCACTGAGCAACAGCACATCCGGTTAGTACTTTCAAAACAAGAGGGCTTGAATATTCACTGTTGCTTCGAATTAACAAAGCCAACTTTACCTTTTATAGATCCTGATGATGAAAAAGAATACTAGGATGTCTTTTGTTTTGTTCGATTATTTCCAAGTTAGCCCGGTTCAATCAACAATTATGATTGCATTAAGAACATGTAAAAAGTAAAACATAAAGATTGAAGTGGCACATGAAATTAAAAACTATTCAAATAAATATTCGGTTCAAAACAGATGAGCTAGATTGATGAAAAATTAACTAAGTAAAACTGAGTAAAACGGTCGACATTTTGCAGTTTGCTAATAATTAGAAATTGAAGAGGACAATGTGCAAAATTAATATTGCAAACAAAAACAATCTGACGTTTTTTCAACCTACCATTATTTCGATCCATATTATTTAACTGATGGAAATAAAGTGTGTGGAGTATATTTATTTATAAAACGAATGTATGTCTCTGTACAGTCTGTAAAAACCATATTTTATTCTAAACATTTTATAGAACTGAAATGCAAAACTAAAAATTACAATGTTCATTCCTCTCAAAAAAAAAAAGTCGAACTATTCCATAATTCTAATTAATTTGGGCTGTGAAGTGATAAAAGTCAAATTACGTGGATAAAATGAAAAAGCAGATCACCCCAGATGGGACTCGAACCCACAATCCCTGGCTTAGGAGGCCAGTGCCTTATCCATTAGGCCACTGGGGCTTGTTGTGACAGTGAGTCACGTCTAACCCTTACATAGAGACGAGGTTTCAAAAGGACAGCCCGAACCTGCGCCTGCGCAGAATCAATCATGCTTTTGAGATTCAGAGAGCGCTTCAGTACTAAAAGCGATAGCGTTTTAATTTTGTAGTCTATGTATTTTTTGGATTCGATCGAGTCACCATATAACGACCAAGCTATCTTTGTGCCCGCGGACATCTTAATTTAATGTCAGGTAGGAAAGGTATTCACAGCTAGCGAGGAGTATTAGCCACCATTAGCTCAGCAGTCACCGTTAGCAACAGCAAACATTGTGGTTCCCTAGTATGGTCATCCATACAGATACTGTTCTGCATTAAAACAGATTATTAAGATGTCGCTAAGGATGCCGTTTTTTGGAAACACGTTTAGTCCAAAGAAGATTCCACCTCGCAAATCTGCATCTTTGTCCAGTCTCCATACTGTGAGTTACTGAGACCATTCCTGGCTTTTAAGCAGAATTGTCGTCATCGTTGAGTCTTTGACTTGTTATGACCATGATTTGTCAGTTGGATCGGTCAACAAGAGAAGTGGAATTGGGCCTTGAATATGGACCTCCTGCCATGAATCTAGGCGGTCAGACACTGAAATTTGAAGACGGACAATGGATAACAGGTAAACAAAGCAGGCGTACAACATCCATGAAGAACCTGCATGAAGCAAGTTCATGTTCCTGTTGTTCCCAGAATCTGGTGGTCATAGTTCTGGTAGAGAAGTTCAGCGCCTTAAGAAGAGAAATCTACAGCTGGAGGAAGAGAACAACCTCTTGAAACTAAAGATTGAAACTCTCCTGGACATGGTAAGACTAGCATCTCTCAGCATGTCTTATAAATGGAATATGGAAAGTAGTAATACAGATATTACACTAAATGCAGTGACATATTTCTGCCGTTCAGTTAACAGAAACTACTGTGGAATATCACCTAATGGAGAAAGAAGTTGAAGATATAAAGAGCCAACGCCAAAGGAAGAAACTGTAAAATGAGTTAAATTAAGTTACAACTGGGTGCTATACACAGCTTGTTAGCTTAGCATAAAATGAAAAGTGAATAAATCACATCTGATATGTATGTTGTCATTTTGTGAGGGACTGAAATATATTATGAGGAAAATGATTTCAGTTTATTTTTTTACAGCAAGGACTAATGTGGTTTTGGTCTTGGCCCTGTTTGTATTTATTAAAAAATTAGATTCTGTTACTGATTAAGTGCACATCCCTATATTTGCCTAATCGCCATAAACCTATTGTATAGACATTTTTGTCAGCATTTTGTACACCTGTTTGATTAACAGAAAGTCAGATTTACAACTGAATGTTACTTTTACTATTTTTATTAAGGATAAATGGGGAATAAAGTGTAGAAATACACAAAATATACTTGTGGGCTGTAGTCATTTCTTTAAAAACATCTTCATCATCGTGATATAGGAATAACTAATTTCACTAATTGTGCTTCCAGGTCAGTTAATGGTACTGACACTGCACTCAAACCTTTAACTCAATTCAAGCTTCATGAGTTTTAAGATATTTTCCTGCTAAATAATCACTGGTGATTATTTTACCCATTAAATCAAAACATGCTATTTGAATTACAAAATATTTGTGAAGACAAGTGTGATATATTTTAACTGATCATTGATAAAGAAGACAAAATGTACATAGTGTGTGTGTAAGCCTGTTCTTGCTAACATTTTAAGATGCAGATGCGCTACATGTCTTTGATGAGGGATGTAAAACTTGCAAGAGAAAACCTCCAGAAGTGATCGGAATAGATGCTAGCTGTAGCTACACCATTCCTGATCCACCTTATGTCCTCTAAACTTCCTTAAAGCTCTAACACTCACTCCCATCTGACCTACACCTCAAAAGTCTGTCATTCAGCACCTCTCACACAATCTTGTCTGATGCTTCACTACCAATTCAAGTGACTTATTCAGTCTTAACCTTATTATCACCAGGTCCTTTCTCCTGCCTGACATCAGCCCTAAACCCTGATGCTGTCTTGTATTTGAAATAGATTCCTCCCTCTGGATCTCCGTTCCAGATCCCTTTTCACATTTGATTGGTTTTCCCCCAGATGACATTCATAACCTCAGGCTTACTAATAATAACTCACTTCATTTGTATTCTTCCTTCCCTTATGCTCTAGTTGCTAACTCATGGGCCCTCTCATTCCCCCTACATGAGTTGGTACCAGCAGAAACCGGAAACCAGAAACGCTTCTGAGTAGTTTTCAGTCGTATGCACCTCTTTCTTCTTTGTATTTTCTGCTGAGGCCTTTAGGTAGTTCGCCAGCCCCCTGGCCTTGAAGGGAGCCAGTGAGTCTGACACCTGATTTATCCCTTTTTAAAAAGAAACAGAGCGAAGCATCTGAGACACCAATAGAACGAAGGCTGGAGAAGGAAGGGACATATGGGGGGAAAATGATGAGATGATGCCAGATGAATCCACAATAAAAGCAAATTAAGTAAAGTTAGAGTAAAAGATGGTGTTAGGGATGGACCTTCACTCCCATGTTTTAAACCTTAAAACATGGGAGTGGAGGTATAAAACACAGACAAAAGCAGTTTTTCAGTAGTTCTTTGGTGCTGCTGGGGGATTGCTCACATTTGTCCTCTGCTGTGCTGCTATTTTTGGGGAATAAATGTTTTGGACTTGACTCTCCTGAACTGCTTATTTGGGCTCAGTGCATTTTTCTGATCACGAAAGCGGGGAAAACTCCACGTCACAGGACTAAAGGTTATCAGATTTGGCTTTCACCCCCTGCTCTGCACGCCAGTGGACTCATGGATTAGTAAGTGTGTCAAGTCAGAGTCACTGATTAGTTATATACTGCATAAGCACCAAAGTTGTGCCTTTTTATCTTTTTCTTTATAAAGATAAGCATATTTAATGATGATCAAAATCTAGGAAAAAGTTCCCAAGATCCTTAGAAAGCTTGTGCAGAGTTGCAGGAGTTACTTGAGACGATGTTCCAACACTTATTTTCAAGGTATCAACTGTAGGTTTGCGTGAATTGCCTAAAGAATCTTCTCTGAGAAGTAATAAACCTACATCTAGATGTTGGGCATTTGAGGCATAATGAGGTCCATTAGCTTGTTTGCTAATGTTAGCAACAACAAACATTGTGTTTTCAGAGTACGTTCATCCATCCAATATTTATACGATGTTAGGTGTCAGATATCTAGGCGGTCAGACACTGAAATTTGAAGACGGACAATGGATAACAGGTAAACAAAGCAGGCGTACGAGAGGGAATGTTACACATTGTTCTTCAGCAGCAATGACAGTAAGTTCTTTTTCTTGTTCCTGTTGTACCAAGAATCTGGTGTTAGAGAAGTTCAGGCTCTTGAGAGAAGAAATTTAGAGTTAGAGGAAGAGAACAACCTCCTGAAACTAAAGATTGAAACTCTCCTGGACATGGTAAGAATGTAACTCTTCCAGGAATATGGAAAATGGTACTACAGCAGATATTACACTAAATTCATGGACATGTTTCTCCCTTTCAGTTAACAGAAACGTCTGTGGAATATCAGTAAATGGTGAAAGAAGTTGAAGGTATAAGAGCCAACGCCAAAGGAAGAGAGTGTAAAACACATTCAAACCAGGTTAAGCTTGAGTGCAGAGCACAAAATGAGCAGTGAAGAAATAAAGAACATCTCATCTGATGTCATGAAGCATTTTGTGAGGACCTGAAATATATCATCAGGAAAAAGACTTATTTTCTCTCTGTGAGTGTGATTCCGTATTTATTGAAAAAAAATAGATTATCAGATTAGCTTCTGATTAATCTGATTAAGTGGTCACCAAAATGTGCGTCCCCCTATTTTATCACCATTAAACTATTCTATACACATTTTATGCCGGCACTTTTGTACACCTGTTTGATGAATCGACGGTTATATTTTCAATTGAATGTTATTTTTGTGAGATTAAATGTACGGCTGTTGTGTTGACTTCACAACAAATGGAAGGTGTTACTGTGGTTCTTTACTGAATCTTATATACAGGCTGAAATACAAGAAAAAAAGTTTAATCTACAAATGTAAACCAATCCTATCAAAATTATAATTTAAAGGTATGAAAATGTCAATTGTGACTTACACCTTTAGTATAATATATACAGTCTATAGGCAATAACAATGCCTGGTTATATAACATTGTAGCTCTATGATGAACAGTTTGCTGCCTTGTTAAATCTGGCTACCTCCCCTTTTACTGATAGTTGCCTCACGTATTTGCACTCGTTACCCAACCCCAAAATAATCTTCTTTTTCTTCAATATTTTAATCAATATTTTAGGGGTAGCACATTATGAGAGTCCAACAGCGCCTTATTATTTAATTATCCGGTCGTGATATTCAAAAGCAAAGCCGATATTCAAAATGACATATACATTAACCCTTATCTGAAGTGTTTATTAACCATTTGAGAGAGCAAAAATATATGGATGTGAAAGGGATGAGGCTTCCTCATCCAGAGTCGGTGCCGCTGAGGTACTGCGCATGTGCAGAGCCACAGGGTGCCGATTTGGGTCGGCAGCAAAGTCCGGCAGAACACTGGCCGTCAGAAGCTTTGCGGGGGTCAGAAATGTTGCGTTATTGGTGTTGCGTTACCGCTGAATGACATGTGTGCCGTGAAATAGTGCGCATGCGCAGAAGGCAGGCTGGGAGAGACCGGTGTGCTGGCGACTGAGGAGCTGTGCGCCTTCTTTAGCTCTTTCTTCTTACAACTGTCGCCTTTTTTAAACTTCTACCAGAGTTAATCTGTCAACCAACGTTTGCAATATGCCACGGGGCGGTAAGTTGTTATTTTCGGACATCGTGTTGTTTTTCGAAAGCGAAACTTCGTTCGAACTAGCGAGTGTTTAGCTAAATTACTGCCAATTCCCATTAAACTTGCATATGCTCACCTAGCATGCTAACCAGTTAGCATTTGTCTTTCTACCAGTGTAGATATACAGAAAAATGTATCTACGGGCTATATTCATGTTGTTCAAAGCTTCTGGGTCATCTAATTAAAAACCCTGAATAGCAGCAATAGCTAATTCCTCTCATTTATGCTTAACACGTCAGTACCATGTGCACTTAGACCGGTCAGCTCGCCTCATGTTTCACTAATCTTGATCTGTCGTCCTGCGAAATATTCACCGGTGATTATTATTATTATATTATTATTATTATTATTATTAATCAAGCAGCGGTATTGGGATTCTAAAAGTATTTTCCAGACAGATAAACTATTCTACTTGTCGTGTGCGTCCTAGCAGTGCCTGTAGCAGCATTTACATTTTCCTATAGAGCACATGGATGGATATATGGGTATATCTCTAGCGCACACACACACACACACACACACACACACACACACACTGCCCACAATGCTAGATCTTTAATTACAACCCCCACAGTGTTGCCTGTCAGTGTCCTCCACACTCCTCTGTATTCAAGTCTGTAGCTGTTATACAATGACATGTGTCTGAGTGACAAAATGATGGTGTCTTAATTTTTTCACAGCTCTTTGTACTGTTGTTATCACTGTGGTTACAAGAAGTCTATATAAAGTTGATTTTGCGATGCTGGTGACAAATCTCATAGCTGTGTTGCAGGGAGAAAAGGCCATAAGGGCGGAGGCAAGAAATTTAGCAACCCTGAAGAGATTGACCGGCAGATGAGAGAGCAGAGAGCCTTGGTAAGTGTCTGTGGTTTGTGTCCTACCAGCTGTGCAGTGTGATGAATATTGGTGTTAACAGGAGAATGGTGCTGGAGCAGAGAAGAAGAGTTCCTCAGAGTCTGAAGAAGGAAGCAGCAGTGAGGATGAGTCTCAGGTGGGTGAACTTGATCAGTTCATCATCGCTCATTAGTTTGACAAGATGCACAATTGTTTTTGAGTAACTGTGTGTTGTAGGAGCAGAACTATGTTACCAGAATTTTGCATTCACCCCCAGCTCTGTACTCATGGATTACTCTTTTTGCACACAGTACAAGAAGAGGAGTGCAGTGGAGGGACTAATAGAGATAGAGAATCCCAACCGCGTGTCTAATAGGAACAAAAAGGCAACAGAAGTAGACCTTAACGCCACCACTGTACTGTCTCGCAGAGAGAGGTGAGGAGGTGACGCTCCAGCAGGTGGCATTAGTGCTTCATTTGCAACTATCGGAGCAAAGCGTTCAAATCCACAGATGGATATTTGGAGCCGCAGCCATGTGTAGATGAGGGGAAGCAGTGGGTGTGATACTTATGCTGCACCCCTCTTCTCTCCATCAGGGAGGAGCTGGAGAAGCAGAAATCAAAGGAGCTCATCCGGAAGCTCCAAAGTGAAGGGAAGACGGAGCAGGGGAGGGCCGACCTGGCCAGACTGGCCATCATCAAGAAACAGAGGGAGGAGGCTGCCAAGAAGAGAGAAGCCCTGATGAAAGGTGAGGAGATTACAGCTCCGGCACGGCTACAAATCCTCTGTTTTACTACGGGACACCGAATAAATTCAAACTGCATCAGTGCCATTTTTATCGTTTTCTTTATATCGTAAAATACATTCTGATTCTCAAAAACTGTCGAAAAACCAAGGACATAAAATGACATTAGCTGTAACTGAGTTAGCTGAGTTTTGTTGTTTGTTTTTATACATGTTGGGAATATTTTCTCTTTTTTTCTTGCCAGAAAAAGAAGCTCAAGAAGCCAAAGGAAAACGCTAATCACCTGTATCCACACTCTGTTATGTACCTCAGTCTGGAGATGACGGGTAGGGGACCAATTCAAGTGGAGTCACATCAGGAACACATCCTGAACTTCCTGACCTCTTGAAAGCCAAGAATTAGGGTTTTTCATGATGAAAGATTCCAGTTTGAAAGAAAAAATCATGACATTTAGGGTGAATTTGGTTTTTAAATACAGGTTTTCTTTTCTCCTCCACTGTTGTTTTCATTTCAAAGCTGTCGAATGTCAATTTTATTTACACTTCTCTGCCGATCCAAGTTTACTTACGAGCTGCAGAGAGGATTGAATGAGTGCGTGTGACATTTCTGTGGTGCTTTACGTTCCCTTCTGTGTCATCGGGCTTGGTTTCACCTTTCAGGGTCCCTTCTGTCCCAAAGAGGAGCCACCTTACTCAATTTTACATTTGGTCACCACAGCACTTTGAAAAATGATGGTGTTTCCTTCAGGTTTTACATTTTACTGATGTTATTTATCGTTGTGTGTACTGTACTAAAGTGTGTACTGTACTAAAGCATCAGGAATATCATGTGAATGTCTAAATAAAACCGTCTCAGCATCTGTGGCCTTGTCTGTTCTTGATCCTGGATTAATTATTTAGTTATCTAGTTAGTTTAGATCCTGGAAAGTAAATAACCTGGACCTGCAGTAATGAATCGTTTGGCTCCATTTAGAGATAAATGTGATTATCTTCCATAGTCAACTTTTTACCCAACGTTTTGCAGTTTTGCACATCTTGAATCGTTAAGGTGACACCTGATAACGAGGTAAAAAGACAGAAAAACATGCAAGCAATTGTTGACAATGAGCTGAATTAAATGTTTTAATGGTACCAACAATTATCTGGATACATTTGCTTTATAGATTTACTAAACTCAAGAAAATGATGTCCAACTAACAATCTGATATTAACCAGGATATGAGATAACAATTGCCATGGTAACCATAGCCAACGATGGGGCGATAGACATTTCTGTAAAGAAAAACTGAGTCATAAATTAACTCACAGTTTCTAATATACTTGAACTACATAAACAATGAATCAATTAAATTTAAATGGAATATAAACGGTGGCGGTTCCACCATGAAACAGACTGAAGTTTTTGAAATACTGATTTCCAATCTAAGTGCGACAGTCTCTCTTCCCCCTCACGTCGGACACTTCCTCATTCAGCGACTAGCACTAGACCCTCCTGAAACGAAAACAAGAAGTGGTGGAACGCCCACATTGCTGTGATGCTTCTGTTGCAGCGGCCCGAGCCTCTGTCGGACGTCGCTGGAGCTGGGGGAACTTCCTGGAGCCAAACACCGTAAAGGTCAAGGTCAGACGTATCATGCTCCGCCAGTCTCTCAGCATCTTGAAGCAGCTCGGCTCTGCCTCCAAGTAAGTTGGATTTGGCTCCGTGTACAAGTTGCTGCATTCAAAATGGAGTTAAAAAAGCCTAAAGTGTTACCTAACGTGATGCCTTACACCGGATACGGAAATTAACTGTATGTAGAATTTAGGGCTTATTTGTGGCTCGTTTCTGGTTTAACGTGATGTCACATTGAAATGCTGTTTTAAAGTGTCACATCAGAAAGTTTGTCAAGGTGGCTCATGCAGAGTCGCTGGTTCCTCTTTAAAGCGAAGCATGCATTGTTTGGCTGACACAGGCAGGTTCAGCCTCTGTCTGTTGACCACAGAATCTTAATGTGTGCTACAGTATTAATAGTCAGTCTATGTACTCTCTTCACAGCTCTTAAATATTAAATGGCGTGAGTCTCCGCGATATGTGCCGCTTCAGTCCGTTAAAACCCACAAAGCGTGCATCTGCAGCACCTCTCAGTTTGCACTGCTGCTGTGTACAAAAATAACACCCATGCCTGCAGTCGTATATCCACTTGAGCTGCATATTGATGCACCAAATCAGTATCAGTTCATGAGTGGGTGCAGACCTATAGCTGTTGATAAAGTGAATTTCATTTGGAATTTTAAAAAAAAAAGGTTTTTGTAATAAACCGAAAAAGGAAGGCGTGTGAGGTTTAGTCGGGGATTTCTCTGTGTTTGGAAATTCTTGGTGTTGTTGCCCAAGCGCCTGTGGCCTGTGTGCTAACTGGGTTCCAACGCTGCTCAGTGAGTCACTGTTTTATGCGTGGGTCATGATGGGTGGCCTGGTGGCTCCAGCCATTTTCACTTGTCATGGTTTCCTCTCCTCTCCTCTCCTCTCCTCTCCTCTCCTCTCCTCTCCTCTCCTCTCCTCTCCTCTCCTCTCCTCTCCTCTCCTCTCCTCTCCTCTCCTCTCTCTCTCTCTCTCTCTCTACCCAGCCCCCCATCAGCAGGAGGGTCCCCCTACACGAGCCTGGTCCTGCTCAAGGTTTCTTCCTGTTAAAGGGGAGTTTTTCCTTGCCTCTGTTGCTTGTCTGGGGTTAGGTCCTGGGATTCTGGAAAACGACTTGAACAATTTTGATCGTAAAAGATGCTATATAAATAAAGAATGATTGATTGACTTGGGTCCAAAACAATCAATGGGGAAATTGGGCATAATCTCTTGCTGATTATCTTCGCCAAACATAGCAGGCGGCTTTTAAAGCCTGTGCAAAACTCTCTGTCTCATTTCAGTTAGACAACTCCAGATCCAACCAAGAACGTTACTGTGCACAGTTATTTGGCAAATTAGAAGAGATTTAATTTACTGAGGCAGCGTCAGGCTCTGTCTCATTGTATTGACTCCCTGATAAGTCTGCCCAGCATTAAAGGCCAGGCATATCAGACACCCCCCACCCACCTCCCCAGAGGGTTTGAAGAAACAGTCCACGGGAGGATGCTGGGGAGGTGGTGGAATTAAGCTCCGAACAGCAGCCTGGAGCCGCAGAATAGCACAACCTGACAAAATAGCCAGGGCAGCAGGAGGCAGAGCAGCACGAGCAGCATGCAACAAACGCAGCAGCAGCATGGAGCGATCAGGAATGATCAGGAAAATGGGGGGAATTAAATACCTGCCTAAGCAGGAGAGAGGGGCACATGAAGGATCAGCTGATCCGGAATTGGCAGATTTGAAACGTCTGCCTGAACTAGCGCTGCAGACTTCGCATCATGTGTCCCAGCAACACTTGAATGCAACACAAAATAGAAGCGGTGTGCATCGTTTCCACTCAGTCTTCCAATCACAAATGGTGTTAAAAGCTGGTTTTATTTTGCATTCTTCCATGTAATGACTCTTCAACATGAGGCAATAGAGCACATTTCTTATTCAGACATCAAATGTCAACTTATTCCATATGGTGCAAAAAAATGCGATGTCTGTTTTTGAGAACACCGTCAAAAAGTGGTAAGAATATTATCCGATATGATATTTCCCAAATACCATTAAAGCATTTGTTCAGTTGTTTAATGTTACACTTTGGAATATTTTAAAAAGGGGAGCTTTTGGAGTCTTGTTTGAATCACACCTGGTGTTAATATTTCGGTCAGTATTATTATTTTAGTCAGACCTTTTTTCCTCCAACTGGTACTTCAGAGAGCTGGTAGATGTAAGAATATTACTTTATTAATGAGACTTTGACCAAAGGACTGATCATCATAACGTACGCTCCTGCAGGTCGCAAGATGCCACTGAGTTACTGCATGAAGACCTGGTTCTGGTGAGGAAAGAGAGCCTTCTGCTTTTATGTGCAATTTAGAAATAATGAGAAACATTACCAACATGGAATCAGATATGTTTTCTTACATGATATGTTATACAAGTAAATGAATCAATAATAAAAGACAAGCATGTGCCAGAGAGTCCAATCCAGCAGGCTGTTTGACTGAATTTACATGAATTTGTCTGGACTGGGTTTTGTGTCATAAATCCTCTTCTGCACTGAGCAAGTGTGTGTGACTGACTGAAGGTGGAGCAGCGGATCGAACCAGCCAAGAAGGCAGCTCAGCTCATACACAAGAAGTTGCAGGGCTGCATGCAGAGCCAGTCTGGGCTGGAGGCGGAGAAGCGAATGGTACAGAAACATCTGCGTCCGTCTAATGAGCTCGAACAGATGGTGGAAGATTGTTACGTTCATCCCTGTTTCTACAGAAAAAGCTCCCACTGATGCTGCTGTCCATCAGCATGGCAGAGAGTCTCAAAGACTTTGATGCAGAGTCGTCCATCAGGTAAATCCCATGCAGACAGATTGCCCCAACACACAGACACATTAACTCCAGTCATGCGTAAACCTCATGACTTCTGTACAAGATTAGGCATGATGGTACTGTGGTTTTCAGTTTCGAGTCAAAGAGGACACCACGCCTTTAATGCATCATATGAAACTGCATGCTTGGGAGATCAGCCTTTTGTTTTCTGTACAACACCGCGACCCAGTCGTGGGTGTTACAGATGCTGTGCAGGTGGGTCACGGTGACATGTTTTATGTCCATAAAGCTGGGACAATGGTCTTGAATCACCTGGTGTAGCAGGCTAGCAACAGCTTCAGGGTCATACTCAGCGTGCTCGTCAATTATTATCCAGCTACAGTGGGGCAAAAAAGTATTTAGTCAGTCACCAATTGTGCAAGTTCTCCCACTTAAAAAGATGAGAGAGGCCAGTAATTTTCATCATAGGTATACCTCAACTATGAGAGACAAAATGGGGGGAAAGAATCCAGGAAATCACATTGTAGGATTTTTAATGAATTAATTGGTAAATTCCTCAGTAAAATAAGTATTTGGTCACCTACAAACAAGCAAGATTTCTGGCTCTCACAGACCTGTAACTTCTTCTTTAAGAGGCTCCTCTGTCCTCCACTTGTTACCTGTATTAATGGCACCTGTTTGAACCTGTTTGTTTAACACTATGGCCAAGACCAAAGAGCTGTCAAAGGACACCAGAAACAAAATTGTAGACCTGCACCAGGCTGGGAAGACTGAATCTGCAATAGGTAAGCAGCTTGGTGTGAAGAAATCAACTGTGGGAGCAATTATTAGAAAATGGAAGACATACAAGACCACTGATAATCTCCCTCGATCTGGGGCTCCACGCAAGATCTCACCCCGTGGGGTCAAAATGATCACAAGAACGGTGAGCAAAAATCCCAGAACCACACGGGGGGACCTAGTGAATGACCTGCAGAGAGCTGGGACCAAAGTAACAAAGGCTACCATCAGTAACACACTACGCCGCCAGGGACTCAAATCCTACAGTGCCAGACGTGTCCCCCTGCTTAAGCCAGTACATGTCCAGGCCTGTCTGAAGTTTGCTAGAGAGCATTCGGATGATCCAGAAGAGGATTGGGAGAATGTCATATGGTCAGATGAAACCAAAATAGAACTTTTTGGTAAAAACTCAACTTGTCGTGTTTGGAGGAGAAAGAATGCTGAGTTGCATCCAAAGAACACCATACCTACTTTGAAGCATGGGGGTGGAAACATCATGCTTTGGGGCTGTTTTTCAGCAAAGGGACCAGGACAACTGATCCGTGTAAAGGAAAGAATGAATGGGGCCATGTATCGTGAGATTTTGAGTGAAAATCTCCTTCCATCAGCAAGGGCATTCCAAAACATCACTGCTCTAGAGGAGATCTGCATGGAGGAATGGGCCAAAATACCAGCAACAGTGTGTGAAAGCCTTGTGAAGACTTAACGTTTGACCTCTGTCATTGCCAACAAAGGGTATATAACAAAGTATTGAGATGAACTTTTGTTATTGACCAAATACTTATTTTCCACCATAATTTGCAAATAAATTCTTTAAAAATCAGACAATGTGATTTTCTGGATTCTCATTTTGTCTCTCATAGTTGAAGTGTACCTATGATGAAAATTACAGGCCTCTCTCATCTTTTTAAGTGGGAGAACTTGCACAATTGGTGACTGACTAAATACTTTTTTGCCCCACTGTATGTTCATGTAGACAGGCAGCAAATATGTTTACTTATGCTTTTGCTCTATATTTGGGATCAATTAAAAAGCCTCTGTTGTCAATCGCCTCTGGAATCAGATAGTTATTTTCTGTGGGGTGATTTCATCTCTTCAGGAGAGTGTTGGAGATGTGCTGTTTCATGGAGAAGATGCTGGCTAACATGCTGGCCGACTTTGAGATGAAGGTGGAAAAAGCAGTGCTAGAGCCTCTCAACAGGCTCAGTGAGGTGAGAGTGACTCAATCCACATGTTCACAGAACCACAATAGAATGAAACATTTTATTTTCTGCATTAGGAGGATTTACCAGATATTCTCAGAAATAAGAAACAGTTTGCTAAGCTCACAATGGATTGGAACAATGCGAAAATAAGGTAGGACCACCTGCTGCTGTGTTTGAGGGGGCAATAAGTAGAACTGAGATGAGGGAGAGCTTTGTGTCATCAGGAGTCAAACGAGCACTGGTCATCAGGCAAAGCAGGATGGGCTCAGAGAGGAAGTAGAAGAAGCCTGGAGGAGGCTGACGAGCGTCAAGGTATCAGCAGGCCTTTGACGAGATGTTGAATCCGGCGTCAGACCCCTGACCTATCTTTCTGTATCTGTAGGACCAGTATTCTGCAGATCTCTACCATTTTGCAACAAAGGAACAAGAATATGCCAACTACTTCATAAGCGTGAGATGCCGGCTAACACACCGAATAGCGATCATTTGGGAAAAAGAAAGCTCTACGAACAAGCTCGTCCGTCTTTTTTAAAGCACTTCTCCATTCTCTGATTGTAGTTTATCGAATTGCAAGCAGAGTACCACAAAAACTCCCATGAGTTCCTGAGCCAAAACATCAGTGAGCTAAAAGAGAACTTCAGTAACAAAGGTGGAACGAGCTAGCATCTGTGTGTGTTTTACATGCTGCTGTCCTCTTGCGTCAGACTCTGACATCCTGTTTGACCCTTCAGGGCCACCGCTAAGCCTCTCCACTCAGAGGGTGTACGGGGAGCCCCTGCAGGCGCACCTGTCTCAAAGTAGCAGAGAGATCGCTGTGCCTATCCAGGAGTGTATCCACATGCTGCTGAGGACGGGCATGAGAGAGGAGGTAAGAGAGAGGCCATCCAATTGAAGAAGATTTGCCTTTCCGTAGCAGTCGGTGCTGCAGCCTCGGTGTGTCGTGTCCCTGCAGGGCCTGTTTCGTCTGACGGCTGCGGCTTCAGTAGTGAAGAGACTGAAAACCTGTTTGGACCAAGGAACGGTGGACCACAGCGAGTTCAGCATGGACCCTCACGCTGTGGCTGGTTGGACTCTTTTCATTTATCATAGTTAATTTTAGCCTTGCTTTTAAAACAAAATGGTCATCTTGATGGCTTGTCTCTGGTAGGAGCCCTCAAGTGTTACCTGAGAGAGCTTCCAGAACCTCTGATGACATTTGACCTCTACAGTGACTGGTTCAAAGCAGCAGGGTGTGTAGATAATATCCACAGTAATAAGGAAGCGCTTGCAAGCTCATCCAGAATGAGATCTTTCTTTGCAGGGAAAAAGACCTGCCAGAGAAGCTGGAGCAGTTCAGAATACTTCTGCAGAAACTGCCGCCTGAGAACTACAATAACCTCAGGTGGGGCTTTGCCTTTGTTGCCCCACAGAATCATGAGAGTGCATGTCAAGTTTGTCCTTTGTGAGCCCTCTTTGGGTAAAAATGTGTTTGAGGAGTCGTCATTTTTACATAGTAATGGACACCACAGAGGACTTGGATCAAACCCGGAGTGTAAGGCTGTAGGATGTGATACCATCTGAGCATTTTAATGGCAACAAAATGATTCCAGGTGGTTAGGTCAAGGACTACAAGCACTCTTCACTAATTATTTCAAACCTAAATATGCCATTACACCAACTACCAACCAGACTTCAAATATTCTTTGGCAGTTCCATTTTTACCATTTACTGTAAATCATGTGTGTTTTTGTTTCTGCTGTCTCTCTGTCAGGTATCTGGTCCAGTTCCTGTCCCTGTTGTCTGAAGAGCAGGCTGTAAACAAGATGACGCCCAGTAACATCGCCATTGTCCTGGGGCCCAACTTACTCTGGCCACGAGCCGAAGGGTGCGGAAGCTGCCCGTCCAAACGCGGGGCAACCTTCTGATCATCCCTCAGCCCTGAGGAATCTCCTCACGTGTTCTTCTCATTTGTCTCAGGGAAATGATGTCATTTGACATGGCCTCGGCTTCTTCGGTCCAGGTTGTGATGGTCATTGAGCCTCTTATTCAGTACAGCTCCAGTCTGTTTCCAGAAGGTGATGCTGGTCATTGTCCTTTTCTACTCTCTGTGCACAGTTTATTCTAGTTTTTCATTTGTTTGTGGCTAAAAAATACATCTACTTACATTAGAAATGATACTTTCAGGATTGAACTCATCTAAACTTATGATATTAGCAGTTTTACTACCACTGAATGCCAAATGTTGACCAAAAACTGATTTACCAGGCTGACATGTAAAATTTTCTCCTTGGTTTGGTCAGCTGTATCCTTTGAGATCCCTGACCTTCCCAAGATCCCTGATGGGAATCTGTCGGCCCCTGCTTCCCACACGCTGACGTTAGTAAAAGACAAGGTGTGCAAAACAGACTCCTCTTCATCATCTGTAACATCCAGCAGCTCCTGGAAGCACCCTCCCCTCTCAAAGATGAACAGGTACCGCAGTGACTCTGCTCCGCTATGTTGCCACGCGGCCACAGGTTGGAAGTTTTTCTGATGGTCTGTTGCTGTTCTCGGGCATCAGCGCAGCCTCTCAGGACAGCGACAGCTTCAGGTTGGTGAAATCCAGCTCCTACAGTCGCAGTGGTACCTCCACATGGGCCAGCCCCGTAACCGAGCCAGCGGCAGCATCCAGTAGCAGCAGTCCCAGCAGCGCCGGGACCTCCAGCACATCCGCTGCAAACCACAACCCGCGTCCTCTTCCTAAAGCTACGGGGGCGGTGCCAAACTCAGGTCCGGTCAAGGGTTCCACCCAGAAGCAGGGTTTTGATCAGAGCCAACTGGAGCCCACTCTGGAGGAACCTCCGGACTCTCCTTGTGTGACGGTGCTTACCTCACCGTGTAAACGTAAGCTTCTCTTCATTTTACCTTTGCTCTCAGGTTAATTTGGTGCAACACTTACAGGTTAGTAGCTTTTATGAAAAAATACAGATTATCTGTAAAAAAAAGGTACAGCGGCCCGGAACAGCCACGAAACCTTTCTCTTGTGTCACGCTGTTGTGTAACTTCCTGCCGGGGTTCTTTCTTCTATTTTGTTTTTCTCTCAGACAAAACGATGGCTCATCAGAGTCAACAGAGACAAATGAATTTTAGGCCTCAACCAGGAAGTACACAGGAAAAAGGAAGTGTCACACCACTGCCTAAAATATAACTCCAGTGGGTCATGTGTCATCTCGTGCGGCTTGTTGTGGTGGCACATTGCACCCAAAATGCTCTCAGTTACTTTCTCCTGTCTTTTATAATCAGGGTTCACTCTTTTTTATGTTTTTATGAAGGTTGTTTAAATCTATTAAAACACTTACACAGCTCAGTTCGCCAATGTTGGCTACATCAACGCTAACTGTCGAAGCACATAAATCTGTCACAGGAAACATTTGAGGATTGACTTTATTTAACAATTCTTCCTTAAGACTTTAAAGTAAATGCATTCTTTATTTCATCCTACAGCCAAAACATCTAACCAAGCTCACGAGCAGCTGTCAGTCCAGTACAAAGCCAGGACTCCAGCACCACCTAAACTGCAGGCCCCTCAGCCACCTGCCAGAACCCGGGTGGCTTTGGACACCACCAATTCTCGGCCGATTCCCGCGGCTCGAAGTCAAACAGGGACCATTAAAAAGCCTCCTCCTAAAAAACCTGGTCTCAAAGCCCCAAACTGCCCTCCACCACTTCCTCCACCATCCCAGGGAAATGCTGTTCCACCTGTGGCACAGTGAGGAGCTGAAAAATGGATCAAATAATAACAAACCGTGACATTTTCATCTGACTGAATGAGGTTCCTACCACTGCTGGAAAGTGGTAGGAATGAAGGTCGGAACAGCATGAAGTGACGCGAAAGCTGTTCCTTTTGTATTTAACTTTTTAGGTGAACTATCCCTTTAATACTTAGAGCTTGGATAATTGTTTTATGGTTTTTGAAACCAGTATGGTTGTTGTCATTTAAGCCAAACCTGGAAAACACTTTGTATATGAATGAATAATCATCCTTTGAATTAAAAACAGCTTTTATTCAGATTTATGTCATCATTGGTATTGATGGCAGCATACAGAGGTGGTTGCCCTCTTTACTCTGGTGCTCATACTGTAAATACATACTCATACGAGGTCAGCCGACATTGTCATGTATATAAATGATGATTCTTCTATAAAAGCAATACAGGAGTCAGACTTCATAATCAAAAAGGTGCACTGGATATAAAGGAACTGCAGCTTAAATGAACAATTACGGTCACTGTTTTAGGCTTTAGCAAATACCAGTAAAACTTACACACTCAGTACATGCGCATTCATCACTGACATATTCTCTGAGATTCCAGATCTCTCCCTTTTCTCCTTTGACCTCCCTCTTAGTGTATTCCTGAGTGAAAAGCAAAAAAGAAACGGTAGTGAAGGCTGTAAATAATATTCTTTCTTTATAATTGTCTTTTTAGAAACCACAGAAAATTGGTTCTTGTGTGTGAGGAAGTGTTTCCTTTAAGACAATAGTTTCTGGAACATGCTAATTTTGGTTAATTCCTTTAAAAAAGCATTCTTCCTCCCTATCAGCTGCCCTCAGAATGCTACATCCTTAAAGCACGATCGTATAAGAGAAAAAAACAGGAATGGAAAGTTATCCCTCTAGTGTGGTCTTATACTTTGATTTCATCTTCATCATCCATGTAGCTGTAAGAGGCGTTCTTCTTTGGCTGGCTGGTCATCATCCTCTCTGAATCTGCCGCTGCTCTCCTGCTCTGTCCCTTTAAGTGGCTGACGCCATAGTGGCGTGCAAGCACATCTGTGGCGATCTGGAAACGCTCACTTTCCATCCCCATCTCTGATCTGACTCTTTCAGAAGGACTCATCGTTGGACTCATCGCGGGTTTAACAGAAAGCCCGGCTCCCTCCTCTTCCTCCCACTGCGGACTCCTACCGCCCCCACAGACCTCACCCGGTGGGGAATCCTCATATGAGACAGTAGCCGAGCCCTTCTCTGATCCCTCATTGGTCAGCACACTTGCTGACCCCGCCTCCACTTCCTCCCAAGTGTGGCTGTGTGCCTCCTCTTCCTGTTCCAGGTGGCTGTCAATCAGGCTGAAAACCTCACTCATGAGGGAGGGGCCAAGGTCAAAGTTGAAGGTGTCCAGGGAGGTAAGGGAGGGGAGGGAGTCAGAATAGGCAGTGGTTGTGGCTTTGGGTTCAGAGATCACACACGTAGATAAGATAGCGTCAGCGGGGTCGGTCAGGGAACCACGGTGGATATGGGCAGAACAGGAAGTGGGGTGGGAGATGGAGGGCTCCTGGCGCTCAGCGCGAGAGAGACGAGGCAGCGTAACGAAACCGGATTCCAGACCTGAAGACACAGAATATTCAATCCATCAGGGTCAGCAGGAGACATTCTGCTTAGCAAAGCACAAATCTGAACAAAGCTAGAGACACCTGAAAATGACCTCAAAAAAAGTTCAAAACGTCATCCAAGACTCACAATTCCACACATACGAATAGTTTAATATGAGCCAAAACAAGGATTAAAACAACAACTTATGGTTTTGGAAGGTTACTTGGGGGAAAATTACTTGGCTAGACATGTTTTCCAGTCGTTGCTCGGCAACATCACAGTGACAACCTGTGGTTTTTACCTCTGTTTTTTCTCAAATTGTGTGTGTGTGTTTATATTTCTCATCAAAGTCTTCATGCCCAGCTATTCAATTTATTTCAAAAGAACTTTCCTTATCCCAGAGGCCGACTCAGTTCCCACAGTCCTCCAAACAGATATAAACCAGGGAACAGCATAAGACAAGTAATGAAAGACTTTCTTTTAAAATGTTCTCATGCAATCTTCAGCAACAAAATACATTTTGCCAATCGTAGCCCTCCTTAATCTTCAGGTGAATAGGTAAATACGACTCTGGTACAACGTCTTCCCACGCAGTAAATACTGTCGACATTAGATCCAACAGGAGGCAGTGTTCACCAACCTACAGATACTCTGAACTCAAATAATTCAAATGATGCGCTGATTTATTTATATGCAGGCAGGGTATCTCATTTGGCGCCGCCTCTGTGACCTGACTGGGTCAGATTACCTCTCCGCGCCAGTTTTAACGATTCTTCAGAGAACTGTCAGATTTCACTGGTCTCTAAGGGAATCAGTGAAATCTGACAGTTCTCTGAAGAACCAGCTGGATTTCTTCCCCGCAGGACTCCGCTTCACACGCTGATAATCTGTATTTTCTTTTTAAAAGTGTGATAATTACAGAGCTGCTGGGTATTTCCTGTGTTGGCTTGGACAAACGCAGAGAGAAGCCTGTGGAACTCTTGGCTAGTGTCAACGCGGGGCATCCAAACAGTGCAACATGCAGCTTGTTCCCATCTCTTTCTGGATGGTTATCGGTGTGAGTCCTGCTGATAATGAACCAAGGTGATTCCCAAGGACATCTGGGGCAAATTTGTCTTGATTACTGGGCAGAACCAATAGATGAGCTCCACACATGGTTCCAACTTCTCTGCAGTTAACTCATTTGACCCATGCCAAAGTGCTTCACTTTGTTTGGACTTATTTAATTTGAAGGAAATGTAGACCTTTAATCTGACGGGCTATTTTTGGGTTTGGTGTGGGGGGGGTGCACTTTCCTAAACGATCGTCTGTCAAAGTAAATGGTATGACATCATATTGAGAGAGTTCCAGACAGGATCTGCTTGGATAAGCTCCCACGGTTCCCATAACTCAAACCAGGAACAAGCAGCAGTTAAGAGAAGGTGGTTTTGGTTAGTTTTAACGAATGACAGACAGAATGGAGCATAAAAAAACAAAAGGAATTACTTTGGAACACAAAAATCTTAATTGTATGAAGGTATTCTTCCCTATTTAACAGTCTAGTAAATGTAGAGGTAAAGTAAAATGTAGGACATCACTGAAGTTTAGATGCATCCACTCACCGTAAGAGCTTTTCCTTCCTTCTGGTGTGCTGTGACAACCTGGGAAGAGCACTTTGGTGGTGGGACAACCGTTTGGCATGTCGATGTCCAGCCTGGGAAGAGAGATGGCGTTTTTGATGATGGGAGAGATGGTGGGAGGCGGCGGCGACAGATCCTTGGAGGACTCTCTGGGTCTGTTGTCGGAGCCCCTCCTGATCTGCCGCAGTGCCCTGGAGAAGAACGCTCCGATCTTATTGTCTGGGTTGGACAGGGAATCTGTCTCCCCGTTGCTCCCGTTGGCCATGCCGCCATGGTTGCTGAGGAAGGAGGTGTCCCCGAACGCGTCACCACCTCGGCCCACGTGCATTGTGTGGCGGAAGTCCCCGAGGGGGGGACTGATCATGTCCAGTGTGAGGTCGCCTTTGAAACGACGCTTGCTGTGGGAGTGTGACACCAGACCTTTGAGGCCTGACAGCTTTTCCTGAAGATTCATGATCAGAAGAGATCAAATCTTGAAATTCAGCATGAAAAATAGTCCAAATGAAGTGCAAAAACAGGCAGGAAGTTCCACTTTTCTTTGTTTAGCCAGAGGCGGTGTAATCCGGGTAAATCAGGTTATTTTGTAAGGAAAAAGCTGTTGAAGGAGTTGATCTCGGGTGCACAGCAGCAAATTTTTCAGGGCTATTATCTGAGTGTATTATGAGCAGGCCAACCTCTGTCCCAGTTTCTGTTGCCTGTAGTTACGCATGGATAGCTGAGTTAAAGGAGGACTATTTCAGAGCTCTGTGCAGTTGTGTTCCTGGATGCAGCGTCCAGGAGTGCGGTCAGGTTGCCTGGTTTCCCCAACTGGCCTCAGGCTTTGGCTTTGCAGACATCGACTCACAAATAAGGCCAGCTGTAAATTGCTCTGCGGTTGCACCGTGGAACCATCTATTGAAAGCAAAAATGGAAATGTTTAAAATACACATATGGACCTCTGTGATGTTCAAGGTTTCTTGGAGAAACAGAAACATTGGCAGTTTATTATGCAGAAACGTTACCGATGTTACTCCAAAGGCGTTTCTTTCCTTTGGTTGTAAAGTAAATCTGCTTCCATTTCTCTGCAAGTTACAAGAATTCTGCGTTCCGAAAGTCCACTGGCCCGGAACAATCTAAATTTAGACCTCAGGTCACTCCTCTTGTGCAAGAATGTCTGATCAAACCATTGAGGGACAATTGTGCTGTGTTTTCTGGGAATTCCTGCTTCCATTTTGTTCAGCTGTGAGGTGACTCTCTGAGGTGAAGGTGACACTGATTCATTTCTCTTTTCAATGTGACTTATCGTGCTGTGACAGCAGACAGCAGCGATCCCTCAACAGACTAAGATTTGTTTATGAGCTGCCAAAGTATGCTTGAGGAAAAGGAAAAGACAATGATTCTCCCGATAAGATAACGCCGCCGCTGCTTAGGCGCGGGCAGCCGCGAGTGGAGGCCCAGCACTTTGAAACTCAGTAAAAGTCAACATAAAAAAGAACACTCTTTCTAATATCCATTCTTTTTTATATATTTTACTGGATCTGTTTAGTTTTGTGTGCAACATATTTTCAATTTCACCCTATCTAAAGTAAAGCTGTAAACATCAAGAGTGCAGTCAAAGTAGCTTGAGCCCCCTCTAGTGGTGGGTTATAATATGCTATAAGTGGAGCGAGGGTTTTTTCTGTCACATAAATGTGTGCATGTTCTATTTGTACAGCATAAGGAAAAACTTTTGGTTCTTTTTATAAACTTTTCTCCGCATGCAGGAGTCCCTCTGGTCTCATTAATGATGTGCTGTGGGATGGAGATTGCGTCAGGTTCAAGGCAGCCCTTCTAATTTTCTGGTGACCGCAGTCAGGGACCCTCCGCTCTGCTTCCTGCAGATTTAAGAGGGGCATCTGGGAGGAAACATGCCACATACCAGCACTGAGCAGAGCCATATCAATGCTCGCAAAGGGACGACGGGGACCAATAAAGTGAGGTGTGAGGTTGAGTCTAATACAGCGTGAGCCTGCTGGGACCTTGAGCACATTCCCATGAACTTCAATAAAGCAACAGGCTGCCTCTTTGATTACATCTTCCCAGTGGTGGAGAGCTCAAACACTTCCCAGTGCTGTCCACTTCCCAAGAGGAATTTGTTTTTCATGATATAACGAATAATAATCACATAAAAGCCTGTAATCCTGTAAGACCTTTGATCGCAAAACTCAGGGGGTTGCTCCCTCTCCGAACCCCCCGATCCAAATCCGCACATATGTTTCTATACTCCTTAACTCTCCTCCTGTCTTTCTGTGCACTTGTTCACATGTCTGAGATACCTCATTAAAGCAGAAAACACATGGGTTAAATTAGCCTGAAGGTTCTGCATGGCCAACTTAAACATCATATTTTGTCCCTTTAAAGGTACTAATTTAAACGGTAACTACTGAATCTTTGGTATCAATAAAGATATAGGACTTCTTAACTGTACCTTAGATTACCCTCTAATCCTTAATCTCCTCCGTTCCCGCCTGCAGGGCGCTCTGAGGCCTGGCTGGAACCTGTGAGAGAGAAATAATAATTACAACATGAATTTGTTGGAGGCAGATTGAAACTGAAAGGAGGAACGGTGATTTTTAAAGGGAGTAATGATGAAACAATGGGAAAACTACGGAATGACAACTCATAGCCTGAAACAGAGTTGACAGAAGAAGATGGGTCAGAGGATATGAGGGGGGCAAAATCATACACTGTAACCTGAATATGTCTAGGTTAGCCTCTGATATTTCCAGTAAATAGGTCATTTTAGCAGGTTACCAAGCTAAGCTGTGAATGCAGTAAATGTTATCCCATCTATGTGGTTCACTTTGTCTATCTAAACCCATCATTGTCACCAAACTGACTGCTAATTTGATCATCTGACTGCTAATTTGATCATCCAAAATAATCTCGTCTCAATCAGCAATGCCGGTATAACTCGGCACTCTAACTTTTCTTAATCCATCTTTTAGTCTCAACTCTTTCCAAATCTAGCTGGGGGAATTTGGGGGAATTTATAGACCAGGTTATACATTACATGTCACAGAGTGCGTACAGTCTTTGCTTGAGGTGGATTTGCTGAATGTAAACCAGAGTAACCACAGTCTGATTGGAGCCGTGTGTGTTTTATGAGTGCAGGAACACATTTCGAGTGACATCGAGAGGCATCCTTGGTCTTTCCAACCTCGGCACTGATTGAAACCACATTTTTATAGTCTGAACTGTCTGATTTCTTTCCCATCCTTACCTTCTAATATTTCTCTAAATTCCTTCTTTTTACCCTCATTGCGAAGCAGCAGCTCTCTATTCAGCCCTCTGCCGTCCTGTTCCTGTTTTTCCTTTCTTTTTCTGTCCCTGTTTTTATCTGTAATTGCTCCCTTCTTCGTCCCCTTTCATTTCTTTTCTTAACTTCAGGAAGACTGGAACAGCTGCTGAGGCCACACAGAAATGCACGAACCCATCCGTCTCTATTTGTAATGGCTTCAGCTCAGAAAATGTTTACTCTGCTCCAGTTTGTCTTGAGCAAAATCAACGACGGACTTTCATCACGCTCCCTCCATTCTCTCGTCCTTCACTCGCTAACCAGGTGAACAAACATACAAGATAAGGCCGCATTTTTGGCGGCAGCCTTTGACTTTCAATTACATTCCTATTTTCACCATCCATGCTCCGTAACCCGGATCCAAGCAAAACAAGGATACACTTCCTCTTTATCCAAGAAAACATTTTCGTGTTTCAACAAAAGTCCTTGCTCTCCGAGGCTCTCCGCTTCCTACAACTACTGGAGCTGGCAATCCCAATTTATCAATGTTGCTTTTACATTTTAGTTCATTTTAGTTCTTCAGCTCACATCCAGTTGTGTAGGTTTTGCCTTACTCAACCCACCATCACGAGCAGGAGAAAACCATCCAATGAACAGTTAATTCAGGAGAATATCTTGCAGACAGAGGGCATGTGGACCGAAAATAACCCACCACACACTTTTTGGGGTTTTTTCACAGCTACTTACGATTCTATAAGCTTGTTAGTAATCACAGGAAACAAGGGAAATAACATAAAATGGGCTGCAGGAGCAACATTGGTGATAATATTTGTAAAGAGAGATGACAAAGGTGGGCTCAGTAACAATAATCACACAAAGCCCAGAAACCCTGAGAAACACTACTGTTCTTCACACAAATTATTGCACATTTCCTACTGAACATTGTTTCTTGTACAGAGTCAAAAGCAACAGAGAAAGACTTGTTCAACCCGAGGTAGTGGAACCTCATTATCAATTGTCTGAAAAGTTAACATACAGTTAAACTATAAAGAGTGCAACAAAAAGGTCTTTTTACTTCTGAAAACAAAAAAAAGTATGAAAAGAAAGACATTTCTCTACAACGGACTGCCTAAAATGTCTCAGGAGCCTATAAAAACCATGATAACTACTCTAAAGCTGAGGGAGGCATTTAGAGCGGTTGCCTGTACTTCCCCCACATAGCAGCTGACCTCACAGGGAAAAAAAACGTGACTTGAAACCATTTGGTGACAGCGGACTATGATGGAGCACCTAACTCATCAGGCATAGCAAAGCAGTAAAGAAAAAGTCAGAAAACCTAGAGGTGCGAAAACAAATACAGCATTTGGATTCAGAGTTCACACCTCTGAAACTGACCCTTTTCCTACTTGGTTGCGTCAGTGACACCTAAAGGTCACAAATGTTCCCCCTGAAAGGAATGTCGAACTCAGGTAAAAAAAAAATAAAAAAATGTTCACGCAAGGAACTCAGGAACTGTCTGTGGTGTACAAACTGCAGTGTAGTGTCATCCAAGAGGCATGAAGAGGAACTATATTTCACACATGTGTTTATCATCTGCTGCTGGCCGAGCTGAGTGAATACAAAACAGCTACACTAAATATCAAAGTTGGAGCTCAGGAAGTGTATGCTGTACACACATGTGGTCCAAGGAGGCTGACAGGGAGATTACAGAGCCAGTCTGACATGAAAAAGTCCAAAAGGTTTAATTGATCTCTGTAGGTCATTTAATTTGGATTTTTATCCACAATGCACATGTTTGTTTTTTTTGTCAAAGTGGACTTTGGTCGATCAATGTGTGAGTACTGTGTGTGTGTGTGTGTGTGAGTATGGTATTTCACTTGCTGGCCTCCCTCTTGGCCCTCTGGCAGATTGTAAGGGTCAAAAGGCCATCGCCCCCATCTTGTAATGAGCCCAGTGCGACGCTCCCGTTTGTCCCCGAGATTAAACACCTCAAGGGCATCAACTTCAACTTCAATGCTTCCTTCTGCAGCTGAAGCTGACACTGGGGAAGCTAAGAAGATTCCTTTTTGTCAAATTAAAGCGACCTATTTTAAAGCACTGGCACTTTTATTCTGGGATGTAATGGGGAAACAAGCAATCTACTGCTGCTGAATATAAATGCATTCCAGACGAGATTGACTTTTGCATCCAGGAAAGACTCACAAGACCCCCCCTAAATCAAACAACCATGTTAAATATTACCAACAACTGTACCTGCATCAGAAATCAACTAGTCATGTCTTTCTCTCAACACCAGGCGGCTTTAATTCCTCTCAATGAACAATTAATTCATATCGAAATAACAGTCAACTCTTTATTAATTTGTTTCTAACCGTAAAGCAATATCAGTAGAGCTTAAAAACTCAAGTTTATAGTATAAAGTACGGAATTGTCTTAGAATGACTGTAAAAAGTCACCAGGCACTGTACTCCATCAGGTTTTACTGATATAGTATTTATAAATTTTAACGTGGCCGTGCGCGGATCACCGAGTCATCGTGAGAAACAACATTTCGCATAAAACGTATTTAAACTCACCAGATGAGTGTCCGACAATAAAGCCCAATGTGGTTGCTGAATTAGTTTCCCAGTAAAAGAGTGTTTCAGGTCGGTGGTCCGAGCGAGCCGGTGCAGCAGCCGGACAGTCGCGCTGGTGCGCCGGGTGTGTGGAGCGGCGCTGCGCGGAGGAGGATGAGGAAAGGGGCGGGCACCAAATACCAAGGAAACCATGAGAGGGCCACACCGGGAGACCCCCACGCGCCGGTTACTGCAGATGGCTCTAAACGGGGTATTAGTCATCGATGCAGCGAGTAATAATACTTTTAACAACAGGACCAGGGGGCGCTGTAAGTCTAGTGTCCTCAGAGTCACAAAGCTACATTCTAGGGTGGCATAAATGTTCACTTTTGGCCAGAGAAAAGAGGCCAGAGCCATCAGGTGCCTGTCATCAGGCTATATCAGCTGAGTATCTGCATTCTGTGGGAAAGTTTTGAAATCTTTCAAGATGACTCACTTTGTTTCGATGAGCTAATCCCATGATCACTTCATCTCACGTCTGTCCTCAGTGGGTGCTGATGTCCCTCGCTCACATTAGCAGCTCCACTAAATGAAGGCCTTTCTCTGAATAGGCTTTCAGTTTAGTGGGATGTTTATGTAATAATAACCAAATACACTGTGTACATAATAAGATTATGGTTCTGTGTGTGTGCATGTGTGTGTATTCCTGGGATCGGTCATCTTTAAAATGTTCATTACGTGCATTTTTGCATGTCATCATGTAACTGAGGTCCCTTAAAATTCAAACTAAAATGGCCAAAATGAAGCAGAGGGAATCACAGTAACAGGTATCAAAAACCTAACAAAACCTCATCAACAGGAATAGAACCATCAACCCCTGGAAGACCTCTAACAGTTCTGCCTACCAATAAAAGCTTGGCGGTGGATTGCACGTCTGCCAACACTCCGGTCCAGCAAAGTGACACCTTAGAGCCCCCTTAGAGCCCCTCCTGGCTTCCATGTTGAGGCTGTGATAGTTAACACGTACGCGGGCACAAGTAAATGCACAACTCAGAAAACCTTTACGTTCTGTGGCATCAAAGGGCTCTCCCACTGTCACTGGAGCCAGACTTAATGCAGCAGTAAGGTCTGCAGCCGTCCCCGTCCAGTTGTCCCTCAATATTTCACATTTTGTTCAGTAATTCACATCTGCTGCACATGTCCTTGTCGGCTAATTAAATTCCCATTCATCTGAGGCCTGGGCAGTGCCATTGCATTGGAATCTCAAATGATTCATTGTGTGTCTGGTGACTAAAATCCCCTTGCGGTGTTTGCGTTCGTCCGCGTTCGCATTTGGCTTCTTGAGCTGTTATCTGCACTGATTTCAGCACTTAAGCCTCCAAAGATTGTTGCTAAATTCCAAGTGAAAGACACATTTTACGCAGCTCATGCAGTCGCGCAGCCACTGCTTCTTTTCTGCACGGACTCTTTGGCGGTGTCCTCTCCTCTTTTATATCTCCGAGGTGCTTTGTTACCGGCATGTTTGACGTGTCCTGACTTCACACTGCGGCAGATTTACTCTGGAATCCCTGTTTGGATCTGCTGCTTTTCTTGGTTGCTGTGCGTCTGAACAGCCTGTATTATTTGTGTTCATCTGCCAAAGCTGTCATTCTTGTCTTGTGGTGCAGTTCCCAGGCATCTCAACCCCGTTCCTCTCCATGTCCTCTTTTTTCCAAGCTTTCCCTGTATCTGTCCCCTCTCTCCTCCACTCCATCCCAAGATAAACAACCTCTGTTCTGAGGCATGTCAGCTATTTGCTCAAAAGAGCACCCAAGGTCTTGGATGCTGTTCAGGTCTGGGAGGAAAGCCTTCAAAATTTTGTTTTCACATTCTTTTTTTCCCAATTGGTCCATGCTACAAATCTTCTTACAAATCTTTAGCAACTTTAGCCTGAAACACACTGAAATGTTAAGAAAAAGTTCTACCCCCCCACAATTGCTTTCTTAGCCTATTTCTTATCAGTCTCTTGAGGGAGTTACGAACATGGTGTTCTCATGAGTGAGAGCTCTCCGTGTCAAATATCTTTGAGTTACACTCAAACACACAATACACTTCAGGGTTGAACACTCCTAATTTGGCCTTTGGTTATCATTGGGTTTGTTTGGAAAGGCTTTCTCGTAAAGACCCAAACACGGCTGAATGAAGGACGGGCGTAAGCGTGTGTTTGCGTCATCGGAGTCCGTGAGGTGAGATAAGCACGAGAGCGGTCCAATTATTGCTGTATGGGTCGTACTTTTTTCCATCTGTTGCTTGCAGACCCCCGTCGGATCACAATCCTGTCTATCAGTCATGAGCTATGAAATATCTACACTGGACCCAAAAGCTCCAATGTTGATGTTCTGGTACCAAGAGGACATCGTCAGAGTGAGAGAGAGGAAGCATGTCAAGGGTTGATGTTCCACCCCATTAACATGCCTCAGATGTAGGTTTGTGACAGCCAGTGTCACCATCTGACATGTTTTTAATCCCTGTCTCTGATTTACTTTCTGCCTCAGGATGTCTAATTTGCTTTCCTGGCCTCAGCGTCTTCGTTTGTGGCTTGCGGATCCTTCCAAGTACAGATGGAAGAGGGAAAATTCCATCACTGACTTCTTCTAGTGGTGTTGTGAGAGTCAGCCGCTGAAGTGAATCACAGCATTTTGCTCAGGAACAATAACTCTCCTGTCAAATCTTAAACGATCAAAAAAAGCCTCATTTTCTTTTTTGGGGGGATTTTTTTTTACACATAAATAGCAGTAATTGAGCAATTATGGTGGCAAAAAGGAATGTATTCAAATCTGGCTTGTAGGTTCTGCTCGAGTTATTCTGGTTAGGAGAAGAAATGAGAGTTAGAGCTTTATCAGCTAAAAGCAAGTATGAGGACATGACCTAAAATAATTACATTCTAGCTGTTGTAAACATTAATTACTGTGTAATTAGTACAGTAACAAATGCAAATTTCGAAACTGAAATGAAGCCTCCACCATGAAGGTAACGCTTGTCCTCTAGTGTAACACGATTTTGGACTCCCAGACTTCTGACCCCATCATCAACACGCAGAAATACATCGTCTGACAGAAAGTGAATCTTCAGGGAGCAGACTGGCACAGAACCCAGATGTTTCAGAGACTCGTCTCCCAGAAGCACCTCCTGGAATCATGGCTGCCTTCAAGACAAGAAGAAAGTGGGAAATCTGCCCTGACAGGAGGATTTACAGTAAAACGTAGGAGGCCGAGCAAGCTAGGTGAATCAGCGGAAGACACGCAGTGACTGAGCAGCTCTGTTGAAACAGGATGAATACTTCACAGACAGACAGAATGTGCTACGGCCTTCAGGAAATTACTGCAAACGCCTGCCAGATATGTTGGAAGCATTTCTAGCAGAGCCCAAGATATTCGGTCCAATTAAGTAATTTCGAACTCACTGCTGCAGCGGCTGTGGGCTGTGATGTGTTTTCTTTTCAAACAAAAGACGTTTTTAGGGAACAACGGCCCCTCTGAAATTATACGTAATGGTTCGGAAATGGATTTCCTTCTGTCCCAACTGTTCAGATTAGAGTTGTGTTCGGCATGCGTGTGTTTTTGTAGATTTTACAATGATAGTATGCGATCTGATCAACACAGTTGAATTATGCCAAAACAGGCTGAGCTCACCATTCAGCATACCATGAGAGATCCATGCAGAGGCCTCCAACAGGCTCTTCCTGGCACCAAAGACACAGATTAAAATCCCTGTTCTCTTTTCCAGCTTCCTTTTGTGAGTTTTGGACACTGATGCAGACAACATACCTGCCAAGAGGCTGATTTAACAAGCCGGCTTAATTGAATTCAGATTAATTCAGCCCACTCGGGCTAAATTGTATCCTCTTTCATAATGCACAACTTGAAAACACAGATCAAATACCAGCTTGTAAATCCCGATTCTGCAGCACGATCTGCTCCTCAGACATCAGAATGTTTTAAATTAGGCCTCTCCAACCTTCACCCGGCCGATCTGTTAATTTGACTCCTACAATAACAGCAGCTACTGTGTTTTTTAGGGGCCTGGAACCGAAGGTACGTCTAGGGAGTCTGGAGTGGACACAGGTGCCTGCTCACTTTTTCTAAGGCTTCCTCCAGGATTACGTCTTCAAGGGGGACTCTTACTACATAACAGATGGAATAAAACCCCAGAATGTCTTGTATTAATCATATCTGTTGCTTCAAACCTCAGTCTGTCTGTGCACTTGGCAGCATGACCTGTGTGTGAATTTGTCCATTTGCTCTAGTGGATGTAAATATTACATGTGTTTAATGTAAAAGTACTGCAGCAGAGATCCCTGTTTCTGCACAAAAGTAGAAGTTTAATCTATTTTACAGATTGGGACCTGCTGATCAAGACAAGGAGCAACAGTCAGGATGACTTACCTCACTTTACAGGTTTTATTGTCGGTGCAAGCGGAACAACAAAAAGGTCCTACAGAAAAATAGTTATTGGGAAATCTCCCACTGACATATAGTTCCTGTGCTGTTGCATTCCTGCACACACTTCTTGTTTATCGAGTGCCAAGTGTTCAGTAGCTAAACTCTGGAAGGAAATGTAAAAAATAATTTTCTTGTTAAACTTAGGAGATAATTATTTCCCGAGCTTGTACAGTAATTTATATTCTGACATCATTATCACATCTGTAACAACTCTCCTGATCCAGGACCTGATGTGGGACCAGACGTGTCTGGTTTCGTAAAAATAAAACAAACCTTTATTTCCAGCCCAAAGAGTTTCGCAGAAGAGGAACAAGTCTAAAAATGTGGAGGAAAAACCAACAGAGTAGGTGCAATCCCACCGTACAGCATCAACCCAACGACCATAAGGAACTCCTCCTTTCTTGGTTTACTTTTTAAACCCTCAACCTGTCTGCGCTCCACCCTCCACACCTCAACACCTTCTTCCAGATCCTGTCCATGCATCGTGCGCATGTGTCTCACTTTGGTTTGTTCGGCTGGGATGCCAAGTTGATTAGCTTCCTGGCACGGAAGCCAACACGCAGAGCCAAAGCCGGGGTCCCTCCTGGAGGCCCCGACAGTAGGAGGAGTGCTACAGCCGCCACTGTTTGTTTGCCCTATGTCCTAATTTCCGTGAATTCTGACATGACAGGAAGCATGTTGGGGAGACGGGACAATGGACTATTGTGTGTCCACTCTTTATTCCATGCAAGGTTTTGACAGGAAAACGCTAAGACACACACTTAACCTAAACAAACACGGCGGCTTTAGTGACAATATTGCGCATTGATCTTACCACTGATTTGTACATATTTGTCTAAAAATGTACAGTTACATATGTGCTGCACAAGTGAATGAACATGTTTCTATGTAGATGACATGTTACTGAGCCCCTAGAGGTGAAGGTTAAGGTCAACAGTTAGCATTGCACTCTGTTAAAAATGATCATTGCTACATAATACTGTAGGTACACACACACACCCACGCACCCCAGGCTGGTCCAGTCTGGCCTTAAGGGTTAAAAAAGCTCAAACTGGTATTTGTGAAATGCCAGCGTTTCTTTTTGGATGAACAGACCTTTAGAAAAGACTCCAGTTGTCACATTTCAGACACACACACGCACGCACACACACACACACACACACACACACATTCAGTGACCTCGGTCACAACTCTGAGGTCGGCTTGGAAACTAGAGATCTCATGTTCAGTGATAGATGGTTTCACAAATGCTTCCAAAAAGATGCAGAGGAAGGGAGGTATGTTGAGGAAGGAAAGCTATTCACAGACTGGAGTTCTGTGCTAGAACTGTGTGTGTGTGTGTGTATGTGTGTGTGTGTGTGTCTGAAAGACAGAGTATTTATTCTCTATGCTAGGAAGGCGTGGCAACAGCTGTGCCTACCTAAACTGAGTTTATTCAGGTAATCCATTACATGTCTGGGTTCAGAACCCCTTCCATAGAGATGAGGGGGACATTTGTGTGTATTTGCATGTGTGTGTATGACGGTGAAAAAGAGCGAGAGAGAGGGAGAGGTGTGTGAGGAATGTCAGTGTCTGACCTTTGTGCTCTTTGTATATGGATGATTGACCTGAAAGACTACCCATGTCTGCTGGTTTCATTCACACACACACACACACACACACACACACACACACACTAGACAGCCTCTTTCTCTGAAGCATGAGCACGAACCTGCAGAGCAAACATTGTAGATGCTGTACAAGTGTTTTCAGAGGTCTGTGGCGTCTGGGCAGGGTGGTGCTGTCAGGTTTGTCTTCCCTGACTCACAGTAATTAGTTCTCAGCAAGTTTTGCCCAAAGGTACCTCAATAGTGCACATAGCAACGGCAGCATAAGTGTGAACAGGGTTTACTATGCATTTATTATCGCCCAACGTTAAGTGTGTTGGTGTTTGTGCTGAGTGAAACCATGGTTAGCTAAAGCTAATAGGGTACCGTGCGTGCTGAGAATGGTGAGAAAATTAGCAAAATGACACTGAAGCTGCAGCCGCGCCTCTGTGGCTTTGACACCAACAGCATCACAACTGTAGTCATTGAAGGGCGAGCTCTGTGTGTGTTTAATAGCCCAACAACTAGACAGTTTTGCATGCAGCAGGAGCTGGTATGTGCCCTACTGAGTGCTTCATTCTACCATTCCAAATGGTCTCCGGGAGTCATCTGTCCTGGTTTATTTCTGCGTGTGTTTTAATAGGAGGTACAAGTTACTTCAGCAGTAAAAAATCTCTGTTCATCCCTCCAAAGCTCTCTTTTTCCTCCTCTTTGTGCTTCTCCTCTCCGGTCTTGCTGTGGCTGGGTGCCCAGCCACCAGTGGGTAACATTCCTTAACATGAGCGAGTACAGAGAGGAAAAGGACTAATGGAAGGAATGAGAGAAAGAGCCACAGCGGCCTCCTTATATAAAGCAGTCTTATATGTCCTTGACCTCTGTTGCAGGACACTTTGCATTTTCTTTTCAGTAGTTTGGTGCTTTCCCAGCCCATATCCTCATTTTGCCAAAAAACAAACTTTCTGTTTGCACCAGTGCCCACGCGCTGCAACCACGCAGGAGTCCCCTTAAACACACGCCACATGCGAATGCCGTGTGAGGGGTACAGCGTGAAGGGCTGTAGTTTTAAGGTAAGTTATGATGCCTCTGTGCTCCTTCTGTGGTGTCAGAATCAAAGATTTGCTGAGGAAGCAGGACGCGCTCCACCCTGCCCTCCAGCTCCTATTTCTTATGTGTGTGTGTGTGTGTGTGTTTTGGGGCTTGTAGGAGCTTGTGTAGCAGTGCAGAGGGCTTTTGTGTGTGTGAGTGTGTGGCATCTCCTCTGGGAAGCAGGATTCAGACTGTGGGTAAGGAGGGATAAAATTTGGCTCAGCAGGCAACAAAAGCCATATTTGAAGAGAGGAGCCACGCATGCAGTTTCTCTTTCAGTCTCTCTTTCGCAGGAGGACGCCTTTCTTGCCTCGGCAGCTGTCTTTAGTGGTTTCATCTAAAAATGAATCTTCCATCTGTGTCAAGTCAAACGCTTCACTCTAAAATCTCCCGATTCCTGCAGGCGACAGGCACACTTAGCTGTCGGGGATGAGGGGTAAATCAGAGAGTCGGCCTCATCAAATCCGGACAATATGAAGCAGCGGTGTCCTCACAACTCAGGGAAACTTTTTCATGCAACATATCCGAAATATCCAAAGGATTTATTATTAAGAGCTAAACAAAAGCTCTTCTGAACTGCTCTGCTACAAAAAGGTGTTTTTATGACCCAGTCAGGGTAGATGGGAACTGTGAACTGTGCATCCCAGCGGAGCAGCTCAGTGCCAGGGCCTCGCATATCAGCTGGTCTAAAATGAGGCTCGAACAGGGTTCATAAAGGGACAGCAACAGTGCAATTATAGCCTGCGCATGAGGACTGGTGGGGGGAAAAATTGCTTTTATTGAGATGAATAAATCCATATGCTGATGATCAGTTCCCTTTAAAATCGTTTAATGCAGAGAAAATGTGCCGATTCATTGCTGCAAAATGATGAGGCCATCTGTCCTTCTGCAAACAACATGTGGAACCTGATTGCTTTTTTTTTTTTTTTAAGTCAACAGCTTTAGAGCTTTGAGGAGCCCAAAGAGAAATGCATTCTATTTTAATATTTTGCCCTTTCGCAGAGCAGAGGCCAAACTCAGGAACAATTGCTTCTTTTTTTACACTTTGAGGTTTTTTCCAACTTTATGTTGGCAGGCAGGATTGATGCTTATGTCTGTTTCCCACAGCAGCTATCGCTGATGGAAACCGAGGCTTTGCGCGGAGAGATCGCCGTCTGGCTGCACCCAAGACTCCGAAATAGCCAGACCAAAGATATCTGTAAGTATTTACAATTGTGTATAATTAGATCGATGATTTTTAAATGTAGTGGAAAATATTCAGCTCCTTATATGATGACGGTTGAAAGGAGAACAGGCTCCTAAAAACGGTGCTGGTCCGCCGCTGGTTTTTTCGAGAATGGAACGAGATTTTGCTGATTTTCATCTGTCCCCCCTCCCCAGATGCTACAGCCAGCAAGTGATTCACTTCAAATTGAGGAATGTCTGCTCGTTGTTTAGTCTTCAGCCTCTCTGGGTTATCACCCCTGACCCAACTCGATCACCAGAACACCTCTGAAACCCACCAGAGATCTGCTTATCTAAACCGTAGAGCACTCAAGTACCGGGATCGGCCGTGCTCATTATTCAAACTCCATCCATCCTCTTCCTCCATCGCAGACCAAACTCCTCGCACCAGACGCTTCTCTTTTCACCAGCGCAGTCTCCAACAGACTGGACAGGCATTTCCTGTGGGCGGGACCTGAGGGGAAGAGGCATTCTTGGGCCAAGCACCTCTACTTCCTGTCTCTGCTAACAACACACTGTCTGGGCCTGTTCTTATTTTACGCTTTACTACTGTAATCCACAGGTCCAGCGGTTGGGGGGGGGGGGGGGCTGAAATTTTAAGATTACCACTGTTGTGTGTAAACAATAGCAAGAACCACAAGGTCACAGCGTCAGAAAAACACTCCCAAGATATTAAAAACGGAGTGATTATTTAAAAAATGCACGCGATGAGTGTGGCTCAAGACCATCCGGGACATGGGTGATGGCGTGGCTCCGCTCTGGTTTACATGGTTTTTTCTTCCGTTTGTGAAAACAATAAAGTAAAATTGTATCTGTTAAAATTAGCCAAAAATAGCATTAATTTTGTCTTTTGTACAAATAAAGCAAGTTCAAAAGGTAAATTGAATAAACGTAATGGTTGTAAAAATCTGTATTATCACCTTAAAAAGTTGCGTTTGCAAAATTTCTGAGATATTTTTTGTTACTCTGCGACTCGGGGTTTAAAATCGGATTCGGGTTTGATTCGTGCGTCGCGGCTGCCCCCTAGCGGTGTGTTATCGAGTTGACACCTTTGTGTTTGTTGCAACGAACAGTATTTATTGAGAAGGTCAAATAGCAAATAACACATAAAAAAATATTAGAATTGCTCAGATGGCACCTTTTTGGTGAAATGCATTCAACAAACCAGTGAACTGCAGGTGTAACAGTGGTATTTCATAAAGAGGCCATTTTTACGGCTTCTTGCAGAGTGAATAGAGGAGTTTAATCTGCTCTTCATACTCGAATCCTGGCCTGTGGGAGAAAAAGAACACCAGTCACCAAGAAGACAAATTTGAAAGGCAACAAAACCAAGGCAGAACAAACATCAGCGACTCTTTTTCTCACCGTCCAGGAGTCTCCAGTATCAGAGGGATGTTGTCCAGTCTTGGCTCATTTACAATGTCCCGGAAGGCCGAGATTCCAATGCAGCCCTCCCCGATATCTTCGTGGCGATCGAGATTGCAGCCCAATTTTCCTACAAAACGTGAGTTGGAGCAGGGAGAGTGAGTGAAAGCTTGTGACCGAACGAACACACCCCGGCGGTCTCTGTAGAGGACAGTGGAGGTCGTGGACGTACCTTTGGAGTCGTTGAGATGGATGGCTCTGAGGTAGCGGAGCCCCACGTCCTGGTCAAACTCATCAAGCATGGCTTTCACCCCCCCCTCTGCAGCCAGGTCATATCCTAAAAATCCGCATCAATCAGTTGTTACGGTGGAGGTTCGCAAACGGTTCCTTTACCACCACAAGGGATCAATTCTCTTCAGCCGTTAGAGGGCAAACATTGATAAAAGGGGCTGGGGGGGGTAAAAAGACCGTCGCTCACCTGCAGCGAAGGCATGGCAGGTATCCAGACACACTCCCACTCTGCTCTGGTCCCTCACTTTATCGATGATGCTCCTCAGCTCAGAGAACCTGCCCCCCACCGTGCTGCCCTGACCGCTCATGTTCTCCAACACTGGGTTCAGGGGGGAGAAGCCACCATCACTCCGACACACCAGTCATGACAAAACCGCGCGGCAGAATCAGCATTTGACGCATGTGAAAGGACAGCGTGGCGTGAAAAGCGAGCCGCTCCGGGCTGCTGTGCAGCGCCACAGTCAGACGTGTGCGTTTGTTTGAGATGATGCTGTTTGTTCCAGGAGCGATTAGAAATCTGTGATCCTGAAGATTATGATGTGGATAAAGGTGAAAAGCATCAGTGGTCCCAAATGACGTCTTTGTGCTTACAGAACCGAGCACGCGTGACGCACGTGTGATGTTTTACACCAAATAAAGCTACTGGTGAGTTGCGTCCTCTCCCGGTACCTGTGACCACAGCAGGCACCTGCTGGTGAGCGTGGTTGATGGCTCCTGCTATGTTTTTCACACACTGCTCAGCGGTGATCAAGCCCAAGGAGGAACCAGGGTGGAAGTTGTAGAGCGTGAGGCCCAGGAGGCTGCAGCGGCTCATTTCATCCACCAGCAGGGCCTGACTCTTCTCAAACACGTCTGGGGGGGAGAACAAGGTTGGTTATGGTTGCAGAATCAAGGAAATGAGCACCAAATGATGGAAAACTGATGAATCGGTGCTAAAAAAAAAAGAAGCTAAAGCCACAAACCTGGTTTAGGAGAGCCACAGTTCATCAGGTAGGAGCCGTGAGGCACGATGTGAGCTGGATCCATCTCATGTAAGGAGCGCTGCTCCTGAAACTTGGCTGCAGCCTTCTGGTCCAGAGCAGGTCTCTTCCATGAGCGCTGGGAGCCCAGAAACAGGGCGAAGCAGTTGCCCCCCATCTCTACACAGGACTCCACAGCTTTCCAGATCCCCCCTGCAGCACAAGCGCGCAATTCTGGGTGAATTCTGCTCCAGAAAACCTCCCGAAGTGGCCAAAAACTTTACCTTGGATGCTCACATGAGCCCCGATGTACTTCTTCCCCCTCCGTTGCGTCTTCTTGCTGCCTCCCCTCTTCCCAGCCTCCTTCCCTCCGGCGTCCTCTCCTTCTTCCCTTTTCCTGGCTCCTCTGGTTTTCGGAGCCATGTTTTAATCACCTGCGGGATATGCCGGATATTTAAGTTGACCACGTGTTTCTCTGTGCTGAGTTTGCCTGTCACCAGTTGTCTAAGGTCAAATGCGTCTTAATGCATCCCTCCCGGTAGGAGGCAGCCAGTCAGGGTGCTTCCCGGCTGCTGCCACAGCTCGCTGGCGGTGGAGACGCTTCACGCTGAGCAGCAAAATGGCCGCCCGTCAACCGACTGACACCGCAGCGCTTTGAAATTTAAATTCTTCTGCACGCAAGCGTTTACACTATTACAACGTTAGTACTTATTTACAAACCGATAGCTTGTTACGCGTGTATTTCTCCCGTTTGCCACTTACTTGACTATCCGCGCAGGCGTTGCCGCTGTTCTTGTAGCCTCGACGAATGCCTCAGAGAGCTAAAAAAAAAATCGCACTGAAGCACTTTAGCTAAGCTAGCTAGCACGTTAGCTCTTCTTCATATGTGATTCCTGAGGTGAGTACAAAGTATTGCCAGAGCTAATATCCCTTGTGGACGTTCGTGTAAATGCGTCACAATTAATATGCCATGTTGGTTGGGTTACAGAGCGAACTAACACGTGTGTGCTTGTTACTTGCAGCCAGTGTCTGCATTTATGAAGCCTTCGCTAGTTAGCCGTGGTTAGATAGCATTAGCGGTAGCGTAACACTATTAGTTCTTGTGCTTTAGCTGCTGTGGGAATCCGATGTAAGTCCTGTGTTTGCTGCTAAACACTTGACAGAAAACAGAGAGTTTGTCCTAGTTGTGCTCGCTGACGCCTGGCTCGTATTGTTCACGTTAACTTATTCATTAGTGCCGATGGTTGTCTGCGTATTTTACGAGTGATGGTAAAGGCAGACACCGCTCCTGTTAATGTAGCGAACGGCGACACGTTTAAACTCGTCGTTTTTGTAAAGCGTAGAAAGTGGTTCGGTCATTAACACCATTCTGGAGTAGTTTCCACAACTTTAATATGTCTTGCCTGCTCGAGATGTCATTTCCATTTAAGCACTAGATAGCTAGCTTAGCAGCTTAGCTAGCGTTCATATGCGGATGAGCCTGGATCGGCGGTGAAGGGATCCGCAGGTACGATTACCCTTATTTTTCATGGTTGCTTCGAACGGCAGGTGTTCGGGTCGTTCTGCACATCTGGCAGTTCGTAAAGGTATAATAATGTTGTGGCCTTCCTGTGCGGGGTTGTGAATGTTTTGGGAAGGGCGTGAGTTCCACCGTCTGTGGCTGCAGCCTTGGGGGGGGGGGGGGGGGGGGGTCAGGATGGTTTAGAAACGAAACCAGCTCACACAGGCACGGCTGATCCAAGTTGATCCAAAAAAAAGCTGTTTCTTATGTGTTAGAGACCAGGGTGACGTTCACCTGCTGCATAGCCGTTATGTAAGATGGTGATGATCTTTGCACATTGTTAATTATTAGCATTTCAAACCTGGATGCTTAATTGAAGCAGTTGCAAATGCAATAACCTTTCTGAAGTCCAACTATTTCCAGTTTAAACGCCCTGCACGTTCCTTTTGAAATGCAGATGGATTTATTTCTCTGGGATGGAGATTTTCCGTGTTTGTTCTGCAGTCATCGTGGTTGAGGATTGTTTTTCCTGTTTTTTATCTGCATTGCTTGTATCAAACCTGTTAAAGTACCTGTCCAGGATGTTTCTTATCTCTGGTTACCATGGACACACAAATCAAGAGCCTCATAAACTGCTAACTTGCTCCAATCTGCTTTCCCTTTCCTATGATGGTATAAGAGTTGAATGATCTGCCGGTAGCTTAGCATTATTGTAATATTTAAACATGTATCAAATATCACAGTGCACACAATTACTGTTTATTTAGACAATTGGCAAAGGTGCTCCCACCCTATTGACTCAGATATACAGTTTATCAAGAGGTAACTTGCAGATGTGGGTAAATGAGTATATTATAAAATCTGCATTTTATGTGTGTATGATAGATAAATAGATAGTCTAGGGCTACTACTATCAAAAAAGGTCTTTGATTGTTTTAATCAGAAGTAGTTTGCTTTTACATTTGCGTGCATGACCACAATTCTTGTCTTCCTTTTTTTTCTAGAAGAAAAGAGTCTCTGGACAGGAACAGTAGTTCATGGAAGACAAGAAAAGGAAGAAGGATGACAAAAGGAAAAGGGAAACCTCTCAGAAGGTGAGCGTGTTCACAGTGACGCGTGCTCCTTTTGTGCTCCTGCAGTCACGCGCTCACAAGCTGTGTGATCCATGTTGTAGGAATTTGGGTTAATGTTGAGCTCACTTCCACCTTGGCAATAAAGACCAGACCTAAGCTGTACACGATGCATCAGAGCGTCGTGGGGGGGTCAATTTGCGAGCGTTGAGCAAAGAAATAAGAGTTCAGGTGATCGCTGGGCTTTGTTGAGGGTTTCTGAGCGTGTTCAGGAATATTCAACGATCCATCTCTCCCATGAGGGTTCATGATTCTGGTCTTCTGGTCTGTTAAACTCTTGACAAGCCACCTTTAAATCTCCCCTTTGGTCTCACCTGAGGGGAGTTTGGCTTTCTTGTAAGTCACTTCCTTGTTGTTGCACACCAGGCAGCCATCCCTTGTCTTCCAACATCGAATCCCAACGATCATTCCCCCTCATAGCGGAACGACTGGAAACATCAGTGTTAGAAATGAGCACGAGGGAGATTTCACTGAGCAAAAATAGGGTCACAAAAACGAGCAGGATCCAGACCAGAAGCCTGACGAACCTCGCGGCACGACGCCGTGGTGCCTTTGGCCCCCTGAGTAGCATAAATGCTTCTAGCATTTGATTTGGTTGATTTGCCGGTAAATGCAGACATGAATGAATGAATCCGGCTTTAATTCAAATCTAAGCCGGCGACGCCTCGGTCGAGGCTCAGGGGCCGCCATTTGTGCGGATGAAACGTCTCAGTTCAAAATGTCCATATTTAATTAAAATGCCTTTTCTCCGCCTAACACAACTGATCCACGATTGTTTCTTTCTGTCTCTCTAGGTCACAGAACAAAAAAACAAAGGTAAGCGGGTGTTCAGCTAACAGTGGTCACGCTATGGACCTGAAATGCAGCGTAGCGGCAGAACTTTAGCTTCTTTTCCCACCTCCTGTTTTAACATCAGCTACATTGGTGACGCTGGGTTCTGTTTTACCTTTCTGCCCCTGCAGTGCCAGAGTTGACCAAGCCGGCATCTGCCCAGCCTTCTGCCCCTCAGATTAGCTCTGCCTCCCACAGCCCTGGACCCACCCCCTCTGCATCCCCATCTCTAGCCACATTGGGCCCTGGCAGTGCCGCCGCACCACCACAAGGAGGCAACAATGCCAAGCGCCTTGCGGGGGCCAACGGACAACCCTGTTCCAACGCTATTTCCTCCCCTACCGCTAGCGGCCCCAGCCCTGCTGGAAACGGCAGCGCGACCAGCGGCGCCCAGACTCCTCAGCAGCAACCGCGCTACATGCCGAGAGAAGTGCCGCCACGGTTCCGCTGCCAGCAGGACCATAAAGTGCTACTGAAGAGGGGTCAGCCGCCACTGTCCTCTATGCTGCTGGGAGGGGGGGGAGGGGATGGTTCCAATGCAAACATGGCTGCTACTTGTGGTAATTGTTACTATTCCTTTAGATTGGAACGCGGAGGCGTCGTTTCCATCGGAAGTAACGGATCCGGTTTGGTCTTGTTCTCATTGCAGACTCGGTTGCAGCTTCCTCCTCGACGGCCCTCACCTCATCATCAGTTGCTGCTTCTTCTACTACTTCTAATTATGCAAATTCCATGTGGGGGGTGAGCTCTGGCAGCCAGACCTCCTCTCAGGGCAGGGAGAAGGTGATTGTTGACGGCAACGACCTGGAGGAGTGGCCCAGCATCGCTGGCAGCGACGGGGCGGGAGCGGCGTTTCCTGGATTAGGAGGGGGCAGCAGTAACAACGGGAAGCCCGCCAACAGCATCAGTGCCTCTGGCAACCAATCCTCACCCACTTCCTCGTTCTCAGCGCCCAATGAATGTATCCAGTCGTCGAACGGGGCGGCGTGGGGGGGGGCCGCTTCCCAGGGCCACCTCGGTGGCGGGAACGCGGTAGCTGCAGGTGGGCCTCTGCTCCAACAACCCTCATCACTTTCCAAAGCTTCTGCTCTGCCAGGGAGCCATGACGCCAGTGGTCCCACCGATGTCAGCAGTGCGATTCCAGGTGCCAATTTCAATCCAAATGCCAATCCTTCCGCCTGGCCGGCTCTGGTGCAGCAAGATGGGCCCGTTGCTGCAGAAGGAGCATCTTCCTTCCACCACCAGGGCCCTGGAGGGGCCGTATCTGCCAACGCTTCTGTTCCCCTGGGCCAAGGGCTAGGAGGCGGAACCATCGGGATGCTGGGGGGGCACCCACCTTTATCTGTGAATCAATCAAGCACCCATCAGCGCCAACTTCACCAAATGCAATCAAGAGACAGAGAAACGGGAGGAGGGAAGTGGGACAGTGACTCAGCGGGACCAAAAATCGCAGGGGGGGACGGTGTTGGAGGGACGGACCGTAGTGTGGGGGGCGGTGAGATGAGCGCGGGAGACCACAACGTTGCCTCCTCTTGGAGAGGACAACCTTCTTACCCTGCAGCTAACTCCAAAACGGGTGCCTCAAAGACTGATGGATGGGAGGGCGGGGGCACATTAAGAGCTGCTGAAGGCGATAACGGAACCTCGGGTTGGGGCTTCCCGAGTTCAACAAGTGGGGCTAACGTTTGGGGCAGTGCTGGAACTGGGGGGAACAGTAGTCAGACCTCTGGAGAATCTCAGGGAGGGTGGGGGTCGTCGGCAGTTGGAGGGGAACGAGGAGCTCCTGGTGGAGATTGGGGCGGGAACTCCACTGGTGTGTGTGGCGTTAATCCGGGATGTGAGAGAGTGGGCGGTGCCAGCAGCAGTAACAGCAGCAGTAGTGGGGGCAGCACAGCTGGCAACGCTCCTGCTACCTCTTCCACTTCCTCCACCGCCACCACCATGACCAGCGCTTGGGACAATCAGAAGGGTGAGGGTGAGACCGGGGAATGGAGCGGGGAAGGAGAGGGACCGGGAGCACAGGGGGGATCTTCGTCCAGTGGTGGGAATTCCAGAAATGGGAGTGGGCCTAACAGCACTCAAGGTCGTACTCGTCGCCCAGCGCCCAATGCTGAGGCTGCCTTACAGAAATTGCTCAGTCGGTCTGATCTGGACCCACGCGTCCTGTCCAACACAGGCTGGGGCCAAACGCAGATCAGACAAAACACGTCCTGGGAAATGGAGGACCACGGAGGACAAATTAAAGGTGGATCATCAGCAGCTACAGCAAAACACCCGTCTTGTGTTGGTGGTTCATCTCAGTATTCTGGTGGACCTAAGACCCAGATTACTGATTCCTTTGGTCCTGGATCCGGTTCGTCACTGGTTCCACCAGCAGGTTCCTCTGGAGAGGGCTGGGAAAGCAGCAGCAACAGTAGCAGTAGTGGGGCCTCCCTGTCTGGACGGGCCCCACCATCGTCAGGCCCAAACATCAGAAATCTCGGCGTTTCGCAATCCGGGCCGTTGGCGACAGCGGGATCTGGTATGGGCTTAGGCGTAATACCAGGACACAACCAGCAGGGGAAGTCTACAGGCTGGGGTGGAGGAGGCATTGGGGGTGGGGATGGCCAAGAAGCTAAGGGATGGGGAAAAGAGGAATGGGGAGAGACTAGTAGAGGAAATAGTGGCGGATGGGGGGACCTCGGGCAACAAGACGAAACACTTGGAGGACGCTGGGGTGGAAATCAGCCAGAGAAAGGGACGGGTGGGTGGAAAGACGTGGGAGGGAATGTCGGAGGGAGTGGGTGGGGATCTGTTCATAAGGTTGGGGCAAGAAGAGAGTGGGAAGAGCAGCAGTCAAAATCCAATAGTGGAGGAGGCGAGGATGAGAAAAAAGTCGTAGGAAACTCAGGTGGGGATTCAGGCGTGGGTGGTTGGGCAGACTGGGATGACGAGGCTCCCAGGAGAACGTGGGGAGCAGGCAGCACAGGGGGTGGCGGGGCTGGAGGAGTAGGAATGAATGTTATAGGTGGCATAGGGTCGAAACCCCAACAAAATTGGAGCGGAGGGAACAAAATGCACCAAATGCCAAACAGTCTGTCAGGGTCCGTCACAGGTCCACAGGCGCCACTGCAACAGCAACAATCACAGCCCTGCAATCAGCATCCACAGCGACAGCAAGCGTTGGACCAAGGGGCGATGAAAGGTGGCGGGGGAAGGAAACCCATCCCTCAAGCCCAGAGTCAGAACCCAAGCTCAGGTTGGACCTCTGGTCCCATTCCTGGTGGCCCCGGAGGAGGTGGAAGTGGATCTGAACCCAGTGGCTGGGAGGAACCTTCACCACAGTCTTTAAGTAGGAAGAATGAGATCGATGATGGAACATCAGCATGGGGAGACCCAACGCATTACAACTACAAGCCCGTCAACCTGTGGGATAAGAACAGTGCCCCTGCTGGCCAGCAGCCGCATGGACAGGGACAGGCCAAGCAGCAGCAGCAGCAGCCACCACAGCAGCAGCAGCAGCAGGGACCTTCAATGCAGCAGCAGACTAGCAGACAAGCTGTTGGACTTGGAGGTAACAGAGACTTCAGCACTGTACACGGACCTGGAAAAACATCATCTACAGGTCAGTCCCATTATTCACCCATTAGCTTTTCTTGCCAGATTAACAGCAGCTAATGTTGAGTCAGTTAAACCGAGCGCTTCATTATCTCTTTATAGGAAAGTATTTGTGAATTGGAAACTCATTTAGCATTGTTTAAAATTCTTTGGCACCATTTTCTTTATCGTACTGATGTGAGACGCGTTCAAGTGGCCATTCAAGTGTCTCAGATCATTGGTCAAATAGCCCCGTATAAATGATGTAAACAACCTTTGCAATGCACCTCATACTGTTCATCATCTCCTGGCTTAAATCCACAACACTTCCACACCGCCGAACCTTTTTTGGGCACGAGTTCAGTTTGTGTGGGTGGGTGGCACAGTTGCCACGACCCCCCCCCTCCATTTACCCTCCACACCACAGACTTTCCTCTGCTCCACTCTGATTGGTTGCAGCACCCAGAGGACCCGGAGTCACGAGAGCCCTAGATCACGGTAGAACTACAAGGATTTTCCACATCGCGCTATATCGGACCTGCGTAAAGAGACATCCAGATTTTAACATAACGTATCACCTTGCTACTCAGTTTGTCGTGTAAAGACATTGATTGGGGGAGGAGGCAGCAGCAGTGCTGTGTTTTGGGTGCTGGGAGGAAAATGGGACCAGAGTTTGTGACCCAGCGGGTCATATGAGAGGCTTCAGAATCATATGCATGTGTGCTTCAAGTCCGGGATTTTTTGAACGATTTTTTTTGTGCAGCCTTACTGTGAAGTGTCATCTCAAAGTCACAAGTGTACAGTGTTTTGCTTTGCTTTTTTAATCGTTTAAAAGTTCGAGAATCGCTTTTGGATTTGGGCATTTCTCATCTACAAAAAGTGGAAAAGTGTTTGCTCTCTTCCTGTTTGTTTTATATTTGGAAAATTTGTCAGACACAAATGGTTCAGGTCATGAAGCAGACGCAGAAACTGATTAATTTCATGAAAGCAAGGCTGCCCTACTCTAGGTAGCTATGTGAAAGATGAGATGCTCACTCTTGTGACCTGTTGAATGGAGACGTAACTTGAGTGGATCCTGTCTGATAATGTCCTCTCATCGTTGGGCCACATTAGTGGATCACAAAAGATGCAGAACGACAGCTTGATTAACTATTGCTCACATTTGCCTCAGTTCATTGAGTTGTAAGGCGAAAAAAATGAAAAGGCTAATTTCTTTTCTAGCAGAACTCTTATTAAAAATATCTTATTAAGATTTAGAGGTGTGGCATCTAAGTCGCTGCAGTTCCATTTTTGCTTCAGAAGTCTGCGTCTCAGGTGTTTTGCCATTGAACCTTGGCTATAAACGCTTTCCCTTTCAGAGTTTAAGGATTGTTCACTGCTCTCAGCAACGACCGTTGGCTTCTCATCTAATTCAGGAGGGAAACGGGCCAGTTGCCATTGTATTTCATTTGTAGTTTACATTCTTAGTAGGTCCTGTTCTCGTTCAGATAAACCAAAATGCCTCCAAATCAGGACGTGGCCAGCTCAGTATCTAGATGGATTCCACAAAACCCTGAGGGAGAATATCTGGCCATCAGTTTGGGAACTCAAGCTAACACACACTCGGAGTCTGCAGCAGAACAATAACCCGGAACACGGCAGCGAATCCATTGGGGGCAAATTTGTTTTCCGAATGTATACTGTATGAAACTAGCACCTATTCTTATCTTTAGCTTTAGTCAACAACTAAAAGCACCTTTTTGTAAATGCGCCTAGAAGGATTTTTCCCCTACAGTTGTGTCCATATGTCTCCAGGTCCATCGGGTTGGGGCGGTACTTCTCCGACTAGTCCTACAGTAGACAACGGCACTGCAGCTTGGGGAAAGCCAAATGATACCTCTGGTTGGGGTGACCCCGATGATCCCGGGGAAAAAACAACAGGCTGGGGAAACCCTTCTCTCAATTCTGTCAAATCTGGTTGGTGAATCTAAGAAAACTTTATGCACTCATAGGGTAACATCAGTATGAAGTGGATAAGAATTCCTCTTTCTCTCAGGTTCAAAGTCTATGCAAGATGGTTGGGGAGACAAAGAGGGCTCTGTGGCTGCCTCTCGTCACTCAAGCTGGGAGGATGATGAAGAAGGAGGCGGAATGTGGAACAGCACAGGCTCCCAGGGAAGCGGTTCATCATGGGGACAGGGAAGCAATGGCGGGTGGAATCAGAGCCATGCTGGGAAGAAGTCGGGCAACAAGGTGACAAATTCTGGGCATCTAAAATAGTGTTTATTCACACAACGTTGACTGAATTACTGCGGTTCTGTTAATGTCTGAGCTGTGTTTTTCCCTCACCCTCCTAGATGACACTTTACGGTATATATTGTTAACTGATGATGAGGCACATGTTGAAAAATGGATATTGCTACTGTCTAAACAAGTTCTCTAAAACCAACATGTGATCACCTCTGGAAACATGTAAAATAAAAAGATTTTCATTTGTTTTGGATTGTGTCAAGGTGAAGTTAGTAATTTGGTAATTAGTAGTTATGCAAGTAGAAAATAAATCTATTTTATATCGAGGGGTTAAAACTCTAATCTGTGTCTTAAATCCTCTTTCATAACTTATTTATTCTGCAAGTGTATATTTGTCTGTCAGGGGCCACTAAAGGCTGGAGGAGGAGACTCCTGGATGAGTCCCATCAACAGACAATTCTCCAACATGGGGCTGCTGGTAAGGTTGAAAATGTCCTAACTTTCCAGTGTTTTTGTGGCAAACCAGTTTAAAATATATATCAATTGTGTGGGTAAACGGAAGCCAAAATAAACCAAAGTTGGGTCTGAAAACAGACAGTAAAATCTGCCCTCCTGTTTTGTACAGAATGACGATCCAAGTGGCCCAAATTTTGACTTGGAGAAGAAGATGGATGCAGAGAAAAGAAGCATGGGGCTTAGCGATTATAGTGGAGACATAAGAAAGGGAGGAAGAGGAGGAGCCATGTCTTATCGACCTGCTGTCTCCAAAGAGGCGCCGTCTGGAGAAAGTGGCTCTTACTATGACAAGGTGATGCCTCACCCATATCGCTCTTTGTCTTTCTTGTCTGTGTCATATCTAGATGACATTTTGTTCTTTCTCACTCTTCTTTATATCCTCTTGTGGCTCTCCTTCATCACCTTGGTTTGCCCAATTTCTCCTTGTCTACCTGTCCCACCCCCTCTTCATCACCACTGAATTTGGTCTCCCATTGGCTTGTCCCTGTGACAGTCCTTTCCTTTGACCAATCAGGATTGGTGCCTTGGAGAGGAGGGTCCTTGCTCTCTGTACTCACCACCCACTGTCTACAAGCCCCATTCCCTCTTCAACCACACTATTCCCTTTAGACAAGTAAGATAGCTCCTTTTGTTTCTGTCCTAATGTTCATTTACATGAGGTTAATGTGCTCTCTCTTTAAAATAATCAAATCCCTAAAGTTTCTTCCCCCGTCTGCATTCTTTTTCTTTGTGTGTGTGTGTTTCCACTATTATTACATCTTCTTCTTCTTCTTCTGCATTTCATCATAGAGTGGTCACAGTATATTTGGCAGTGGTGGAGGGATGGCTCAGTCAAGACATCAGCCAGGTGTCTCGCCCTTAAACCACTCCCAAGGCATACGAGCGCAAGTGCCTCATCAGTTCCTGTCTCATCAGGTACTAAGAATAGGATGGTCACCCCCATCATGATCTCAAAACACTCTTTATTATTGACCTGGATGAGTATAATCTTATTGTTTTATCTACCAACATACTACAAAAAGAACAAAGATCAGATTAGATTAGGGCTATTAAGTGTTTACATCTTCGTTTATGAATGGAGCCCAATACAGGTATTTATTAGTTTCTAAATTTATTTATTTTTTTGCTCCAGGCCTTACATGGACTTTGCATGTGCAACATCTGAGGCAAAGTCTTTGGGTTAAACTAGCAAAAATAGATTTAGTAAGGGACTGTAAGCCATAATCACACAACATAACAAAAGTTTATATGCTGCTGTGCTGCAGCAAATCAGTGGTGGTAACTTCTGCAAACATTTACTTTTGTTATTTTCTTATCACTGGTAATCTAGGGGACTACACAAAATATAATTATTTGACATGCTGATTTTAAATCTTTTCTTGGGCTTCCTGCAGTTAACACGTTTCATGCTTTTATAATTCCACATACATGTGTTGACACAGGAAGTGTGTGGGTTAACGTGTAATAAAGTTGGCTTTGGATCGTCTCTACATTGTTGCTTTGCTGTCTTCCATCTCTCTGGGGTGCATGCTGTTTCACATTTGTTATACATGTATGTCAACCCTTTCATTTTCAGCACAGATGGTGTGAACAGTTAATATATTACCATGTGTTGTTTGGTGCAGCATAGCCTTCTGGGTAGAAGCTCGCTCTCTCCTAGTTACCGTGGTCCCCAGAGTCTACAAAATCCCTCTTCAGGTGTTGTTTACTTGCTTAGTTGTTAAGTCTAAAAGGTGAAACCATCTGTCCTTCCCAGGAATTTAATCAATTTCTTTCAGTCATTGTGTCCAAATGGCTTGTTGACACCAGTTTAGAAGAGCGTGAAAACAAATCTCTCTAGAAGAACCCGTAGCGATGTAAGCTAATGTGGATACAGCACTGAAGCATTTTTGTGGTAACAGGTGTGCCTTCCTCCCACTGTGTCTGTTTCCAGGTGCCAGGCTCCATGCTGAAGCAGATGCCCCCTCCCAGTGGGAGCATGGGTGGTGTTGGCAGTGTGGGAGGGGTGGCGGGGTTGGGAGCGGGTGTGTTTCCTCCACAGCTCTCCCCCCAGCATATTGCGATGCTCAGCAGCATCTACCCACCTCACATACAGTTTCAGCTGGTAAGAAAAAAATGCTTTTCAGGATGCTCATAAATGTTGATGGACGTATTTTTCCCAGTCATACCTTTGGGTGCAAACGTTAGCAACGGTGGTGTTTTATTATGTTTAACGAAGCTTTTAAATATTATTATTACATTTCCACATTGGTTTCTTTACGACAGTTATCTTTATCTGCCCTCTCTTTGCCTTGCATCGTGGTCTCTGTGTTCTGGTCAGGCTTGTCAGCTTCTCCTCCAACAGCAGCAGCAGCAGCAACCACCACAGCAGCAGCAGATTCTGCAGAATCAGAGGAAGTTCATGCCAAATGTGCGGCAGCAAGCTGACCCCCAGCAGGTACACTGGCAACGCAAGATGTTTCTTCTCCTGGGTTGTTTCTGCTTGAGGCTCATCACTTTTTAAAACCTGTCTCTGCAGCTGGCCAGGATCATGGCTTTGCTACAGCAACAAAGGCAGCAGCAGCAGCAGCAGGCTGGGGTTTTAGGTGGCAGCTCCAAACTTTCCCCCTCCCACCACGGCGGGGTTGGTGGAGGAGGTCCTAAACTGCCCGGCGCTGATACTCTGCTCCATCCAGGCCTGACAGGGTCTATAGCTGACATGCACCAGAAGAACCTTGGACCCTACTCTGGTTGGCGCTTGTTTCCTACACTGAGTTTTCATTTTCTACAAAGATGCTGCTCTCATCTCCAAATGTTTGCTTTATTTAACAACTATTTCTGTTTCTGTATTTCCATAACCTTCGTATAAGCAGGGTTTGGATCTGGAGTCAGCCTTCCTGGTCTAGACCTGGGAGGATCCATGGGTCCGAAGGATCTAGGCAATCAGCAATCCCGCTTTAAGTGGATGATGGAGGGACAAACGTCTCCTGACACTGCCTCACCTGACAATGCATTCCATAAAAATGGTTGGTTGCCTTTTTCCCTTGGAAAATTGTGTTCAGTCCATCAAGGAAAGACAGCATTTTGAGCAGTGTCAATAGGATTTAGCGTAAAATCACAGTAAAAAGGTGATGAGTGAACCCATCTGCTGCTCAAAACTGATTGTCTTCACCCTTCAAGGTCCTGTCACCCCTGTGAAGATACCAGGGGGCTCGTCATACTCTCAGTATGACATGATGGTGGGAGAGGGGCTGAGTGACAGCTGGCATCGGACTCCTGGTAACAAAATGGGTACCAAGCTTCCCAGTACACCCAGCTGGCCTCCTGGTTAGTACCAAATGTCGTTTAGGATCTGATAATATTCTTACAAATTGCGGTTAGAGATTTTGTCAATGGATTTTGTTTTCTTACTCAGAGTTCCAGCCCGGTGTACCGTGGAAGGGAGTCGACCGCATCGATCCTGAATCTGACCCCTACATGACCCCAGGGAGCATGATGGGAAATGCAGTGTCCCCGAACCTCAATGATAGTGAGCACCAGTTATTAAGAGATAATTCTGGTGAGTAGTTACCAACCGTGGCTGATTTGTTTGTCTTACTTTGTCATTTCAGTTGCATCTATCTCTGTTTCACATTTTGTCTTTTTTATTTTGAAAAACAATTTGATGGTGAATTTGGTTGCAGATTCTACCCCTCCCCTCAACACCTTGCTGCCTTCACCTGGTGCCTGGCCCTACAGTGCCTCAGACAGTCCCCTCAACAATGCACACAACTCAGGTAACGTCACTGTAACCCTCCCCCTCTCGTGTTTATGTGCTTTACCTCTGAATCCATCTCATTACCTGTCCTGTGTTTGCATTTTGTAATGCAAAGTGCTTAAAATTATTATTCACTAAAGCAAGCCACTAAAAACATGCATTAAAAAATGAAGCTAATGCACATATTTACTTAAACTAGGGTTGAAATTTATAAAAGCAACTGAATTAGTCTTCTTTGTAATAACATTGGTAGTAGTGGAATTACGTTGTGCATCCCAGCTAGACTGATCTGCGTCTCCCTTTAGCAAAGTACGCAGATCTAAAGACCAGCTGGCCCCCTGAGCCCACTGGACACAAGTCCTGGAAAGCCAGCCGTGGCAGCAGCCAGAACCAGCTTTCCCGTCCACCTCCTGGATTAGGCAATCAGAAACAGCCATCACCTTCTCCGTGGTCGGGAGGAGGCCCTCGGTTTGCTGGTCGTGGATGGGGAAGTGGCTCGAGCACCACCGGTAAAGACTCATTAGACTTTTCATGTTGTCCGGATTTGAACAATGTCCTTTTTTTCCCCCAAGTTAACCACACTCAATCATTCAGTAAATGAAGGTACTCAAGGAGGGGGGGGGCTCAGGTGGATCAGAACAGAAACAGCATTTTGGGTTTGGGAACACAGAACCAGACTTTTTTCTTGTGCACAGTTTCAACATGGAGTGACGGCAGTGCTCAGGAAAGCTGCTGGTTGGTGCTGAGTAACCTAACACCACAGGTAATAACAGACATCTTTCAATATTTATTACCATTTTAGATGCCATTCCTAGAAACGTGTTCTGCCGGTGTCGTGTCCTGTACTCTCACCTCTCCTAATTCATGTCCTACATACACTCAATAGCTCCCCTGAATCATAGCCATGACCGTGTGTCCTCTGATTCATCTGCAGATCGATGGCTCCACCCTGAGGACCATCTGCATGCAGCACGGACCTCTGCTGACCTTCCATCTCGGTCTGACCCAGGGCACCGCCTTAATTCGCTATAATTCCAAACAAGAGGCAGCAAAGGCCCAGAGTGCATTGCACATGTAAGATCTCTTTAGAACACCCTTCCTTTGGTAGACTTTGCCCCCCAGACAACCAAGTTTGACCTAAATGCTGCTCATTGTTAGATATGATAGTCAGAGAGGGTTTATTAGCCATTTTACACACTATGCCATACTTGTTGTATTGTTTCTGCCAGTTACCCAAAAGAGATTGCAGGAAGTTTCTGGCTCTAAATGAGAAATTCCTGGCATAAGATGACTTGTGAAACTACAAAATGCTTTTGTTTTTTTTGTTTTTTTATGTTAGTATGGGTGGAGGCAAAAGTAGCTGGTATCTACTGAGTTTTACATGTCCCGGGATTTAAACCAAGAACATAATGGCAAATCTTTTCGATTTACCAGGTGTGTTCTGGGCAACACCACCATCTTGGCAGAGTTTGTGAGCGAAGAGGACGTTGCTCGCTACATTGCACACTCCCAGGCAGGAGCAGCAGGAAGCGGTGGAAGCACAGCGGGCTCGGCGAGCTCTGGGCCTGCAGCATCTGCAGTGGGAGCTAATGGTAATGGAGGCGGAACAGGAGGCAGCAATGGGGGAGGAGGGGTCGAAGGTGGTTCCACAGCTGGAGGAGCTGGGCATTCAAGCTCTGGATGGCAGAGCCTAGAGAGCACAGGTAGCACCTCGGACCAGTCCATCACTCAGGGTCCTGGGCTGGGCATCTTTGCACAGTGGAGCAACGGAACCGGGGTGGGCGGAGCAGGAGGCTTGGAGGCCGGAAGGCAGGGTTTGTGGGGCGGCATGGGTGGGATGAGCGGCGCGGGGTACCCCAGCAGCAGCCTCTGGGCGTCCCAGGCACTTGAAGATCGTCACCAGATGGGCAGCCCAGCCTCGCTGCTGCCAGGAGACCTATTAGGTGGGGGTGCGGACTCCATCTGAGGGTCCAGCTGTCACATGTACTCATTTTACACCCAAGTTTAAACACACGTGTCATACTCGCCGTATATACAAATAGAGATGACACACTTTAATGCTACACTGGTCACCCGTCATGCAAACTCTCAACATCATGCCACACAGGCTACGTGCAGTAAATGCAGTCATTGTTTTCACACATCAATGCTTAAAATGAAGACAACGGTGAAACTTGAATCACAGGAAAAAGTGAAAAACATCGGACTCTTAGGACTCAACTGGATAGCTCTGTCTTTTTACTCCGTGTCCCACCATCTGCATTCAGAGACCCAATAACTCAGGCGTGCACCGTAGGCAGGCTCAGCCAGAGTGTCGACAAGTTTAGCTATTGGTGTTTTTAGTGTGCCACGTTTCTTTTTCTTTTGTGCGTCTATTTAATAGTCAAATCTCAAAAATTCAGACTTGCAGACTGAGCCCTCACAAACCCGGCCGGTGTACTTCTGCGTTCTCATGTTCGGAAGCTTGAGAGTGGCGAAGGATCTCGACTTTGTAGGAAAATTTTGGACAGCGTCACACTACTGAGTCAAACGCCATCGGCGACTTCCGAGGTTTGGAAAAGGAGAGTGTTTAGAAGTTGGTACCAACACCTCTACCTTGGTGGAAATTTGCCATCCCATAGGACCCAGGGTAATCTAAGCAAATCAAAACAACATTAGCCAAACTTGCACTATATATGCCTCTTGGTTTGTTGTTGACACAACCACCACAGATCCCTCCACGTTTTGAAAGAAAGCTACAACACAACTACACAGACTTTACAAGGACTCGATTTCTCAACAGCAGTGGCCTTGGCTAACACCCAGTGGACCACCTGTCCGCCATGTCAGCAGCATCACACCTCCTCATCGTTTCCACACCGCTCTTATATTTGACAAGCAAAATTGTAACTCCTTGTTGATGTACATTGGTTGTTTCTGTTTTACAAGAGAAATGTGTGAAACTTTGTGGAAATCCAGAGATGTCCTTCATTGCCCTTCAAACACTGACCTCGCTATTGTATTTTTTCTTACTCGAGAAATCAAGTTGGTTATTATATATTGTCATGACGTTAAAGATGACTATGATCACTTATTTACTCGCTGTAAAAGGTGCTCTCCTGCCTGCCTGTGCGTGCATGAAAGGAGAAATGACAGTATGACCGAACGGAGGACGTGATGAAGATAATAATGATATCAGGAGTGGCTGTCCTTTCCACAATGTTGAATGTTTCCTGTCCATGAGAGATTCATGAATTGCGTGAGTGTTTATCTTCATGTGTGCGCTTACTTTGGAACCCGCGTTGGCTTCAGTCACAGGAGCCGGCGGGTGTCGATCTGACAGCTTGCTTTTGACAGAAATGTGTATGAAACCTTTGCGTGCTTGATTGTTTGGAAATTGTGATATCTAAAGAGTTCAAAAACATTGGCACTATTGCATACGTCTCTTAAGTTTGTTTTTCTTTTTTTTTTCTTTTTTTAGCAGCTATGTGTTTTTTGCCAAATGCAATAAGAAAAGTTTTGGTTTTAAAACGAAGCAGCCAATTGAAGGCATTTCTGTTAAGATGCCAAATCCTACCATTACCATGCTGAGCTGGAACAGTGTTTTACAGACACGTTAAAGACATTACCCGCTATATTTTACCACGTTTTTGTTTTGTTATTATGTATCAGTTTAAGTTAAGTCAGTCTTTATTATCACTCCTGTTCAGGATGTTTTCATTATTTCAGATGTTACGAAAACGAGAGGAACCTAATTTAAAGCGATAAAGAACAAGATAATAAAGGTTGAATTGAAGCGTGCGGCGTTTCCTGTCTTCTTTGGTGTTCCTCTCAGTTCGCCTGGTTGCACAACCCATCCTGGGGGGGGGGGGGGGGGGGGGGACGACGACACACAGAGGCCCCCGACGTCCAACCCTTATATTCTTATACCCCTATAACAGCAGCAAGCTGTGTTCATGTGCACAAAGTGTTCATGTGAAGAGTTGTTGGTTACATCTCTTACATACACAAAGGGTAGCTGCAAAACGGATGTGCGTGAAGGCCTCACGTGCACATCCGGCCCATCCTGAGCGCGGATGCCAGCCCTCATCCTCCTTACAGTTGCTTTTTCTCCCTCCGTCGCGTTTGGCGGAAACGGGCTTCCGTCCGTTTGGGTGTCTTTCATTCACGCTGGTGACGCGGTGGCGTCTTTAAGAAAATCTGCGGATGACATCATTGTGCTTGTCAATGGTATAAACTGAGGGTCGGGGGGGTGTGTGACGGAGGGAGGGGGCGCCGGAGCATCCACACCAAACAAGGACCTCACTGTCTCCTTTTGGCGTTTTGTCGTCCCCCCTACCCCCCCTCTCCCCAGACCCTAGAGACGAACCAACAAACAAAACAAACAAAAAAATCGCGACAGCGTCCAGAGCCGTGGGGTTCGGCTCAGCCTCCCGGAAGTCGAGCCTCTTTTCCGGGTGCGGGACGTTCGGAGCCGATGTTATGAGCGGTCCGAGCCGCGGTCAGTGCGTCGCTGTCCAGGGTCCTGAGTGAGAGAGAGACGGCGGGAGACCTCGGAGCCGGTGAGGCTGGGGGCCGGGGGGGTGCGTGGGCTCCCTTCATCTGTGATAGTGACGCCGTGTGCGAGGCTAATTCAGTCCGGGGAGAGTCACGCCGAGGTGGGAGGTGGGCTCGAGCCCCTACCTGGATGTGGAGGGCGCGGTTGTGGGGATTTTTTCCCTGGACGTGTGCATGTTTCCATTCATTCGGTTGCCATCGCCTCCTCCTGGTCGCCTTAAAATGGAACACCTCTGCAGCTTTGTGCTCCTCAACAGCCCTCGTTTTGTAACAGCAGCAGCGCAGCATCACAGGGTGCAGCTGCTGGGAGGTTGGTTCATGTGCAGCTTTCCTTCTCCGTGCATGTGAGGTGAACTTGGTCGGCATTTAGTGCACTGTCATCCCGGCGTCTCACCTCTGGGCCACATTTCACCGCCGTTTAGACGAGATGTGGCTTGAGAGGGGAGATCATGAGTCACTGGGGGTTTCTGCAGACTCCGGGCGAAGATCTGGAGTTCATGTGGAGCCTCAACTACCTTCAAGTTTTGTTGTTTTTTGTTTTTGTGAGAGATGCAAATCTCTTCTGCAGCGCTGAATAATTCATGTCATAACTACACTCTAGGTTTTTCAGATGAAATTATTAAATACAACACACACACACACACACACACATTCTATTCATATTTCAATGACCTATTTCGTTTTTGAGAGCAGAGGTGCATCCTGAATTTCATTTAGTATTCTTTTAAAAATGATTTCATGTATCCTGCAAAATTAACAAATGATTGCTGTTGTCATCAGTGTGAGGTCTAAATACTTCCAGGTCAATAATTACACTGCTGTGGAAAAGCATCTGCCAACTTACCGATTTCTTCATTTTTGTTTGTTAAACTAACATGTTTCAGATCATTGCACAAATATTAATATCACACAAAAGTGGCAAAAGTAATAGAAGTGAGTTTTTAAATGAGTATTTTTTTTTTTTTTAATGGGGGCAAAAATTGGCACAATCTTCTTTCCACAACTTTTTTTTTTTTTTTACTTTTAGAAGGTTTTGCATCATTATCTGCCACCAATTCTTAATTCTGCTTTCTGTTTTGTTTTTTCTGGACCACTTTATCCCTTCTGATCATTTGAGGGTTCGGTACCTTGCTCAAGGGCACCTCAGCAGTGTCCTGAAGGTGCTGGAGCAGGTCCTGGGACCTCTCCCTACAACCAGAACACCTCCTAAGTTTTGACTGGGCTGGGATTTGAACCCAAACCCTGCACTTCTCACCGCCCACTAATATTGTTCCTTCTTCTGTTTTAAGCCATCCAGAGGTGGTGTTTTTTGGTTCATTGTGTGGCTGCATCACCAAGTGTGCTCCAGCTGGAGGTCACAAACTGTTGGTTGGATTTCCAGCTTTAGACAGCAGAGATCATGTTTCTATCAATGTTTTCAAAGCTTGAAGCAGCAAACGGCCCCAGAGCATCACACCACCACCATGTCTGACTGTTGACATGATGCTATTTCCAACAAACGCTGTTATTTTACACCTGTTGTAACAGGATACACGGTCTCGTAAACAGAATACTCTTTCAAAGGCCTTGAGGATCATCAAGATGCTTCTTGTCAAGCGTTAGACAAGCTTCCGTGTTCTTTTTGGCCCACAGTGGTTTTTATTTTTGCTCAGTCTCTTTCTTATCGAGCCATGAACTCTGACCTTAACTGAGGCAAGTGAGGCCTGCTGTTGTTTAGATGTTGTTCTGGGTTCTTTTATGACCTCCTGAGTCGTCCTTGTGCTCGTGGAGTAATATTGAAAGTCTGACCTAGGAAGGCTCATCTATGCTCCCCAGTTTTTTCCATTTGTGGATAATGGCTCTGACCTTGGTTCAGCCATAGAAATATAACCATTTTCAGATTTCAATTGCTTGTTCTTGCATCTTTTTGAATCGCGACGTGTTTCTTTTCTGAATCTGTGAATCGATGTTGTTTTTGAGTTGATTCTTTTAAAAATATTGTATATCTGTGCCTATAAAAATGTGCATTTTGGTTTGAAGTTAAAAGATTTAGGCATTAATTAACAGCCAGGGCTTGCAGCTACGTCTTCTGCGTCACATGATTACAGCAGCTTATTAGATGCGAGCAGCCTCAGCCCAGCGCTACCTGAAGGTAGAGAGGCAATTAGTCAGCGTTGAAGTCAAGTCAGAATAAGGTGAACAGTCAAATTCTCTTCCAGTCTAGTTGAAATGAGGGAAATTTTCATTTAATTTTACCGAAGTTGCTGCTGCCGAGGTTGAGGGTGTTGATGATGCAGCTAGTGTTGGGGATGATGTTGTGTTTGAATGATTTTATGAAGGTTCTCGAGCACTGGGTCAATGGTGCAATTCAATTTAACAATGGATTCAAAGCTTTGATCACCACTTTGGATGTTGTTCGATGACATAAATAAACGCTGACTGATTGACCCTTCGATCCCTTAAGTCTGAAGCTGTTGCACCCCTCTTCTCTTCTTGATGGCTACGCACCAGCAGTGGCTGATAACAGCCGTACTTGTATGTGCAGTGAGTTGAAAATCTGGGGAACCATGGAGCTAAGGGTGGGTAACAAGTACCGGCTCGGCAGGAAGATCGGCAGCGGATCGTTTGGAGACATTTACCTTGGTGAGTATTTAAAGCTGTGGAGTTCAGGAAATTTCACAGACAAGGACTTATTGACCTCATAATCCAACCACATCTGTTTGATTTTTCCAAACAGGTTCCAACATTGCTACAGGAGAGGAAGTAGCCATCAAGCTGGAATGTGTGAAAACCAAACATCCACAGCTGCACATCGAGAGCAAATTCTACAAAATGATGCAGGGTGGAGGTAAGAAGGAGAGGGGAAAGACATATCAGAGGAGGAAAACCATCAGTCTATAAATAAAACATCACATCCATCATTATAGATGAGGAGATTTTGGTTTTTAAATCGCATCTCCACTGTCTTCTGGCCTCCTTTTCAGTCGGAATCCCGTCCATTAAGTGGTGCGGGGCTGAGGGGGACTATAACGTCATGGTGATGGAGCTGCTGGGCCCCAGTTTGGAGGACTTGTTCAACTTCTGCTCACGCAAGTTCAGTCTCAAAACGGTCCTGCTGCTGGCCGACCAGATGGTGAGTGGGTCAAGTCCTCGGGTCTGAATAACACAGCTAAGGGTCAAAAGCGTAAAACAGTTTCATTAGTATTTCACCAAATGTGTCTGAACTCTTCTTTGACGTGACCAAGATGAACCGGTGTCAACCTCAGACGCAGATTTCAATAAATGGATGTTGCTTTTTGTAAACTGGAATTAAGTGGATGATTGAAAGTCAGAGAATAGATCTAATCCAAACCTCTGAAGCCGATTGAGCCCCCATAGCAGCCCACTCCAGTGGAAACATTAGCTCCAGTTCAGAACACACTGACCTCATCTTCTCCACAGGGGTCAAGTCTGCGCCACTTCTAATAAGCCTCTCTAATCCCTCTTTTTTGTTTTAATTTTACTTGTTTCATCTTTTTGACCCATTTCTTAGTCGCTCAGCCACGTGGACCCTTTTATATTAGCACCGGCTAAAAATCTCTTTTGTGTTGATGCATATTGAGGATGAAAAATAACGTTTTTCATGCCGGTACCTTGTTTTTCGGTTATTAATCTTCCCTAAATTGATCTTCTCCAGATCAGCAGAATTGAATACATCCACTCCAAGAACTTCATTCACCGAGACGTGAAGCCTGACAACTTCTTGATGGGCCTCGGCAAAAAGGGCAACCTGGTGTACATCATTGACTTCGGCCTGGCCAAGAAGTACCGTGACGCTCGAACGCACCAACACATCCCCTACCGGGAGAATAAAAACCTCACGGGCACCGCGCGCTACGCGTCCATCAACACTCACCTGGGCATCGGTGAGCAGAGGTCGAGGTCGGGCCTACTGTCGGGCCTACTGTCGTTCAACTCTGTTTTCTCTACCACAGAGCAGTCCAGACGGGATGATGTGGAGTCCCTGGGCTACGTGCTCATGTACTTTAACCTGGGCTCGCTGCCCTGGCAGGGACTCAAGGCTGCCACCAAGAGGCAGAAGTATGAACGCATCAGTGAGAAGAAAATGTCCACCCCCATCGAGGTGCTCTGCAAGGGATACCCATGTGAGTGAGGAGCGATTTTGGAAGCAAAAACTGCTGTTTAAAGTTGCGCCTTGTGCCTCTTCCCACATTAAATCCAAATTTCTGCTCCTCCCCAGCCGAGTTCTCCACTTACCTGAATTTGTGCCGCTCGCTGAGATTTGATGACAAGCCAGACTATTCATATCTCCGGCAGCTCTTCAGGACTCTGTTCCACAGACAAGGCTTCTCCTATGACTACGTTTTTGACTGGAATATGCTGAAGTTTGTGAGTTATTTGCCCCAAATTTCTATATGTCACGACCCTTCGCTTTTGGAAACGATGTCCCGGCACGCAGGTGGAGTCTGCTGTGTTCGTCTGTGTTGCAGGGGGCAAGCAGGACCACAGAGGACGGAGAGAGGGAGAGGAGGGAGGGGAAAGGGGGAGAGGAGCGAGCGGGAGGTGGCCAAAGAGGAGCAGGAGGGCGAGCTTTACCCCCTGCTCCGAACCCTTCAGGAGCCAACAGAGCCAAAAACGAGGCGGACGCAGCTCCATCAAACCCGGCCACGCGTGGAGCCCAACAGTCAGGTGCTGCAGTTGCAGTCGGGTAGAGAATTGCCCTTCAGCAGCTTTAACTTGTGGTAAAGTTAAAGTTACAGTGTGAGCAATAAAAAATGCATCTTTTAAAGTCAACAAGTAGTGAATTGAGGATCTGTTCTGTCACCTGCTGCTGGAGATGTGAAACACTGACAGGGCGGTGGTTTTCATCTGTGTGTGTGTGTGTGTGTGTGCGTGCATGCACAGGTAACCGCTCGCCTCAGGCGGGCAGGGCCGAGCGGGCCGAGAGAGAGAGGAAGGTGGCCATGAGGCTCCACCGCGGGGCCCCGGCCAACGTCTCCTCGTCCGACCTCACGCCACGCCTTGACCAATCACGCATCACTGCATCACAGGTAGGAAATGTGACACCTCTCTTATGCTTAGTGGTTTTCTTTGGAAAAAATGTCAGATAGTTTAAACAGTAGATACGGATCACAGTCACTGTCTTTCATTCGGCAGCTCTAGAAAAAAAAAAAGAAGATTCTCATCGTCACTCCCGAATCGCTCAGTTTGGCTCTCGGGTTGATTCTACTTAATAATTGATTCAAATTCCCCGACTGGAAAAGAAAATATTTAAGCACTATCTACTCATAATTACCACCAAGATGTTGGGTTGGAGGGTTTTTGTTAGAGTATTTAAGTCTAGACTAATCCAGCGGCTCCTCGTGTCACAGAGCCTATTTACAAACCCTAATTGGCCTCTCACTGCTGCTTCTTAATTTACTGGGATTATATTTGCATCCGTAGCAACAGTAGCAGCTATTCTACCTTTAAACACTGTCTTATGATCACAACTCCCTTACTCTTTGACAGCACTATACGCTGCTCAGCGTGCATATGTGTAAAGACCTCAGCACTTTTCTGTTTGGTCAGCTTTACATCATCTTTAGGGCTGCAAAAACCTTCAAACATGTCCGTCTTTCTATCTCAGGTCAGTGTGCCGTTTGAACATCTGGCAAAGTGATTTGCACCTGGCTGGCCTGCAAGTCACTGGCAGGTACTGATGTTTCTTTCACTCACGCACGTCCATATTTTTGCTCTAATTGATTCAAAAGTATTTCTGCTGTCATTTTTATTATTGCAACAAATAATTCTATACCATCTATAACAATATAAATAATTATACAATACAATGCACAAATTTGATTTACTTTTATGTCAGTAATTGTGATAAAAGATGAGTACTGCTTTTCTAATATTTCAGTTCTATATATACTATTTGAAGGGTTTACATATACATAGATATATTTTAAACATTCTCATTAATGATCATTATTTCTTGTATTTCCAGCATCTGGCAGGGTATCAATACCCCCTATGTTATAAAAGGGTGAATGAAAACATGACTGAGTGGACAGTGGAGGCCGTCCGTGTGTCTGTGAGTATGCTGAGTGAACGTCAATGATGAGGAGAAGCTGAAAGAAACACTCAAACACAGGACAAACAATCTTGGCTGGAGCTGGTAAATATCGGGTCAGGAAACATCAACCAGCCCACCAATCAACAGGCTCAACTTGCAAAAATATACTATATATATAGTATTCTGTTTTATTCTGTGGTTTACAGTTGTGCTTACATAAGAAAACCAGCTAATGCTGGAGAAGTAAATGAGCTGCTTGTGGTGTTTTTGATTATAAATCACTCTGAAAGCAGGAGAAATTAACAGCTCAGCTGAATGTATGTGAGACATGCAGGTGGCTTTCTGTTAGTTCTGTGCTGTTGTCTTAAAAGTTTGTTTTGCTGTTCGCTTTAGCTTTGCTTTAGCTATGAGAGCAGGTCAGATGGAAGAGTAACTAGATTAATTCACAGCAAGAACGGGTCATGGGTCTGAAATAAACGAGAATATATATATATATATAATCCAGCTTGCAACTCCAGGTATGACAAGACTTGAGAAAGCTAAGATCTTGGAGGTGACCAGGCCTGGTGTGCATCTATTCTTTTAATTTAATGTAATGCTCAATGTAAAATGTGTAGATAACTGACAGATGATTTAAAGATGGATTTGGAGAGAAGTGTAGGCTACTTCCTAACAGTTCTGGGGAGAAGTGATCCAGATTTTCCTTATTTTTTAGCAGTTACCTAATCCGGACAAGTGCATGTGTCAGTTTCCAGTGTGAAAATCAGAGAAGGTTCATGAATCTTTGCAAAACTATTCTTCCCCAAGCCTGTCAGGATGGATTTGATGAATCTGATGTCCTGTACATTTCTCTACCTTGCTTCAACTTTATTACTATGATTGTGTATATTTTCTGAGTCAATAAAATATACACAGCTTGCACGGATGTCTTTCTAGCCTGCTTGACTGGAAGTTATTTTGTTTCAGATTTAAACATTACAGTCATTTGGGACTTGCATTTGGAAACAATCAATCGATGCGCTGATATCAGGCCATGTGGCCCAAAGTAGCTCAATAGAATATCTGAAAATAAAACCCGACATTTTTTTTAATTGACAGAGACGGTGTTATACTTTAAATAAATAAATCAAATAACAAGGGAGGAAGCTTTAAGTCCGGAATTTATGGCCATAGCTCCAAAAGTGGTTGCGGAAAATTGTGGGAGTTGCTGTGTCACTGTGGAGGGCTGAAGCCCAAAATAGTTTTGCGCATGCGCAGGGTTCGCACACAAACCCCTCCCCTTTAATGGTTCGCTCCGTCCAATTGGCTGAACAGACTGACGGACTCTCGGAGTGGGCGGAGCTGTGATGATCGCAGATAATCCCACTGAGATTGGTCAGAAGTCTGGCGAGGGGAGAGACAACAGAGGGTAAAAATACTGAATTTACTGCAGGACCTCGTGAAATAGAGACTTTCGAACACTTTGCACACTTTTGTACGTAAGAGACTAACTCAGTTGTGGAGGGAGAAGCAGACTTTGACATCCATTTAGGACAACATGGATGTCCGGGACACAACGGTGCAACTCTGAGCTGGAATTAAGGCCGTTTCTGGTTTATTTCTGGACGTGAGTTCGTCGAGGGAGCTTTCAAAGTAAGACCAGTCTTTATCTGGTAATTTTCAGCCTTTAAAAGTCTACATTAGTTATTTTCACAGCTAACAAATGTGTCCCCTTTTCAGTTGCAGTTTTTCGGGATCAGATCATCATCAAGTCATCAAAGGTGAGTTCAATTTGGGCAAATTCATTTATTTATGCATCTAATAATCTTCCACAAAACAACGGTGGTAAATTATTTCCGCGACTTTCTGAAGAATAACCTCCACTATATCGGTGCTTGCTGCGGTTTGTCACCGTGAGATCTGCTCATTATAACTGATAATCGCCCCCTGCCTGACCCCGCCACCAATCCCACCCCATCTGCGACTTTTTGTGATTCCTGCCTCTCATTATTCTCCTGTGTGTGTGTGTGTGTGTGTGTGTGTGTGTGTGTGTGAGAGAGAGAGAGATGGTGAGAGCTAAAGATTTTTGACTTTTAAATGAAACTGACAGATGTTCTTCGCACTGACATTGTGTGAACGTGTGCTGATGCATTCACTTCACCTTGTTAATGTCGATCTGCTGATCTCAGACAAACTCTATACAAATGACCTCCTGCCTTGTCCTCACGCACACACACACACACACACACACAGACACACACACCCACACACACACAAACAACTGAAGGGCACCTCTCTTAACTGCTTATTTCCACCTGGTTGTTACTTGTTTTCTCTTTCTTATTACATCAGCCTTTGTCTTTTATCAAGCCTGGCCTAATGTGAGAACTGTTTGTCATTGCACAAGAACAAACACACCCTGGGAACATGTCTGTATCACCCTAGAGACTGATTATGTCCTCTGGATGTCCACCGCATGTCCAGTCATTTTTGGGAGCTCGGTGTTGATATGGCACATGTCGTAGGCGCCATCTTGATTTGTTCAGGTTGCAGGGACGTGATGTCTTATTATGTCTCATTATGTCCCCACATCCAACATGGATGTGAGGATTTGTGCGTGCACATTAGTCATGGGAAGAAAAAGTCACCTTTTACATTAACCGTAACCCTGTAAACTTTAGTCACGCTAAAGCGTGGGAGCAGGTCATGGCATTGTGGGAAATTTCTTTCACAGATACATGATGTACTTGACTTATTCTGGAATGTTGACCTTTCGAATGTGTTTATCCGTCTTCTCATCTTTGATGACACCAGGTTGATGATTGATCGTGCAAATCAATGTCTGGCTGTAAAGAAGTGTGTCACAGGATAGTTTTTGTTTGACTTCCAGTGGTTTCTGTGTTCTCACAGATGTCGAGGCTGTGGAGGCGTGATGTTCCCCTCTCAGAGTGGCTTGGGGATGATGCTCCTGCGGCGCCGGCGCCAAGCCTCCCGCCAACGGTGGCCCCGACGGGCCCCAACATCTCATGGATCCCTGAAGCCCCACTGCTGAACCAAGACCAGCCCATCTTCCTCATGACCCCTGCTGCTCAAGCTGTGTCAGGCTTTTTCGTGTGGACGGCTCTCGTCCTCACCTGCCACCAGGTCAGCGTTGCTTAAAACACCAGGTTGTGCTTGAGACACACCTGATGGGATCCTGCAAACACGCACCTGCCCAGTACTGGAGCTCAAAACACAACCATCGTGGTTGGACATGACCTGCTTATATTGAACACTTAATACTTTATCATCTTAACAAGATCATCAGTCCGTACATATATAATGTTTTAGAAAAGGTGGACCAGCTTAGTGGCTGCAAGACTTGTAGATGTGATTATTTAGAGCGTCTCTGTGTCTGTTCCAGATCTACATGCATCTACGTTTCTACAGCTCGCCGAGAGAGCAGCGCCACATTGTCCGGATCCTCTTCATTGTTCCAATCTACGCCTTTGACTCGTGGCTCAGCCTTCTCTTCTTCACCAATGACCAGTACTACGTGTACTTCGACACTATTAGGGACTGTTATGAGGGTAAGGCTTTACTAATGCTTTTTCTGTGGACATCAGTGTATCCACTGATTCACCAGACATTAATATAGGTGGTAGATGCACTGCTTTGCCAAGTGCACAACACCAGCTCGTTCCTAAAGCACAAATTATTAGGGTTGCAACAAACAATTAGCCAAAACTAATCCACTGTAGGATGTGTCAGTTTTGCCATTTCACCCAAAGTTGTATTAAAACAAGGCACGTATCATTTGGAGCTGATTATGTTGGTAACTTTTTTCCCACCTCAATGTGGGTGACATCAGCGGAGTGTTTCCAACTGGCTGATTTTTGGTATGTGCTCAGCCATCTGTATTGTACAATGTGGGTGTTTTTAGATTTCATAAAGATGACGAAAACAAAAAATATGTTTATTGATATAAACGTGAATCATTGCTCTGGGTTATAGAGAGTAGTTAGTGGTAGCTGACCACCTCCGCTTTGGAAGAGATAGAAATAATCCCCACAAATGTCACTTCCTGTGATTTGTAATCAGTGATGTCACATACAGTCATATAGGGATCTCAGAGGCTCTATTTATGGTTCTGCTTTCAGCCAGAACATTGCTGTCATATCACTTCTCCAGCCAGATGGCTCTCCTCCACCGTTATTTTGTTCTCCTCAGATTAGGACTTCTTCATTCCCGACACCTCATTTTTTTCTCCCACACTTCCACCACAGTCTCTTGTCTGTGGCATATTTTTCAGTCCCTCTCCTCCTCCTCCTTCTGTTTGCCCAGCTCAGATCTTGGTTTGGTTGGCTCAACCTGTTGCATGGCAACCCCACTCACAAGTATGCCAGGCTGCATCGAAGAATGAGCGTCTCTCAACCAAACTTGCTGAGAGTTGTTCCTCTCCTTGCAGCGTATGTAGGCCTGTTGTGTTGCCACGGCAACCAGTGCAGCCAACACGGGTCCTCAGGGAAGATTTCAAAGAGCAGAATGGCAAACATGCTTTACAGTTTTATACTGATGATTTAGGATGATTAATACTTGTAGGTTGAGGTTTGCCTGGATATTTGGGAAGTGAAACCTTCTGAAAACTATTCTTTTCCTTTATTTTTCTCAGCCTTTGTTATTTACAGCTTCCTCAGTCTGTGCTATGAATACCTGGGTGGTGAGAGTGCCATCATGGCAGAGATCAGAGGGAAGCCCATCGAGTAAGTCTCAACATTGCGCTAACAGCTGGCAGATCCAGAAAGAAACAAGCTAAAGGTAGTTGTGTATTCCTCCTGTCTTTGTCCCTCAGGTCCAGCTGTATGTACGGTACCTGTTGTCTGAAAGGAAAGGCCTACTCCATAGGGCTCCTGCGCTTCTGTAAGCAGGCTACTCTGCAGTTCTGTGTGGTTAAACCTCTCATGGCTGTCATCACTGTCATTCTGCAGGCCTACGGCAAATACAAGGATGGCGACTTCAAGTAAGTTCTTCAAAGTTCCCTAAAACGCCAGCTTTACATAATATAGTTATGTTATCACCATCAGTGTATTTATAACAGGAAGCTGGGGATTATTTTTTCAGTTTTTAATTCCACTTTATTCACAGCAGTGGTTGTCAGAATTAATCTCTGCCTTTCTTCTGTCTCCTCCTCTCCAGTGTTGCCAGCGGTTACCTGTACGTGACCATCATCTACAACATCTCTGTTAGCCTGTCTCTGTACGCACTCTTCCTCTTTTACTTCTCCACCCGAGAACTGCTCAGCCCCTACAGCCCCATGCTCAAGTTCCTGATGGTCAAGTCGGTCATTTTCCTCTCCTTCTGGCAGGGTAGGCAAACAGAAGCACCGGCATCTTCTCCACATTCAGTAGGATCATTTCCTCTTTGACGTGCTGATGCTTTCCTGCCTATCCAGGCATGTTGCTGGCCATCCTGGAGAAGTGCGGGGCCATTCCACAGATCAACTCTGTGGAGGTGTCTGTGGGCGAGGGGACGGTTGCCGCCGGTTACCAGAACTTTATCATTTGCGTGGAGATGTTTTTCGCAGCGCTGGCTCTGCGCCACGCGTTCACGTACAAGGTCTACATGGACAAGAGTCTGGACTCACAAGGTGACAATCTGAAGGAAGAAGGAAACAGTTTCGCTTGTGTTTGTGTGTGTGAGTGTGTGTACAGCTCTGATGTCTTCTAAAGTTTCTTCCTCTTCTTGTTCATTCCTTTAATTGATTTAATTTTCCCCATCTCTTATCCACCTCCGTTGTTTCTGTCTTGTTTCCGTACATCCACCTTTGTCTCTTTTCATCTCTGCTGCCATTAAAGCACCTGATCCAACCTGTGGACAGTCCGGTAGGTTCAACTCTGTCCCCATTTTATTTCTGGTTTCATTTTTATCTTAATTTACTACCTGTTTGTTTCAGCATGTATGGTTTGTGGGCACCGTGGGCCCCCGTGAACTATAACAGTAACAAAAACAGTACACGCTCTTCAATCCCTCCAGTCTTTTTCCCTTCCTTTTTCTACTCAACTCTTTTTTTAATCTACTGAATTCCCAATTCTTTCCTAAACGAACCATCTATCTTTTCTTTTACTGATTCCCACCATTAGTCTTGCTGTTGAACACTGTCCATTCTCTGATCCTCCATATTTGCCCCCCTTTCTTCTGCCGCGCTGTTTATCCTCTGTTCTCCTCCTCCTGCTCTTTTCTTCTCCTGCCACTTCAACCCTCCATCGTCCGCCTCCCTTTGAATCACTCCCCCTCTTGTTTTCACCATTTGATCTAGATTTATTCTCTTTTACACCCTGTAGGTCGCTGTGCCCCAATGAAGAGTATCTCCAGCAGCCTGAAGGAGACCATGAACCCAGGTGACATGGTCCAGGATGCCATCCACAACTTCTCCCCGGCCTACCAGCAGTACACCCAGCAGTCCACGTTGGAGCAGGGGGCGCCACCGCCCGTGTGCCGCATGCACAGTGTGGTCAGCAGCCGCAGCGACACGGAGAAGACGCTCCTGCTGAGCTCTGACGATGAGTTCTAAAGCAGACCGAGTTCAAAAACTGCACCTTGGGTGTGTTTTTGTGGCTGTCTGTGAGTGTGAGGACTTTGGGCGCCTCTCCCGGGCATCACATTCAGCGAGGCGGTTTAGGATGATTTGGTATCTTAAAAATGCCAGGAAGTAAAGCAAAATAACAAGCCCGTGATTCTTTTTGGAAAGTTTATGAGTCACATTTACTCAGTGACTCATCTTTGACTTTTTGTCACACTTCAGTTTTGTTTCTCTGGTGATATAAAAACCCAATTCATGTTTTTTTAACGCTCTCCTACTGGAACGAGTGATACGACAGTCTTAAGCCTTAAGAATCAAATATTTAAGTATTTATTTCCATAAATGAAATCTATAAACATTTATATGCAGAGGAAGAAGTTGGTTTCATTATCGCTCATGACTTGAGGTGCAAAGTCATAGAAACTATTAATTTATTCTGGAATGTCGCTCACCATGATGGATGCTTAATGGAACCCACATAAAGACTCGCTGATCTGTTATATGGGTCAGTGGTGTTAGTGATTTTTGCAGGTTTAGCAGATTATAAACAACTCAGTGGGCAGCACGAGTGATGCAGGGCTAGTCTGGATTACCTCGGATAGGCTTAAAGCCTCGCCGGGGCGGAGGGCGGCCGCAGAACATGATGTAGGTTAACTGGATTGAGGTGGGACAGAAAGAGGAGCGTCATTGGGAGGGTCGGGCTAAAATTAGAAGTCTGTTTTCAGTATGGCCTGGCTTCCTGTGTCAGCTGAAACATGTCAAAGCTTCCTCAAATTATCTGCTTTGCCTGTTCTTCCAGAAAGCACATTTTTCTATCGATTGCGCGGGTTTAGCGTCACCGCCAGCGCTGGGAATTTTACACTCCCACTGAGTCATGTGAAAGAATCAGGCTGAGTCTGCCAACATTTTTACAGCCACTTACTTTCACTCTGCTCTGCTGTAGCTGCGTGTGAACAGCAGGGGTCCACGTGGAGGGACGACCTCACAGGCGCTCGTCCGCAAACATGTATTATCAGAAACAGGCATCAGACTGCAGGCATAGTGCTTTCTGGGTAAATTTGATTTAGAAATTCCGCTAGTTGTGCACGTACTGGGTTTGTTACCGCATTGCTTTGACCACAACTGAGCTCTATCCTGATATGGCACAAAAGAAGCCCCGTTTATGGAAGCATTTTACATTCATGGTACGCTGTGTATATAAGTGCGGATCAACGTGTGTGGTAACTATTTAAAATGAACCGCACAGTACTTGAAGAGGCTCTTCTTCCTTATTCGGGAGACTGATGTGAATATAAGCAGCTTTAGTGACTATTGAGTCATTTGATGTACAAGGGAGGAGCACAGAAGTTCTAGTTTTGTATTTGTAATTCACACATTGACTTTTTTTATTTCAATGACTTTGCTATTTGTTTAACGCTGCTATTGTTGCCGCCATTTCACGTAAAATGGACGTCATTAAATAAAATATTAGTCTAAGGTGGAAGTGAAACTCCTTGTTGGTGTTTTTTAAAATTAGGCCACTGTCCATTCGAACAATTTAAAAATAAAACGGCTCTGAAAGTGAACCGTGCAAACATCAGCAGACGTTACTTGATCTGGGGGTTAAATTGCGCAACACATCCTGGCGTCACATGCCTCCCACAACAACAAACCTTTTATGTACAATATGTACAACATTTATTATAATATATAAAATAGATGACATACTTAAATTTTCACAATAGAAAAAATACAAGTAATAAATACAAAAAAATTGTTTTGCAACCATTACAAAACATCCAGCACAGTTTGACAGATGTTAAAATATCGAGAATAAATGCTTTGCCATACAGATATTCATATAGCTAAATATATGCCTTACATCTTTAGGAGTTATTTGTCACTCTAATGTTTTACAATGCTTTTAAATTATGTTGCTAGCACTACTGAGTGGCTTTTCATGGGAAGAAATGCGCCGTCTCTCTTCCACCTCCTTTTCCCACTATTTTCCCTGACTTCCTCATCTCCATCAGAACTTTGCAGCCTCCTTGTCTCCTTCTCATCTCCACCTGCCTTCTACTTCCACATTTCTGACATTTCTCGCTTTTTCCTCATTGCCCCCGTGAATCCGTCCATGCAGCCAATTCAGAAATGAATTTAATTTTTCTGCAAATAACAAAAACAATTGTAGAAAAATATCTCTCCAAGAATCCACTATGACAAGCCAGTACAAACACAGAAAAATTATCACACGGTGATATGGCCATTGGCTTTGAGCATATTTCTAAAGACAATAATTAACAGTTTTGTAATCATCATTGCCACACGCCACAATTAGACATGAGAATATCCCCAGACTAGTCATAAGTAAATCATTCTGAAAACATAAGGAATATCACAGCACTTGTTAGCTTGTCTTTCCATAATATCTACCTTTAAATACAAATAAAATATAGAATATATCTCTGATAAATGTCACTCAACAGTTTTGTCTCTAAACAACACACACACAAACATCACATATAACACAGAAGGGGAATGTTTTTTCAGATGACTTGAAGTGACTAAGAGATTCCAACCTGATGCAACACTGTTTTACACAATCTTATCAACATTGTCATCATCTGTTTCTGGGTTTTAAAAAAAGGAAAGTCAGAGCAGAGTGTAACTGCACGCTGGGGTTAGCAAAGCCTGGGGGTGGTGGGTCCTAACTAGTGTATTCCTATTGAAAACCTAAACAAATAAAGTGAGGTCAGAAATTGTATAATTTTAACATCTCTACCTCTAAAACCTCCTGAAACTCCAATATAAGCGGAAGGCACTGCACTGATGCAAATGGACAGACCACCCAAACAATGTTTGTCCTCTCTTTACTTTATACTGACAAGAACCTCCAAACTGATCACAGCACAAACTTGGTGGCCTTGCTGAACTTCATACAATGAATGGAGCCACTGGTGCAGGAAGCGACAAATATTTCTGCCATAAGGTCATAAACTGAAGTGAAAAGAGGACCAGGAAGTTCTGAGGCAAACGTACAGTCAAGTTACTAGTCAAGCTTGCTTTAAAGTAACGTTTTACACCCCGTGTTTATTGGTGGGGGGACGAGTACCGGGGTTTGGGTATAAGTACATGTAACAACAGTGTGCATCAGTGTTTTAACAGCTCGTTCAAACCCGCTCAGCAGCTTGTGCAAAGATTATCAGGATTCAGCCAAGCAAACTGCATGGAGTGGAGGATGCCTCCACACATCCTTCAGGACTTTAAGCCATTCCTGGACCAAGAAACTTAATAGTATATGTAATCTGTTTGGTGATGTGAATCACTCCGTCGACACTGCATCATTTGCTCTACATTTACTGTGTAATCTGACAGAACCTGCAAATATGGATGACGCGTAATGCAAACAAATGTTCAGTAATGCCTTATGGATAGTCTTCCTGCATGTGTGCTTACTGAATCGAGGATGTACGCTTATGGGTGTAGACGTGTGTGTTTGCATTGCATGTTGTGCGTCCCTCCACCCCAAACCCACCCCAACCCCTCCTCCAGCTCTTTCTAGGATGGCTCGTGTTCTCTCTGTGACTGAGGCTGTGGTGGACTCTTCACAATGGTGATGACGGAGGCGGTGTTAAGGCGCGGCGCCGTGGCCAGCAGGTGGTCCCCTCCTGCTTCTAAACCTCTCGCAAACCTCTGGAGCGCGGCGAGGCGCGCGCCGAGGCCCTCCAGCTCTTTTCTCATGCCGGCATTCTCCGCCCCGAGCCTCTCCACCTCTCTCTGGAGCTCCATTTTCTGCTTCTCCAGGGCTTCGCGCTGGGACACCCGTTTGACCCGGCAACTGGCGGCGTAGCCCCGATTCTTCAGCGTGCGCCGGCGCTGCTTCAGCTTCTGTATTTCGTCTCGAGACAGGCCACGCAGGAGGAGGTTCAGCTCCCGTACTGACAGGGACATGAGCTCACTGTCTGACAGAACAGGCATGTTCTCCCCACATTCCTGCTTGATCTAGAGAGGGGGAAGCAGAGGGAGGGAAAATTAAACGTTTCCTGTCGTCTGTAATACGTGGAAGAAAAAAAAATTGTCCCCCTTGTTACCTTGAGGGCTTTGCTGCTTCTTTCTGTCGTCATGATCAGACGGTCTACCGCGTTTCCCCCGACACAGAATCAGATGCTGTGGAGAAACGGTAACAGGATACAGAAAGAATTGCGTTATCACATGTGACTGGAGGCATCACGCCGACTGCTCAGACTCCAGTTTAACATCAGCCGTCCGCTCACAAGACACCCAGTCACGCACAATACAGAAAATGAGAGCACACATTTTTTCATGCTTCTTCAAAAAAGACCCTCACATTTAACACTAAAGCAGAAGAAGGAGGGGATTTGAAAGAGAGGTATTTTTCTGTTTGTTTAAATATTAGGAAGTTACTGAACATTCTGCCCTTTGGTTGCTCAAAACAGGTGTCTTAACTAATTCCTTCATCACTTCCTCTTTACACAAAACCAACAGTTCCAACTTTTCATTGTGTTTATATTTCAATTAAAACAACAACGATTTTCTAAGCATTTAGAATGCTCCGTCTCTCCTGACGTCATCTGTTTCAACATGATTCTCTTCTAAAAAAAATAAAATCAACAGCCCTGGCAAATCTTGCCAGCCTTTGGCCACAAAATGACAGTTAACAACAGCAAGTGTTTATTGTGTCTGCCTACACTGCTGAATTTGGAAATTCTCACATGCTAACTTGACCAGACTGAGTGTCCCTCACATATTTCCCTTGAGGTCAGCTCACAAGTGTTGCTGTGACACTTCAGTTCAGCCTCAGCATAAAGTAAGCTGTTTGTGGGTTTATAGGAACAAACTTGAGAAAAAAAAATGTATATATGGTATATAAAAAAGGGAACACTTCCATATTGTCTTTTTTGGGGTAGTTTTGGTGATCTCTGATAAAGGAGGTTAGGCGGAGCTCTAGCGATTCCTCCCATAGCAGTCATGTAAAAAAAACATAAAATAAACATAAATATTCCAGCAGCTGAATAAACAGAACAAAACGAAATTATGTGGTTTTCTATTCAGCATTTGTAAGCTTGTAAGTTAACTATTTCAATGGTAAAATCATGTCTCTTTGCGGTTCGACATCGATATAAATGGTGTTTTTTGCTGACTTTTTGCCTCTCCCTCGACATTATTCCCCTCGGTATCACAACAACACGTAAATATTGTGATGACGTCATTGGGAGACCTTTGGACAGGTAAGAGGGACTTTCCTTGGTTGATAGTGGACCCCCCACCACATAAGCAGCTCCCTGTGGTCACATTTCACTTTAATTCCTCTACTACACTCGTTTGAAAGGATCGTGTCCTTCAAAAACACGAGTTCGGTGGCGGATTAAGCCCACCTCTGTTCTGCTGGCAATAAACTACATTTCCCGAAACGCGGGATAAATTGAGCAAAGCGGTGGTCTGAAGCTGCCGCCGCCGTTTCGTAAAGTCAGGGTGATTCAGCAATAAACCGTCTGCCGAGCTGCGCTTCGCCTGCCAGTCAGCCCAAACCAAGAAAATACAGTTTATGACCACGTATTTCTGGATTTGGCCAAAACAAACGCACGAAATGGCCCAAGATGCCCACTTTGGTATTTGGTATAAAATACCACACGCCAGCATTTCTCTAACGCTAACTTGTCACACTGGGACGCAACAAGTTAACGAACACAGAAAATGCACTATTTATCTATATACCTAGTATTTAGGAGGCTTTGTAATGACAGATACAGTCTACTGTTGTAATGGTGAGTCTTATAAAACACCAGTAAATACAGCAATCTCCAAAATACGCCCTTTTTACACCGGGAAATGAGCTGGCCAGCGTGGGGTAAAGGCGCCGCTGCTATAGTAAACAGCCATCACGAGCGCCCTCGACATCCATTTTAGTCCGACTTTAAAGCTCCCGTTAAGGATATAATACACCATATAGTCTATATGACCAAGTGCGGTGTCAAAATAAACGACTATGTGTGTATAAATGTGAAGAAACAGCGCTCCGTTACCCCGCTCATGTTTAAGATGCTAATACCGCAGTGATGTTAAGGGTTAGCAGCTAGCATAAATGGTTTCTGACGGAATAAAGAGATTAAAGCAAGCGGCTGCCTCGCGCTTGTTGGCTGGCAAGTCATCCATCGACATACTACACATTTGATTTCTCTGTTTTCAGCAAAGCGGTCAATAAAAGTAAATGTTAGCATTTACCTGCTTAGACGAAGCGACCCTGACGACGAAATGTCAGTCCACCTTTTCCCGGAATTACTCTGCTGCTAAAGGTTGGATTCTTTCATTCATAAAAAACACAGGCGACAATGACGTCAGGCCGAAAGAATGAAGGCGGAGCAAACCCCGCCCCCGCAGTGTACTCCGAATAGATGTCAACAAGGAATCCCAAGATCCCGTAACTTTTCCATGACCAGAATCTTATTCGCTATTCCAAACAACCACTTATATTCGACAGGCTTTAAAATACAAACGCTGGGAGATACTTTGGACCACTACACCAGCCCCCCTCGCCAGTAACACTGGAGAACAGACTGTAAACAGTTTACATGCTCATATCCTTTACTATTCATAGTATTATCTGATGACTTTGCATTTTTCATGTTGTCTACATCCAAACTTTCACAAGAGGATATCCAAATGTTTTTTAAAAAATGTTATATATACACATTGTTTCCAACAAAACAAGCAGGCACTTAAGATATATGAGTTGTCTTCCTTTAACAGAGGCTGTTTAGCTTAAAAATATCGTGACTTATACGCATAGTATAGTGTATACAATATATAGGCATCAATAATACAAGGTTACATAACATGGTAGGTTGCTTTATGAACAAAGTCCTTCTAGAATCCAGAACATGACCAATAACAATCTGCACTTCCAGAAAAGTTCATCAAAATCTGCTAATTCCTTTTTGAGTTGTATTACAGACAGCCAGGCAGACAGACAGACGCCGATTGTCACATAACCTCCTTGGGGAAGGTAAAAAATAGAAACATGGAAAATTTGTTTTGATATTTAGATCAAAATTCCGACTTTATCTTGTTCTACGTTGAGACTTCATTAACTGAGGATGACAGGACAACATGTTGTATAGCTAATGACTTTCATTGGAGTAGTGATTTGCTTTGATAATACATACATGCGCTAATTTATGACACGGTGCAATGAGACAGCCGCTCCTGCAGGGGGCGCGGTCGATACCTTTGAAACGTACATTGTGACCCCTGCCTCGTCTCTGTCATCCGTCTTTGACCCTCTCGCACAGGCAGACATGGCTGCAATCGATGAGCTTTCACCATCTGCGGGGCCGGTGTCTACCCGACCCCCAGAGGACGAGATTGACGACGACGAAGATGAAGATGTAGGTGCCCAATCTGTCTGCCTGGTTCGAAATGTGCATGAAATATTTAGTTGTTTTAATTTTTTTAGCTACCGAGCTATACACATGCCGGCTAACTGATTAGCTAAGTTACCCTGATAATGAGTCGCGTCTTAATGGGATATACCTACAACCGTCCTTCACAACGTGCTAGTATGATTAAACCTAAATTATTTGATCTCCAGTTATTCGACGATAATAATGATTTAACTGTAGATTTTTAAAAGAATAGTACCGTACTGAATCAATGGTACATGTCTGCGACGTCACATCCGAGGTCAGTGCGATGAATTTGACCCGATCACAAGAAGGAGTTGTATCACCATTAGAGTTATTCTGGGTTAATTAAGCATTCAAATAGTTTCACGAACGCAGGATAGACTTACTAGGTAGAATGGGTTAAAATTAAGTCAGTGACCATTTGATTATAAATGAGTTGTGACATTTTATTGAGGCCATCTTCAGATGTCACACTGAAGGTTTTTGCTCCGTTTCTGCATTTTCTCATTCTGTCCATTTATCTCTACGTTAATGGTTCTAGTGATCTAGTCTTAGAATGTTGATTAGAACCTGTGTACAATTAGCTTGACTTAGTCACTGACCCTTTACTCATAGTCAACTTTGATTAACTAAGACCTCGCTGATCTTTGTTGTTCTCTGCTTTAGTGAAAATCCCCCAGGAAAGGCTTTGTTGATCAGCTTTGCAGCTATTACCTAGTGCCTGTCTTAAGTCAAGTTTCCAACACACTGGTCATTACATGATTAAGTCCAAATAATGTTGAAGAAGATGTAATGCATTCAATGCACTAATTTACTGCATACGCTGGTTGCTTGGGGTTCCTCTCATTTCTGAAATGAGCTTCCAATTTCAGATGGGAGTTCTAACAGTGTAACTGGCATCTTTTTTGGACACTGTGTTCATGTCTGCTTTGTATATGTTCCTTTTAGCTGGATGAGACACTGGCGGAAAGGTTGTGGGGCCTGACAGAGATGTTTCCTGAAACGGTCCGTACGGGTGCTGAAGTCTCTGCGCAGTACTCAGTCTCACTGATTAAGAAGCTTTACGGGTACATTTCTAAAGTGCTGCAGATATTAAATGAAAGCAAAAATGGCATAAACAGCAGAGTTTAATCACAATGTGAACTTGTTTCAGTTTCTCCCGCACGGCGCTCTGGGTAGGCACTACCTCCTTTATGATCCTGGTGTTGCCAGTTGTGTTTGAGACCGAGAGGCTACAGCTCGAGCAGCAGCAGCTACAACAGCAAAGACAGGTGGGTGAATGATGGTGGAGACCCATCTGTATGTGACAGACTAAAATGTAACACACTTTTCTACTCCTCAATCTGATATAGATCCTGTTGGGGCCGAACACTGGAATGTCTGGTGGGATGCAAGGCATGATGCCTCCTGCACCTGGCAAGATGTGAGAGACAGGAAGGACCAACATGAATTTGAGAGCTGCGGCTAGAGATATGAAGCTGCAGGTCACAAGGAGAGACAGAGAGACCACAGAGGAGAGCAAAGATCCGCTGTCCGAGTAAAAGATTGACGATGGCGATATCGGACTAGCTCCACCTATTGGAGGATGAAGAAAGAAAGTAGGAGGAGGAGTATGTGCTTTTTAAGACCACCTCGCTGTCTCTCCTTACTCCAACACCATGAGACTTTTTTCCTGGAGCACTGCTTCATCTTTTTTTAAGTATATATATCAATGTTCATGTTTTCTTTAGGGCATGTGAGGAAAAAGGTATGTCTTGGTGTTTAAAGTTTAAGGTACACTGCAATAAGTATGCAGATTTTTCATTTGTAAATTGGTTTCATAAACTGTCCAACAGAGGTCCAATGTGTTATGGAACACACAAAATGTATCTCAGATATTCTGTACATCACAGTTTATCTATTCACACTTGTTGGCTTTTATTATTAATTTCTCTTTAACAAAATACATTTTACAATGGAACACAAGTACTTAATTGCTGAAAGACGGTTTGGACAAATGTGGTCATTGCTGTCCTGATATATAAAAATTATAACAATTTTCAATGCCCCAGCTCCATTTTTGGTCATTGTGACTGCAATAATTAAAAACAAGTGTTAACTTTCAAAGTGCTGCATATTTTATTTAGTACAATATAATAAAGCCGCAGAGGTTGAGGCATAATTTCACTATAGTTACTTGTTAAACTAAATTGTACCTTTTACATTAAGAGCAGACTCGGCCATCTGTAGTTGCATTTTAATTCTTTAATTTGGCCAAAAATGTAACTTCCTTCACTCAGACCACAGCTCTGCTACAAAAACATATGGGTAAATTAAATGTTGGACGTAGGTGTCGCAATATACAAGCTCAAGTAGGTCGTGTATGTGTGAAAGATGCACAGCCTACCTACATCCAAGCGGGCACTATTGTAAATGTACATGAAATAGGTTTTTTGAGGACGGTTCTCCCATAAGTCCAGAAGGTGGCGGTAACGTACCAGTTGGGCAATCTCCAAAAACGCATGAGACAAATAGGTTGAAATAGAAGTTGCAATTGTGCGCGATGATGCGTGTTTGGTCAGAGTAAAGTAATGGCATATATTGAAATCCCTATTAAACAGTGAAGAATTGATCGCCAAGAAGAAAGTACAAAAGTCAGACCTGGAGATTGTAACTATGCACTTGGAGGTAAGTGCAAATATTTGTAAATGTATTTGTAATGACAGTGATCTGACTTTGTTGCTCACACAATACTGCACGATAACATAGCATTTCTGATTTTACGTTACTCATGTGCGTCACCATCAGCAAAGAGTTTGGCATCTACAAATACAAACAAACAAATCTCATAATGTGAAAAAAGAGTGCAAGTTATTACCTTTGTAAAAATTAAATGATGGTCTTACTGTGCTGTTTGGTCGGTTCTGTTGTAAATTCTGTTGCAGCGGATGTTTGACCCCATATCAAAAGTGAAACAACAAAATAGCAGAAACAAGCCCTTTCCCCCGTTTCCAGGGTCCATGCTAAAAATAAAACTTCTAACTGCACCATGACCTTAAAAGGTAAAATATTAATCCAAATGTATTTATTATTTATTTATTCAAAATAAATTTCAAATGATCAAGGAACTTGTATTGTCACAACAGCCATCATTTACTTTACTAAATAATATATTTTCAAATTATTACTGATCATCTTATTTACTAAAAATATTGATTATCTTTTTAATGGTGTAAGTAGTGCTCCTATCATTGACTAGGTTATTGACTGTGTCTATATGGGAACTTCTGTTTATGTTGAGTACATTGTACTAGAGACGTGGTTTGGTGTGTGATAAATGTTGCAGTTTGAATAATCTTACTAGTGTACACTGTGTTGTTTTGAGCTTGAAAAATAAAATAATACCACCTAACACTCACACGGTATGTTATAAACAAGATTGCCCTCTTCACAAGGCAGACAATATAAATATCTTTAAGATTAAAAATTAAGAGAAACTATTGTTTCCGACGTATGTGACTGTGATGAATATAACAAGTTAATGAGAGAACCCTGGCATCCTATTTTCCTCACGCATGTTAGAAATTAAATTTCAGATGCATCACCAGGACGTTGATCATTTCCAGTTTAGTCACCTTCTCTGCAACCTTCAATAGCACAACAAATTATTGGTGATTCTCATTATTTCTGGACAGACAGGCATTGCGGCGCAGGAATTGAAGTACGCGTCTTATTGTCTCATAAGAAAATCATATTACCGCAGTTGTAGTGATGGGTTTTTCCTCAGAAGTAACTTATTACCAAGCCAGGTGGTCGATTCTAATCATATTGATTGTTTACATTACAAAAGCAAACATTTCCCGATTATACACGAATGCGTCAACAACAATCTCACGAGATTCCCGCCAGTTGCATTGCGCACGAGCCCCTTATCCCCTAACTAAAGTTCTATAGTACTAATACTTGTTTATTAAATATATTTCTAAAAGTGTGCCTTTCGGGTCGGAATTGTACCTTTTGGATATTGTAATTTCATGAGAGTCGATTTAAATCAGTATAGTAGCGTTGGTTAGGTAATTGACAGCAGTTAGCCAAACATTACTTACATTTAATTTCCATTAAAAATTAAGAGATTAGAATGAAAGCGGCAGAGGACCAGGTTGTGGAAGATGATGCTAGATTCCAGGATGACGAGGTGGGTTAACTACTAAAAAGTTGAAATTGTTTACCTCTACATAAACAAAGAGTAAAAGTATAAATGAGCCAAAAGCAGTCTATAAGTAAACGATGCAAATATCATTGACAATAAAAGATTATAAAAAAAAATTGACACATGTGAAATACTCCACAGAAATGATTTTCATAGATCTGTGGGTTTGTTTTTTTAACTTCAACTATGCTAAACCTGGTTTTAGCAGCTATATATATGCTTATATTACACTTAATATATTTAATGAAAATAAAATGCAACAATCACTCTACAAAACTACACCACCTACATAATTTGGAATCTCTGTTATTGGATGCAACTATTATATGTATATTTCTATTTCCTAAATGAATTAGGAATCATTTTTCCAAGACATTGACCTCCTGCAGAAACATGGGATTGTGAGTACAGAGAACATGTGAAACTACTCTTTGTTGTTAAAGAAATAATCTTATAATCTCACAATTTCACACACGTGGTTGAATTACCAATAGGGAGCATTATAGCAGATAAAAACTGTTTTACGTGAACACCTGTGTGACTGCCCTCTTTCAGAATATGGCAGACATCAAAAAGATGAAATCGGTGGGTATCTGCACAGTCAAGGGGATCCAGATGACCACACGCAAGGCTTTGTGCAACATCAAGGGCCTGTCTGAGGCAAAAGTGGAAAAAATCAAAGAGGCGGCTGGAAAGTTGCTGGTAACAGAATGAGTATAGTTGTTTGGCCAACATTCCTGAACTTTTTGAGAATTGTTTTAATTGCATCATTACCTTCCCAACAGAATGTTGGCTTCCAGACCGCCTTTGAGTACAGTGCAAAGAGAAAGCATGTGTTCCACATCACCACTGGGAGCCAGGACTTCGAGTAGTTTTACTTTACCTTTCACATTAAATTAGTAACTTGAAAAACTGATATAAATAGACATACTCAGAAACAAAATCTTGTCATGGGGGTTAATTGTACTAATTGTGAAGGAAAAGTGCCTCATGCAATCTCTTTATCTTCTTTACAGTAAACTTTTGGGCGGTGGTATTGAGAGTATGGCTATCACAGAGGCGTTTGGGGGTAAGATCCATTTTATTCTTAATAAAATATTGCTGTGACTCTACCTGAAGATTGTATTAAAAGTCTCAACATTACTTTATCTTACAGAGTTCCGCACAGGAAAGACCCAGCTGTCTCACACGCTATGTGGTGAAGATGAAACTTTGTAAATGTGGTTGTGGCCTGTTTATTTACAGAACAACATGTGCAAACTTATATTTCTTTGCTGTTTATGTGCAGTCACGTCTCAGTTGCCTGGTGATG